>NC_137091.1:39940642-40568960 GCF_951640355.1 Cnephaeus nilssonii
AGTGAGAGAACAAGGGGAGAGTGTGTGGTCACACAAGGAGTGTTTTTTGGTGAGTTCAGGGACAACTATACTCCAGGAGACTGTGGGGGATGGTTGGACAGGGTTCCCCTGAATGCACAGCCCCCACTGCTGCTGGGTTCCCTCTCGGAATGACCAGCTCTGACATGGAGATCACGCCATCTTGAAGGGGAAAGTGGATGTTATCAGAACCCTGAAAATCTACAACTATGGCACCCAGCGAACAGCTGCGAACATGAGAACACCGGTTCCCAAGTGGCATGAGCACGCAGATTCAGAGTTGCTCTGCACTTCCTCATGGAAAGGTCAGATTTCACCTGGGATAAGGTGAGGTCTGTGGTCCGGGCAGGAGAGAGAAATGCACACTGTGGGAGCTGGAGGACCTGGGGAAGTCTGCGACCAGAAAAATCCACGGCATTTGGGGCTGGTGTGATCCACGAATGTGGAAGGGGGACCGCAGAGCTGCTAACAGAAGGGAACTCTAAAAAGCAATTCATGTCTGAACTGGGCACAAAAGGACAGCCTAAAAATTTTAAAGTGTGCCGGCTGCTTAGTTCTGAGGGAAAAAAAGACTGCACAGACTTGCGCATAGCACCAGAGTTAGCACACTTACTCTGGCTCTTTTCTCTCTCTCTCTCTCTCTTTTTTTTTTTCTGTTTAAGTCCTTGCTTTTGATTACTAAGCCCAATACATAGAATCACCCAATTGGGGACACTGTAATAGACTGCAGGGGAAAGTTGTTTTTGTGGAACCTGGAGATCAGAGTGGTGAATAACAAACAGAGAACCAGCTCTGGGGAAACTCGTTCCCTTAAACCGGTATTAAGTGCCACAGGGAAAACAAAATCTAAGCACTAGCTGGAGAGGTCCTATAGGCCTGGAGGTCAATCCAGAAACACTGCCACCAAGGGGTTGAATCACAAATTGACTCTTGTGTAAACACAAATAAAGGAGTATCTATCTAATAATAGAGAAACATGCAAATTGACCATACCTCCACTACACCCACAAGCCACTCACACCAACCAATCAGGAGTGAGTATGCAAATTAACCCAATAAATATGGTGGCGGCCACAGAGCTTCAGCAAGCAGAAGGCTGGGGTTGCCCCTGGCAATGGAGGAAGCCAAGCTTCAGGCCCGCCCTGGCCTGTCCTGGCCTCCGCTCTAGGCTACAAAGTTTCAATTATAGAAGATAAATAAATCCCAGATACCAGGGCTTTGCTTGGGTCACCGGGTGGCGTGGACTGCCTGCAAACCACCACAGGCCCCTCACCCAGGCTGCCCCACACCTTAAGGGAATCCCCACCCTGATCCAGGACACCTTTCAGGGCAAACCACTTGGCCCCCATCTGTGTACCAGGCTTCTATCCTATATAATAATAGAGTAATATGCAAAATGACCATCACTCCAACACACAAGATGGCTGCCCCCATGTGGTCAAAGATGGCTTCTCACATGTGGACACAGATGGCCCCCACAAGATGAACAGCAGTGGAGGGAAGTTGGGGGCAATCAAGCCTGCAGGGGAGGGCAATTAGGGGTGACCAAGCTGGCAGAGGAGGGAAGTTTGGGGTGACCGGGCCTGCAGGGACGGGCAGTTGGGGGGGACCATACTGCAGGGGAGGGTAGTTGGGGGGGGGGGACCAGCCTGCAGGAGAGTGCAATTAGGGGTGAGCAGCCTGCCGGGGAGGGCAATTAGGGGTGACCAGGCCTTCAGGGGAAGGCAGTTAGGGGTGACAAGGCCTGCAGGGAAGGGAAGTAAGGGGCAATCAGGCTCGCAGGGGAGTGGTTAGGGGGTGATCAGGCTGGCAGGCAGAAGCGGTTAGGTGCAATCAGGAAGGCAGGCAGGCGAGCAGTTGGGAGCCAGCAGTCCTGGATTGTGAAAGGGATGTCCGACCTCCCATTTAGGCCCGATCCTATCGGGCATTCGGACAACCCTCAAGGGGTCCCAGATTGGAGAGGGTACAGGCTGGGCTAAGGGACACACACCTCGATGCACGATTTCATTCACCGGGCTTCTAGTAAGAAATAAAGACATACAGCCTGCTTGAAAATCAGGACTGTGGCCTACAATACTGAGGAGCAGTGCAACACAGAGAACTTTGATACTGTCCTGACTAGGAAACAGGCGTGCCAAACAGAAGCGTAGAGGAAGAGAATGACCGTCACTACTGCACTGCTTTTTTCATCTTTTACATAAGAAATTAATTTTTTTTCTTTTTTCCTCACTGGATTTTACCTTTTTAATTATTACATTTTTATTTTCAATCAGTACTATTACTACTACTACTTTACCTTTTTAAAAAAAGTGTCATTTTATTTTCTCTTTATTTTATCTTGGGATTAGTGTTCTACATTCTATTTTCATCTTTCCTTTAGCATCATTTTACTCTATCTCAACTTTACGTTTATGCCAACACTCTCTTCCTCACTTTTCCCCTTTTGTTGTCCTGTTCTCTTACCCTATTCCCACTTTAGATTTTCCCTAATCCTTCTTTTTACCCCCTGTTAAAATTTCATTCTACTTAATATATCTAATTTCCAAGTCCATACACACCTCTCTCTTCTCTTTCTTCACTATCCAAATTTTTTTTTTCTCTCTCTCCTTCTGTTGTTGTTTGCTTGATTGTTGATTATATCCTTTTTTTTAACGGTTGTTTGTGAGATTGTTTCGCTTTTTCTTTTTGTTTTGCTTATTTCTTCCTTGTCTTCCTGCACCTCAGTCGATATTAGTTGTTGTTTGTAGTTTGCATTCACCTCTAGGTATTTGTTGCTGGCATTTGTTAGGATTAGTGGCTGTTCTATTGGAGTTTTCTCACCATATAAATAGTTTTTTCCCTTTTCTTTTTTATTCTCTTTCTTTTCTCTCTTACTTTTTTCTCCTTTTCCAAATTTCATTTTGGTACTCCTTTTTTTTTCTTTCTTTTTTTCTCTTCTTCTTTATTTCTTATCCTCTAATTCTCTTTTCTCTGGTGGTGACCTTTATTTGGGCTTATTAGTATTGTGAATACATTTGTGTTCAGTGCTGTTTGCATTGTGTCTTGTTGGGTTGTATTTTGTGCCTTTAAATCAACGCAGGAGAGAGAGAATTACATAACCAGACACCTGGAGAAAAGAGATCATGGCTAGACAAAGAAACAGCCCACATATGACAGAAAATCAGGCATTGCCAGAAAAGGAAGTAAACAAAATGGAGGCAGGAAACCTGTCAGAGAAAGAATTCAGAGAAATGATCATAAGGTGGATGAAAAGAATGGATGACAGTACAGAAAGCTTCAGGCCACATAATGGGTTAGCTGGAGGTCAATAGGCAAAGAGCAGTAAGAAATTGCTCATAAACCGGGTATATGAAAGCCTCCCAAAATGAAATTATTGAATAAAAAAGTGAGGAAACTAGATTTGTCAGTAGGAAAAGAATAAAACCTCCAGGGACTAGCAGGACTACTCTATGAAAGGGTGAGAGTCAGGAAAACAGCTGTGACAACAGCCATAGAAAAGAATGGCAGAAGCAAGATGGCAGCATAGGTAAGCACCTAAACTGCTGCCTCGCACAACAATTTCAAAACTACAACTAAAAGACAGAACGGACATCATCCAGAACCACAGGAAAGCTGGCTGAGTGGAAATTCTACAACTAGAAGGAAAGAGAAAAGCTCATGGAGAATCAGAGGAGCTGCAAAGGGCTGAGGTACAGAGAAACACACACACAGAGGAAGGACGGCTGAGAGCCTGGCTGTCTTTCTCTGGTGGGAGGGGGAAGGAAGCCCCCAACTACACTGAACCCCAGTTCCAATTGCACTGAACCCCAATTCTGGGAGAAACCCCATGGACCCAGGCTCATATGTGAGGAGTCTGGACTGTCAGGTAGAGAGAAAGGCCCATGGTGACTCGGAGACTTGGGGGAGTCACAAGGCAGGGGTCTGGAGGTGTGCGAGTGTGCGCAGAGGTAAGCACCTAAACTGCTGCGGCATAGGTAAGCAGAGAAGACTTAAGGTGGAGGTTGCCCAGGCTTTCCCTAGTGGAAGGGAGTTGGAAGCTCCTGACTGCACTGAACCCCAGTTGCGGGTGAAGCCCTGGGGAACCACGCACTTACGGGGAGGAATCTCTACTGTCAGGCGGAAACTCAGGGGCGCCATGAAAGGCAGAGTTCTGGAGACGCGCGTGCAAGGGCAGGGCTGACAGGAAGCCAAGATTGTCTGCTCAGCCCTGAGACTCCACACCATCCAAGTTGAGCACAAAGGCATTTGCAATTTTGCAAGTCTGGTCCTATAAGGCTGTCTCCAGCAAAGAAGGTCTCCCAGCATAGACACAGCTGATACTCACAGCCAATTGGCCTGGAGGTCAATCCCTCCCAGTGATACCAACAACAATAAAGACTTAACTACAATGAGGCTGTACACACAGTCCAAAAGTGGTGCACCAAGTGAGTCCACTTCAGGTAACTGGGGAGGCCGACCCACTGGGCCATATAGGAAAACACCCCACAAAAAGTTACCCAACCAACTCAGGAAGCACACAAAATGCGGAGACAAAGAAACAGATCACAACTGAAAGAAATGGAGGAAAACAAACCACTGGATATAGAATTCAAAACCACGGTTATATGGTTTTTCAAGAATTTCCTAGAAAAGGCCGATAAATTTATTGAGACCATTGAGGATATGAAAAAGGACCAACTAGAAATTAAGCATATACTGACTGAAATAAAAAATATTATACAGAGGCTCAACAGCAGACTAGAGGAATGCAAGAATCAAGTCAAAGATTTAAAATACAAAGAAGCAAAAAACACTCAAGCAGAAAAGCAAAAAGAAAATAGAATCCAAAAAGTTGAAGATAGTGTAAGAAGCTTCTGGAACAACTTCAAGCGTACCAACATCAGAATTATAGGTGTGCCAGAAGTAGAAAGAGAGAAAGATACTAAAAACCTATTTGAAGAAATAATGACTGAAAACTTCCCCCACCATAAAAAGAAAGAGACTTACAAGTCCAGGAATAGCATAAAACCCCCAAAAAAGGAATCCAAAGAGGACCACACCAAGACACATCATAATAAAAATTCCAAGAGTAAAAGACAAAGAGAGAATATTAAAAGCAGCAAGAGAAAAACAGTTATTTACCTACAAGGAAGTACATATATGATTGTCAGCTGATTTCTCAACAGAAACTATACAGGCCAGACGGGTGTGGCAAGAAATACTCAAAGTGATGAATGTCAAGAACCTACAACCAAGATTACTCTACCCAGCAAAGTTATCATTCAGAATGGAAGGTCAGATAAAGAGCGTCACAGATGAGAAAAATCTAAAGGAGTTCATCACCACCAAACCAGTATTATATGAAATGCTGAAAGGGATTCTTAGAGAAAAGGAAGAAGAAAGAGGTAAAGATAAAAATTATGAACAACAAATATATATCTATCAACAAGTGATTCTAAACATCAAGTGAATTAAAAATCTGAAGAACAGAATAAACTGGTGAAGATAATAGAATCAGGGGCATAGAAAGGGAGTGGACTGATAATTCTCAGGGGAAAAGATGAAGGGGTTGGGGGGTGCAGGAAGAGATGGGGCAAAAATCGTACACCTATGGATGAGGACAGTGGGTGGTAGGTAAGGGCAGAGGATGGGGTGGGAACTGGGTGGAGGGGGAGATATGGCGGGGAAAAAGAAACAATTGTAATAATCTGGAAAATGAAGATTTATTAAATTTTTAAAAAAAGAAATGAAGACAAATATGACAACATGTGTAAGAACCAAGATGAAATAAAGAAGAACCAAGAAGAAATGAAAAATGACATCGCTGCTATTGAGAAATCAATAGAAAACATCAAGAATAGTCTGGAAGAAGCAGAAGACTGCATCAGTGAGCTAGAAGACAAGGTAGGAAAAAATACTCAAGGAAAACAGCTTCAAGAAAAAAATAATTACAAAGAAGGGGAAAAGCTTAAGGAAACTTTGGGACAACACGAAACAAAACAACATCTGCATAATAGGGGTGCCAGAAGGAGAGGAAAATGAGCAAGGAATAGAAAACCTGTTTGACGAAATAATGACAGAAAACTTCCCTGATATAGGGAAGAAAAAACCCCACACAAATCCAAGAAGCTCACAGAGTCCCCAAGAAAATGAACCCCAAAAGACCGATGCCAAGGCACATTATAATTAAATTAGCAAACACCAAGGACAAAGTAAGAATCTAAAAAGTGGACAGAAAGAAACAGCAATTTACCTACAAAGGATCCCCCATCAGCCTAGCAACTGATTTCTCAACAGACACACATCAGGCCAGAAGAGAATGAAATGAAATATACAAAGTCATGCAAAAGAAGGGTCTGAATTCAAGAATATTATACCCAGCAAGGCTACCAATCAAAATTGAAGGTGAAATCAGGAGCTTCACAGAAAAAAAAGGACTAAGGGAGTTTATTACCACCAAACCAGCAATACAAGAAATGCTAAAGGGTCTGCTGTAAAAAGAAGAATTAGGAAGCGAAGAAGGAACACAGGGGTAATGAATAAAAATGGCGACAAAAAAGTACCTATCAATAATAACTGTAAATGTAAATGGATTAAATGCCTCAATCAAAAGGAATAGGGTAACGGACTAGATAAGAAAACCTGATCCATATATCAGCTGTCTACAGGAAACCCACCTCAGAAAAAAAGACACACACAGAATGAGTGTGAAGGGATGGAAAAAGGTTTTTCAGGCGAATGGAAATGAAAAAAAACCTGGGGTAGTAATACTTATATCTGACAAATGAGATCTCAAAGTGAAGAACCTAAAAATAGATAAGGAAGGCCACTTCATAATACTAAAGGGAGCAATCCAACAAGAAGAAATAACACTGGTAAACATATATGCACCCAATAGAGGAGCACCCTAATACATTTAAAAAATGAACCTCCTGGGGAATATCAAGGGAGAGACTGATGCAATACAATCATAGTAGAGGACTTTAATACCCTACTATCACCATTGGACAAATCCTCTAAACAAAAAATCAGCAAAGAAACATCAATCCCAAATGACTCACTAGACCAGATGCAATTAATTGACATCTTCAGAACATTTCACCCCAAAGGCACAGAATATACATTCTTCTCAAGAGAACATGGGTCATTTTCAAAGAGAGATCATATATTGGGTCACAGGCAAAGTCTCTTCAAATTCAAGAAGATAGAAATCATATCAAGCATCTTCTCAGATCACAATGGCATAAAACTGGAAATCACCAACAATAAAAACAATCCAAAAAAATCAAACACAAGGGGACTAAATAGCATACTAAAAAACAATGACTGGGTTACCAATGAGTTCAAAGAAGAAATAAAAAACATCAAGGAAACAAATGACAATGAAAATACAACAATGCAAAATCTATGAGACACAGCAAAAGCCGTCCCGAGAGGGAAGTTCATAGCTCTAAAAGCTAAACGCAAAAAAAAAAAAAAAAAAAAGAAAGAAAGAAAAAGAAATAAGAAACAATTGTAATAAATTGCCTACCTCTACAACTCAAAGAGTTAGAAAGAGAGCAACAAGAAAATCCCAATGTAAGCAGAAGGAAGGAAATAATAAAGATCAGAGTGGAGATAAACAACATAAAGACCAAATATATATATATATATATATATATACAAAAGATCAAGAAAAGCAAGAGCTGGTTCTTTGAAAGGATAAACAAGATTGATGAACCTCTAGCCAGGCTCAGCAAGAAGCAAAGAGAGAAGACCCAAATAAACAAAATCAGAAAAGACAGAGGAGAAATAACAAAAGACCCCACCAAAATACAAAGGATTGTTAGAAAATACTATGAACAACTATATTCCAACAAACTGGACAACCTGGAAAAATGGACATATTCCTAGAAATATATAACCTTCCAAAACTGAATCAGGAAGAAACTAAACATCTCAATAGACAAATAACTATCGAAGAAAATGAAGCCGTCTTCAAAAAGCTTCCAGTAAACAAAAGCTCGGGGCTAGAGGGCTTCACAGGGGAGTTTTACAAAACTTTCAAGGAAGAACTAAAACCAATCCTCCTCAGACTATTCCAAAAAATTCAAGAGAAAGGAACACTGTCAAGCTCATTCTCTGAAGCCAGCATCACCCTAATACCAAAACCAGATAAAAACAACACAATGAAAGAGAATTACAGGCCAATATCCCTCGTGAACATAGATGCCAAAATCATCAACAAAATTCTAGCAAATCGGCTCCAGCAGTACATCAGAAAGATCATACACCATGACCAAGTAGGATTTATCCTAGGGATGCAAGGATGGTACAATATCCGTAAATCAATAAACGTGATACATCACATAAACAAATTGAGAGATAAAAATCACATAGTCATATTAATTGATGCAGAAAAATCATTTGACAAAATCCAACACCCTTTCTTAATAAAAACTCTCAGAAGGTAGGAATAGAAGGATCATACCTCAACATAATAAAAGCCATATATGAAAAACCGACAGCCATCATCATACTCAATGGGCAAAAACTAAAACCATTTCTCCTAAGAACAGGAACAAGACAGGGATGCTCACTGTCACCACTCCTGTTTCACATAGTACTGGAAGTATTAGCCATTGTTATTAGACAAGAAGAAGAAATAAAAGGCATCCATTTGGAAAAGAAGAAGTAAAGCTGTTCTTATTTGCAGAAGACATGATACTGTACATAAAAAACCCTAAAGACTCCATCAAAAAACTATTAGACTTAGTAAGTGAATTCGACAATGTAGCAGGATACACAATTAACGCCAAGAAATCTATGACATTTCTATACACCAATAGTGAACTTACAGAAAGAGAGACTAAAAATCCCATTTACCATCACACCAAAAAAATTAAGATACCTAGGAATAAACTTAACCAAGGACGTAAAAGACTTATACCTGGAAAACTACATGACACTGAAAAAAGAGATAGAGGAAGACATAAACAGATGGAAGAACATACCGTGTTCATGGATTGGTAGAACCAACACCATCAAAATGTCCATACTACCAAAAGCAATCTATAGATTCACTGCACTCCCCATTAAATTACCAACGGCATATTTCACAGACCTAGAAAGAACTCTCCAAAAATTCATCTGGAATAAAAAAAAGACCCGAATACCCAAGCAATCCTGAAAAAGATGAACAAAGTAGGTGGGATCTCAATACCAGGTTTCAAGCTGTATTACAAAACCACTATTTTCCAAACAGCCTGGTACTGGCACAAGAACAGACATATAGACCAATGGAATAGAATAGAGAACCCCGATATCGACCCAAACCACTATACTCAATTAATATTTGACAAAGGAGGCATGAACATACAATGGAGTCAAGACTGTCTCTTCAATAAATGGTGTTGGGAAAATTGCACAGATACATGCAAAAAAATGAAACTAGACCACCAACTTACACCATAAAAAAAATAAACTCAAAATGGATAAAGGATTTAAACATAAGATGGGAAACCATAAAAATACTAGAGGAATCCACAGGCAAAGAAATCTCAGACATATGCCAAAGCAGTTTCTTCACAGATACTGCTCCTAGGGCAATGGAAACTAAAGAGAAATTAAACAAATGGGACTACATCAAAATAAAAAGCTTTTGCACAGCAAAAGAAACCATCAACAAAAGAACAAGAAAACTCACTGCATGGGGGATCATATTTGCAAATGTTTTTACTGATAAAGGTTTAATCTCCAACATTTAAAGGGAACTCATACAACTTAATAAAAGGAAAATAAATGATCCAATAAAAAAATGGGCAGAGGGCCTAAATAGAAACTTTTTGAAAGAAGAGATAAGGAAGGCCAAGAAACATATGATAACATGCTCAAAGTCACTAATTATCCGAGAGATGCAAATCAAAACGACAATGCAGTACCATCTCACACCTGTCAGAATGGCTATTATCAACAAATCAACAAACCACAAGTGCTGGCGAGGATGCTGAGAAAAAGGAACCCTTGTGTACTGCTGGAGGGAATGCAGACTGGTGCAGCCACTGTGGAGAGCAGTATGGAGTTTCCTCAAAAAACTAAAAATGGAACTCCCATTTGACCCAGTATCCCACTTCTAGGAATATATCCCAAGAAACTAGAAACACCAATCAGAAAGGATATATGCACCCCTATGTTCATAGCAGCACAATACACCATAGCTAAGATTTGGAAACAGCCTAAATGCCCATCAGCAGATGAGTGGATTAGAAAACAATGGTATATCTACACAATGGAATTCTATGCCTCTATAGAAAAGAAGGAATTCTTACCATTTGCAGCAGCATGAATGGACCGAGAGAGAATTATGTTCAGTGAAATAAGCCAGGCAATGAAAGAAAAATGCCACATGATCTCACTCATTTATGGAAAATAAAGAACATTATAACCTGATGAACAAAAAGATAGATACTGAGGCGGTAAAACATCAAAAAGACTGTCAAATTAAAGCAGGAAGGCTGGGGAGTGTTAGGGAGGGGAGAAATAAATCCACCAAAAGACTTGTATGCATGCATATAAGCACAAGCAATGGACACAAGACACTATGGGTGTTGGGGGCATGAGGGCATGCGACAGGGGACAGGGGAGGCTGGGGGAAGGTCAATGGGGAAAAAAAGGAGATATATGTACTACTATATGCAATATTTTAAACAATAAAAATAAATATATAAATAAATAAAGAGACAAAACCTTGCTTAGAAGCTGGAATTGCCTCAGGAGATGAGGGTATGTGAAGTGTGTAGGAATTTTTGACTGCCAATGTAAGACTTGTTTAAATCTGTAGATAATTTTATGAGTTCATTTGAACCAAATTGATGAGAATTGCTAGAAAGCCAAAACTCAATGGACTCAGAAAATGCGAATTTTACTTCTTATTTTATACATTACAATCAAAGCAGAAGGCATAAGGAGTTACCTGAAATCCATTGGTGAAATATAAGAAGGTGGGAGAAAGCAAGTGGGGAAATCTCTGAGACTGGATAAAAAGTAAAACAAGTGGACACATACCAATTTTACATGGGTGGGTGCAGAACAGTTAACAGTTAGCAATTAATACCATGACAATAACAATGAGGAGATCTGCGGTGCAGTAGGAAGTCTGGAAATAAAGAAATTACAAAAACATTTCATAGGTATGCTACTGTAGACAGGCTCCGTTAAACTAAAGATTGGCCTTTGTTAGGGAAGAGGTTGGTCTAAAACTTGACAACCCACCATGGCTCGCTTTTGTTTAGAACATTTTCATTTCAGATTATCCTATGTAGTTACTGTAGATCTGATATTGTAAGTCGCACCGCAGGCCTCCCCTGACCTTGTCAGGTTGAAGCATGTGGGTGGCCCTTTGATGTCAACACTTTCAAATTTTGGTCATAAGTCAATCTAAAGGATGCATTAATGACCAACATTTGGATTGGATAATGTGCTCCCACAGGGCTAAGAAGGCTCAGTCCTAGGAAGCCTTAGTGTAAGCATTTGTCTTGCTGAACAACGGACCATTGGGGATGGGCCAAGACTTTAACCTTGGATGGAAGTCAAGGCTGAATTTTCTCAAAAGTGGAAAGCAGGTAAATGGGAGGCAGGCAGGTTCCATGGGCCTTCACTAAGAAAAACAGTCTGGATTATTTCTAACCTATAATCCAACTTTTGTTATCTGACTCATTTCTCTGTCTTTTGCCTCTAGTTTGACATTTACTCATAGTTTGAGGGCAACCTATACAACTCTTCAATTATTATCATCTGACCATGAGATGGGTTCCCATTTACTATGGCCCCTATATTTCCCATTGGAAACACTCAAGTGCTATTCATTATTAATCTGATTCCTGCTACTTTTGCATTTAAAAGCTATAATCTTATGGTTCATGCAGAAACAAGGCTGTAAGAATACAATGCTATAAATTACAATTTCCATCTAAACATTCCAATGTCAAGGAAGACAGTAATAGTTTAATCAGTAATTTTCCTATGTCTCAGCAGCTGTTACACGGGGCCTTGTTTTTAAAGCTTCTATTTTAAATAATATAGTTAGGAATCCTTGATAGGTTAAAGTGTAAGCATATTCCCATAATCAGGTTCTAGCATTCATACAAAAAATATCTTTCTCAATATTCCTTTTCCACTAACTTTCTACATCTTCCCATGACCTTCTTGGTTTATCGCTTTTTAGTCATTCAAAAATAACCAACTTATGAAAACATGCTCAAAGTCGCTAATCATCCGAGAAATGCAAATCAAAATGACAATGAAGTACCATCTCACACTGTCAGAATGGCTATCATCAACAAATCAACAAATGACAAGTGCTGGCAAGGATGTGGAGAAAAAGGAATCCTTGTGCACTGCTGGTAGGAATGTAGACTGGAGCAGCCACTGTGGAAAACAGTATGCAGTTTCCTCAAAAAGATTAAAAATGAAACTTCCATTTAACCCAGTAATTCCAATTCTAGGAATATAACCCAAGAAAGGATATGTGCATCCCTATATTCATAACTGCTCAATTTACAATAGCTAAGATCTGGAAACTGCCTAAGTGCCCATCAGCAGGCAAGTGGATTAGAAAACGTGGCACTTCTACACAATGGAATAATAAACTGCTGTAAAAAAAATTATTACCATTTGCAAAAGCAGGGATGGGACTGGAGAATATTATGCGAAGTGAAATAAGCCAGTGAGAGAAAAATAAATATCACATGATCTGACTCATTGGGGAAATACAATGAACAACAAACTAATGAACAAAAATAGAACCAGAGACATAGAAGCATCGAACAGACTGTCCAATCTATGAGGGTAGACAGGGAATGAGAGGATAAGAGATCAACCAAAGGGTTTGTATGCATGTGTATGAGCATAACCAATGGACACAGACAGTAGCAGGGTGAGGGCATATGTTGGTGCGTGGAAGCAGCCAGGGAGAGATCAATGGGGGAAAAGGAAACTCATGTAATACTTTAAACAACAAAAAAATTAAACTTATTTTTAAAAGCATAAAAGTGTTTTTAATCTTAAAAAATAAAATAAAATAAATAACCAACTTGCCCAGCCAGTGTGGATGAGTGGTTGAGCATCAACTCATGAACCAGGAGGTCACAGTTCAATTCCCAGTCAGGGCACATGCCTAGGTTTCGGGCCCCATCCCCTGCAGGAGACGTGCGGGAGGCAGCCATTCTATGTATGATTCTCTCTCATCATTGCTGTTTCTCTCTCTATCTCCCTCTCCCTTTCTCACTCTGAAATCAATAAAAACATTTTTTAAAATAACCAACTGATTAGAAAAAACTACTTACTTTTAAATTCTCTTAAAAACAAACACATTACATTCCTTTCCTTTGCAATAGCATTCCTTCTAAATTTCAATATGTTACCAGAAAGGGAGCCAGGTCCTGAACGGATATGCTTAAGGCCAGCCGGCAGTGTGTGGGTTCTTGACTTGATGTAAGAAACATTTCACAACACGAGTTCAGGTGACTTTGAAAGTATGTTTTTAAAGCTTGTAACAGTGAAACAAGAAAAGGCTGAGGATAGAGGCAGTAGGGGAGAGACTAGGCAGGGCTGTTTGGGCTCTCTAGAAACATGGGAATGAAGTGAGTCTAGGTGGGGCTGCTCTCAGCTCATGGGTAAAAGAGTTTGGGGGACAGGTCCATTGGATTAGTGCAGGACAAGCTGCTGCTGCGCGTTGCTGCCCTGGTTGCAAGCTGCATGGGGACCTCATAGAGATTAAAAGAAAGAAAATTCACTCAAAAAGGAGATGCGGGGGGTGCCACAAGGAGAGCACATACTGGCTTCTTTGTCTTGAGCAATTTTATTTACTTTCCGAAGGTGGGAATTTAGCTGGGGTCTCAGGGGAAATTTAAATAGGATTTTCATCAGCTTTCCCAGATGACCCTTTTAAGGGTCATGGTCTCTAATAATGGGTCAGTGCCAGGGCAGGCAGTCCAAACCTCATTATCAGCAACATTACAGGGAAGTAAAGGCCTCCCTGGGGCCAGTTTTGCCCATTACTAGGCAGCCAGGTCTCTCCACCATGATGGCCTTCTGTATCTGGCTGTAAATTTCTTGGCCAGTTAGTTCAGCTATCTGTCTCAGTTGCCTAATTCCACGTGCCAAGGAATTTTCCTAACTACTTACTATCCTGTCTCAAAAAGAGAAAACAAAAAAAAAAGTATTATTAATAATACAAAAGTTATCATATACATCTTTAGTCATTATTAAAAATTGGGCTATATATACAAATGTTGGAGAAAAGTCCAAAGAACAAGTGTAATTATTATTATCACTAGTATTCACAAACAGGTAAAGAAAATCAATTTGTAGTGACAAAGGCCTTGTCAGTGTCTTGGGATAGCTGCTGATCTCTGAGGTCAGTGACCTCTCATTCTCAAGAAGTCTTTGTTCACTATATGTGGAGGCAAGTGTCAGACAGGGGCAGATGTCCATTTGTGGTTGGGCACCTGATAAGGTCCCTTTAAACAATGTTGGAGAGTCTTTCATTGATGCCTTTTCCAAATGACTAAATAAGTCATGGTCTTTGAAGTCTTCATGTGCTGACAGCACTCCTGTAAAATAAATGTCACTAATTTATCTGTCCCTATAAGCTGGTTAATAAGTTTTTAATAATAATGCAGAAAGTCTTCTTTTCATAAGGTTGGTTCATATGTCTCTTCCTCTAGATACATGGGGTTACTTGTGACTATTTAATGAGGAGAAAAGCTATGTGTTTACCAAAAAAGGAGATTCCAGGTTGAGAAGAACCATAAGGATGGATTTAGGCCAAGGGAGATTAAAAGCTTCTGAAATTTTTCCTAGTTGAGTTATAATTTTATCATTTCTATATTACACCAATCCAGAGAACTGGAGTTATAGGTATAATAAAAAGAATAGTAGAATAGGCCAAACATTAGAAATGAATTGTATTTTTTGAACAGTGAAATGTGTCCCTCAGTCACTGAAACTCATAGGGAATTCTCCAAAATGCATTAATTTTCCCCAAACATAATTTACCTTTTAAACTGTTGCTCTCCTTCAAGTGAATGCCTCAACCTAGTGAGAATAAAATACAAATCATAACTAACACATATTTGTATTCCTCAGATGGTATCACTTGAATAAAATTCTTTTGCCATGTTTAAAAGGGATCTACAGGAAGTAGGAAATGACCTTGGGGTTCATGGAATGATTTTCCAGGGTTATATTTAGACAGTAGAACATCTACTACACAGTTTGCAATCTATAGAAGGAAAAGGAGTGACACGGAATCCAGTGATCAAAGATTGGAGAGGTAGAAGGAAAAAAGCAAGGCATAGAGAGAATCTCTGGGAATAGATAAAAAGTAAAACCAATCAACACATACTTCTTTTATATTGGTTGGTATAAGATAGTTAGCAGTCAACAATTAGCATGATAACAATAACATGGAGGGGTCTTGTGCTCTCTGCTCTGGAGTTTTGAGGGGTTTGGGAAACAGAAAATCACACTGACATTCGAAAGCTATGTTATTGTAGATGCAAAAAGTCATGGATGGGCTCAGTTAACGTAAAGACTGACCTTTGTCAGGCAAGATACCAGCCTAGCACATGACTACCCACCATGACTCACTTTAAGTTAGAAGGTTTTATTTTCAGACCATCCTGTGGGGTTACATAAGTTTCTGAGTTTGTAAGGCCCCCACACAGGCCTTTCCTGAGCTTATGAGGTTGAGTATGTGGCCCCTTTTTCATTCACACAGCCCAACCCTTTAACCTCTTGGTAGGAGAGAGGAGCTAGAGATCATTACCAATGGCTGATTATTTAAGCAATTATGCCAACATAAGGATACTTCCAATAAAAACCCTAAACATGGGGTTCAGAAAACTTTGTGTTGATGCTGGAAGGCTGAGCGCTCAGGGAAAAAGTGGAAGTTTCACAACTCTCCCCATGCCTTGATCGGCCAGTCTCTCCCATTTAGTTATTCCTGAATTGTATACTTACAATGAACCAGTAATAGTAAGTAAAGTCATTTTCTGAGTACTCTGTGGGCTTTTTTTTTATATATATAATTATAA
This sequence comes from Cnephaeus nilssonii, assembly GCF_951640355.1. NCBI lineage: Eukaryota > Metazoa > Chordata > Mammalia > Chiroptera > Vespertilionidae > Cnephaeus > Cnephaeus nilssonii. The sequence continues at coordinate 39,956,716 of NC_137091.1, forward strand.
AGCATGAGGGGTCATGTGAACCTCCAAACCTGGAGTTAACCAGGCCAAAATGTGAGTTACCTAGACATCCCATTTGTGATGGCGTCTGAAGTTATTTTACTGGCCTTGAAACTATGGGGTCTGCACCACTTCAGATAGTTAGTATCAGAACTGAAATGATTTGTAGGACACCCCATTGGAGAATTGGTTGTTGATAGGAAAAAACAAAAACAAAACCTTCAGGTCATATAAAAACTACCCGGCAGGGTGATGCTAGAAGTGATTATGATATTGTCAGTGATCGGCCTGTATTAGGTGCTCAGGGAGTTTGAGAAGACTTTACTTTCACTCCCCTCTCTCACTAAGCCCTCTGTCACCTTCAGAGTCCACCTTCACCCTTTTCCTTCCTCTTCTCACAGAATGAGGCTGGAGGCAGTGTTTCTGATCCCAGGAGCAGTGGAGGTACAGGGCTGTAAGTCTATTCATATTGTTGTCCACCCTGAGGGGGGATCTGTTCTCCTAATGCCTAGGCAGCCAGTAAACTGACATCAGGTTGCAGTGAAAGGAAAGAAAGTATATATTTCAAAGGTACCAATGAAAGGCAATGGGGCAGCTGATGCTCAAAGACCAGAACTCAAAGGGGATTCTATTTAGGGACTTTTAAGAGGCAAAAGTCATGACATGGGGTTCAGAGTCATGGGTTTTCAAGATTGGTCAGTTATGCTGTAAGTACCCATAATGTGACTTATTTCTCCCTGGCACCATCCTGGCTAGGGTCTTTGGTTATTGGGGCCTAGAGGTCTTTTGTCATGCAGACATCCCAATGTTCTGAAACCCATTTTGGGCTTGGGTGGGTTATGTTACCTTAAGAGCAGAAAACATCCATCCATCTTGTGCTTAGCAGACAACATCTTTCTCTTATCTCAAGGAAGATACATTCTGCAACCTGTTTCACTGACTAGTGTCCAGACTCCAGGCCGCATCTGCATTCTTTCCCATCATACCTGCCAGGTTATATTTTCTATTTATGCTTTAACTAGAAATCATAATATCCAGACATGGGAACAAAAGGTAAACTTCCTCTCATCTTTTAAATTCTTCTATCTGGGCCAATAATCAAATTAACAGAGACAGATTAACAGGAGACAATGTACAAAGTCTGATATATGAACAAATATACTGGAGCTATAAGAATAGAGTCCAAAGGAAGCATTTGGGTAGTGGAGGCTTATATGTCATTCTGAAGCTAATGGGACAGAGGGTTGTGGTTTGAGGCTTCAAAAGACAGGAACATTGGCATGGAGATGCCAAAGCAAATGTGAATATTCCCCCTGGAGCTGGTCCTACACCTATAAACATTCTAGGCATTTTAGTGGGAAGGTCCAAGGCTTATTTCTTAAACCTTTTTTTCCCCAATAAGAATATCAAAATCAATACCCTAAAAGGCACATCTGGGGTAAACACTCGGGTTCCCTTCACAGCAGAATCATGACTCTAAGTAAGGTTTAAAAGTCTAACTAAAAGCTCAATCCTAGTTACCTAGTCATTGAGTACCTAACTCATTACCAAAACAAAACATAAAAATCCTGCAACATTGCTCTTTCAGTCTAAATGTGTCCACTTCTGACTTCTCATTAGAAACAAAAAGTAAAAGAAACATTGGAATCTGCTAATAAAAAATTTCTTCATTCCTGGAGAGCACCTTGACACACTCACATCATCCATAGCTGTTCAGGAAGAACTAGGAGTCCTGAGACCCTGACTCATGTCTCAGATTAGTGTTTACGCCATCACTACTCAGTACTTAAGCGGTTCCTTTGTTGTGTTTGTACATGTTCCTAATTTTGACTAGTATGTGAGCTTCTTGCCTGCCTGGAGGACTCCAGCCACGTCTCTGTTGTTGAGGAATTGGGGGAAGGACACTTGCCGAGGGTTGCCAGCTAGGCTTCAATATCACCCATGCACTTTCATGTTTAACTTAATTTAGTTCCAAAATGCGTACAGCATGAATGCTGGAGAAAGGTCCTGATGTGACTTACAAAAACAAATGGGTTCATAAGGGCCCCTGCAGGCATGGTAACTTTATGGCATCTCTGTATTTTTTCAGCCACTAAGAGATATTGTGTATGAGTGTCCAGGATAGGATCTGATTGTTCATTTGTTGATTCTTGGAATATGTAATGTATTCCTATAATGTACCTACCCATTATTTTCCATGGCCCTAGAAACACGAGAGTGGATGTGAGAGACAACCTGGACATTAGTGCTGATGTCCCACTATTTATTTTTTATGACTTTCTAATAAATCTTTATTGTTCAGATTATTACAATTGTTCCTCTCTTTTCCCCCATAACTCTCCTCCACCCAGTTCCTACCCCACCCTCTGCCCTTATCCCTCCTCCCCCGCAATGTTCTCATGCATAGTTGTACGATTTTTGCCCATTCTCTTCCCACACCCCCACACCACTTTTTCCCCAAGAATTGTCAGTCCACTCCCTTCCTATGCCGAATTCTATTTTATTCACCAGTTTATTCTGTTCATCAGATTTTTTATTTACTTGATTTTTAGATTCACTTGTTGATAGATATGTATTTGTTGTTTATAATTTTTATCTTTACCTTTTTCTTCTTCCTCCTCTTCTTAAAGAATACCTTTCAGCATTTCATATAATACTGGTTTGGCGGTGAGGAACTCCTTTAGCTTTTTCTTATCTGTGAAGCTCTTTGTCTGACCTTCAATTCTAAATGATAGCTTTGCTGGGTAGAGTAATCTTTTTTTTTTTTTTTGCTTTTTTATTTTTATTTTTATTTTATTTTATTTTTTTAAATTTCTTTATTGATTAAGGTATCACATATTTGTCCTCGTCCCCCCATTCCCATCCCACACCCCTCCCCACACATGCCCCCACCCCCCTGTTGTCCTTAACCGCTGGTTAGGCTCATATGCCTGCACACAAGTCCTTTGGTTGATCTCCCCCTTTACCCCCACCCTTCCCTACCCTCCCCCCGAGGCCCGACAGTCTGATCCATGCCTCCTTGTCTCTGGGTCTGTTCTTGTTCATCAGTCTATGTTGTTCATTATTTCCCCTAGATGAGTGAGATCATGTGCTATTAGAAATACACTTATAAGAACCGAAAATGAGACAAGCAATAATGGTTATGGTGACAGGCAAATGAATCAGTGTGTAGTGAGTTTCTTTCTGGGTCAACAGTTCTTTTGAGACCCAATTTCAATGTCCAACAGTTCCTTATGTGTACATGTCAGCACTGACATTTCAGTTCTGGATGGTGGACAAATGGTGGTAATGCAGATCCGACTCTGTCCGGTTTGGTCCTGGGCATTCTGCAGTGATGCACAGCTGCTAACTGCTAGTATGGGAAGGCCACATCAGCGTCTTCCGTCTCTGGACTGCTTCTCTTCTGTCTTCATGGCTGGAGTAGTCCTGTCGATTCCTCTCTTGCTGTAATCCACATGGTCTCGGAGTTGTTTTCTGAAAATATACAAACATATTCTCGACCAAAGGTTAATAAAGGAATATTTTCTATAAATTTGACTGGGGATCCTTTTTCAATTTTTGCCCAAATGATTTTCCTCTGGCTTGTTTTGTCACCTTGTGTGTTTTTCATGGGTGTCTTGCTTTTAGCCTTACAATTAATTTTCTAAAGTATTAATTTTCTAGATGTAATTTACTTACAGGATATTTTTCCTTACATGATATTCCTCTACTATCCCCTCCTTTTTTGAGTTAAATGTTAGGAGGCTTTTGAAAATTTTATAATGTAATCTTGATGGCTTTTAAATTTTAATTTTTTGCACTATAATATTACTGTTTTAGGTTTATTATATGGTGCACAATTTTATCATGAGATGAAGTACCAATAAAAATTTTAGTTAACACTTTAGGAACACTTTCTTGTCCAGTACAATTAATTTTTCTAGAATAATTGCTTGTTTCAACTAGCCAATTTAAATTTGCCTGAAAACTTTACTACTATTTTACTGTCAAATTTATTACTCTAACAATAATCTTATTTTGCCCTGTAAATATTAGTGGAAGGGATTATTTGCCTTCTTGAGTAGGTCCTGAGCATTCCTGGTGGTAGGCTGGATTTAGATATCGTAAACCCACTTCCCCACACCATGGGTACAAGGCAACTCAAACAATTCTTGTTGGAGTGAGAGGGCAGCTGCTGTCGGCCAAGTCTCTGTTGGTCACCTGGGTCCTGATCTGAGCTGGGCATGGGAAGCACAAAGCAGCCATGGGGGCAGGAGACCTCCCTCAGAAGGGGCTAGGATTCAGGCCGCTGCAATGCTGGGGGGGGTGAGGGTCTGTGCCCCACCTCTGTTGATCCCCAAATTCTCTCCTGATGGCCCCTCTGCGACTGTGCCTGTCTTAGGTTCCTTTCTTGAGGAATCTTACCCGTCTCTGGCTAACCAGCCATCCTCCGGGGCCAAGCAGGGTGACGTGAGGTTCAGTTTTGTCTCCTTGGTAGCCTATGCCCCCATGGCCTCCATGCCCAGCACCTGCCTTGGGATCCCCTCCCCTGCTGGTGGGGCCCCAGCACCTATCACATGTCTTTTGGAACCCGGGTTTCTTCTCCAGGGAGGGCTCAGTTCACCCTACAGGGTGAGAGACAGATCCATGGCACCAGTCATCACGAGACTTCAACCTCGACATGAACAGAGATCTCATGCAACAGCTGTGAGCAATTGAATTGTGAGAAGAGGGTCTCTCTTGCCCTAAAGGGTAAGAGGGACCCATATAGAATGCTCAGGTGCCCTCCCAGGAGGCCCTTGGGTAGAGTAATCTTGGTTGTAGGTTCTTGCTATTAGTCACTTATATTTCTTGCCACACCCATCTGGCTTGCATAGTTTCTGTTGAGAAATCAGGTGGCAGTTGTATGGGTGCTCCCTTGTAGGTAACTAACTGTTTATCTCTTGTTGCGTAAAATATTCTCTCTTTGTCTTTTGCTCTTGGCATTTTAATATGATGTGTCTTGGTGTGGTTCTCTTTTGATTCCTTTTTTTTGGGGTTCTCTGCACTTCCTGGACTTGTAAGTCTATTTCTTTCACCAGGTGGGGGAAGATTTCGGTCATTATTTCTTCAAATAGGTTTTCAGTATCTTGCTCTCTCTCTTCTTCTGGCACCCCCAAAATTCGGATGGTGGTATACTTGAAGTTATCCCAGAGGCTCCTTACACTATCTTCCTATTTTTGGATTCTTTTTTCTTTTTGCATTTGCAGTTGGGTGTTTTTTGCTCCTTTGTATTTCAAATATTTGACTTGATTCTTGCGATCCTCTAGTCTGCTGTTAAATCTCTGTATAATATTTTTTATTTCAGTCAGTGTATGCTTAATTTCTAGTTGGTCCTTTTTCATATACTCGAGGGTCTCGCTAAATTTATTGGCCTTTAGTAGACAATTATGAAAAACCTTATAACCGTGCTTTTGAACTCTATATCCAGTTTTTTGCTTTCCTCCGTTTCTTTCATTTGCGATCTGGTTTTTTTTTTGTCTCCGCATTTTGTCTGCTTCCCTGAGTTGATAGAGTGGCTTTGTGTGCTAGGTGTCCTATAGGGCCCAGAGACTCAGCCTCCCCAGTTACCTTAGGTGGACACCCTAGGTGCACCCCTTTGTGGGCTGTGTGCACAGTCTTGTTGTAGTTAAGCTTTGATTGTTGTTGGTATCACTGGGAGGAATTGACCTCCAGGACAATTGGCTATGAGGATTAGCTGTGTCAGTGCTGGAGAACTTCTGTGCTGGAGACACCCTTATGAGACAAGACTTGCAAAAGCCTCTGTGCTCAGCTTGGATGGGGTAGAGTCTCAGGGTGTAGAAACTGCATTGGGTTCCCTGTCAGCCCTGCCCGAAGAGGCCTCTTGGTCTTAGTGTCCCACAGTAATAGGTAATCACTGCAAGCTCTTCTGAGAGAAACCCGCCCTCGAGTTTCGTCTGCTGCCAGACAATGCAGTTTCTCCCTGAATGAGTCTGGGTTCCCAGAGTCTCGCCTGGAGCTGGAGTTCAGCACAGTCGGGAGCATTTGTTTCCTTCCCGCTTGAGAAAGCCAGCTGGGTACTGAGTTGCGCGCTCGCTCCATGCGCAAGCATCTCAGTACCTCTGCCTTGCAGCTCCTCTGAGTCTCAGTGTGCTTTTCTGTTTCCTTCTAGTTGTAGAATTTCCTCACAGCCAGCTTTCTTGTGGTTCTGGATGATGTCCGTTTTATCTTTTAGTTGTAGTTTTGAAATTGTTGTGTGAGGCATTCCTGTGAAGCACATGGTGTCCCCTCCATTGTGAAGATGGTGCAAATGGGACCAACCAGTGATGGGATCCAATGTGGTATGTTACCTTACGTCAACAATAATGACAATGCCAGCTCACATTTTTTAGTATTTATTGATTCAAAGCAAGTCTTCTAAGCGATTTCCACCACCACAAGAAATCTAATATGTATTTTTTTTTTTTTTAGTTGAAGAACACAGGGGAAAGGAAGAGGATCACTAGTACTTGACATCTAACTCTACAGGAGCACTTTCAAAGGAGCTGATGATGTTGGAGGCTTTACTCTGGTAGTTCCCAGCATCCTCTCTCCTGACAGGGTTTCTGGTGAGGGTTCTGGGGTCCTGCGACAGCTTCATCCTCTCCCTGAGCCACAGACTCGTAGCATTGAATAACCAGTTGGTGGACCTCGCATTTGAGTAGGAAGTCATGACCACCGCTTCCTCATTCTCTGTGACTGTGGTTTTGTGGCTAGGAGTATGAGACACACGGTGGCCCTGTGAAGAAATAGATGGTGAGAATGATTGAGTGTGGGCTTGAGACCTGGGGCCATGCTCTTGCCTCAAAGATCTAAGCCCTGACTCTGATTGTTATGAAGGTAATTAGGTTCCACAATAAAAATTAATTAATTCTAAATTTGCGATGCATGTTTTTCTATGAAACCTGAAATGGAAGACTTCAGATCAAATCTAACCCTCTGAACTGAAGTCCCCTAAGAAGGAAGGATATGACCCAATGATTGATCTAGAGATCGAAAGACATCTAATAAGGCGACTGAGATTGGAGGAAAAATGTAGCTATGGCTGCAGATAGATCTCAAGTGACTCAGATCAATTTCTCATGGCCTGTGTGGCTCTGCTTAGGGACTGTTTCTCCTTGTGCCTCACTTTCCCATCAGTGAAGTAAAATGAATATTTGACTGCTAAGCTGACATTGTACTAATCATAAAATATTCACAGTATCTGACATAAATTTTGGGAAGAAAAACTGCTCAAATAAGAGGCATTTGTTATTGATGGACTTCATGAGAGAATCCCCTGTGCTGATCCCTGGTGGATGAGCAACTGCCAGGGGAATCTTTACTCCTGCTTCTCCCTTGGGACACTAACCTTTCTCTGGATTCTCCTAAATCCCCCAGAACAGTCAGCTAATGATCTGTGGAGCTTGTCCAGTTGTGCTCTCCACAAACAGTCTCAGGTGAAGGACCAGTCTCCATCTCTGCGCAGACGAGGCTCTTAGGTTTGAGCCCCAACTGGTGACCAGCTCAAGAGCCTTGGATTCTGGCACATGCTAAACTGTTGCTCTCACCCATCCCTTCTCAGGAGGCAAAACTCAACCAGACACAGGCTCTCCAGGGTCTCTGGAATTAGGACGTTGTGACAGGGGCCTGCAGAGGGGCTGCCCCAGATGAGCTTCCTTGTGAAGAAACCAGGGAGCACCTCTAGCTAGGTCCTTACAGAGCCCTGCAGGGTCTATCTCAGGATGATGGTCAGGGAAAGGGGCCCAGGGACCTGGACTGAGACTGGTCTCCCTCTGCTGACTCACTCCCATCAAATTGGTCCTTCTCTCTGTGGTGAATGTCTGTGGGGCTGGAATGTGGGAACGGAACTCTGACCTTATGAAGTTTGTCTCCACTGTGTCTGTCCTGCACTAAATGCCCAAACCCAGTTTGGGACATGATGCAGAGGCAGATGGAGGGGAGTCCAGGGCTGGCAGTCCTGTGTGTGAAGTAGAATTCACCCCACCCGACACCTAGAGGTCAGAGAGCAATTACTCACCATATACGTTGAGAGTTCCCAATGCTCTTGCTCTTTGATTATTTGGAAGGAGAGCTACTGCCAAGTAGATTCCTTCATCGCTCGGAGTGACGTTTGTTATGATCAGGGATCCATCATCTAATGCTGTCTCTCGACCAGTGTTTCTGGGCCCTGTTACATAGTCACCTGGATCCAATGCAATATACCCAATGAAATTAGAGTACTTCACCACTCTTCCCCTGTACCACCAAATTCCTAAAACATCAGGAAGACTATTGCGGATACGTAGAATCACATCCTGCCCTTCAGCAGAAATGGTGGAGACAATAGCAAATTGCTCAGTGGTGGGCGGGATCCGGGTGGTAAGACTAGAAGGGAAGACTGGAAGGGAAGAGAGAAATTGATCAGTATTGTGATCTATATATTGGGATGGAGAGATGAGGCATTTCTCTTCAACTCTCAGCCTTGATCTGCATGTGAGTTCGTGTGTGCATCTCCTTCGTCAAGTTGAGCAACATGGCCACAATTGCTTCAGCACCTCAGAACCTATGCTTTTTGTCTTGAATTCTCTTTCCCAGCTCTCTGTTTGGCTGTCCTCCTTACTGCCCTCAGATCCCTTTTGACACTCAGCGGCCTTCTTGGAACTCATTCCCTGACCACGTCCTCTGAAGATCCTCTATCTTCACTCTCTGACCTGTCCCCACTCTGTGCCCTTCAGGGCGTTGTGGGTACCTGATGTCACAAGTAGATCTCTTCTTCTCTATTTTTTCTCAATATAGTGTGAGCTGCAAGTGGGCAGGGGATTTTGTGATCTAGTGCCCCCCCCCCAATGCCTGCAATAGGCTGCAAACACCGGTGGGTACACGAATGAGTGTTCCCAGGCTTGACCATGTTCCATTTTGTATTTTCCCATATTTGTAGATGTGGTTGGGGACAATGTTTAGCACCCTGGTTAAAATGTTCCTGCTATCACCTGAAATAAATTGGTATTACTGTGTTCAGTTGTCAACATTCAATACTCTGTGATGAATAACTTAGCAAATGAACCGTAATTGAGGTTTTCCTGCCCCTCACCACTTCCACATCATGAAATTTCCCTGTTGCTGAGCTCCCTCTCTTGTCCTACTCTGCGCCCCTGTCCTTCCACTTAGGTCCAAAGAGAAGCCCTTTCTCCCCTTCCAGAGTGCTGTCCTCCCCAGGAGATTTTGGCCACTCTCTGACTGCCAACCTCCCTTCCATTCCCAGGGATTGTCCCCTCCTTACCAGCCAGCAGGAGCCCCAGCCAGGGGACAAGTCCTCTGTGGGCAGAGGCTGCAGGGAACTCCATGGTGACTGCTGCCTGCTCTGTTCCTCCCTCTGAGAGAAGAGCTCGAGGTCCAGTAAGGCTCCCAGGCACCTCTGTCCAGACTGCCGTCCCTCCTTCCTGTGTGCTGAGCCTCCTCCTGGGGCAAGATAACCTCTCTGGTAATGTGGGCCAGGGCGGGGTCAGGGCCCAGGACCTCCCTCTCACTCCCCTCTTTTTTGCCAACCCTGTTGCCGCTTTCAGTTTATCTTTTCTCTGTGTTTTGGATCCCTGGAAACTTCTGAAGCCTTAGATAACACACACACATACAAACACAAACAACACATGCACAGACACGTGCCCATAAAATCACTTGCTTGGGGCATCCAGTTCCTGGTCATTCTCCACAGCTCCAGGTCAGTGCACATTTTTGACTTATCCCTTCAGTTCAAGAAGTCTGGGCCCCCCACACAATATTGTCACAGGGATGCCCCGGCTCTACATTGGATCTCCTGTGAAACTTTGTAAGGATTGCGATGCCCAGGTGACATTTTTGTAAGGCTGCTTCAGCAGCTGCCCAGCTTGCATGGATGCCAGGATGAGACCATATGATTTGAAGGTGGGGAGCCCTGCCCCTCTCCTGTGCACAGGAAGGATCTCCAGATCCTCTTAAAATGCAGATTCTGACTCAGCAAGTGTGCAGTTGACCAGAGACTCTGCATCTGACAAGCTCTCAGGGGAGGTGAATCTTACTGGCCTGTGGAGCCCACTTGTAAGAGCAAGGCTGATGAGGGCAGATGTCCTCCTGAGAGGGTGACCCCCTCACCCCAGCATTAGCCCCTGCTTCTTCTTGGTCTTGGGTCTGTCAGCACCACACAGAAAGCCCCACCGGCCACAAACTGGGGATTGTTTCTGGTTGTGACACAGAAACCCAGCTGGGCACCAGGTCTTCCCTGTGTTCTCAAATGTGCTAGGAAGATGGGATTTCCTCCCAGCAGGAAGGGCACAGAGGTGACTAGCAGTGAGAAGGGGTCAAGCTAGGTGATCACTGCAGAGGGACCCTCTCTCTATCTCAGGTTGTCACTAGCCTGGCCGTTGTTTCCAGAGACAGTGACCCCATCACCCTGGAGATCAGAAGGACATGCAGTTTCCAGGTGTGAAGGGTAAGGTGTAAAGCAAAATCTATGATGGGAACTCAGGTGGCTGTGGGCTCCATGGTCCTTGGGAAATGTTTTCAAGTAGACCCTCCCTCTCTTTGTTGGTTGACCCTGTCCATGTCCTCCCTGACTGTTCGGGCAGCCTCTGTATTCTGCCTGAGTTACTTTTTTGAGGTCACCTCGCCTTGCCCATGTGTGATTCCAGTTATGAGTTTGGGAGCAGCATAGAGATCCCTGAAAAAGCAGCTGCCCCTACACCCTATCAAAGTAAGAAATGTCCAAACCTGTGGAGGATTGTTATGAGTATTTCAGCTGAATTGATGTCATATGACTGCAAGCAAGATCTCAAATCCTGAGAAGAACTGCAGTTTTATTGCTTATTTTTACATTATAATCAAAAAAGAAGATGAAAAAAGTTGCATGAAATCTATTGGAAAGTGAGAAAAAGGTTAGCAGGGAGATTTCTAAAAATAAATAAAAAGCAATATGGAGAAACTCGTATCATTTTTACATTGGAGGGTCCAGGATAATTAACATTTACAGCAGGTACAGAGGCTTGCAGAGAACCAGGCAACAAGAGCGCTCTGTGGTCTTGTATTCTGGCCCCACAGGCTCTGCCTTCAATGGGTGTAGCAATGAAAATTTGCTAGAGGTATGTGATGTCAAAGGTATGTTATCCAGGATGCCTAAGAACAGGGAAAGGGCTCACTTAACGTAAAGTCTGACATTTGGTAAGGAAGCTGTGGGCCTGTGACATGACTACCTGCCATCACCTGCCCATTTAGGCATTTGTGATCAGACCACACTGTGCGTCACTGAGCTTGTCAGGCCTGCCATGGGGTCCCCTGTGCTTGTCAGATTTCTTGCACAGGCACTTTTTCATTCACATTTTCTGGAAAGAACAGGTGGGACAGCGCAGGCAGGATGGAGGGGCCTAGAAAAATCTATTAGTCAGGGAATGGAAATCTGTCTCCTTCTACACCTCCTTAGCCAAAGCCCAGTTCAAGTGTGCATTTCCTGTGTTTTGTAGGTGCGTGTCAATATCTCCCCATAGAAGGCAAAAGGAGACTTGCAGGCAATGTCAGGTACTGCACTAGGAATGCTGATCAGGCTCTAGAAGGTTGGAGCTCACTGTGAGCCCTGGACAGACGTGAGCTCTGACCTCTAGACTAAGAGCCAGCCATCCAGGGCCCGGTCACTGTGTGTCTCATACCTCCTTACTGCATCCCAGGGCAGGCTGGGCCCAGTGAGAGGTCTGGCTTTATCCAGAGTATTATGAGTCCAGTGTCCAGAAAGCTGTCCCCTCTGGTGGATATGCTGTTTCAGGGGGATGTGCTTTCCAGGTTTTCAAAGCCAGGACCTGGTGAGGGCTCTTTTGGGAGAGGGTGCTGGCCTAGATGGTTGATCGCCAAAATGCCCTCTGTGTTTCTCATCACAGCATGGGGATGTTGCCTCCAGTCCCCTGTGTCCCTCTTTGTCATCTGTTCTAGGCCTCCCCACAGGGCCCAGGTTCTAGAGCAGCTCCACATGGAGTGTCAACCAGGGAATTCTGTGGGCTTCTCTGTTAGGGGAGGGGAGGTCCCCGTGGGACCCTCAGCAACTCTGAGATGGAAGCAACCCCAGATCCTGGGTTCTCCTTTCCCATCCTGCTGAGGAAGTTCCCCTTGTTCACCAGGACACCGTGGGCTGGTGAGATGTCTTTAGGGGCCACAGACAGCTGTATCCAGACCAGGGACCTTGGGGATAGGGAGGCATCCCCTAATTTCCTTGAAGTGAGGGTGAGCAAAAATGTCCCTAGCCACCCGGCCTTTATGACTAGAAGCAGGTGCAGAGCCAAATGTGAAAGTAACTTCAACTTCTGCGCCGATACTGTCCCCTTTACCGGTGACCTTACGGGAGGCAAGACGAGCGGGAGAGGATATTACAGGACTTTTAATGTATCTGGTCATAGAAAGGCCAGACCCTACCAACCCAGGGCAGATACTGAGCGTGCATGTGCCTATTCCTTTTAAAACGCTCAATAAGTTTAAAACCTCTGTTTCCATTTATGGCCCCACTTCTCCATTTGTCTTGAGCTTGCTTGACACTGTAACTAGTGAAGCTCTGCCTCGTGTCGACTGGCAAACACTGGCTAAGGCATGTCTTTCCCCTGGAGATTATTTAATGTGGAAATCCAATTGGACTGAACTTAGTGCAGAACAAGCGGCTAGAAATCAACAACATGGTGTGCCTATCACTCTTGAAATGTTAGTAGGTACCTGGGCATATCACAGCTTACAGGCTCAGATGATGTTTCCTTTGCAAGTTTATCAGCAGATAAATATTTGTAGCACTAAGGCTTGGAGGGAGTTGCCCACTAAGGGAGAAAAGACCGTGGATATTACTAAAGTTATACAGGGGCCAGAGGAGCCCTATCAAGACTTTGTGGCACGGTTGCTTCAGGCAGTATACAGAGTGGTTGGAGATCCCGATGCGGGATCTCTACTAGTGAAGCAACTGGCTTTTGAAAATGCCAATAGAACTTGTCAGGAGGTTCTATGCCCCTACAGGAAAAGGGGGTCAGTTCCTGAGTTCATCCGTATTTGTGCTGATATTGGGCCTGCCTATGTTCAGGGAATGACTTTGGCTGCTACATTGAAGGAGACTCTGCAGAGGCACCATTCAGGGAGCAAAGAAAAAAAGGACTTGTTTCACTTGGGGGAGGCCAGGACTCTTTGCAAAGAACTGCAGGCAATGGGCTGCCTCAGGGGGACAGGAAAGTTCTCCTAGTCTCCCTGCTCAGCAGCCAACTCTTTGTCCTCGCTGCCACAAGGGGAAACACTGGGCCAGTGGCTGCCTCTCCCAGACAGACATTGATGGCCGGCCTATTGACCCACATCAGGGAAACAGCAAGTGGGGCTGGCCTGGCCCCACCAAACAGTAGGGGCACTGTCACTCACCCCAGCAGAGCCTTACCATACTGGCCTGCCCATCGGCCCAAGGTCAGGGAACTCTACCATGCCACCCCAGGGAGTGCAGGATTGGACCTCTTTCCCACCGCCGAATATGTACTAACTCCCAATATGGGGCCACAAGGAATCCCTACAGGGATTTATGGAACATTACCTAAGGGCACCATGGGACTTATTTTAGAGAGAAGTAGCTTAACTATGAAAGGATTTCAAGTTTTACCAGGTGTAATGGGTCAAGACTCTACTGGTGAAATTAAAGTTATAGCACAGACAAGAAATACCATAATTCAAACTTTTCCAGAAACTAGGATAGCCCAGATTATAATTTAGCCCTATTGTACAGCAGGGAAACTTCTCTCCACAGAGCTTTGGGGAGAAGGAGGATTTGGATCCTCTAATCAAATGTACTGGGCGCAGCTAGTTAAATGAGGGCACCCAGAGCTAGAATTAAAATTAAATGGGCAAGTTTTCCTAGGAACAATAGATTTGGGGGCACATGTTTCTGTGATTGCCTCCAGGCACTGGCCCCCTGCTTGGCCTCTTAGTACAGCCACTGCCAATCTACAAGGCATTGGCCCAGTCTCTCAGCCTCAACAGAGTGCGCAGCTCATCAAATGGGAAGATTTAGAGGGAAATACAGGATATTTTACACCTTTTGTGCTTGACTGTTTACCTATTAACCTCTGGGGAAGGGATATTCTAGAGCAAATGGGAGTATTACTAATGAGTCCCAATGCTGTGGTTACAGCTCAAATGTTAAATCAAGGATTTTATCCTGTTAAAGGATTAGACAAAAGGCAGCAAGGTAGATTATCTCCTATCCCCAGGTCCACCCAGCAAGGGAGAAGAGGGTTAGGATACAGGAGCCACAGCCTTTTCATTAAGGGCCTTGGTCATCTCTCCGACCCAGAAGACTGCTGCAAAAATTACATGGCTCTCTAAGGACCCTGTTTGCGTTGATCAATGGCCCTTAACTGGAGAGAAGCTTCAAGCAGCACAGCTTCTAGTACAAGAACAGCTTGAAGCTGGTCATATTGAACCTACTTATAGTCTTGGAATACACCTATTTTCGTAATGAAGAAAAAATCAGGTGGGTGGAGACTTCTGCAAGATCTCTGAGCAATAAATAAAACCACGCAGGTTATGGGCCCCCTTCAATCAAGGCAGCCCTCACCTACTGCTATTCCTCTTAATTATGAACTACTCATTCTAGATTTAAAGGATTGTTTTTTCACTATACTTTTGCATCCAGACAACTGTAAATGATTTGCATTTAGTGTCCCTGCAATAAACTTTAAAGAGCCAGGGAAGAGATACTGCTGGAAAGTGTTGCCTCAGGGAATGGCTAACAGAATTACGTTATGCCAGGATTTTGTGGATGCAGCTATCCACCCCATAAGGCAGCAGTACCCCAGGCATACATCATTCATTATATGGATGACATCTTGTTGGCTCATGAGAATGTGGACACTCTTCATAAAGCTTTTGCAGACTTACAACGCTCTCTCTTAACTATGGGACTGTGTATTGCACCAGAAAAGGTACAGAAAAATTCTCCTTTTCAATATCTAGGCAGTTTAATTGAAGGAAGTACTGTGCGTCCTCAACGTTTACAAATTCGGACGGATTCATTAGTAACTTTAAATGATTTTCAAAAATTACTTGGGAACATTAATTGGGTCCGTCCTTCATTAAAATTGACTACTGCAGATTTAGCTCCTTTGTATGGTATTCTTTGGGGAGATTCCTCACCATCTTCTCCTAGACAGTTGACTGCAGAAGCTGGTACTGCTTTAACCAAAGTAGAAGCTGCCCTTCAAGCTGCTCAGCTTGCAAGAGTAGATTTAACTAAACCCCTTCAGGTATTAATTTTCCCTGCTACTCACACTCCCACGGGAGCCATTTGGCAGGACCCAGGAGTAATAGAATGGCTCCACCTGGCCCACTCTCCAACCAAAGTATTAACACCTTTTCATGATTTGGTTTCTCAGTTCATAGCGAAAGCACAGTACACACTAGTTCAATTAGAAGGGCAAGAACCTTCCCTCATTATAGTGCCATTTACCACAGCACAGCAAAGTTGGCGATGGAAATACTCTATTAATTGGCAAACAGCTCTTGCTAACTATCCTGGTCAAATTGGAAATCATTATCCTGGTAATAAGATTTTACAGTTTTTGTCTGTTACAACTATTATCTTTCCAAAAATAGTTAAGCAGCAACCTCTCCCCCAAAGCACTAACCGTCTTCACTGACGGGTCCAGCTCAGGGAAAGCAGGATTTCATAGTGTAAAGAGTTCTAAAGTAATTCAGTCAAATTACTCCTCTGCACAACGAGTAGAAATCCAAGCTCTCACTTATGCTTTAGAAAACTTTGCCTCTGAACCTGTCAACATCTACAGTGACAGTGCTTATGTAGTTGGAATGGCTACAATTATTGAAACTGCTACCATTGGGCATACAGACTCTGAGGAGCTATTCCACCTGTTTATCACCTTGCAAAGAGTTATTCAAAAATGGCAATTCCCATGTTTTATTGGCCATATTAGACCCCATTCTGGCCTTCCAGGTCCTTTGGCTGCAGGTAATGAGGAAGTAGATCGTATCATTGCCTCAGTAGAGGAGACCACTCCATTTTCCATGGCACAGGCCTCACGTGTCCTGCATCATCAAAATGCCTCTGCCATGCGCAAGGAATTCCATATTTCTCAAGAGCAGGCTCGCCAAATTGTCAAGCAATGCCCTCAGTGTGTTATTCACCTCCCTGTGTCAGCATTAGGGGTAAATCCCCGAGGACTTAAACCTAATCAAATCTGGCAAATGGATGTTACTCATGTGCCTGAATTTGGCAGATTTCAGAGTTGGGAGCATTTCCTCAATGGCAAGATATTGCCAATTCTGTACCAGTGAGACATAATATTTCTGGCTCTGACTTGTATGTATTGGATTGGTCCCACAGGCTTGATGGTTAATATCCCTATCACGAGCCTATGTCACCAGGAGGTTTTGTAGTTATGCCCTAACCACAAAAACTGGAAATTTACAGAAAGATCTGTGGCGTTTAGCTGCTGCTCTTGATTTTCTTAATTTTACTGGCTCTTTCTCAGCTAATACTAAGGGAGCATGTACATTGAACGCTTGTTATGGCTTACGAGCCTGTGTCAATCTCCCATATGTATTGGTGACTGGAAATGTGAATATCACTAAATTGGACACTCATTATGCTGTCGAATGCCATTACTGTAACCTTAACAGCTGTGTTTCCCGGCATAACCTGAATGAAGATACATTGATTTTAAAGCAGCCTTCTTTTATTATCATTCCTACCAATATAACAGGAAAATGGTATCATGATGCGGGCCTCCAGGCATTGCAGGAATTACACAATCAGCTGTCCGGGGAAAAGCGTGCTTTGGGACTTATTGTTACTCTAGTTACTGTTATTGCATCTGTTGTAACTGCTTCTCTTGCATTGACCCAAAGCATCCAGAACACAAAGTTTGTCAATGAATTGGCACAGAACACCTCAACAACATCGCATGATCAAGAAGATATAGACAAAAGGCTAGAAACAAAGCTAAATGCTTTGGAAGCTGTAGTGATAGGACTAGGTAATCAATTAGAAAGTATCAAGATTAGACAACAGCTCCAATGCCATGCTGCTTTTACATATATTTGTGTGACTTCAGCCCGCTATAACAGTTCTCTATGGGCTTGGAATAAAATCAAGATGCACCTACAGGGAATATGGCATCATAATAATATCAATATAGTCCTGGTGTGGACCTGGTGTGGCTACACAAACATGTGCAAGCCATTCAGAATAGTCATGATGAAATTATAACTCTGGCAAAACTGGTAAAAGAATTGCTAGATGATTTAAAAGAAGTTAATCCTTGGAATATGTTCAAAAACACTGCCTCGTACCTAATTGGATTCTTTTGTGTAATACTAATCTTATCCTGCCTTTTTTCAGTCATCAGCAACTTATTGCAATCTCAAGTCCGAAGGCTCCAGCTGGATGTCCACAGGCTACATTTAAAAATGAAAAATGGGGAGATGTAGAGGGGCCCCTGTGAAGGCTCATGGACATTCATTAAATTGGTGTCAGCTGAGTCCGAGGTGACTGGCAGAGCCGCTTCTCAAAAACACCCTCCCCAAGAAGGCAGAGAATGTTATCAGTACTGACTTCTTATCTTTGTCCGGTGCCAGGAATGAGGGAATGAATAGGACCTTGGCCCACCCAGGCCTTGATATATTAAATCCAGTCCTAGTACCGGGAATGAGGGAATGAATAGGACCTGGGCCCACCCAAACTCATTTGATCCTAAGTTTTACAGTGAAACCCCCTTGTATTTTGGAATATAAAGGAATGCGCTGCTTCTTCGCCCTGGGTCATCTGTCTCTCCAGCAGAAGAGGGCAGCGGCTCACCCGGGACCCTGCTTTAAATCTATCTCTGTGCCTTCTCTCTTTCTTTTATTTCTCAATCCCCGGCCGCCTCTACTAAGAACTAGTTTCATCTCTGTTTCTCTGCTGGACGCAGAAAAGGAAGATCCCTGCTGCATCAGGCCCCCACAACATGATCTGACTGCAAGTGTCACACAGGATGACAGGCTTCCATTATATGGTTTCCCTCATCCATATAATGAGTGTTTACTGAGATCTGCGGTGCAGTAGGAAGTCTGGAAATAAAGAAATTACACAAACATTCCATAGGTATGCTACTGTAGACAGGCTCCGTTAAACTAAAGGTTGGCCTTTGTTAGGGAAGAGGTTGGCCTAAAACTTGACAACCCACCATGGCTCGCTTTTGTTTAGAACATTTTCATTTCAGATTATCCTATGTAGTTACTGTAGATCTGAGATTGTAAGTCGCACCGCAGGCCTCCCCTGACCTTGTCAGGTTGAAGCATGTGGGTGGCCCTTTGATGTCAACACTTACAAATTTTGGTCATAAGTCAATCTAAAGGATGCATTAATGACCAACATTTGGATTGGATAATGTGCTCCCACAGGGCTAAGAAGGCTCATTCCTAGGAAGCCTTAGTGTAAGCATTTGTCTTGCTGAACAACGGACCATTGGGGATGGGCCAAGACTTTAACCTTGGATGGAAGTCAAGGCTGAATTTTCTCAAAAGTGGAAAGCAGGTAAATGGGAGGCAGGCAGGTTCCATGGGCCTTCACTAAGAAAAACAGTCTGGATTATTTCTAACCTATAATCCAAGTTTTGTTATCTGACTCATTTCTCTGTCTTTTGCCTCTAGTTTGACATTTACTCATAGTTTGAGGGCAACCTATACAACTCTTCAATTATTATCATCTGACCATGAGATGGGTTCCCATTTACTATGGCCCCTATATTTCCCATTGGAAACACTCAAGTGCTATTCATTATTAATCTGATTCCTGCTAGTTTTGCATTTAAAAGCTATAATCTTATGCTTCATGTTGAAATAAGGCTGTAAGAATGCAATGCTATAAATTACAATTTCCATCTAAACATTCCATTGTCAAGGAAGACAGTAATAGTTTAATCAGTAATTTTCCTATGTCTCAGCAGGTGTTACACGTGGCCTTGTTTTTAAAGCTTCTATTTTAAATAATATAGTTAGGAATCCTTGATAGGTTAAAGTGTAAGCATATTCCCATAATCAGGTTCTAGCATTCATACAAAAAATATCTTTCTCAATATTTCTTTTCCATTAACTTTCTACATCTTCCCATGACCTTCTTGGTTTATCTCTTTTTAGTCATTCAAAAATAACCAACTTATGAAAACATGCTCAAAGTCGCTAATCATCCGAGAAATGCAAATCAAAATGACAATGAAGTACCATCTCACACTGTCAGAATGGCTATCATCAACAAATCAACAAATGACAAGTGCTGGCAAGGATGTAGAGAAAAAGGAATCCTTGTGCACTGCTGGTAGGAATGTAGACTGGAGCAGCCACTGTGGAAAACAGTATGCATTTTCCTCAAAAAGATTAAAAATGAAACTTCCATTTGACCCAGTAATTCCAATTCTAGGAATATAACCCAAGAGAGGATATGTGCATCCCTACATTCATAACTGCTCAATTTACAATAGCTAAGATCTGGAAACTGTCTAAGTGCCCATCAGCAGGCAAGTGGATTAGAAAATGTGGCACATCTACAAAATGGAATAATAAACTGATGTAAAAAAAATTATTACCATTTGCAAAAGCAGGGATGGGACTGGAGAATATTATGCAAAGTGAAATAAGCCAGTGAGAGAAAAATAAATATCACATGATCTGACTCATTGGGGAAATACAATGAACAACAAACTAATGAACAAAAATAGAACCAGAGACATAGAAGCATCGAACAGACTGTCCAATCTATGAGGGTAGACAGGGAATGAGAGGATAAGAGATCAACCAAAGGGTTTGTATGCATGTGTATGAGCATAACCAATGGACACAGACAGTAGCAGGGTGAGGGCATATGCTGGTGCGTGGAAGCAGCCAGGGAGAGATCAATGGGGGAAAAGGAAACTCATGTAATACTTTAAACAACAAAAAAATTAAACTTATTTTTAAAAGCATAAAAGTGTTTTTAATCTTAAAAAATAAAATAAAATAAACAACCAACTTGCCCAGCCAGTGTGGATGAGTGGTTGAGCATCAACTCATGAACCAGGAGGTCACAGTTCAATTCCCAGTCAGGACACATGCCTAGGTTTCGGGCCCCATCCCCTGCAGGAGACGTGCGGGAGGCAGCCATTCTATGTATGATTCTCTCTCATCATTGCTGTTTCTCTCTCTATCTCCCTCGCCCTTTCTCACTCTGAAATCAATAAAAACATTTTTTAAAATAACCATCTGATTAGAAAAAACTACTTACTTTTAAATTCTCTTAAAAACAAACACATTACATTCCTTTCCTTTGCAATAGCATTCCTTCTAAATTTCAATATGTTTCCAGAAAGGGAGCCAGGTCCTGAACGGATATGCTTAAGGCCAGCCTGCAGTGTGTGGGTTCTTGACTTGGTGCAAGAAAGATTTCACAACACGAGTTCAGGTGACTTTGAAAGTATGTTTTTAAAGCTTGGAACAGTGAAACAAGGAAAGGCTGAGGATAGAGGCAGTAGGAGAGAGACTAGGCAGGGCTGTTTGGGCTCTGTAGAAACATGGGAATGAAGTGAGTCTAGGTGGGGCTGCTCTCAGCTCACGGGTAAAAGAGTTTCGGAGAAAGGTCCATTGGATTAGTGCAGGACAAGCTGCTACTGCGCGTTGCTCCCCTGGTTGCAAGCTGCATGGGGACCTCATAGAGATTAAAACAAAGAAAATTCACTCAAAAAGGAGATGCGGGGGATGCCACAAGGAGAGCACATACTGGCTTCTTTGTCTTGAGCAATTTTATTTAGTTTCCGAAGGCGGGGATTTAGCTGGGGTCTCAGGGGAGATTTAAATAGGATTTTCATCAGCTTTCCCTTTTAAGGGTCATGGTCTCTAATAATGGGTCAGTGCCAGGGCAGGCAGTCCAAACCTCATTATCAGCAACATTACAGGGAAGGAAAGGCCTCCCTGGAGCTAGTTTTGCCCATTACTAGGCACCCCGGTCTCTCCACCCTGATGGCCTTCTGTATCTGGCTGTAAATTTCTTGGCCAGTTTGTTAAGCTACCTGTCTCAGTTGCCTAATTCCACTTGCCAAGGAATTTTCCTAACTACTTACTATCCTGTCTCAAAAAGAGAAAACCAAAAAAAAGTATTATTACTAATACAAACATTATCATATATACCTTTAGTCATTATTAAAAATTGGGCTATATATACAAATGTTGGAGAAAAGCCCAAAGAATAAGTATAATTATTATTATCACTAGTATTCACAGACAGGTAAAGAAAATCAATTTGTAGTGACACAGGCCTTGTCAGTGTCTTGGGATAGCTGTCGATCTCTGAGGTCAGTGACCTCTCATTCTCAAGAAGTCTTTGTTCACTATATGTGGAGGCAAGTGTCAGAGACAGGGGCAGATGTCCATTTGTGGTTGGGCACCTGATAAGGTCCCTTCAAACAATGTTGGAGAGTCTTTCGTTGATGTCTTTTCCAAATGACAAAATAAGTCATGGTCTTTGAAGTCTTCATGTGCTGAGAGCACTCCTGTAAAATAAATGTCACTAATTTATCTGTCCCTATAAGCTGGTTAATAAGTTCTTAATAATAATGCAGAAAGTCTTCTTTTCATAAGGTTGGTTCATATGTCTCTTCCTCTAGATACATGGGGTTACTTGTGACTATTTAATGAGGACAAAAGCTATGTGTTTACCAAAAAAGGAGATTCCAGGTTGAGAAGAACCATAACGAGGGCTTTAGGCCAAGGGAGATTAAAAGCTTCTGAAATTTTTCCTAGTTGAGTTTTAATTATATCATTTCTATATTACACCAATCCAGAGAACTGGAGTTATAGGTATAATAAAAAGAATAGTAGAATAGGCCAAACATTAGAAATGAATTGTATTTTTTGAACAGTGAAATGTGTCCCTCAGTCACTGAAACTCATAGGGAATTCTCCAAAATGCGTTAATTTTTCCCAAACATAATTTACCTTTTAAACTGTTGCTCTCCTTCAAGTGAATGCCTCAACCTAGTGAGAATAAAATACAAATCATAACTAACACATATTTGTATTCCTCAGATGGTATCACTTGAATAAAATTCTTTTGCCATGTTTAAAAGGGATCTACAGGAAGTAGGAAATGACCTTGGGGTTCATGGAATGATTTTCCAGGGTTATATTTAGACAGTAGAACATCTGCTACACAGTTTGCAATCTATAGAAGGAAAAGGAATGACATGGAATCCAGTGGTCAAAAATTGGAGAGGTAGAAGGAAAAAAGCAAGGCATAGAGAGAATCTCTGGGAATAGATAAAAAGTAAAACCAATCAACACATACTTCTTTTTTATTGGTTGGTATAACATAGTTAGCAGTCAACAATTAGCATGATAACAATAACATGGAGGGGGCTTGTGCTCTCTGCCCTGGAGTTTTGAGGGGTTTGGGAAACAGAAAATCACACTGACATTCGAAAGCTATGTTATTGTAGATGCAAAAAGTCATGGATGGGCTCAGTTAACGTAAAGACTGACCTTTGTCAGGCAAAATACCAACCTAGCACATGACTACCCACCATGACTCACTTTAAGTTAGAAGGTTTTATTTTCAGACCATCCTGTGGGGTTACTTAAGGTTTCTGAGTTTGTAAGGCCCCCACACAGGCCTTTCCTGAGCTTATGAGGTTGAGTATGTGGCCCCTTTTTCATTCACACAGCCCAACCCTTTAACCTCTTGGTAGGAGAGAGGAGCTACAGATCATTACCAATGGCTGATTATTTAAGCAATTATGCCAACATAAGGATACTTCCAATAAAAATCCTAAACATGGGGTTCTGAAAACTTTGTGTTGATGCTGGAAGGCTGAGTGCTCAGGGAAAAAGTGGAAGTTTCACAACTCTCCCCATGCCTTGATCGGCAAGTCTCTCCCATTTAGTTATTCCTGAATTGTATACTTACAATGAACCAGTAATAGTAAGTAAAGTCTTTTTCTGAGTACTCTGTGGGCTTCTTTTTTTTATAAATAATTATAAAGCATGAGGGGTCATGTGAACCTCCAAACCTGTAGTTAACCAGGCTAAAATGTGAGTTACCTAGACATCCCATTTGTGATGGCGTCTGAAGTTATTTTACTGGCCTTGAAACTATGGGGTCTGCACCCACTTCAGATAGTTAGTATCACAACTGAAATGATTTGTAGGACACCCCATTGGAGAATTGGTTGTTGATAGGAAAAAACAAAAACAAAACCTTCAGGTCATATAAAAAGTACCCGGCAGGGTGATGCTAGAAGTGATTATGATATTGTCAGTGATCGGCCTGTATTAGGTGCTCTGGGAGTTTGAGAAGACTTTACTTTCACTCCCCTCTCTCACTAAGCCTTCTGTCACCTTCAGAGTCCACCTTCACCCATTTTCTTCCTCTTCTCACAGAACGAGGCTCGAGGCAGTGTTTCTGATCCCAGGAGCAGTGGAGGTACACGCCTGTAAGTCTATTCATATTGTTGTCCACCCTGAGGTGGGATCTGTTCTCCTAATGCCTAGGCAGCCAGTAAACTGACATCAGGTTGCAGTGAAAGGAATGAAAGTATATATTTCAAAGGTACCAATGAAAGGCAATGGGGCAGCTGATGCTCAAAGACCAGAACTCAAAGGGGATTCTATTTAGGGACTTTTAAGAGGCAAAAGTCATGACATGGGGTTCAGAGTCATGGGTTTTCAATATTGGTCAGTTATGCTGTAAGTACCCATAATGTGAGTTATTTCTCCCTGGCACCATCCTGGCTAGGGTCTTTGTTTATTGGGGCCTAGAAGTCTTTTGTCATGCAGACATCCCAATGTTCTGAAACCCATTTTGGGCTTGGGTGGGTTATGTTACCTTAAGAGCAGAAAACATCCATCCATCTTGTGCTTAGCAGACATCTTTCTCTTATCTCGAGGAAGATATATTCTGCAACCTGTTTCACTGACTAGTGTCCAGACTCCAGGCCGCATCTGCATTCTTTCCCATCATACCTGCCAGGTTATATTTTGTATTTATGCTTTAACTAGAAATCATTATATCCAGACATGGGAACAAAAGGTAATCTTCCTCTCATCTTTTAAATTCTTCTATCTGGGCTAAAAATCAAATTAACAGACAGATTAACAGGAGACAATGTACAAAGTCTGATATATGAACAAATATACTGGAGCTATAAGAATAGAGACCAAAGGAAGCATTTGGGTAGTGGAGGCTTATATGTCATTCTGAAGCTAATGGGACAGAGGGTTGTGGTTTGAGGCTTCAAAAGACAGGAACATTGGCATGAAGATGCCAAAGCAAATGTGAATATTCCCCCTGGAGCTGGTCCTCCACCTGTAAACATTCTAGGCAGTTTAGTGGGAAGGTCCAAGGCTTATTTCTTAAACCTTTTTTTCCCCAATAAGGATATCAAAATCAATACCCTAAAAGGCACATCTGGGGTAAACACTCGGGTTCCCTTCACAGCAGAATCATGACTCTAAGTAAGGTTTAAAAGTCTAACTAAAAGCTCAAATCTAGTTACCTAGTCATTGAGTACCTAACTCATTACCAGAACAAAACAAAACAAAACAAAACAAAACATAAAAATCCTGCAACATTGCTCTTTCAGTCTAAATGTGTCCACTTCTGACTTCTCATTAGAAACAAAAAGTAAAAGATACATTGGAATCTGCTAATAAAAAATTTCTTCATTCCTGGAGAGCACCTTGACACACTCACATCATCCATAGCTGTTCAGGAAGAACTAGTAGTCCTGAGACCCTGACTCATGTCTCAGATTAGTGTTTACGCCATCACTACTCACTGCTTAAGCTGTTCCTTTGTTGTGTTTGTACATGTCCCTAATTTTGACTAGTATGTGAGCTTCTTGCCTGCCTGGAGGACTCCAGCCATGTCTCTGTTGTTGAGGAATTGGGGGAAGGACACTTGCCGAGGGTTGCCAGCTAGGCATCAATATCACCCAGGCACTTTCATGTTTAACTTAATTTAGTTCCAAAATGAGTACAGCATGAATGCTGGAGAAAGGTCCTGATGTGACTTACAAAAACAAATGGGTTCATAAGGGCCCCTGCAGGCATGGTAACTTTATGGCATCTCTGTATTTTTTCAGCCACTAAGAGATATTGTGTATGAGTGTCCAGGATAGGATCTGATTGTTCATTTGTTGATTCTTGGAATATGTAATGTATTCCTATAATGTACCTACACATTATTTTCCAGGGCCCTAGAAACACGAGAGTGGATGAGAGAGACAACCTGGACATTAGTGCTGATGTCCCACTACTTATTTTTTATGACTTTCTAATAAATCTTTATTGTTCAGATTATTACAATTGTTCCTCTCTTTTCCCCCATAGCTCTCCTCCACCCAGTTCCAACCCCTCCCTCTGCCCTTATCCCTACCCCCCCAAACTGTCCTCATGCAAAGGTGTACGACTTTTGCCCATTCTCTTCCCGCACCCCCACACCACTTTCCCCCCAAGAATTGTCAGTCCACTCCCTTCCTATGCCGGATTCTATTTTATTCACCAGTTTATTCTGTTCATCAGATTTTTTATTTACTTGATTTTTAGATTCACTTGTTGATAGATATGTATTTGTTGTTTATAATTTTTATCTTTACCTTTTTCTTCTTCTTTCTCTTCTTACAGAATACCCTTCAGCATTTCATATAATACTGGTTTGGCGGTGAGGAACTCCTTTAGCTTTTTCTTATCTCTGAATCTCTTTGTCTGACCTTCAATTCTAAATGATAGCTTTGCTGGGTAGAGTAATCTTGGTTGTAGGTTCTTGCTATTAATCACTTATATTTCTTGCCACACCCATCTGGCTTGCATAGTTTCTGTTGAGAAATCAGGTGGCAGTCGTATGGGTGCTCCCTTGTAGGTAACTAACTGTTTATCTCTTGTTGCGTAAAATATTCTCTCTTTGTCTTTTGCTCTTGGCATTTTAATATGATGTGTCTTGGTGTGGTTCTCTTTTGATTCCTTTTGTTTGGGGTTCTCTGCGCTTCCTGGACTTGTAAGTCCATTTCTTTCACCAGGTGGGGGAAGATTTTGGTCATTATTTCTTCAAATAGGTTTTCAGTGTCTTGCTCTCTCTCTTCTTCTGGCACCCCCAAAATTCGGATGGTGGTATGCTTGAAGTTGTCCCAGAGGCTCCTTACACTATCTTCCTATTTTTGGATTCTTTTTTCTTTTTGCATTTCCTGTTGGGTGTTTTTTGCTTCTTTGTATTTCAAATTTTTGACTTGATTCTTGCGATCCTCTAGTCTGCTGTTAAATCTCTGTATGATATTTTTTATTTCAGTCAGTGTATGCTTAATTTCTAGTTGGTCCTTTTTCATATACTCGAGGGTCTCACTAAATTTATTGGCCTTTACTAGACAATTATGAAAAACCTTATAACCATGGTTTTGAACTCTATATCCAGTTTTTGGCTTTCCTCCGTTTCTTTCATTTGTGATCTGTTTTTTTGGTCTCCGCATTTTGTCTGCTTCCCTGAGTTGATAGAGTGGCTTTGTGTGCTAGGTGTCCTATAGGGCCCAGAGACTCAGCCTCCCCAGTTACCTTAGGTGGACACCCTAGGTGCACCCCTTTGTGGGCTGTGTGCACAGTCTTGTTGTAGTTAAGCTTTGATTGTTGTTGGTATCACTGGGAGGAATTGACCTCCAGGACAATTGGCTATGAGGATCAGCTGTGTCAGTGCTAGAGAACTTCTGTGCTGGAGACACCCTTATGAGACAAGACTTGCAAAAGCCTCTGTGCTCAGCTTGGATGGGGCAGAGTCTCAGGGTGTAGAAACAGCATTGGGTTCCCTGTCAGCCCTGCTCGAAGAGGCCTCTTGGTCTTAGTGTCCCACAGTAATAGGTAATCACTGCAAGCTTTTCTGAGAGAAACCTTACCTCGAGTTTCGTCTGCTGCCAGACAATGCAGTTTCTCCCCGAATGAGTCTGGGTTCCCAGAGTCTCGCCTGGTGCTGGAGTTCAGCGCAGTCGGGAGCATTTGTCTCTTTCCCGCTTGAGAAAGCCAGCTGGGTACTGAGTTGCGCGCCTTCTCCATGCGCAAGCATCTCAGTACCTCTGCCTTGCAGCTCCTCTGAGTCTCAGTGTGCTTTTCTGTTTCCTTCTAGTTGTAGAATTTCCTCACAGCCAGCTTTCTTGTGGTTCTGGATGATGCCCGTTTTATCTTTTAGTTGTAGTTTTGAAATTGTTGTGCGAGGCATCAATTTAGGTGTTTACCTATGCTGCTACCTTGGATTCTCCCGAGACTCTCCTTTTTATGTGACAACTAATATCTAAAAGGCACTTCAAGATGCCCTAAGAACCTTGATCCCCGCCAAACTTATGATCTCAATGTGCACCTCCAGAAGTTTCCTGAATTTTTTTCTCTGTCTCACAAACCCCACATCAAATCTTTCAGCACATCCTCTTGAATCCATCCTTTCAACAAATACAGAAACTGACTCCTTCTTCCCATGCTTGTCTGACCACTCTCACCTGTCACCTGGATGACCGCACTTGCCTCCTCACTGGGCTCCCTGCCCTCCGCCCAGCAGCCACACAGGTGCTGGGGAAAGTAGGCTAAGGTGAACATCCTGATTCCTTTATTGAGCAAGATTTTCTGTCTGGGATCTATGGCAGGAATGCCGGGGGGAGGGGGGAAAGGGGTCAAAAGTTCTTCCTGAGTTTTGTTTCTTAAAAGCTTGAAATCAATATCCAAATATAGGAACTCCAGAAAGGCTAAATTTTGGATGGCTTCACTAAACACAGATCACTTACTCCCACTGGGGCTCTGAGCTCTCCAGAGGCTCCTCACATCACTCAGAGGGAAGCCAGACTTCTGGCTGTGACCCTTCCCTCTCTGACTTCATCTCCTCTCATCTCCAGTTCTGTCTTCTCCAACAAGCTTGTCTCCTTATTGCTGCCCCATCATTTTTAAATGGAAAGAAATAAAAACACCCCACACATGCCTTATTTCTCTCTAATGTGCTATCACATTATTACTGTTGTTTCTGGGTGGGTTAATGGGCGACTCCCCCAACAGCATGCCATGTCCATGAGGACTGGGATTTTGTCTGTTCTGTCTCATACTGCACCCCCAGTGCTTAGAGCAGTGGCAGTCGATGGTGAGCAGTAGTTTGGTCTTCTTTGATAAATGAATAAAAAGTTACACATGTGATCATGGCTGAAAGGGTGACATATGGAGCGTAATGACCTCATATAACTGGGATTCTGACCTCGACTGAGGGACCAGGGAGACTTTCCTGAAGCGCTGCTGTGAAGTCAGACCATCTCCTGCTGTAAATCCTTCCTCAGAAGAGAGGAGGAAAAGTGGGAAACATTTTTTGGAGGATTGTAGCCACAAAAGGAAAGAAATGGGAAATTTTGAAACTATGGTAAGGATTGACACTGTAAGATTAGAGGTTCCGCTAATTACAGGTAGATGATGTCAAAGTAAAACTTGAGCCACACAAATTTAGGGAGGCAGGAAAGTCCTTATTCAAGACCATGCTATAGGGTAGTAAGAATGACCTCAACACCACTGAAATAAAAGGCTGGGCAGATTTTAAGAACAGGAGAAGGAATCGCAGGCGTCAGTCATTGCTTATTGGATTGACACAAAAGATAAATAAAAGTCATGAAATCCTGACAGGAGGGTTTTCATCATTTTTATTATTATTACATTTAAACTTCATTCAAGGATATGATTTTATTGATGAGATAGATAGAGATATATAGAGAGAGATAGAGAGATAGAGAAATGAGAGAGAAAATAACCAGTTACCTCCCATTAATGCCTTGACTGAGGATTGAACATGCAAACTTTAGGTGTTCAGGACAAAGTGACAACCAATTTGTCCACACTGGTGAGGGTAAGCAGGTTTTTTACATCTTGGTTTCAAATGTTCCCACCCAAGTTAGGCTCCTACCTTTCCTCAGAGACTAAGACACAGAAAACAGAAGAATTAAATTTTAACAGAATGGACCCAAACCCTCTAGGCAGATATTCTATGAATCATATCACTGGCAAGAAGTTGTTTGTTTTTTTTTAAAAATACACTTTTATTGATTTCAGAAAGAGGAAGGGAGAAGAGGAGAGACATAGAAACATCAATGATGAAAGAGAATCATTGATTGGCTGCTTCCTGAACACCGTTACTGGGGATCAAGCTTGAAACACAGGCATGTGCCCTGACTGGGAATTGAACCATGACCTCCTGATTCCTGGGTTGATGCTCAACCACTGAGCAACTCCAGCCAGGAGGCAAGAAGCTTTTAAGGAGACTTAGGTATATTTCAAAAGGACAGAGTATGAATCTGCAATTACAAATTGCAGTTACATTCCTAAAGGAAATGCTCTAAAAAAGTAGAGGTAAGAGGCCTAATCAGGAAGAAAGGTTAGAGACTGTGAGGAAGTAATGAGGCCTCTGGTTCATAACACAGCTACTTTCTGTACAGCGGAGGGAAACACAACTATATCTTTTCATCTAAGACCCACTTTGCATTGCCATCAGTTCCTGCAATTTCTAAAGAAGTGCAAGATCCCAGCCCTTTATAAATAGATGCAAAGTAGCTGAGAGACTGAACAGAGTTAGCATCTGAACTCCCAGAAGGCTGTGCTTCTGGAGTTTTCCAACGAGACATTACATTTCTCTCTACAGTCACCTTCTCTTTGATCAAACATCATCTCCAAGGAAGAAGAGTATTTTGATCCTATCACATATATGGCAGGTGTCATTCAATTTGGCCTGATTAATGACCTAAGTGCAGAGGAACAGATATTCACCTTATAGTTTGCTCTGATGCAGGTTTTTCTATGAAACCTGAAATGGAAGATTTAACAGCCTCTTGAGGTTAGGAGGCCTCACCCTCACACTTCAGCTACAGTCTCTCTAGTTTTGGGGGATGCCCTTCTCTCAAACAGATTACAAGTCTCCATCAGGTCAAAATTAGTTCCATAAAAGTGAGGTCGTTTATAATTCTGTTTTAACTAGGACATTTGCTAAGCCCAGCTTATATTACCAATGTTTCCGATTCTATTCTAGCAACAAAGAGGACAGGGTGCTACTGAACTTATGCAAATAAGTCTAGTGCCATAACCAAAAGAATATTCC
The DNA here is from genome assembly GCF_951640355.1 of Cnephaeus nilssonii. NCBI lineage: Eukaryota > Metazoa > Chordata > Mammalia > Chiroptera > Vespertilionidae > Cnephaeus > Cnephaeus nilssonii. Next base: position 39,986,846 of record NC_137091.1, read on the forward strand.
AGAGGGCATTAGTAATTTGGGGGAAGACAAAGGTCACTGTTGCATCTCACATATGTGTTCTCTTGTCTATTCCCATCATCACAAGTGTCCAGGCACCCTCCACATGTCTCCCTGGAAATGGGAGAGATCTCAAATTCCTGTGAAGCACATGGTGTCCCCTTCCATTGTGAAGATGGTGCAAATGGGACCAACCAGTGATGGGATCCAATGTGGTATGTTACCTTACGTCAACAATAATGACAATGCCAGCTCACATTTTTTAGTATTTATTGATTCAAAGCAAGTCTTCTAAGCAATTTCCACCACCACAAGAAATCTAATAGGTACTTTTGTGTTTTTTTTAGTTTAAGAACACAGGGGAAAGGAAGAGGATCACTAGTACTTGACATCTAACTCTACAGGAGCACTTTCAAAGGAGCTGATGATGTTGGAGGCTTTACACTGGTAGTTCCCAGCATCCTCTCTCCTGACAGGGTTTCTGGTGAGGGTTCCTGGGTCCTGCGACAGCTTCATCCTCTCCCTGAGCCACAGACTCGTAGCATTGAATAACCAGTTGGTGGACCTCGCATTTGCGTAGCAAGTCATGACCACCGCTTCCTCATTCTCTGTGACTGTGGTTTTGTGGCTAGGAGGATGAGACACACGGTGGCCCTGTGAAGACATAGATGGTGAGAATGATTGAGTGTGGGCTTGAGACCTGGGCCCATGCTCTTGCCTCAAAGATCTAAGCCCTGACTCTGATTGTTATGAAGGTAATTTGGTTCCACAATAAAAATTAATTAATTCTAAATTTGCGATGCATGTTTTTCTATGAAACCTGAAATGGAAGATTTCAGATCAAATCTACCCCTCTGAACTGAAGTCCCCTAAGAAGGAAGGATATGACCCAATGATTGATCTAGAGATTGAAAGACATCTAATAAGGCGACTGAGATTGGAGGAAAAATGTAGCTATGGCTGCAGATAGACCTCAAGTGACTCAGATCAATTTCTCATGGCCTGTGTGACTCTGCTTAGGGACTGTTTCTCCTTGTGCCTCACTTTCCCATCAGTGAAGTAAAATGAATATTTGACTGCTAAGCTGACATTGTACTAATCATAAAATATTCACAGTATCTGACATAAATTTTGGGAAGAAAAACTGCTCAAATAAGAGGCATTTGTTATTGATGGACTTCATGAGAGAATCCCCTGTGCTGATCCCTGGTGGATGAGCAGCTGCCAGGGGAATCTTTACTCCTGCTCCTTCCTTGGGACACTAACCTTGCTCTGGATTCTCCTAAACCCCCCAGAACAGTCAGCTAATGATCTGTGCAGCTTGTCCAGTTGTGCTCTCCACAAATAGTCTCAGGTGAAGGACCAGTCTCCATCTCTGCGCAGACGTGGCTCTTAGGTTTGAGCCCCAACTGGTGACCAGCTCAAGAGCCTTGTGACTCTTGCACATGAGAAACTGTTGCTCTCACCCATCCCTTCTCAGGAGGCAAAACTCAGCCAGATACAGGCTCTCCAGGGTCTCTGGAATTAGGACGTTGTGACAGGGGCCTGCAGAGGGGCTGCCCCAGATGAGCTTCTTTGTGAAGAACCCAGGGAGCACCTCTAGCCAGGTCCTTACAGAGCCCTGCAGGGTCTATATCAGGATGATGGTCAGGGAAAGGGGCCCAGGGACCTGGACTGAGACTGGTCTCCCTCTGCTGACTCAATCCCATCAAATTGGTCCTTCTCTCTGTGGTGAATGTCTGTGGGGCTGGAATGTGGGAACGGAACTCTGACCATAGGAAGTTTGTCTCCACTGTGTCTGTCCAGCACTAAATGCCCAAACCCAGTTTGGGACATGATGCAGAGGGGGATATAGAGGTGTCCAGGGCTGGCAGTCCTGTGTGTGAAGTAGAATTCACCCCACCCGACACCTAGAGGTCAGAGAGCAATTACTCACCGTATACGTTGAGAGATCCCAATGCTCTTGCTCTTTGAATATTTGGAAGGAGAGCTATTGCCAAGTAGATTCCTTCATCGCTCTGAGTGACGTTTGTTATGATCAGGGATCCGTCAAATAATGCTGTCTCTCGACCAGTGTTCCTGGGCCCTGTTACATAGTCACCTGGACCCAATGCGATATACCCAATGAAATTAGAGTCCTTCACTACTCTTCCCCTGTACCAAAAAATTCCTAAAACACCAGGAGGACTATTGCGGATACGTAGAATCACATCCTGCCCTTCAGCAGCAACTGTCGAGACAATAGCAAATTGCTCAGTGGTGGGCGGGATCCGGGTGGTAAGAATAGAAGGGAAGACTAGAAGGGAAGAGAAAAATTGATCAGTATTGTGATCTATGTATTGGGATGGAGAGATGAGGCATTTCTCTTCAACTCTCAGCCTTGGTCTGCATGTGAGTTCGTGTGTACATCTCCTTGGTCAAGGTGAGCAACATGGCCACCATTGCTTCAGCACCTCAGAACCTATGCTTTTTGTTTTGGATTCTCTTTCCTAGCTCTCTGTTTGGCTGTCCTCCTTACTGCCCTCAGATCCCTTTTGACACTCAGCGGCCTTCTTGGAACTCATTCCCTGACCACGTCCTCTGAAGATCCTCTATCTTCACTCTCTGACCTGTCCCCACTCTGAGCCCTTCAGGGCATTTGTGGGTACCTGATGTCACAAGTAGATCTCTTCTTCTCTATTTTTTCTCCATATAGTGTGAGCTGCAAGTGAGCATGGGATTTTGTGATCTTGTGCCCCCCCAATGCCTGCAATAGGCTTCAAACACCGGTGGGTACACGAATGAGTGTTCCCAGGCCTGACCATGTTCCATTTTGTATTTTCCCATATTTGTAGATGTTGTTGGGGACAATGTTTAGCACCCTGGTTAAAATGTTCCTGCTATCACCTGAAAGAAATTGATATTACTGTGTTCAGTTGTCAACATTCAATACTCTGTGATAAATAACTTAGCAAATGAACCGTAATTGAGGTTTTCCTGCCCCTCACCACTTCCACATCATGAAATTTTTCTGTTGCTGAGCCCCCTATCTCATCCTACTCTGCGCCCCTGTCCTTCCACTCAGGGCCAAAGAGAAGCCCTTTCTCCCCTTCCAGAGTGCTGTCTTCCCCAGGAGATCTTGGCCACTCTCCGACTGCCAACCTCCCTTCCATTCCCAGGAAGTGTCCCCTCCTTACCAGCCAGCATGAGCCCCAGCCAGGGGACAAGTCCTCTGTGGGTAGAGGCTGCAGGGAACTCCATGGTGACTGCTGCTTGCTCTGTCCCTCCCTCTGAGAGATGAGCTCGAGGTCCAGTAAGGCTCCCAGGCACCTCTGTCCAGACTGCCGTCCCTCCTTCCTGTGTGCTGAGCCTCCTCCTGGGGCAAGATAACCTCCCTGGGTCATGTGGGCCAGGGCGGGGTCAGGGCCCAGGACCTCCCTCTCACTCCCCTCATTTTTGCCAACCCTGTTGCCCCTTTCAGTTTATCTTTTCTCTGTATTTTGGATCCCTGGAAACTTCTGAAGCCTTAGACAACACACACACATACAAACACAAACAACACATGCACAGACACGTGCCCATAAAATCACTTGCCTGGGGCGTCCAGTTCCTGGTCATTCTCCACAGCTCCCTGTCAGTGCACATTTGACTTTTCCCTTCAATTCAAGAAGTCTGGGCCCCCCACACAATATTGTCACAGGGATGCCCCGGCTCTACATTGGCTCACCTGTGAAATTTTGTAAGGATTGGGATGCCCAGGTGACATTTTTGAAAGGCTGCTTCAGCAGCTGCCCAGCTTGCATGGATGCTAGGATGAGATTATATGACGTGAGGGTGGGGAGCCTTGCCCCTCTCCCGTGCACAGGAAGTGTCTCCAGATCCTCTTAAAATGCAGATTCTGACTCAGCACGTATGCAGTGGACCAGAGACTCTGCATTTGACAAGCTCTCAGGGGAGGTGGATCTTACTGGCCTGTGGAGCCCACTTACAAGAGCAAGGCTGATGAGGGTACATGTCCTCCTGAGTGGATGACACCCTCACCCCAGCATTGGCCCCTGCTTCATCTTGGTCTTGGGTCTGTCACCATCACATAGAGAGCCCCACAGGCCACAAACTGGGTATTGTTTCTGGTTGTGACACAGAAACCCAGCTGGGCACCATGTCTTCCCTGTGGTCTCAAATGTGCTGGGAAGATGGGATTTCCTCCCAGTGGAAGGCCAAGGAGGTGACTAGCAGTGAGAAGGGGTCAAGCTAGGTGATGACTGCAGAGGGACCCTCTCTCTATCTCAGGTTGTCACTAGCCTGGCTGTTGTTTCCAGAGACAGAGACCCCATCACCCCGGGGATCAGAAGGACATGCAGTTTCCAGGTTTGAAGGGTAAGGTGTAAAGCAAGGACTATGGTGGGAACTCAGGTGGCTGTGGGCTCCATGGTCCTTGGGGAATGTTTTCAAGTAGACCCTGCCTCTCTTTCTTGGTGGACCCTGTCCATGTCTTCCCTGACTGTTCGGGCAGCCTCTGTCTTCTGCCTGAGTTACTTTTTTGAGGTCACCTCACCTTGCCCATGTGTGATTCCAGTTATGAGTTTGGGAGCAGCATAGAGATCCCTGAAAAAGCAGCTGCCCCTACACCCTGTCAAAGTAAGTAATGTCCAAACCTGTGGAGGATTGTTATGAGTATTTCAACTGAATTGATGTCATATGACTGCAAGTAAGATATCAAACCCTGAGAGGAACAGCAGTTTTGTTGCTTATTTTATACATTATAATAAAAAAAGAAGATGAAAAAAGTTGCATGAAATCTATTGGAAAGTGAGAAAAAGGTTAGCAGGGAGATTTCTAAAAATAAATAAAAATCAAAATGGAGAAACTCGTGTTATTTTTACAGTGGAGGGTCCAGGACAGTTAACATTTACAGCAGGTACAGAGGCTTGCAGGGAACCAGGCAACAAGAGCGCTCTGTGGTCTTGTATTCTGGCCCCACAGGCTCTGCCTTCAATGGGTCCAGCAAAGAAAATTTGCTAGAGGTATGTGATGTCAAAGGTATGTTATGCATGATGCCTAAGAACAGGGAAAGGGCTCACTTAATGTAAAGTCTGACATTTGCTAAGGAAGCTGTGGGCCTGTGACCTGACTACCTGCCATCACCTGCCCAGTTCGGCATTTATGATCAGACAACACTGTGCGTCACTGAGTTTGTCAGGCATGCCATGGGGTCCCCTGTGCTTGTCAGATTTCTTGCACAGGCCCTTTTTCATTCACATTTTCTGGAAAGAACAGGTGGGACAGCGCAGGCAGGATGGAGGGGCCTAGAAAAATCTATTAGTCAGGGAATGGAAATCTGTCTCCTTCTACACCTCCTTAGCCAAATCCCAGTTCAAGTGTGGATTTCCTGTGTTTTGTAGGTGCCTCTCAATATCTCCCCATAGATGGCAAAAGGAGACCTGCAGGCAATGTCAGGTACTGAACTATTAATCCTGATCAGGCTCTAGAAGGTGGGAGCTCACTGTGAGCCTGGACAGAGGTGAGCTCTGACCTCTAGACTAAGAGCCAGCCATCCAGGGCCCAGTCCCTGTGTGTCTCATACCTCCTGAATGCATCCCAGGGCAGGCTGGGCCCAGTGAGAGATCTGGCTTTATCCAGAGTATTATGAGTCCAGTGTCCAGAAAGCTGTCCCCTCTGGTGGATATGCTATTTAAGGAGAATGTGCTTTCCAGGTTTTCAAAGCCAGGGCCTGGTGAGGGCTCTTATGGGAGAGGGTGCTGGCCTAGATGGTTGACCCCCAAAATGCCCTCTGTGTTTCTCATCACAGCATGGGGATGTTGCCTCCAGTCCCCTGTGTCCCTCTTTGTCATCTGTTCTAGGCCTCCCCACAGGGCCCAGGTTCTAGAGCAGCTCCACATGGAGTGTCCACCAGGGAATTCTGTGGGCTTCTCTGTTAGGGGAGGGGAGGTCCCCGTGGGACCCTCAGCAACTCTGAGATGGAAGCAACCCCAGATCCTGGGTTCTCCTTTCCCATCCTGCTGAGGAAGTTTCCCTTGTTCCCCAGAACACCGTGGGCTGGTGAGATGTCTTTAGGGGCCACAGACACCTGTATCCAGACCAGGGACCTTGGGGATAGGGAGTCATCCCCTAATTTCCTTGAGGTGAGGGTGAGCAAAAATGTCCCTAGCCACCCGTCCTTTATGACTAGAAGCAGGTACACAGCCAAATGTGAAAGTAACTTCAACTTCTGCGCCGATACTGTCCCCTTTACCGGTGACCTTAAGGGAGGCAAGACGAGCGGGCGAGGATATTACAGTACTTTTAATTTATCTGGTCATAGAAAGGCCAGACCCTACCAAACCAGGGCAGATACTGAGAGTGCATGTGCCTATTCCTTTTAAAACGCTCAATAAGTTTAAAACCTCTGTTTCCATTTATGGCCCCACTTCTCCATTTGTCTTGAGCTTGCTTGACACTGTAACTAGTGAAGCTCTGCCTCCTGTTGACTGGCAAACACTGACTAAGGCATGTCTTTCCCCTGGAGGTTATTTAATGTGGAAATCCAATTGGACTGAACTTAGTGCAGAACAAGCGGCTAGAAATCAACAACATGGTGTGCCTATCACTCTTGAAATGTTAGTAGGAACCGGGGCATATCACAGCTTACAGGCTCAGATGATGTTTCCTTTGCAAGTTTATCAGCAGATAAATATTTGTGGCACTAAAGCTTGGAGGGAGTTGCCCACTAAGGGAGAAAAGACCATGGATATTACTAAAGTTATACAGGGGCCAGAGGAGCCCTATCAAGACTTTGTGGCACGGTTGCTTCAGGCAGTAGACAGAGTGGTTGGAGATCCCGATGCGGGATCTCTACTAGTGAAGCAACTGGCTTTTGAAAATGCCAATACTACTTGTCAGGAGGCTCTATGCCCCTACAGGAAAAGGGGGTCAGTTCCTGAGTTCATCCGTATTTGTGCTGATATTGGGCCTGCCTATGTTCAGGGAATGACTTTGGCTGCTACATTGAAGGAGACTCTGCAGAGGCACCATTCAGGGAGCAAAGAAAACAAGGACTTGTTTCACTTGGGGGAGGCCAGGACTCTTTGCAAAGAACTGCAGGCAATGGGCTGCCTCAGGGGGACAGGAAAGTTCTCCTAGTCTCCCTGCTCAGCAGCCAACTCTTTGTCCTCGCTGCCACAAGGGGAAACACTGGGCCAGGGGCTGCCTCTCCCAGGCAGACATTGATGGCCGGCCTATTGACCCACATCAGGGAAACTGCAAGTGGGGCTGGCCTGGCCCCACCAAACAGTAGGGGCACTGTCACTCACCCCAGCAGAGCCTTACCATACTGGCCTGCCCATCCGCCCAAAGTCAGGGAACTCTACCATGCCACCCCAGGGAGTGCAGGATTGGACCTCTGTCCCACCGCCGAATATGTACTAACTCCCAATATGGGGCCACAAGGAATCCCTACAGGGATTTCTGGAACATTACCTAAGGGCACGATGGGACTTATTTTAGAGAGAAGTAGCTTAACTATGAAAGGATTTCAAGTTTTACCAGGTGTAATGGGTCAAGACTCTACTGGTGAAATTAAAGTTATAGCACAGACAAGAAGTACCATAATTCAAACTTTTCCAGAACCTAGGATAGCCCAGATTATAATTTTGCCCTATTGTACAGCAGGGAAACTTCTCTCCACAGAGCTTTGGGGAGAAGGATGATTTGGATCCTCTAATCAAATGTACTGGGCGCAGCTAGTTAAATGAGGGCACCCAGAGCTAGAATTAAAATTAAATGGGCAAGTTTTGCTAGGAACAATAGATTTGGGGGCAGAGGTTTCTGTGATTGCCTCCAGGCACTGGCCCCCTGCTTGGCCTCTTAGTACAGCCACTGCCAATCTACAAGGCATTGGCCCAGTCTCTCAGCCTCAACAGAGTGGGCAGCTCATCAAATGGGAAGATTTAGAGGGAAATACAGGATATTTTACACCTTTTGTGCTTGATTGTTTACCTATTAACCTCTGGGGAAGGGACATTCTAGAGCAAATGGGAGTATTACTAATGAGTCCCAATGCTGTGTTTACAGCTCAAATGTTAAATCAAGGATTTTATCCTGTTAAAGGATTAGGCAAAAGGCAGCAACGTAGATTATTTCCTATCCCCATGTCCACCCAGCAAGGGAGAAGAGGGTTAGGATACAGGAGCCACAGCCATTTCATTAAGGGCCTTGGTCATCTCTCCGACCCAGAAGACTGCTGCAAAAATTACATGGCTCTCTAAGGACCCTGTTTGGGTTGATCAATGGCCCTTAACTGGAGAGAAGCTTCAAGCAGCACAGCTTCTAGTACAAGAACAGCTTGAAGCTGGTCATATTGAACCTACTCATACTCTTGGAATACACCTAATTTCATAATTAAGAAAAAATCAGGTGGGTGAAGACTTCTGCAAGATCTCTGAGCAATAAATAAAACCACAGAGGTTATTGGCCCCTTCAATCAAGGCTGCCCTCACCTACTGCTATTCCTCTTAATTATGAACTACTCATTCTAGATTTAAAGGATTGTTTTTTCACTATATCTTTGCATCCAGATGACTGTAAATGATTTGCATTTAGTGTCCCTGCAATAAACTTTAAAGAGCCAGGGAAGAGATACTGCTGGAAAGTGTTGCCTCAGGGAATGGCTAACAGAATTACGTTATGCCAGGATTTTGTGGATGCAGCTATCCACCCCATAAGGCAGCAGTACCCCAGGCATACATCATTCATTATATGGATGACATCTTGTTGGCTCATGACAATGTGGACACTCTTCATAAATCTTTTGCAGACTTACAACACTCTCTCTTAACTATGGGACTGTGTATTGCACCAGAAAAGGTACAGAAAAGTTCTCCTTTTCAATATCTAGGCAGTTTAATTGAAGGACGTACTGTGCGTCCTCAACGTTTACAAATTCGGACGGATTCATTAGTAACTTTAAATGATTTTCAAAAATTACTTGAAAACATTAATTGGGTCCGTCCTTCATTAAAATTGACTACTGCAGATTTAGCTCCTTCGTATGGTATTCTTTGAGGAGATTCCTCACCATCTTCTCGTAGACAATTGACTGCAGAAGCTGGTACTGCTTTAACCAAAGTAGAAGCTGCCCTTCAAGCTTCTCAGCTTGCAAGAGTAGATTTAACTAAACCCCTTCAGGTATTAATTTTCCCTACTACTCACACTCCCACGGGAGCCATTTGGCAGGACCCAGGAGTAATAGAATGGCTCCACCTGGCCCACTCTCCAACCAAAGTATTAACACCTTTTCATGATTTGGTTTCTCAGTTCATAGCGAAAGCACAGTACACACTAGTTCAATTAGTAGGGCAAGAACCTTCCCTCATTATAGTGCCATTTACCACAGCACAGCAAAGTTGGCGATGGAAATACTCTATTAATTGGCAAACAGCTCTTGCTAACTATCCTGGTCAAATTGGAAATCATTATCCTGATAATAAGATTTTACAGTTTTTGTCTGTTACAACTATTATCTTTCCAAAAATAGTTAAGCAGCAACCTCTCCCCCAAAGCACTAACCGTCTTCACTGACGGGTCCAGCTCAGGGAAAGCGGGATTTCATAGTGTAAAGAGTTCTAAAGTAATTCAGTCAAATTACTCCTCTGCACAACGAGTAGAAATCCAAGCTCTCACTTATGCTTTAGAAAACTTTGCCTCTGAACCTGTCAACATCTACAGTGACAGTGCTTATGTAGTTGGAATGGCTACAATTATTGAAACTGCTACCATTGGGCATACAGACTCTGAGGAGCTATTCCACCTGTTTATCACCTTGCAAAGAGTTATTCAAAAACGGCAATTCCCATGTTTTATTGGCCATATTAGACCCCATTCTGGCCTTCCAGGTCCTTTGGCTGCAGGTAATGAGGAAGTAGATCGTATCATTGCCTCAGTAGAGGAGACCACTCCATTTTCCATGGTACAGGCCTCACATGCCCTGTATCATCAAAATGCCTCTGCCATGCGCAAGGAATTCCATATTTCTCAAGAGCAGGCTCGCCAAATTGTCAAGCAATGCCCTCAGTGTGTTATTCACCTCCCTGTGTCAGCATTAGGGGTAAATCCCCGAGGACTTAAACCTAGTCAAATCTGGCAAATGGATGTTACTCATGTGCCTGAATTTGGCAGATTTCGGTGGGTCCATGTCTCTATAGACACATGCTCATGTTTCATTTTTCCTTCTCCCCGAACAGGTGAAAGTGTAAAGCGTGTAATTAACCACAGCCTATTGGCTTTTCCAGTCATGGGACGGCCCTAGAGATAAAAACAGAAAATGGACCTGCATATACTAGCTCCTCCTTCCAGCAATTTTGTAAGCAATACCAAATTATGCATAAAACAGGAATTCCCTATAATCCCCAGGGACAGGCAATTGTAGAATGGGCTAATCAAACCTTAAAAACTCAATTACAAAAACAAACAGAGGGAGAGAGGCATAATCCTACCCCACAGAATCAGTTAAATCATGCCCTTTACACTTTAAATTTTTTAAATGGTGACGATGAAGGTCACACAGCAGCCGAGAGACATCAAACTCCTTTTGCCGTGGCATCTGCTGGTATGGCACAGTGGAAGGATTTGCAAACAGGACAGTGGAACGGGCCAGATCCAGTAATGAAGTGGGGAAGAGGCCATGTTTGTATCTTTCCAGAAGGTGCTTCTAACCCCATCTGGGTGCCAGAACGAGCAGTGCGTCACCACCATGGACCTGGGAGAACAACTCATCCCACCATTCAAGAAGCTGAAGATCACACCTCTGGTGATGATGCCAGCTCAGCCACCGGCCCCAAAGAAGGAGAGAAGAGTAAGGCAGCAGGCTAAGACCACCCGAGAAGCTAGTGTCCTCACATGGGGTCAACTGAAGAAGCTGATCACCGATGCTCGGCAAGTGGTGAAAGAACAGGGGGTTCAGGTAACCCCCTCCAACCTGTTTCTTGCTATGATGGCACTTGTCAGCTGCCAGGTAAGTATGGCTGCAGCAGAAACTTACTGGACTTATGTTCCAGACCCTCCTATGGTCAATCCAGCCACCTGAACTGGAGATTCAGTGCCAGTATTTACTAACAACACTAATATGGTCGGGGGTAGCTCCGAAAAGCATATAACTCCTTTTTCCCAAGGTGATTATACTTATAATGGCTTTAGTGGGGAGCTCTCTATTTGTTTGTCAAAAAAGGGAACTTCAGGATGTTTACAGCGTGGCCAAGAAAATAAGACGTCCTATGATGCCACAAACATTGCTAACATTGAAGGCCCCTGGGATATGGGAAAATATGTTCAGACAGTTACTAAAGTAGGATTTCCTAAGGCCGCCCGATGGCTGTCTGATAAGCATCCCCCGCTCCCCTCCTGCCCTAATAGCACCACTACTGAGTTGGGAGCATTTCCTCAATGGCAAGATTGTGCCAATTCTGTACCAGTGAGACATAATATTTCTGCCTCTGACTTGTATGTATTGGATTGGTCCCACAGGCTTGATGCTAAATATCACTATCACGAGCCTATGTCACCAGGAGGTTTTGTAGTTATGCCCTAACCACAAAAACTGGAAATTTACAGAAAGATCTGTGGCGTTTAGCTGCTGCTCTTGATTTTCTTAATTTTACTGGCTCTTTCTCAGCTAATACTAAGGGAGCATGTACATTGAACGCTTTTTATGGCTTATGAGCCTGTGTCCATCTCCCATATGTATTGGTGACTGGACATGTGAATATCACTAGATTGGACACTCAGTATCCTGTCGAATGCCATTACTGTAACCTTAACAGCTGTGTTTCCAGGCATAACCTGAATTCAGATACATTGATTTTAAAGCAGCCTTCTTTTATTATGCTTCCTACCAATATAACAGGAACATGGTATCATGATGCGGGCCTCCAGGCATTGCAGAAATTACACAATCAGCTGTCCGGGGAAAAGCGTGCTTTATGACTTATTGTTACTCTAGTTACTGTTATTGCATCTGTTGTAACTGCTTCTCTTGCATTGACCCAAATCATCCGGAACGCAAAGTTTGTCAATGAATTGGCACAGAACACCTCAACAACATCCCATGATCAAGAAGATATAGACAAAAGGCTAGAAACAAAGCTAAATGCTTTGGAAGCTGTAGTGATAGGACTAGGTAATCAATTAGAAAGTATCAAGATTAGACAACAGCTGCAATGCCATGCTGCTTTTACATATATTTGTGTGACTTCAGCCCGCTATAACAGTTCTCTATGGGCTTGGAATAAAATCAAGATGCACCTACAGGGAATATGGCATCATAATAATATCAATATAGACCTGGTGTGGCTACACAAACATGTGCAAGCCATTCAGAATAGTCATGATGAAATTATAACTCTGGCAAAACTGGTAAAAGAATTGATAGATGATTTAAAAGAAGTTAATCCTTGGAATATGTTCATAAACACCGCCTTGTACCTAATTGGATTCTTTTGTGTAATACTAATCTTATCCTGCATTTTTGCAATCATCAGCAACTTATTGCAATCTCAAGTCCGAAGGCTCCAGCTGGATGTCCACAGGCTACATTTAAAAATGAAAAATGGGGGAGATGTAAATGTAGATGAAGGCACATGGACATTCTTTAAATTGGTGTCAGCTGAGTTCGAGGTGACTGGCAGAGCCGCTTCTCAAAAACACCCTCCCCAAGAAGGCAGAGAATGTTATCAGTACTGACTTCTTATCTTTGTCAGGTGCCAGGAATGAGGGAATGAATAGGACCTTGGTCCACCCAGGCCTTGATATATTAAATCCAGTCCTAGTACCCGGAATGAGGGAATGAATAGTACCTGGGCCCACCCAAACTCATTTGATCCTAAGTTTTTCGGTGAAACCCCCTTGTATTTTGGAATATAAATGAATGCGCTGCTTCTTGGCTCTGGGTCATCTGTCTCTCCAGCAGAAGAGGGCAGCGGCTCACCCGGGACCCTGCTTTAAATCTATCTCTGTGTCTTCTCTCTTTCTTTCTTTCGTTTCTCAATCCCCGGCCGCCTCTACTAAGAACTAGTTTCATCTGTTTCCATGCTGGACGCAGAAAAGGGAGATCCCTGCCGCATCAGGCCCCCACAACATGATCTGACTGCAAGTGTCACACAGGATGACAGGCTTCCATTATATGGTTTGCCTCATCCATTTAATGAGTGTTTACTGAGTACCTGTGGTGTTTCAGGTCAGGGCTGGGCCCTGGGAATGCCACAGAGAGCAGGAAATACGTGGGCCCTGCACTCGTGGAGTTTAACTTGTAAAGAGAGACAGGCTCTCAGATAAACGTTCCATAAACATTTATGTGGAAAAGTCTTTCACACAAAGAATTAGGTGCTTGTAAAATTATTAAAGGGCTAGAGAAATAGAAGTTAAAGAGTTGCCACTGGAATTCGGGTTTTATGGTCAAGCTGGCACAGCCCCCTCCCACAGGTAAAGAATGAGCTGTGTCTGCCACAGGCCACCCATCAGTTAACACAGTAGCAGAAATAAGAGGCCCATTTCCTTTCCAGCTTCCAAATTACACACAAGTGCATCTCAGAGGCTGAGTTTAATTCACATCTGGACTCTCAATCACAAGGAGTGGGGGAATGGAGTATTTAACCTTTCAGTCTACCTGATATAGGAGGGAACATGGAAAGGGGTGGAACATAAATGCCAGGTGCCAATTCATGGCATGTCTGAGTCCACATGCAGGCTGTGGGAATCTAGGCAACTGATCCCACTTCAAAAAACTTCAGTCTCCCTATGTGATATCATAGAAAGATATTTGGTGTTACTTCCTGGTTCTTAGACCTTTGCAGAAAAATGCTTGGAATTTTATGATTTATAAGGGTGATAAGAGTGTCTTTTTTGGTGATGAAGAAACTCTGACAGGCCTCTGGATAGATGCAAGGTAAGGGCAGATCACCATAAAGACAGAACCTTGCTCCCCGAGCTGATTGCGCTGGTGGGAAGACACTCAGGAACCGGTTTCAGTCCCCTTTCTGTCTTTTGGTTCCTCTTTCCTCCCAAGTAAGGGAATCAGCCCTGAGGAAGGAGTGCCCCGGGAAACCGCACAACCAAGTGTTGCCTGGTGAGAGGTGTACTACCATACCAGTTTAAAATTGTGACAGTACATGGCGGAAATATGGCTGCCGACAGGAATTAATGCCAAGAAATCTATGACATTTGTATACACCAATAGTGACCTTACAGAAAGAGAGACTAAAAATCCCATTTACCATCGCACCAAAAAAAGTAAGATACCTAGGAATAAACTTAACCAAGGACGTAAAAGACTTATACCTGGAAAACTACAGGACACTGAAAAAAGAGATAGAGGAAGACATAAACAGATGGAAGAACATACCGTGTTCATAGATTGGTATAACCAACACCATCAAAATGTCCATACTACCAAAAGCAATCTATAGATTCACTGCATTCCCCATTAAATTACCAACGGCATATTTCACACACCTAGAAAGAACTCTCCAAAAATTCATCTGGAATAAAAAAAAGACGAGGAATACCCACAGCAATCCTGAAAAAGAAGAACAAAGTAGGTGGGATCTCAATACCAGGTTTCAAGCTGTATTACAAAACCACTATTCTCCAAACAGCCTGGTACTGGCACAAGAACAGACATATATACCAATGGAATAGAATAGAGAACCCACATATCGACCCAAACCACTATACTCAATTAATATTTGACAAAGGAGGCATGGATATACAATGGAGTCAAGACAGTCTCTTCAATAAATGGTGTTGGGAAAATTGCACAGATACATGCAAAAAAATGAAACTAGACCACCAACTTACACCATAAAAAAAAATAAACTCAAAATGGATAAAGGACTTAAACATAAGATGGGAAACCATAAAAATACTAGAGGAATCCACAGGCAAAGAAATCTCAGACATATGCCAAAGCAATTTCTTCACCGATAACGCTCCTAGGGCAATGGAAACTAAAGAGAAATTAAACAAATGGGACTACATCAAAATAAAAAGCTTTTGCACAGCAAAAGAAACCATCAACAAAACAACAAGAAAACTCACTGCATGGGGGAACATATTTGCAAATGTTATCACTGAAAAAGGTTTAATCTCCAACATTTACAGGGAACTCATACAACTTAAAAAAAGGAAAATAAATGATCCAATAAGAAAATGGGCAGAGGACCTAAATAGAAACTTTTTGAAAGAAGAGAGAAGGAAGGCCAAGAAACATATGATAACATGCTCAAAGTCACTAATTATCTGAGAGATGCAAATCAAAATGACAATGCAGTACCATCTCACACCTGTCAGAATGGCTATCATCAACAAATCAACAAAGGACAAGTGCTGGCAAGGATGTGGAGAAAAAGGAACCCTTGTGCACTGCTGGTAGGAATGCAGACTGGTGAAGCCACTGTGGAGAACAGTATGGAGTTTCCTCAAAAAACTAAAAATGGAACTCCCATTTGACCCAGTATCCCACTTCTAGGAATATATCCCAAGAAACTAGAAACACCAATCAGAAAGGATATATGCACCCCTATGTTCATAACAGCACAATTCACCATAGCTAAGATTTGGAAACAGCCTAAATGCCCATCAGCAGATGAGTGGATTAGAGAACTATGGTATATCTACACAATGGAATTCTACGCTTCTATAAAAAAGAAGGAATTCTTACCATTTGCAGCAGCATGAATGGACCTAGAGAGCATTGTGTTCAGTGAAATAAGCCAGGCAATGAAAGAAAAATACCACATGATCTCACTCATTTATGGAAAATAAAGAACATTATAACCTGATGAACAAAAAGATAGATACTGAGGCGGTAAAACATCAAAAAGACTGTCAAATTAAAGCGGGAAGGCTGGGGAGTGTTGGGGAGGGGAGAAATAAATCCACCAAAGGACTTGTATGCATGCATATAAGCACAAGCAATGGACACAAGACACTATGGGTGGGGGGCATGAAGGCATGCGACAGGGGACAGGGGAGGCTGGGGAAAGGTCAATGGGGAAAAAAAAGGAGATATATGTACTACTATATGCAATATTTTAAACAATAAAAATAAATATATATATAAATAAATAAAGAGACAAAAGCTTGCTTAGAAGCTGGAATTGCCTCAGGAGATGAGGGTATGTGAAGTGTGTAGGAATTTTTGACTGCCAATGTAAGACTTGTTTAAATCTGTAGATAATTTTTATGAGTTCATTTGAGCCAAATTGATGAGAATTGCTAGAAAGCCAAAACTCAATGGACTCAGAAAATGCGAATTTTACTTCTTATTTTATACATTACAATCAAAGCAGAAGGCATAAGGAGTTACCTGAAATCCATTGGTGAAATATAAGAAGGTGGGAGAAAGGAAAGTGGGGAAATCTCTGAGACTGGATAAAAAGTAAAACAAGTAGACACATACCAATTTTACATGGGTGGGTGCAGAATAGTTAACAGTTAGCAATTAATACCATGACAATAACAATGAGGGGATCTGCGGTGCAGTAGGAAGTCTGGAAATAAAGAAATTATACAAACATTCCATAGGTATGCTACTGTAGACAGGCTTTGTTAAACTAAAGATTGGCCTTTGTTAGGGAAGAGGTTGGCCTAGAACTTGACTACCCACCATGGCTCACTTTTGTTTAGAACATTTTCATTTCAGATCATCCTATGTAGTTACTGTAGATCTGAGATTGTAAGTCGCACCGCAGGCCTCCCCTGACCTTGTCAGGTTGAGTATGTGGGTGGCCCTTTGATGTCAACACTTTCAAATTTTGGTCATAAGTCAATCTAAAGGATGCATTAATGACCAACATTTGGATTGGATAATGTGCTCCCACAGGGCTAAGAAGGCTCATTCCTAGGAAGCCTTAGTGTAAGCATTTGTCTTGCTGAACAACGGACCATTGGGGATGGGCCAAGACTTAACCTTGGATGGAAGTCAAGGCTGAATTTTCTCAAAAGTGAAAAGCAGGTAAATGGGAGGCAGGCAGGTTCCATGGGCCTTCACTAAGAAAAACAGTCTGGATTATTTCTAACCTATAATCCAAGTTTTGTTATCTGACTCATTTCTCTGTCTTTTGCCTCTAGTTTGACATTTACTCATAGTTTGAGGGCAACCTATACAACTCTTCAATTATTATCATCTGACCATGAGATGGGTTCCCATTTACTATGGCCCCTATATTTCCCATTGGAAACACTCAAGTGCTATTCATTATTAATCTGATTCCTGCTAGTTTTGCATTTAAAAGCTATAATCTTATGGTTCATGCAGAAACAAGTCTGTAAGAATACAATGCTATAAATTACAATTTCCATCTAAACATTCCAAAGTCAAGGAAGACAGTAATAGTTTAATCAGTAATTTTCCTATGTCTCAGCAGCTGTTATACGGGGCCTTGTTTTTAAAGCTTCTATTTTAAATAATATAGTTAGGAATCCTTGATAGGTTAAAGTGTAAGCATATTCCCATAATCAGGTTCTAGCATTCATACAAAAAATATCTTTCTCAATATTTCTTTTCCACTAACTTTCTACATCTTCCCATGACCTTCTTGGTTTATCACTTTTTAGTCATACAAAAATAACCAACTTATGAAAACATGCTCAAAGCCGCTAATCATCCGAGAAATGCAAATCAAAATGACAATGAAGTACCATCTCACACCTGTCAGAATGGCTATCATCAACAAATCAACAAATGACAAGTGCTGGCAAGGATGTGGAGAAAAAGGAATCCTTGTGCACTGCTGGTAGGAATGTAGACTGGTGCAGCCACTGTGGAAAACAGTATGCAGTTTCCTCAAAAAGATTAAAAATGAATCTTCCATTTGACCCAGTAATTCCAATTCTAGGAATATAACCTAAAAAAGGATATGTGCATCCCTATATTCATAACTGCACAATTTACAATAGCTAAGATCTGGAAACTGACTAAGTGCCCATCAGCAGACTAGTGGATTAGAAAACGTGGCACATCTACAAAATGGAATAATAAACTGCTGTAAAAAAAAATTATTACCATTTGCAAAAGCAGGGATGGGACTGGAGAATATTATGCAAAGTGAAATAAGCCAGTGAGAGAAAAATAAATATCACATGATCTGACTCATTGTGAAATACAATGAACAACAAACTAATGAACAAAAATAGAACCAGAGACATAGAAGCATCGAACAGACTGTCCAATCTATGAGTGTAGACAGGGAATGAGAGGATAAGAGATCAACCAAAGGGTTTGTATGCATGCATATGAGCATAACCAATGGACACAGACAGTAGCAGGGTGAGGGCATATGCTGGTGCGTGGAAGTGGCCAGGGAGAGATCAATGGGGGAAAAGGAAACTCATGTAATACTTTAAACAACAAAAAAATTAAACTTATTTTTAAAAGCATAAAAGTGTTTTTAATCTTAAAAAATAAAATAAAATAAACAACCAACTTGCCCAGCCAGTGTGGATGAGTGGTTGAGCATCAACTCAAGAACCAGGAGGTCACAGTTCAATTCCCAGTCAGGGCACATGCCTAGGTTTCGGGCCCCATCCCCTGCAGGAGACATGCGGGAGGCAGCCATCTATGTATGATTCTCTCTCATCATTGCTGTTTCTCTCTCTATCTCCCTCTCCCTTTCTCACTCTGAAATCAATAAAAACATTTTTTAAAATAACCAACTGATTAGGAAAAACTACTTACTTTTAAATTCTCTTAAAAACAAACATATTACATTCCTTTCCTTTGCAATAGCATTCCTTCTAAATTTCAATATGTTACCAGAAAGAGAGCCAGGTCCTGAACGGATTTGCTTAAGGCCAGCCTGCAGTGTGTGGGTTCTTGTCTTGGTGCAAGAAAGATTTCACAACACGAGTTCAGGTGACTTTGAAAGTATGTTTTTAAAGCTTGGAACAGTGAAACAAGGAAAGGCTGAGGATAGAGGCAGTAGGGGAGAGACTAGGCAGGGCTGTTTGGGCTCTCTAGAAACATGGGAATGAAGTGAGTCTAGGTGGGGCTGCTCTCAGCTCACGGGTAAAAGAGTTTGGGAGACAGGTCAATTGGATTAGTGCAGGACAAGCTGCTGCTGCGCGTTGCTGCCCTGGTTGCAAGCTGCATGGGGACCTCATAGAGATTAAAAGAAAGAAAATTCACTCAAAAAGGAGAAGCGAGGGGCGCCACAAGGAGAGCACATACTGGCTTCTATGTATTGAGCAATTTTATTTATATTCCGAAGGTGGGAATTTAGCTGGGGTCTCAGGGGAGTTTTAAATAGGATTTTCATCAGCTTTCCCAGATGACCCTTTTAATGGTCATGGTCTCTAATAATGGGTCAGTGCCAGGGCAGGCAGTCCAAACCTCATTATCACAAACATTACAGGGAAGGGAAGGACTCCCTGGGGACACTTTTGCCCATTACTAGGCACCCAGGTCTTTCCACCATAATGGCCTTCTGTATCAGGCTGTAAATTGCTTGGCCAGTTAGTTCAGCTATCTGTCTCAGTTGCCTAATTCCACTTGCCAAGGAATTTTCCTAACTACTTACTATCCTGTCTCAAAAAGAGAAAACCAAAAAAAAGTATTACTAATAATACAAAAGTTATCATATACACCTTTAGTCATTATTAAAAATTGGGCTATATATACAATGTTGGAGAAAAGCCCAAATAATAAGTGTAATTATTATCATCACTAGTATTCACAGACAGGTAAAGAAAATAAATTTGTAGTGACAGAGGCCTTGTCAGTGTCTTGGGATAGCTGTCGATCTCTGAGGTCAGTGACCTCTCATTCTCAAGAAGTCTTTGTTCACTATATGTGGAGGCAAGTGTCAGACACAGGGGCAGATGTCCATTTGTGGTTGGGCACCTGATAAGGTCCCTTCAAACAATGTTGGAGAGTCTTTCATTGATGTCTTTTCCAAATGACAAAATAAGTCATGGTCTTTGAATTCTTCATGTGCTGACAGCACTCCTGTAAAATAAATGTCACTAATTTATCTGTCCCTATAAGCTGGTTAATAAGTTCTTAATAATAATGCAGAAAGTCTTCTTTTCATAAGGTTGGTTCATATGTCTCTTCCTCTAGATACATGGGGTTACTTGTGACTATTTAATGAGGACAAAAGCTATGTGTTTACCAAAAAAGGAGATTCCAGGTTGAGAAGAACCATAACGAGGGCTTTAGGCCAAGGGAGATTAAAAGCTTCTGAAATTTTTCCTAGTTGAGTTTTAATTATATCATTTCTATATTACACCAATCCAGAGAACTGGAGTTATAGGTATAATAAAAAGAATAGTAGAATAGGCCAAACATTAGAAATGAATTGTATTTTTTGAACAGTGAAATGTGTCCCTCAGTCACTGAAACTCATAAGGAATTCTCCAAAATGCGTTAATTTTTCCCAAACATAATTTACCTTTTAAACTGTTGCTCTCCTTCAATTGAATGCTTCTGCCTAGTGAGAATAAAATACAAATCATAACTAACACATATTTGTATTCCTCAGATGGTATCACTTGAATAAAATTCTTTTGCCACGTTTAAAAGGGATCTACAGGAAGTAGGAAATGACCTTGGGGTTCATGGAATGATTTTCCAGGGTTATATTTAGACAGTAGAACATCTGCTACACAGTTTGCAATCTATAGAAGGAAAAGGAGTGACATGGAATCCAGTGGTCAAAGATTGGACAGGTAAAAGGAAAAAAGCAAGGCATAGAGAGAATCTCTGGGAATAGATAAAAAGTAAAACCAATCAACACATACTTCTTTTATATTGGTTGGTATAAGATAGTTAGCAGTAAACAATTAGCATGATAACAATAACATGGAGGGGTCTTGTGCTCTCTGCTCTGGAGTTTTGAGGGGTTTGGGAAACAGAAAATCACACTGACATTCGAAAGCTATGTTATTGTAGATGCAAAAAGTCATGGATGGGCTCAGTTAACGTAAAGACTGACCTTTGTCAGGAAAATACCAGCCTAGCACATGACTACCCACCATGACTCACTTTAAGTTAGAAGGTTTTATTTTCAAACCATCCTGTGGGGTTACTTAAGATTTCTGAGTTTGTAAGGCCCCCACACAGGCCTTTCCTGAGCTTATGAGGTTGAGTATGTGGCCCCTTTTTCATTCACACAGCCCAAACCTTTAACCTCTTGGTAGGAGAGAGGAGCTACAGATCATTACCAATGGCTGAATATTTAAGCATTTATGCCAAATTAAGGATACTTCCAATAAAAACCCTAAACATGGGGTTCAGAAAACTTTCTGTTGATGCTGGAAGGCTGAGCAGTCGGGGAAAAAGTGGAATTTTTACACCTCTCCCCATGCCTTGATCTGCCAGTCTCTCCCATTTAGTTATTCCTAAATTGTATACTTACAATGAACCAGTAATAGTAAGTAAAGTCTTTTCCTGAGTATTGTGTGGGCTTTTTTTTTTTTTTGATAATTATAAAGCATGAGGGGTCATGTGAACCTCCAAACCTGGAGTTAACCAGGCCAAAATGTGAGTTACCTAGACATCCCATTTGTGATGGCGTCTGAAGTTATGTTACTGAGCCTTGAAACTATGGGGTCTGCACCCATTTCAGATAGTTAGTATCAGAACTTAAATGATTTGTAGGACACCCCATTGGAGAATTGGTTTTTGATGGGAAAAAACAAAAACAAAACCTTCAGGTCATATAAAAACTACCCGGCAGGGTGATGCTAGAAGTGATTATGATATTGTCAGTGATTGGCCTGTATTAGGTGCTCAGGGAGTTTGAGAAAATTTTACTTTCATTCCCCTCACTCAGTAAGCCCTCTGTCACCTTCAGAGTCCACCTTCACCCTTTTTCTTCCTCTTCTCACAGAACGAGGCTGGAGGCAGTGTTTCTGATCCCAGGAGTAGTTGAGGTACAGGCTTGTAAGTCTATTCATATTGTTGTCCACCCAGAGGTGGGATCTGTTCTCCTAATGCCTAGGCAACTAGTAAACTGACATCAGGTTGCAGTAAAAGGAAAGAAAGTATATATTTCAAAGGTACCAATGAAGGGCAATGGGGCAGCTGATGCTCAAAGAACAGAACTCAAAGGGGATTCTATTTAGGGACTTTTAAGAGGCAAAAGTCATGACATGGGGTTCAGAGTCATGGGTTTTCAAGATTGGTCAGTTATGCTATAAGTGACACCCATAATGTGACTTATTTCTCCACAGCACCATCCTGGCTAGGGTCTTTGGTTATTGGGGCCTAGAGGTCTTCCGTAATGCAGACAACCCAATATTCTGAAACTCATTTTGGGGTTAGGTCGGTTATGTTACCTTAAGAGCAGAAAACATCTATCCATCTTGTGCTTAGCAGACAACATCTTTCTCTTATCTCGAGGAAGATATATTCGGCAACCTATTTCACTGAGTTGTTTCCAGAATCCAGGCGACATTTGCATTCTTTCCCATCATACCTGCTGGTTATATTTTCTATTTATGCTTTAACTGGAAATCATAATATCCAGACATGGGAACAAAAGGTAATCTTCCTCTCATCTTTTAAATTCTTCTATCTGGGCTAAAAATCAAATTAACAAAGACAGATTAACAGGAGACAATGTACAAAGTCTGATATATGAACAAATATACTGGAGCTATAAGAATAGAGACCAAAGGAAGCATTGAGTAGTGGAGGCTTATATGTCAGTCTGAAGCTAAGGTGGAAAGAGGGTTGTGGTTTGAGGCTTCAAAAGGCAGGAACATTGGCATGGAGATGCCAAAGCAAATGTGAATATCCCTCCTGGAGCTGGTCCTCCATCTATAAACATTCTAGGCAGTTTAGTGGGAAGGTCCAAGGCTTATTTCTTAAACGTTTTTTTCCCCAATAAGGATATCAAAATCAATACCCTAAAAGGCACATCTGGGGTAAACACTCGGGTTCCCTTCACAGCAGAATCATGACTCTAAGTAAGGTTTAAAAGTCGAACTAAAAGGTCAAATCTAGTTACCTAGTCATTGAGTACCTAACTCATTACCAAAACAAAACATAAAAATCCTGCAACATTGCTCTTTCAGTCTAAATGTGTCCACTTCTGACTTCTCATTAGAAACAAAAAGTAAAAGATACATTGGAATCTGCTAATAAAAAATTTCTTCATTGCTGGAGAGCACCTTGACACACTCACATCATCCATAGCTGTTCAGGAAGAACTAGGAGTCCTGAGACCCTGACTCATGTCTCAGATTAGTGTTTACGCCATCACTACTCACTGCTTAAGCGGTTCCTTCTTTGTGTTTGTACGTCCCTAATTTTGACTAGTATGTGAGCTTCTTGCCTGCCTGGAGGACTCTAGCCACGTCTCTATTGTTGAGGAATTGGGGGAAGGACACCTGCTGAAGGTTGCCAGCTAGGCTTCAATATCACCCAGGCACTTCCATGTTTAACTTAATTTAGTTCCAAAATGCGTACAGCATGAATGCTGGAGAAAGGTCCTGATGTGACTTACAAAAACAAATGGGTTCATAAGGGCCCCTGCAGGCATGGTAACTTTGTGGCATCTCTGTATTTTTTTAGCCACTAAGAGATATTGTGTATGAGTGTCCAGGATAGGATCTGATTGTTCATTTGTTGATTCTTGGAATATGTAATGTATTCCTATAATGTACCTACCCATTATTTTCCATGGCCCTAGAAACACAAGAGTGGATGAGAGAGAACCTGGACATTAGTGCTGATGTCCCACTATTTATTTTTTATGATTTTCTAATAAATCTTTATTGTTCAGATTATTACAATTGTTCCTCTCTTTTCCCCCATAGCTCCCCTCCACCCATTCCAACCCCACCCTCTGCCCTTATCCCTACCCCCCGCAACTGTCCTCATGCATAGGTGTACGATTTTGGCCCATTCTCTTCCCGCACCCCCACACTACTCTCCCCCCAAGAATTGTCAGTCCACTCCCTTCCTATGCCGGATTCTATTTTATTCACCAGTTTATTCTGTTCATCAGATTTTTTATTTACTTGATTTTTAGATTCACTTGTTGATAGATATGTATTTGTTGTTTATAATTTTTATCTTTACCTTTTTCTTCTTCCTCCTCTTCTTAAAGAATACCTTTCAGCATTTCATATAATACTGGTTTGGCGGTGAGGAACTCCTTTAGCTTTTTCTTATCTCTGAAGCTCTTTGTCTGACCTTCAATTCTAAATGATAGCTTTGCTGGGTAGAGTAATCTTGGTTGTAGGTTCTTGCTATTAATCACTTATATTTCTTGCCACACACATCTCACTTGCATAGTTTCTGTTGAGAAATCAGCTGGCAGTCGTATGGGTGCTCCCTTGTAGGTAACTAACTGTTTTTCTCTTGTTGTGTAAAATATTCTCTCTTTGTCTTTTGCTCTTGGCATTTCAATGTGATGTGTCTTGGTGTGGTCCTCTTTTGATTCCTTTTGTTTAGGTTCTCTGCGCTTCCTGGACTTGTAAGTCTATTTCTTTCACCAGGTGGGGGAAGATTTTGGTCATTATTTCTTCAAATAGGTTTTCAGTATCTTGCTCTCTCTCTTCTTCTGGCACCCCCATAATTCGGATGGTGGTATGCTTGAAGTTGTCCCAGAGGCTCCTTACACTATCTTCCTATTTTTGGATTCTTTTTTCTTTTTGCATTTCCAGTTGGGTGTCTTTTGCTTCTTTTTATTTCAAATCTTTGACTTGATTCTTGCGATCCTCTCGTCTGCTGGTAAATCTCTGTATAATATTTTTTATTTCAGTCAGTGTATGCTTAATTTCTAGTTGGTCCTTTTTCATATCCTCAACAGTCTCGCTAAATATTATTGGCCTTTACTAGACAATTCTTAAAAACTTTATAACCGTGCTTTTGAACTCTATATCCAATTGTTTTCTTTCCTCTGTTTCTTTCATTTGTGATCTGTTTTTTTGTCTCCGCATTTTGTCTGCTTCCCTGAGTTGATAGAGTGGCTTTGTGTGCTAGGTGTCCTATAGGGCCCAGAGACTCAGCCTCCCCAGTTACCTGAGGTAGACACTCTTGGTGCACCCCTTTGTGGGCTGTGTGCACAGTCTTGTTGTAGTTAAGCTTTGATTGTTGTTGGTATCACTGGGAGGAATTGACCTCCAGGACAATTGGCAGTGAGGATCAGCTGTGACAGTGCTGGAGAACTTCTGTGCTGGAGACACCCTTATGAGACAAGACTTGCAAAAGCCTCTGTGCTCAGCTTGATGGGGCAGAGTCTCAGGGTGTAGAAACAGCATTGGGTTCCCTGTTAGCCCTGCCCAAAGAGGCCTCTTGGTCTTAGTGTCCCACAGTAATAGGTAATCACTGCAAGCTTTTCTGAGAGAAACCCGCCCTCGAGTTTCATCTGCTGCCAGACAATGCAGTTTCTCCCTGAATGAGTCTGGGTCCCCAGAGTCTCGCCTGGAGCTGGAGTTCAGCGCAGTCGGGAGCATTTGTCTCCTTCCCACTTGCGAAAGCCAGCTAGGTACTGAGTTGCACGCTCTCTCCATGCGCAAGCATCTTAGTACCTCTGTCTTACAGCTCCTCTGAGTCTCAATGTGTTTTTCTCTTTCCTTCTAGTTGTAGAATTTCCACACAGCCAGCTTTCTTGTGGTTCTGGATGATGTCCGTTTTATCTTTTAGTTGTAGTTTTGACATTGTTGTTCGAGGCATCAGTTTAGGTGTTTACCTATGTTGCTACCTTGGATTTTCCCGAGATTCCCCAACTATTTATGTGACAACTAATATCTAAAAGGCACTTCAAGATGCCCTACGATCCTTGATCCCCGCCAAACTTATGACCTCAATGTGCACCTCCAGAATTTTCCTGAATTTCTTTCTCTGTCTCCCAAACCCCACATCAAATCTTTCAGCAAATCCTCTTGAATCCATCCTTTCAACAAATACAGAAACTGACCCCTTCTTCCCATGCTTGTCTGACCACCCTCACCTGTCACCTGGATGACTGCACTTGCGTCCTCACTGGGCTCCCTGCCCTCCGCCCAGCAGCCACACAGGTGCTGGGGAAAGTAGGCTAAGGTGAACCTCCTGATTCCTTTACTGAGCAAATTTTTCTGTCTGGATTTATGGCAGGAATTGGGGTGGGGACGTGCGGAGAGGGGTCACAAGTTCTTCCTGAGTTTTGTTTCGTAAAAGCTTGAAATCAATATCCAAAAATAGGAACTTCAGAAAGGCTAAATTTTGGATGGCTTCACTAAACACAGATCACTTACTCCCACTGGGGCTCTGAGCCCTTCAGAGGCTCCTCAGATCACTCAGAGGGAAGCCAGACTTCTGGCTATGACCCTTCCCTCTCTGACTTCATCTCCTCTCATCTCCAGTTCTGTCTTCTCCAACAAGCTTGTCTCCTTATTGCTGCCCCAACATTTTTAAATGGAAAGAAATAAAAACACCCCACACATGCCTTATTTCACTCTAATGTGCTATCACATTATTACTGTTGTTTCTGGGTGGGTTACTGGGCGACTCCCCCAATAGCATGCCATGACCATGAGGACTGGGATTTTGTCTGTTCTGTCTCATACTGCACCCCCAGTGCTTAGAGCAGTGGCAGTAGATGGTGAGCAGTAGTTTGGTCTTCTTTGATAAATGAATAAAATGTTACACATGTGATCATGGTTGAAAGGGTTACATATGGAGCGTCTTGACCTCACATAACTGGGATTCTGACCTCGACTGAGGGACCAGGGAGACTTTCCTGAAGCGCTGCTGGGAAGTCAGGCCATCTCCTGCTGTGAATCCTTCCTCAGAAGAGAGGAGGAAATGTGCGAAACATATTTTGGAGGATTGTAGCCACAAAAGGAAAGAAATGGGAAATTTTGAAAATATGGTAAGGATTGACACTGTAAGATGACAGGTTCCGCTAATTACAGGTAGATGATGTTAAAGTAAAACTTGAGCCACACAAATTTAGGGAGGCAGGAAGTCCTTATTCAAGACTATGCAATAGGGCAGTGAGACTGACCTCAACACCACTGAAATAAAAGGCTGGAGAGATTTTAAGAACAGTAGAAGGAATCGCAGGCATCTGTGATTGCTTATTGGATTGACACAAAAGATAAATAAAACTCATGAAATCCTCACAGGAGTGTTTTCATTATTTTTATTATTATTACATTTAAACTTATCTCAATGATATGATTTTATTGATGAGATAGATAGATTGATAGAGAGATAGAGAGATAGAGAAATGAGAGAGAAAATAACCAGTTGCCTCCCATAAATGCCTTGACTGAGGATTGAACATGCAAACTTTAGGTGTTCAGGACAAGGTGACAACCAATTTGGCCACACTGGTGAGTGTAAGCAGGTTTTTTACATCTTGGTTTCAAATGTTCCCACCCAAGTTTGGCTCCTACCTTTCCTCAGAGACTGAGACACAGAAAACAGAAGAATTAAATTTTAACAGAATGGACCCAAACCCTCTAGGCAGATATTCTATGAATTATATCACTGGCAAGAACTTGTGTTTTTAAAAAAATACACTGTTATTGATTTCAGAAGGAGGAAGGGAGAAGGGGAGAGACATAGAAACATCAATGATGAAAGAGAATCATTGATTGGCTGCTTCCTGCACACCCCTACTGGGGATCTAGCTTGAAACCCAGGAATGTGCCCTGACTGGGAATTGAACCATGACCTCCTGGTTCCTGGGTTTTGCTCAACCACTGAGCTACTCCAGCAAGGAGGCAAGAAGCTTTTAAGGAGACAGGTATATTTCAAAAGGACAGAGTAAGAATCTGCAATTACGAATTGCAGTTACATTCCTAAAGGAAATGCTCTAAAAAAGTAGAGGTAAGAGGCCTAATCAGGAAGAAAGGTTAGAGACTCTGAAGGAATAATGAGGCCCTTAGTTCATAACACAGCTACTTTCTGCACAGCGGAGGGAAAAACAACTATATCTTTTCATCTAAGACCCACTTTGCATCGCCATCAGTTCCTGCAATTTATAAAGAAGTGCAAGTTCCCAGCCATTTTAAATAGATGCAAAGTAGCTGAGAGACTGAACAGAGTTAGCATCTGAACTCCCACAAGGCTGTGCTTCTGGAGTTTTCCAACGAGACATTACATTTCTCTCTACAGTCACCTTCTCTTTGATCAAACATCATCTCCAAGGAAGAAGAGTATTTTGATCCTATCACATATATGGCAGGTTTCATTCAATTTGGCCTGATTAATGACCTAAGTGCAGAGGAACAGATATTCACCTTATAGTTTGTTCTGATGCAGGTTTTTCTATGAAACCTGAAATGGAAGATTTAACAGCGTCTTGAGGTTGAGGCCACACCCTCACACTTCAGCTACAGTCTCTCTTGTTTTGGGGGATGCCCTCCTCTCAAACAGATTACAAGTCTCCATCAGGTCAAAATTAGCTCCATAAAAGGTGAGGTCATTAATAATTCTGTTTTAACTAGGACATTTGCTAAGCCTAGCTTATATTACCAATGTTTCTGATTCTATTCTAGCAACAAAGAGGACAGGGTGCTACTGAACTTATGCAAATAAGTCTAGTGTCATAACCAAAGGAATATTCCAGAGGGCATTAGTAATTTGGGGGAAGACAAAGGTCACTGTTGCATCTCACATAGGTGTTCTCTTGTCTATTCCCATCATCACAAGTGTCCAGGCACCCTCCACATGTCTCCCTGGAAATGGGAGAGATCTCAAATTCCTGTGAAGCACATGGTGTCCCCTCCATTGTGAAGATGGTGCAAATGGGACCAACCAGTGATGGGATCCAATGTGGTATGTTACCTTACGTCAACAATAATGACAATGCCAGCTCACATTTTTTAGTATTTATTGATTCAAAGGAAGTCTTCTAAGCGATTACCACCACCACAAGAAATCTAATAGGTCCTTTTTTTTTTTTTTTTTTTTAGTTGAAGAACACAGGGGAAAGGAAGAGGATCACTAGTACTTGACATCTAACTCTACAGGAGCACTTTCAAAGGAGCTGATGATGTTGGAGGCTTTACACTGGTAGTTCCCAGCATCCTCTCTCCTGACAGGGTTTCTGGTGAGGGTTCTGCGGTCCTGCGACAGCTTCATCCTCTCCCTGAGCCACAGACTCGTAGCATTGAATAACCAGTTGGTGGACCTCGCATTTGCGTAGCAAGTCATGACCACCGCTTCCTCATTCTCTGTGTCTGTGGTTTTCTGACAAGGAGTGTTTGAAAAACGCTGGCCCTGTGAAGACATAGATGGTGAGAATGATTGAGTGTGGGCTTGAGACCTGGGGCCATGCTCCTGCCTCAAAGATCTAAGCCCTGACTCTGATTGTTATGAAGGTAATTTGGTTCCACAATAAAAATTAATTAATTCTAAATTTGCGATCACTCCCCAGATCAAATCTACCACTCTGAACTTAAGACCCCTAAGAAGGAAGGATATGACCCAATGATTGATCTAGGGATCGAAAGACATCTAATAAGGCGACTGAGATTGGAGGAAAAATGTAGCTATGGCTGCCGATAGACCTCAAGTGACTCAGATCAATTTCTCATGGCCTGTGTGGCTCTGCTTAGGGACTGCTTCTCCTTGTGCCTCACTTTCCCATCAGTGAAGAAAAATGAATATTTGACTGCTAAGCTGACATTGTACTAATCATAAAATATTCACAGTATCTGACATAAATTTTGGGAAGGAAAACTGCTCAAATAAGAGGCATTTGTTATTGATGGACTTCATGAGAGAATCCCCTGAGCTGATCCCTGGTGGATGAGCAGCTACTAGGGGAATCTTTACTCCTGCTCCTCCCTTGCGACACTAACCTTTCTCTGGACTCTCCTAAATCCCTAAGAACAGTCAGCTAATAATCTGTGGAGCTTGTCCAGTTGTGCTCTCCACACACAGTCTCAGGTGAAGGACCAGTCTCCATCTCTGCGCAGACGTGGTTCTTAGGTTTGAGCCCCAACTGGTGACCAGCTCAAGAGCCTTGTGACTCTGGCACATGCGAAACTGTTGCTCTCACTCATCCCTTCCCAGGAGGCAAAACTCAGCCAGACACAGGCTCCCCAGGGTCTCTGGAATTAGGACGTTGTGACAGGGACCTGCAGAGGGGCTACCCCAGATGAGCTTCTCTGTGAAGAACCCAGGTAGCACTTCTAGCCAGGTCCTTACAGAGCCCTGCAGGGTCTATCTCAGGATGATGGTCAGGGAAAGGGGCCCAGGGATCTGGACTGAGTCTGGTCTCCCTCTGCTGACTCAATCCCATCAAATTGGTCCTTCTCTCCGTGGTGAATGTCTGTGGGGCTGGAATGTGGGAACGGAACTCTGACCTTATGAAGTTTGTCTCCACTGTGTCTGTCCTGCACTAAATGCCCAAACCCAGTTTGGGACATGATGCAGAGGGGGATGCAGGGGAGCCCACGACTGGCAGTCCTGTGTGTGAAGTAGAGTTCACCCCACCTGACACCTTGAGGTCAGAGAGCAATTACTCACCAAATACGTTGAGAGATCCCAATGCTTTTGTTCTTTGACCATTTGGAAGGAGAGCTACTGCCAAGTAGATTCCTTCATCGCTGGGAGTGACCTTTCTTATCTTCAGGGATCCGTCAAATAATGCTGTCTCTCGATGAGTGTATCCGGGCCCTGTTACATAGTCATCTGGACCCAATGCAATATACCCGATTAAATTAGAGTACTTCACCACTCTTCCCCTGTACCACCAAATTACTAAAACACCAGGAGGAGTATTGCGGATACGTAGAATCACATCCTGCCCTTCAGCAGCAATGGTTGAGACAATAGCAAATTGTTCAGTGGTGGGCAGGATCCGGGTGGTAAGACTAGAAGGGAAGACTAGAAGGGAAGAGAGAAATTGATCAGTATTGTGATCTATGTATTGGGATGGAGAGATGAGGCATTTCTCTTCAACTCTCAGCCTTGGTCTGCATGTGAGTTCGTGTGTGCATCTCCTTGGTCAAGGTGAGCAACATGGCCACAATTGCTTCAGCACCTCAGAACCTATGCTTTTTGTCTTGAATTCTCTTTCCCAGCTCTCTTTTGGCTATCCTCCTTACTGCCCTCAGATCCCTTTTGACACTCAGCGGCCTTCTTGGAACTCATTCCCTGACCACGTCCTCTGAAGATCCTCTATCTTCACTCTCTGACCTGTCCCCACTCTGTGCCCTTCAGGGCATTGGTGGGTACCTGATGTCACAAGTAGATCTCTTCTTCTCTATTTTTTCTCCATATAGTGTGAGCTGCAAGTGGGCAGGGGATTTTGTGATCTTGTTCCCACCTCCCCCCCAGTGCCTGCAATAGGCTGGAAACACCGGTGGGTACACGAATGAGTGTTCCCAGGCTTGACCATGTTCCATTTTGTATTTTCCCATATTTGTAGATGTTGTTGGGGACAATGTTTAGCACCCTGGTTAAAATGTTCCTGCTATCACCTGAAAGAAATTGATATTACTGTGTTCAGTTCTCAACATTCAATACTCTGTGATAAATAACTTAGCAAATGAACCGTAATTGAGGTTTTCCTGCCCCTCACCACTTCCACATCATGAAATTTCCCTGTTGCTGAGCCCCCTCTCTCATTCGGCGCCCCTGTCCTTCCACTCAGGTCCAAAGAGAAGCCCTTTCTCCCCTTCCCGAGTGCTGTCCTCCCCAGGGGATCTTGGCCACTCTCCGACTGCCAACCTCCCTTCCATTCCCAGGGATTGTCCCCTCCTTACCAGCCAGCAGGAGCCCCAGCCAGGGGACAAGTCTTCTGTAGGCAGAGGCTGCAGGGAACTCCATGGTGACTGCTGCCTGCTCTGTCCCTCCCTCTGAGAGAAGAGCTCGAGGTCCAGTAAGGCTCCCAGGCACCTCTGTCCAGACTGCCGTCCCTCCTTCCTGTGTGCTGAGCCTCCTCCTGGGGCAAGATAACCTCCCTGGTCATGTGGGCCAGGGCGGGGTCAGGGCCCAGGACCTCCCTCTCACTCCCCTCATTTTTGCCAACCCTGTTGCCCCTTTCAGTTTATCTTTTCTCTGTATTTTGGATCTCTGGAAACTTCTGAAGCCTTAGACAACACACACACATACAAACACAAACAACACATGCACAGACACGTGCCCATCAAATCACTTGCCTGGGGCGTACAGTTCCTGGTCATTCTCCACAGCTCCCTGTCAGTGCACATTTGACTTTTCCCTTCAATTCAAGAAGTCTGGGCCCCCCACACAATATTGTCACAGGGATGCCCCGGCTCTACATTGGATCTCCTGTGAAACTTTGTAAGGATTGGGATGCCCAGGTGACATTTTTGAAAGGCTGCTTCAGCAGCTGCCCAGCTTGCATGGATGCCAGGATGAGACCATATGATGTGAGCGTGGGGAGCCCTGCCCCTCTCCTGTGCACAGGAAGTGTCTCCAGATCCTCTTAAAATGCAGATTCTGACTCAGCAAGTGTGCAGTTGACCAGAGACTCTGCATCTGACAAGCTCTCAGGGGAGGTGGATCTTACTGGCCTGTGGAGCCCACTTGTAAGAGCAAGGCTTAGGAGGGAACATGTCCTCCTGAGAGGGTGAACCCCTCACCCCAGCATTAGCTCCTGCTTCATCTTGGTCTTGGGTCTGTTAGCACCACACAGAGAGCCCCACAGGCCACAAACTGGGTATTGTTTCTGGTTGTGACACAGAAACCCAGCTGGGCACCATGTCTTCCCTGTGTTCTCAAATGTGCTGGGAAGATGGGATTTCCTCCCAGCAGGAAGGGCCCAGAGGTGACTAGCAGTGAGAAGCGGTCAAGCTAGTTGATCACTGCAGAGGGACCCTCTCTCTATCTCAGGTTGTCACTAGCCTGGACGTTGTTTCCACAGACAGAGACCCCATCACCCCGGAGATATGAAGGACATGCAGTTTCCAGGATTGAAGGGTAAGGTGTAAAGCAAGGACTATGGTAGGAACTCAGGTGACTGTGGGCTCCATGGTCCTTGGGAATGTTTTCAAGGAGACCCTCCCTCTCTTTGTCGGTTGACCCTGTCCATGTCCTCCCTGACTTTTCAGGCAGCCTCTGTCTTCTGCCTGAGTTACTTTTTTGAGGTCACCTCGCCTTGCCCATGTGTGATTCCAGTTATGAGTTTGGGAGCAGCATAGAGATCCCTGAAAAAGCAGCTGCCCCTACACCCTGTCAAAGTAAGAAATGTCCAAACCTGTGGAGGATTGTTATGAGTATTTCAGCTGATTGATGTCATATGACTGCTAGCAAGATATCAAATCCTGAGAAGAACAGCGGTTTTGTTGCTTATTTTATACATTATAATCAAAAAAGAAGATGAAAAAAGTTGCATGAAATCTATTAGAAAGTGAGAAAAAGGTTAGCAGGGAGATTTCTAAAAATAAATAAAAAGCAATATGGAGAAACTCGTATTATTTTTACATTGGAGGGTCCAGGATAGTTAACATTTACAGCAGGTACAGAGGCTTGCAGGGAACCAGGCAACAAGAGTGCTCTGTGGTCTTGTATTCTGGCCCCACAGGCTCTGCCTTCAATGGGTGTAGCAATGAAAATTTGCTAGAGGTATGTGATGTCAAAGGTATGTTATCCATGATGCCTAAGAACAGGGAAAGGGCTCACTTAACGTAAAGTCTGACATTTGCTAAAGAAGCTGTGGGCCTGTGACATGACTACCTGCCATCACCTGCCCATTTAGGCATTTGTGATCAGACCACACTGTGCGTCACTGAGCTTATCAGGCATGCCATGGGGTCCCCTGTGCTTGTCAGATTTCTTGCACAGGCCCTTTTTCATTCACATTTTCTGGAAAGAACAAGGGGGACAGCGCAGGCAGGATGGAGGGGCCTAGAAAAATCTATTAGTCCGGGAATGGAAATCTGTCTCCTTCTTTACCTCCTTAGCCAAAGCCCAGTTCAAGTGTGGAATTCCTGTGTTTTGTAGGTGCGTCTCAATATCTCCCCCTAGAAGGCAAAAGGAGACCTGCAGGCAATGTCAGGTACTGCACTATTAATGCTGATCAGGCTCTAGAAGGTGGGAGCTCACTGTGAGCCCTGGACAGAGGTGAGCTCTGACCTCTAGACTAAGAGCCAGCCATCCAGGGCCCGGTCACTGTGTGTCTCAGACATCCTGAATGCATCCCAGGGCAGGCTGGGCCCAGTGAGAGGTCTGGCTTTATCCAGAGTATTATGAGTCCAGTGTCCAGAAAGCTGTCCCCTCTGGTGGATATGCTGTTTAAGGAGAATGTGCTTTCCAGGCTTTCAATGCCAGGGCCTGGTGAGGGCTCTTTTGGGAGAGGGTGCTGGCCTAGATGGTTGATCCCCAAAATGCCCTCTGTGTTTCTCATCACAGCATATGGATGTTGCCTCCAGTCCCCTGTGTCCCTCTTTGTCATCTGTTCTAGGCCTCCCCACAGGGCCCAGGTTCTAGAGCAGCTCCACATGGAGTGTCAACCAGGGAATTCTGTGGGCTTCTCTGTTAGGGGAGGGGAGGTCCCCGTGGGACCCTCAGCAACTCTGAGATGGAAGCAACCCCAGATCCTGGGTTCTCCTTTCCCATCCTGCTGAGGAAGTTTCCCTTGTTCACCAGGACACCGTGGGCTGGTGAGATGTCTTTAGGGGCCACAGACAGCTGTATCCAGACCAGGGACCTTGGGGATAGGGAGTCATCCCCTAATTTCCTTGAGGTGAGGGTGAGCAAAAATGTTCCTAGCCACCCGGCCTTTATGACTAGAAGCAGGTGCACAGCCAAATGTGAAAGTAACTTCAACTTCTGCGCCGATACTGTCCCCTTTACCGGTGACCTTACGGGAGGCAAGACGAGCGGGAGAGGATATTACAGGACTTTTAATGTATCTGGTCATAGAAAGGCCAGACCCTACCAACCCAGGGCAGATACTGAGCGTGCATGTGCCTATTCCTTTTAAAACGCTCAATAAGTTTAAAACCTCTGTTTCCATTTATGGCCCCACTTCTCCATTTGTCTTGAGCTTGTTGACACTGTAACTAGTGAAGCTCTGCCTCCTGTCGACTGGCAAACACTGACTAAGGCATGTCTTTCCCCTGGAGATTATTTAATGTGGAAATCCAATTGGACTGAACTTAGTGCAGAACAAGCGGCTAGAAATCAACAACATGGTGTGCCTATCACTCTTGAAATGTTAGTAGGAACCAGGGCATATCACAGCTTACAGGCTCAGATGATGTTTCCTTTGCAAGTTTATCAGCAGATAAATATTTGTGGCACTAAGGCTTGGAGGGAGTTGCCCACTAAGGGAGAAAAGACCGTGGATATTACTAAAGTTATACAGGGGCCAGAGGAGCATTGTCAAGACTTTGTGGCACGGTTGCTTCAGGCAGTAGACAGAGTGGTTGGAGATCCCGATGCGGGATCTCTACTAGTGAAGCAACTGGCTTTTGAAAATGCCAATACTACTTGTCAGGAGGCTCTATGCCCCTACAGGAAAAGGGGGTCAGTTCCTGAGTTCATCCGTATTTGTGCTGATATTGGGCCTGCCTATGTTCAGGGAATGACTTTGGCTGCTACATTGAAGGAGACTCTGCAGAGGCACCATTCAGGGAGCAAAGAAAACAAGGACTTGTTTCACTTGGGGGAGGCCAGGACTCTTTGCAAAGAACTGCAGGCAATGGGCTGCCTCAGGGGGACAGGAAAGTTCTCCTAGTCTCCCTGCTCAGCAGCCAACTCTTTGTCCTCGCTGCCACAAGGGGAAACACTGGGCCAGTGGCTGCCTCTCCCAGGCAGACATTGATGGCCAGCCTATTGACCCACATCAGGGAAACAGCAAGTGGGGCTGGCCTGGCCCCACCAAACAGTAGGGGCACTGTCACTCACCCCAGCAGAGCCTTACCATACTGGCCTGCCCATCCGCCCAAGGTCAGGGAACTCTACCATGCCACCCCAGGGAGTGCAGGATTGGACCTCTGTCCCACCGCCGAATATGTACTAACTCCCAATATGGGGCCACAAGGAATCCCTACAGGGATTTATGGAACATTACCTAAGGGCACCATGGGACTTATTTTAGAGAGAAGTAGCTTAACTATGAAAGGATTTCAAGTTTTACCAGGTGTAATGGGTCAAGACTCTACTGGTGAAATTAAAGTTATAGCACAGACAAGAAATACCATAATTCAAACTTTTCCAGAAACTAGGATAGCCCAGATTATAATTTTGCCCTATTGTACAGCAGGGAAACTTCTCTCCACAGAGCTTTGGGGAGAAGGAGGATTTGGATCCTCTAATCAAATGTACTGGGCGCAGCTAGTTAAATGAGGGCACCCAGAGCTAGAATTAAAATTAAATGGGCAAGTTTTCCTAGGAACAATAGATTTGGGGGCAGAGGTTTCTGTGATTGCCTCCAGGCACTGGCCCCCTGCTTGGCCTCTTAGTACAGCCACTGCCAATCTACAAGGCATTGGCCCAGTCTCTCAGCCTCAACAGAGTGCGCAGCTCATCAAATGGGAAGATTTAGAGGCAAATACAGGATATTTTACACCTTTTGTGCTTGACTGTTTACCTGTTAACCTCTGGGGAAGGGACATTCTAGAGCAAATGGGAGTATTACTAATGAGTCCCAATGCTGTGGTTACAGCTCAAATGTTAAATCAAGGATTTTATCCTGTTAAAGGATTAGACAAAAGGCATCAAGGTAGATTATCTCCTATCCCCAGGTCCACCCAGCAAGGGAGAAGAGGGTTAGGATACAGGAGCCACAGCCTTTTCTTTAAGGGCCTTGGTCATCTCTCCGACCCAGAAGACTGCTGCAAAAATTACATGGCTCTCTAAGGACCCTGTTTGCGTTGATCAATGGCCCTTAACTGGAGAGAAGCTTCAAGCAGCACAGCTTCTAGTACAAGAACAGCTTGAAGCTGGTCATATTGAACCTACTTATAGTCTTGGAATACACCTATTTTCGTAATGAAGAAAAAATCAGGTGGGTGGGGACTTCTGCAAGATCTCTGAGCAATAAATAAAACCACGCAGGTTATGGGCCCCCTTCAATCAAGGCAGCCCTCACCTACTGCTATTCCTCTTAATTATGAACTACTCATTCTAGATTTAAAGGATTGTTTTTTCACTATACCTTTGCATCCAGATGACTGTAAATGATTTGCATTTAGTGTCCCTGCAATAAACTTTAAAGAGCCAGGGAAGAGATACTGCTGGAAATTGTTGCCTCAGGAAATGGCTAACAGAATTACGTTATGCCAGGATTTTGTGGATGCAGCTATCCACCCCATAAGGCAGCAGTACCCCAGGCATACATCATTCATTATATGGATGACATCTTGTTGGCTCATGACAATGTGGACACTCTTCATAAAGCTTTTGCAGACTTACAATGCTCTCTCTTAACTATGGGACTGTGTATTGCACCAGAAAAGGTACAGAAAAATTCTCCTTTTCAATATCTAGGCAGTTTAATTGAAGGAAGTACTGTGCGTCCTCAACGTTTACAAATTCGGACGGATTCATTAGTAACTTTAAATGATTTTCAAAAATTACTTGGGAACATTAATTGGGTCCGTCCTTCATTAAAATTGACTACTGCAGATTTAGCTCCTTTGTATGGTATTCTTTGAGGAGATTCCTTACAATCTTCTCGTAGACAATTGACTGCAGAAGCTGGTACTGCTTTAACCAAAGTAGAAGCTGCCCTTCAAGCTGCTCAGCTTGCAAGAGTAGATTTAACTAAACCCCTTCAGGTATTAATTTTCCCTGCTACTCACACTCCCAAGGGAGCCATTTGGCAGGACCCAGGAGTAATAGAATGGCTCCACCTGGCCCACTCTCCAACCAAAGTATTAACACCTTTTCATGATTTGGTTTCTCAGTTCATAGCGAAAGCACAGTACACACTAGTTCAATTAGTAGGGCAAGAACCTTCCCTCATTATAGTGCCATTTACCACAGCACAGCAAAGTTGGCGATGGAAATACTCTATTAATTGGCAAACAGCTCTTGCTAACTATCCTGGTCAAATTGGAAATCATTATCCTGCTAATAAGATTTTACAGTTTTTGTCTGTTACAACTATTATCTTTCCAAAAATAGTTAAGCAGCAACCTCTCCCCCAAAGCACTAACCGTCTTCACTGACGGGTCCAGCTCAGGGAAAGCGGGATTTCATAGTGTAAAGAGTTCTAAAGTAATTCAGTCAAATTACTCCTCTGCACAACGAGTAGAAATCCAAGCTCTCACTTATGCTTTAGAAAACTTTGCCTCTGAACCTGTCAACATCTACAGTGACAGTGCTTATGTAGTTGGAATGGCTACAATTATTGAAACTGCTACCATTGGGCATACAGACTCTGAGGAGCTATTCCACCTGTTTATCACCTTGCAAAGAGTTATTAAAAAATGGCAATTCCCATGTTTTATTGGCCATATTAGACCCCATTCTGGCCTTCCAGGTCCTTTGGCTGCAGGTAATGAGGAAGTAGATCGTATCATTGCCTCAGTAGAGGAGACCACTCCATTTTCCATGGCACAGGCCTCACGTGTCCTGCATCATCAAAATGCCTCTGCCATGCGCAAGGAATTCCATATTTCTCAAGAGCAGGCTCGCCAAATTGTCAAGCAATGCCCTCAGTGTGTTATTCACCTCCCTGTGTCAGCATTAGGGGTAAATCCCCGAGGACTTAAACCTAATCAAATCTGGCAAATGGATGTTACTCATGTGCCTGAATTTGGCAGATTTCAGAGTTGGGAGCATTTCCTCAATGGCAAGATATTGCTAATTCTGTACCAGTGAGACATAATATTTCTGGCTCTGACTTGTATGTATTGGATTGGTCCCACAGGCTTGATGGTTAATATCCCTATCACGAGCCTATGTCACCAGGAGGTTTTGTAGTTATGCCCTAACCACAAAAACTGGAAATTTACAGAAAGATCTGTGGCGTTTAGCTGCTGCTCTTGATTTTCTTAATTTTACTGGCTCTTTCTCAGCTAATACTAAGGGAGCATGTACATTGAACGCTTGTTATGGCTTATGAGCCTGTGTCAATCTCCCATATGTATTGGTGACTGGAAATGTGAATATCACTAAATTGGACACTCATTATGCTGTCGAATGCCATTACTGTAACCTTAACAGCTGTGTTTCCAGGCATAACCTGAATGAAGATA
Source organism: Cnephaeus nilssonii (assembly GCF_951640355.1). NCBI lineage: Eukaryota > Metazoa > Chordata > Mammalia > Chiroptera > Vespertilionidae > Cnephaeus > Cnephaeus nilssonii. The sequence goes on from NC_137091.1 coordinate 40,025,939, forward strand.
CATTGATTTTAAAGCAGCCTTCTTTTATTATCATTCCTACCAATATAACAGGAAAATGGTATCATGATGCGGGCCTCCAGGCATTGCAGGAATTACACAATCAGCTGTCCGGGGAAAAGCGTGCTTTGGGACTTATTGTTACTCTAGTTACTGTTATTGCATCTGTTGTAACTGCTTCTCTTGCATTGACCCAAAGCATCCAGAACACAAAGTTTGTCAATGAATTGGCACAGAACACCTCAACAACATCTCATGATCAAGAAGATATAGACAAAAGGCTATAAACAAAGCTAAATGCTTTGGAAGCTGTAGTGATAGGACTAGGTAATCAATTAGAAAGTATCAAGATTAGACAACAGCTGCAATGCCATGCTGCTTTTACATATATTTGTGTGACTTCAGCCCGCTATAACAGTTCTCTATGGGCTTGGAATAAAATCAAGATGCACCTACAGGGAATATGGCATCATAATAATATCAATATAGTCCTGGTGTGGACCTGGTGTGGCTACACAAACATGTGCAAGCCATTCAGAATAGTCATGATGAAATTATAACTCTGGCAAAACTGGTAAAAGAATTGCTAGATGATTTAAAAGAAGTTAATCCTTGGAATATGTTCAAAAACACTGCCTCGTACCTAATTGGATTCTTTTGTGTAATACTAATCTTATCCTGCCTTTTTTCAGTCATCAGCAACTTATTGCAATCTCAAGTCCGAAGGCTCCAGCAGGATGTCCACAGGCTACATTTAAAAATGAAAAATGGGGAGATGTAGAGGGGCCCCTGTGAAGGCTCATGGACATTCATTAAATTGGTGTCAGCTGAGTCCGAGGTGACTGGCAGAGCCGCTTCTCAAAAACACCCTCCCCAAGAAGGCAGAGAATGTTATCAGTACTGACTTCTTATCTTTGTCCGGTGCCAGGAATGAGGGAATGAATAGGACCTTGGCCCACCCAGGCCTTGATATATTAAATCCAGTCCTAGTACCGGGAATGAGGGAATGAATAGGACCTGGGCCCACCCAAACTCATTTGATCCTAAGTTTTACAGTGAAACCCCCTTGTATTTTGGAATATAAAGGAATGCGCTGCTTCTTCGCCCTGGGTCATCTGTCTCTCCAGCAGAAGAGGGCAGCGGCTCACCCGGGACCCTGCTTTAAATCTATCTCTGTGCCTTCTCTCTTTCTTTTATTTCTCAATCCCCGGCCGCCTCTACTAAGAACTAGTTTCATCTCTGTTTCTCTGCTGGACGCAGAAAAGGAAGATCCCTGCTGCATCAGGCCCCCACAACATGATCTGACTGCAAGTGTCACACAGGATGACAGGCTTCCATTATATGGTTTCCCTCATCCATATAATGAGTGTTTACTGAGATCTGCGGTGCAGTAGGAAGTCTGGAAATAAGGAAATTACACAAACATTCCATAGGTATGCTACTGTAGACAGGCTCCGTTAAACTAAAGGTTGGCCTTTGTTAGGGAAGAGGTTGGCCTAAAACTTGACAACCCACCATGGCTCGCTTTTGTTTAGAACATTTTCATTTCAGATCATCCTATGTAGTTACTGTAGATCTGAGATTGTAAGTCGCACCGCAGGCCTCCCCTGACCTTGTCAGGTTGAAGCATGTGGGTGGCCCTTTGATGTCAACACTTACAAATTTTGGTCATAAGTCAATCTAAAGGATGCATTAATGACCAACATTTGGATTGGATAATGTGCTCCCACAGGGCTAAGAAGGCTCATTCCTAGGAAGCCTTAGTGTAAGCATTTGTCTTGCTGAACAACGGACCATTGGGGATGGGCCAAGACTTTAACCTTGGATGGAAGTCAAGGCTGAATTTTCTCAAAAGTGGAAAGCAGGTAAATGGGAGGCAGGCAGGTTCCATGGGCCTTCACTAAGAAAAACAGTCTGGATTATTTCTAACCTATAATCCAACTTTTGTTATCTGACTCATTTCTCTGTCTTTTGCCTCTAGTTTGACATTTACTCATAGTTTGAGGGCAACCTATACAACTCTTCAATTATTATCATCTGACCATGAGATGGGTTCCCATTTACTATGGCCCCTATATTTCCCATTGGAAACACTCAAGTGCTATTCATTATTAATCTGATTCCTGCTACTTTTGCATTTAAAAGCTATAATCTTATGCTTCATGCTGAAACAAGGCTGTAAGAATGCAATGCTATAAATTACAATTTCCATCTAAACATTCCAATGTCAAGGAAGACAGTAATAGTTTAATCAGTAATTTTCCTATGTCTCAGCAGGTGTTACACGTGGCCTTGTTTTTAAAGCTTCTATTTTAAATAATATAGTTAGGAATCCTTGATAGGTTAAAGTGTAAGCATATTCCCATAATCAGGTTCTAGCATTCATACAAAAAATATCTTTCTCAATATTTCTTTTCCATTAACTTTCTACATCTTCCCATGACCTTCTTGGTTTATCTCTTTTTAGTCATTCAAAAATAACCAACTTATGAAAACATGCTCAAAGTCGCTAATCATCCGAGAAATGCAAATCAAAATGACAATGAAGTACCATCTCACACTGTCAGAATGGCTATCATCAACAAATCAACAAATGACAAGTGCTGGCAAGGATGTAGAGAAAAAGGAATCCTTGTGCACTGCTGGTAGGAATGTAGACTGGAGCAGCCACTGTGGAAAACAGTATGCATTTTCCTCAAAAAGATTAAAAATGAAACTTCCATTTGACCCAGTAATTCCAATTCTAGGAATATAACCCAAGAGAGGATATGTGCATCCCTATATTCATAACTGCTCAATTTACAATAGCTAAGATCTGGAAACTGTCTAAGTGCCCATCAGCAGGCAAGTGGATTAGAAAATGTGGCACATCTACAAAATGGAATAATAAACTGATGTAAAAAAAATTATTACCATTTGCAAAAGCAGGGATGGGACTGGAGAATATTATGCAAAGTGAAATAAGCCAGTGAGAGAAAAATAAATATCACATGATCTGACTCATTGGGGAAATACAATGAACAACAAACTAATGAACAAAAATAGAACCAGAGACATAGAAGCATCGAACAGACTGTCCAATCTATGAGGGTAGACAGGGAATGAGAGGATAAGAGATCAACCAAAGGGTTTGTATGCATGTGTATGAGCATAACCAATGGACACAGACAGTAGCAGGGTGAGGGCATATGCTGGTGCGTGGAAGCAGCCAGGGAGAGATCAATGGGGGAAAAGGAAACTCATGTAATACTTTAAACAACAAAAAAATTAAACTTATTTTTAAAAGCATAAAAGTGTTTTTAATCTTAAAAAATAAAATAAAATAAACAACCAACTTGCCCAGCCAGTGTGGATGAGTGGTTGAGCATCAACTCATGAACCAGGAGGTCACAGTTCAATTCCCAGTCAGGGCACATGCCTAGGTTTCGGGCCCCATCCCCTGCAGGAGACGTGCGGGAGGCAGCCATTCTATGTATGATTCTCTCTCATCATTGCTGTTTCTCTCTCTATCTCCCTCGCCCTTTCTCACTCTGAAATCAATAAAAACATTTTTTTAAAATAACCATCTGATTAGAAAAAACTACTTACTTTTAAATTCTCTTAAAAACAAACACATTACATTCCTTTCCTTTGCAATAGCATTCCTTCTAAATTTCAATATGTTTCCAGAAAGGGAGCCAGGTCCTGAACGGATATGCTTAAGGCCAGCCTGCAGTGTGTGGGTTCTTGACTTGGTACAAGAAAGATTTCACAACACGAGTTCAGGTGACTTTGAAAGTATGTTTTTAAAGCTTGGAACAGTGAAACAAGGAAAGGCTGAGGATAGAGGCAGTAGGAGAGAGACTAGGCAGGGCTGTTTGGGCTCTGTAGAAACATGGGAATGAAGTGAGTCTAGGTGGGGCTGCTCTCAGCTCACGGGTAAAAGAGTTTCGGAGAAAGGTCCATTGGATTAGTGCAGGACAAGCTGCTACTGCGCGTTGCTCCCCTGGTTGCAAGCTGCATGGGGACCTCATAGAGATTAAAAGAAAGAAAATTCACTCAAAAAGGAGATGTGGGGATGCCACAAGGAGAGCACATACTGGCTTCTTTGTCTTGAGCAATTTTATTTAGTTTCCGAAGGCGGGGATTTAGCTGGGGTCTCAGGGGAGATATAAATAGGATTTTCATCAGCTTTCCCTTTTAAGGGTCATGGTCTCTAATACTGGGTCAGTGCAAGGGCAGGCAGTCCAAACCTCATTATCAGCAACATTACAGGGAAGGAAAGGCCTCCCTGGAGCTAGTTTTGCCCATTACTAGGCACCCCGGTCTCTCCACCCTGATGGCCTTCTGTATCTGGCTGTAAATTTCTTGGCCAGTTTGTTAAGCTACCTGTCTCAGTTGCCTAATTCCACTTGCCAAGGAATTTTCCTAACTACTTACTATCCTGTCTCAAAAAGAGAAAACCAAAAAAAAAGTATTATTACTAATACAAACATTATCATATATACCTTTAGTCATTATTAAAAATTGGGCTATATATACAAATGTTGGAGAAAAGCCCAAAGAATAAGTATAATTATTATTATCACTAGTATTCACAGACAGGTAAAGAAAATCAATTTGTAGTGACACAGGCCTTGTCAGTGTCTTGGGATAGCTGTCGATCTCTGAGGTCAGTGACCTCTCATTCTCAAGAAGTCTTTGTTCACTATATGTGGAGGCAAGTGTCAGAGACAGGGGCAGATGTCCATTTGTGGTTGGGCACCTGATAAGGTCCCTTCAAACAATGTTGGAGAGTCTTTCGTTGATGTCTTTTCCAAATGACAAAATAAGTCATGGTCTTTGAAGTCTTCATGTGCTGAGAGCACTCCTGTAAAATAAATGTCACTAATTTATCTGTCCCTATAAGCTGGTTAATAAGTTCTTAATAATAATGCAGAAAGTCTTCTTTTCATAAGGTTGGTTCATATGTCTCTTCCTCTAGATACATGGGGTTACTTGTGACTATTTAATGAGGACAAAAGCTATGTGTTTACCAAAAAAGGAGATTCCAGGTTGAGAAGAACCATAACGAGGGCTTTAGGCCAAGGGAGATTAAAAGCTTCTGAAATTTTTCCTAGTTGAGTTTTAATTATATCATTTCTATATTACACCAATCCAGAGAACTGGAGTTATAGGTATAATAAAAAGAATAGTAGAATAGGCCAAACATTAGAAATGAATTGTATTTTTTGAACAGTGAAATGTGTCCCTCAGTCACTGAAACTCATAGGGAATTCTCCAAAATGCGTTAATTTTTCCCAAACATAATTTACCTTTTAAACTGTTGCTCTCCTTCAAGTGAATGCCTCAACCTAGTGAGAATAAAATACAAATCATAACTAACACATATTTGTATTCCTCAGATGGTATCACTTGAATAAAATTCTTTTGCCATGTTTAAAAGGGATCTACAGGAAGTAGGAAATGACCTTGGGGTTCATGGAATGATTTTCCAGGGTTATATTTAGACAGTAGAACATCTGCTACACAGTTTGCAATCTATAGAAGGAAAAGGAATGACATGGAATCCAGTGGTCAAAAATTGGAGAGGTAGAAGGAAAAAAGCAAGGCATAGAGAGAATCTCTGGGAATAGATAAAAAGTAAAACCAATCAACACATACTTCTTTTTTATTGGTTGGTATAACATAGTTAGCAGTCAACAATTAGCATGATAACAATAACATGGAGGGGGCTTGTGCTCTCTGCCCTGGAGTTTTGAGGGGTTTGGGAAACAGAAAATCACACTGACATTCGAAAGCTATGTTATTGTAGATGCAAAAAGTCATGGATGGGCTCAGTTAACGTAAAGACTGACCTTTGTCAGGCAAAATACCAACCTAGCACATGACTACCCACCATGACTCACTTTAAGTTAGAAGGTTTTATTTTCAGACCATCCTGTGGGGTTACTTAAGGTTTCTGAGTTTGTAAGGCCCCCACACAGGCCTTTCCTGAGCTTATGAGGTTGAGTATGTGGCCCCTTTTTCATTCACACAGCCCAACCCTTTAACCTCTTGGTAGGAGAGAGGAGCTACAGATCATTACCAATGGCTGATTATTTAAGCAATTATGCCAACATAAGGATACTTCCAATAAAAATCCTAAACATGGGGTTCTGAAAACTTTGTGTTGATGCTGGAAGGCTGAGTGCTCAGGGAAAAAGTGGAAGTTTCACAACTCTCCCCATGCCTTGATCGGCAAGTCTCTCCCATTTAGTTATTCCTGAATTGTATACTTACAATGAACCAGTAATAGTAAGTAAAGTCTTTTTCTGAGTACTCTGTGGGCTTCTTTTTTTTATAAATAATTATAAAGCATGAGGGGTCATGTGAACCTCCAAACCTGGAGTTAACCAGGCCCAAATGTGAGTTACCTAGACATCCCATTTGTGATGGCGTCTGAAGTTATTTTACTGGCCTTGAAACTATGGGGTCTGCACCCACTTCAGATAGTTAGTATCACAACTGAAATGATTTGTAGGACACCCCATTGGAGAATTGGTTGTTGATAGGAAAAAACAAAAACAAAACCTTCAGGTCATATAAAAAGTACCCGGCAGGGTGATGCTAGAAGTGATTATGATATTGTCAGTGATCGGCCTGTATTAGGTGCTCTGGGAGTTTGAGAAGACTTTACTTTCACTCCCCTCTCTCACTAAGCCTTCTGTCACCTTCAGAGTCCACCTTCACCCATTTTCTTCCTCTTCTCACAGAACGAGGCTCGAGGCAGTGTTTCTGATCCCAGGAGAAGTGGAGGTACACGCCTGTAAGTCTATTCATATTGTTGTCCACCCTGAGGTGGGATCTGTTCTCCTAATGCCTAGGCAGCCAGTAAACTGACATCAGGTTGCAGTGAAAGGAATGAAAGTATATATTTCAAAGGTACCAATGAAAGGCAATGGGGCAGCTGATGCTCAAAGACCAGAACTCAAAGGGGATTCTATTTAGGGACTTTTAAGAGGCAAATGTCATGACATGGGGTTCAGAGTCATGGGTTTTCAAGATTGGTCAGTTATGCTATAAGTGACACCCATAATGTGAGTTATTTCTCCCTGGCACCATCCTGGCTAGGGTCTTTGTTTATTGGGGCCTAGAAGTCTTTTGTCATGCAGACATCCCAATGTTCTGAAACCCATTTTGGGCTTGGGTGGGTTATGTTACCTTAAGAGCAGAAAACATCCATCCATCTTGTGCTTAGCAGACATCTTTCTCTTATCTCGAGGAAGATATATTCTGCAACCTGTTTCACTGACTAGTGTCCAGACTCCAGGCCGCATCTGCATTCTTTCCCATCATACCTGCCAGGTTATATTTTGTATTTATGCTTTAACTAGAAATCATTATATCCAGACATGGGAACAAAAGGTAATCTTCCTCTCATCTTTTAAATTCTTCTATCTGGGCTAAAAATCAAATTAACAGACAGATTAACAGGAGACAATGTACAAAGTCTGATATATGAACAAATATACTGGAGCTATAAGAATAGAGACCAAAGGAAGCATTTGGGTAGTGGAGGCTTATATGTCATTCTGAAGCTAATGGGACAGAGGGTTGTGGTTTGAGGCTTCAAAAGACAGGAACATTGGCATGAAGATGCCAAAGCAAATGTGAATATTCCCCCTGGAGCTGGTCCTCCACCTGTAAACATTCTAGGCAGTTTAGTGGGAAGGTCCAAGGCTTATTTCTTAAACCTTTTTTTCCCCAATAAGGATATCAAAATCAATACCCTAAAAGGCACATCTGGGGTAAACACTCGGGTTCCCTTCACAGCAGAATCATGACTCTAAGTAAGGTTTAAAAGTCTAACTAAAAGCTCAAATCTAGTTACCTAGTCATTGAGTACCTAACTCATTACCAGAACAAAACAAAACAAAACAAAACAAAACATAAAAATCCTGCAACATTGCTCTTTCAGTCTAAATGTGTCCACTTCTGACTTCTCATTAGAAACAAAAAGTAAAAGATACATTGGAATCTGCTAATAAAAAATTTCTTCATTCCTGGAGAGCACCTTGACACACTCACATCATCCATAGCTGTTCAGGAAGAACTAGGAGTCCTGAGACCCTGACTCATGTCTCAGATTAGTGTTTACGCCATCACTACTCACTGCTTAAGCTGTTCCTTTGTTGTGTTTGTACATGTCCCTAATTTTGACTAGTATGTGAGCTTCTTGCCTGCCTGGAGGACTCCAGCCATGTCTCTGTTGTTGAGGAATTGGGGGAAGGACACCTGCTGAAGGTTGCCAGCTAGGCTTCAATATCACCCAGGCACTTCCATGTTTAACTTAATTTAGTTCCAAAATGAGTACAGCATGAATGCTGGAGAAAGGTCCTGATGTGACTTACAAAAACAAATGGGTTCATAAGGGCCCCTGCAGGCATGGTAACTTTATGGCATCTCTGTATTTTTTCAGCCACTAAGAGATATTGTGTATGAGTGTCCAGGATAGGATCTGATTGTTCATTTGTTGATTCTTGGAATATGTAATGTATTCCTATAATGTACCTACACATTATTTTCCAGGGCCCTAGAAACACGAGAGTGGATGAGAGAGACAACCTGGACATTAGTGCTGATGTCCCACTACTTATTTTTTATGACTTTCTAATAAATCTTTATTGTTCAGATTATTACAATTGTTCCTCTCTTTTCCCCCATAGCTCTCCTCCACCCAGTTCCAACCCCACCCTCTGCCCTTATCCCTACCCCCCCAAACTGTCCTCATGCAAAGGTGTACGACTTTTGCCCATTCTCTTCCCGCACCCCCACACCACTTTCCCCCCAAGAATTGTCAGTCCACTCCCTTCCTATGCCGAATTCTATTTTATTCACCAGTTTATTCTGTTCATCAGATTTTTTATTTACTTGATTTTTAGATTCACTTGTTGATAGATATGTATTTGTTGTTTATAATTTTTATCTTTACCTTTTTCTTCTTCTTTCTCTTCTTACAGAATACCCTTCAGCATTTCATATAATACTGGTTTGGCGGTGAGGAACTCCTTTAGCTTTTTCTTATCTCTGAATCTCTTTGTCTGACCTTCAATTCTAAATGATAGCTTTGCTGGGTAGAGTAATCTTGGTTGTAGGTTCTTGCTATTAATCACTTATATTTCTTGCCACACCCATCTGGCTTGCATAGTTTCTGTTGAGAAATCAGGTGGCAGTCGTATGGGTGCTCCCTTGTAGGTAACTAACTGTTTATCTCTTGTTGCGTAAAATATTCTCTCTTTGTCTTTTGCTCTTGGCATTTTAATATGATGTGTCTTGGTGTGGTTCTCTTTTGATTCCTTTTGTTTGGGGTTCTCTGCGCTTCCTGGACTTGTAAGTCCATTTCTTTCACCAGGTGGGGGAAGATTTTGGTCATTATTTCTTCAAATAGGTTTTCAGTGTCTTGCTCTCTCTCTTCTTCTGGCACCCCCAAAATTCGGATGGTGGTATGCTTGAAGTTGTCCCAGAGGCTCCTTACACTATCTTCCTATTTTTGGATTCTTTTTTCTTTTTGCATTTCCTGTTGGGTGTTTTTTGCTTCTTTGTATTTCAAATTTTTGACTTGATTCTTGCGATCCTCTAGTCTGCTGTTAAATCTCTGTATGATATTTTTTATTTCAGTCAGTGTATGCTTAATTTCTAGTTGGTCCTTTTTCATATACTCGAGGGTCTCACTAAATTTATTGGCCTTTACTAGACAATTATGAAAAACCTTATAACCGTGGTTTTGAACTCTATATCCAGTTTTTGGCTTTCCTCCGTTTCTTTCATTTGTGATCTGTTTTTTTGGTCTCCGCATTTTGTCTGCTTCCCTGAGTTGATAGAGTGGCTTTGTGTGCTAGGTGTCCTATAGGGCCCAGAGACTCAGCCTCCCCAGTTACCTTAGGTGGACACCCTAGGTGCACCCCTTTGTGGGCTGTGTGCACAGTCTTGTTGTAGTTAAGCTTTGATTGTTGTTCGTATCACTGGGAGGAATTGACCTCCAGGACAATTGGCTATGAGGATCAGCTGTGTCAGTGCTAGAGAACTTCTGTGCTGGAGACACCCTTATGAGACAAGACTTGCAAAAGCCTCTGTGCTCAGCTTGGATGGGGCAGAGTCTCAGGGTGTAGAAACAGCATTGGGTTCCCTGTCAGCCCTGCTCGAAGAGGCCTCTTGGTCTTAGTGTCCCACAGTAATAGGTAATCACTGCAAGCTTTTCTGAGAGAAACCTTACCTCGAGTTTCGTCTGCTGCCAGACAATGCAGTTTCTCCCCGAATGAGTCTGGGTTCCCAGAGTCTCGCCTGGAGCTGGAGTTCAGCGCAGTCGGGAGCATTTGTCTCTTTCCCGCTTGAGAAAGCCAGCTGGGTACTGAGTTGCACGCTCTCTCCATGCGCAAGCATCTCAGTACCTCTGCCTTGCAGCTCCTCTGAGTCTCAGTGTGCTTTTCTCTTTCCTTCTAGTTGTAGAATTTCCTCACAGCCAGCTTTCTTGTGGTTCTGGATGATGCCCGTTTTATCTTTTAGTTGTAGTTTTGAAATTGTTGTGCGAGGCATCAGTTTAGGTGTTTACCTATGCTGCTACCTTGGATTCTCCCGAGACTCTCCTTTTTATGTGACAACTAATATCTAAAAGGCACTTCAAGATGCCCTAAGAACCTTGATCCCCGCCAAACTTATGATCTCAATGTGCACCTCCAGAAGTTTCCTGAATTTTTTTCTCTGTCTCACAAACCCCACATCAAATCTTTCAGCACATCCTCTTGAATCCATCCTTTCAACAAATACAGAAACTGACTCCTTCTTCCCATGCTTGTCTGACCACTCTCACCTGTCACCTGGATGACCGCACTTGCCTCCTCACTGGGCTCCCTGCCCTCCGCCCAGCAGCCACACAGGTGCTGGGGAAAGTAGGCTAAGGTGAACATCCTGATTCCTTTATTGAGCAAGATTTTCCGTCTGGGATCTATGGCAGGAATGCCGGGGGGAGGGGGGAAAGGGGTCAAAAGTTCTTCCTGAGTTTTGTTTCTTAAAAGCTTGAAATCAATATCCAAATATAGGAACTCAAGAAAGGCTAAATTTTGGATGGCTTCACTAAACACAGATCACTTACTCCCACTGGGGCTCTGAGCTCTCCAGAGGCTCCTCACATCACTCAGAGGGAAGCCAGACTTCTGGCTGTGACCCTTCCCTCTCTGACTTCATCTCCTCTCATCTCCAGTTCTGTCTTCTCCAACAAGCTTGTCTCCTTATTGCTGCCCCATCATTTTTAAATGGAAAGAAATAAAAACACCCCACACATGCCTTATTTCACTCTAACGTGCTATCACATTATTACTGTTGTTTCTGGGTGGGTTACTGGGCGACTCCCCCAACAGCATGCCATGTCAATGAGGACTGGGATTTTGTCTGTTCTGTCTCATACTGCACCCCCAGTGCTTAGAGCAGTGGCAGTCGATGGTGAGCAGTAGTTTGGTCTTCTTTGATAAATGAATAAAAAGTTACACATGTGATCATGGCTGAAAGGGTGACATATGGAGCGTAATGACCTCATATAACTGGGATTCTGACCTCGACTGAGGGACCAGGGAGACTTTCCTGAAGCGCTGCTGTGAAGTCAGACCATCTCCTGCTGTGAATCCTTCCTCAGAAGAGAGGAGGAAAAGTGGGAAACATTTTTTGGAGGATTGTAGCCACAAAAGGAAAGAAATGGGAAATTTTGAAACTATGGTAAGGATTGACACTGTAAGATTAGAGGTTCCGCTAATTACAGGTAGATGATGTCAAAGTAAAACTTGAGCCACACAAATTTAGGGAGGCAGGAAAATCCTTATTCAAGACCATGCTATAGGGTAGTAAGAATGACCTCAACACCACTGAAATAAAAGGCTGGGCAGATTTTAAGAACAGGAGAAGGAATCGCAGGCGTCAGTGATTGCTTATTGGATTGACACAAAAGATAAATAAAAGTCATGAAATCCTGACAGGAGGGTTTTCATCATTTTTATTATTATTACATTTAAACTTCATTCAAGGATATGATTTTATTGATGAGATAGATAGAGAGAGAGATATAGAGATAGAGAGATAGAGAAATGAGAGAGAAAATAACCAGTTACCTCCCATTAATGCCTTGACTGAGGATTGAACATGCAAACTTTAGGTGTTCAGGACAAAGTGACAACCAATTTGTCCACACTGGTGAGGGTAAGCAGGTTTTTTACATCTTGGTTTCAAATGTTCCCACCCAAGTTAGGCTCCTACCTTTCCTCAGAGACTAAGACACAGAAAACAGAAGAATTAAATTTTAACAGAATGGACCCAAACCCTCTAGGCAGATATTCTATGAATCATATCACTGGCAAGAAGTTGTGTTTTTTAAAAAATACACTTTTATTGATTTCAGAAGGAGGAAGGGAGAAGGGGAGAGACATAGAAACATCAATGATGAAAGAGAATCATTGATTGGCTGCTTCCTGAACACCCTTACTGGGGATCAAGCTTGAAACACAGGCATGTGCCCTGACTGGGAATTGAACCATGACCTCCTGATTCCTGGGTTGATGCTCAACCACTGAGCAACTCCAGCCAGGAGGCAAGAAGCTTTTAAGGAGACTTAGGTATATTTCAAAAGGACAGAGTAAGAATCTGCAAATACCAATTGCAGTTACATTCCTAAAGGAAATGCTCTAAAAAAGTAGAGGTAAGAGGCCTAATCAGGAAGAAAGGTTAGAGACTGTGAGGAAGTAATGAGGCCTCTGGTTCATAACACAGCTACTTTCTGTACAGCGGAGGGAAACACAACTATATCTTTTCATCTAAGACCCACTTTGCATTGCCATCAGTTCCTGCAATTTCTAAAGAAGTGCAAGATCCCAGCCCTTTATAAATAGATGCAAAGTAGCTGAGAGACTGAACAGAGTTAGCATCTGAACTCCCAGAAGGCTGTGCTTCTGGAGTTTTCCAACGAGACATTACATTTCTCTCTACAGTCACCTTCTCTTTGATCAAACATCATCTCCAAGGAAGAAGAGTATTTTGATCCTATCACATATATGGCAGGTGTCATTCAATTTGGCCTGATTAATGACCTAAGTGCAGAGGAACAGATATTCACCTTATAGTTTGCTCTGATGCAGGTTTTTCTATGAAACCTGAAATGGAAGATTTAACAGCCTCTTGAGGTTAGGAGGCCTCACCCTCACACTTCAGCTACAGTCTCTCTAGTTTTGGGGGATGCCCTTCTCTCAAACAGATTACAAGTCTCCATCAGGTCAAAATTAGTTCCATAAAAGTGAGGTCGTTTATAATTCTGTTTTAACTAGGACATTTGCTAAGCCCAGCTTATATTACCAATGTTTCCGATTCTATTCTAGCAACAAAGAGGACAGGGTGCTACTGAACTTATGCAAATAAGTCTAGTGCCATAACCAAAAGAATATTCCAGAGGGCATTAGTAATTTGGGGGAAGACAAAGGTCACTGTTGCATCTCACATATGTGTTCTCTTGTCTATTCCCATCATCACAAGTGTCCAGGCACCCTCCACATGTCTCCCTGGAAATGGGAGAGATCTCAAATTCCTGTGAAGCACATGGTGTCCCCTCCATTGTGAAGATGGTGCAAATGGGACCAACCAGTGATGGGATCCAATGTGGTATGTTACCTTACGTCAACAATAATGACAATGCCAGCTCACATTTTTTAGTATTTATTGATTCAAAGCAAGTCTTCTAAGCAATTTCCACCACCACAAGAAATCTAATAGGTACTTTTGTGTTTTTTTTTAGTTTAAGAACACAGGGGAAAGGAAGAGGATCACTAGTACTTGACATCTAACACTACAGGAGCACTTTCAAAGGAGCTGATGATGTTGGAGGCTTTACACTGGTAGTTCCCAGCATCCTCTCTCCTGACAGGGTTTCTGGTGAGGGTTCCTGGGTCCTGCGACAGCTTCATCCTCTCCCTGAGCCACAGACTCGTAGCATTGAATAACCAGTTGGTGGACCTCGCATTTGCGTAGCAAGTCATGACCACCGCTTCCTCATTCTCTGTGACTGTGGTTTTGTGGCTAGGAGGATGAGACACACGGTGGCCCTGTGAAGACATAGATGGTGAGAATGATTGAGTGTGGGCTTGAGACCTGGGCCCATGCTCTTGCCTCAAAGATCTAAGCCCTGACTCTGATTGTTATGAAGGTAATTTGGTTCCACAATAAAAATTAATTAATTCTAAATTTGCGATGCATGTTTTTCTATGAAACCTGAAATGGAAGATTTCAGATCAAATCTACCCCTCTGAACTGAAGTCCCCTAAGAAGGAAGGATATGACCCAATGATTGATCTAGAGATTGAAAGACATCTAATAAGGCCACTGAGATTGGAGGAAAAATGTAGCTATGGCTGCAGATAGACCTCAAGTGACTCAGATCAATTTCTCATGGCCTGTGTGGCTCTGCTTAGGGACTGTTTCTCCTTGTGCCTCACTTTCCCATCAGTGAAGTAAAATGAATATTTGACTGCTAAGCTGACATTGTACTAATCATAAAATATTCACAGTATCTGACATAAATTTTGGGAAGAAAAACTGCTCAAATAAGAGGCATTTGTTATTGATGGACTTCATGAGAGAATCCCCTGTGCTGATCCCTGGTGGATGAGCAGCTGCCAGGGGAATCTTTACTCCTGCTCCTTCCTTGGGACACTAACCTTGCTCTGGATTCTCCTAAACCCCCCAGAACAGTCAGCTAATGATCTGTGCAGCTTGTCCAGTTGTGCTCTCCACAAATAGTCTCAGGTGAAGGACCAGTCTCCATCTCTGCGCAGACGTGGCTCTTAGGTTTGAGCCCCAACTGGTGACCAGCTCAAGAGCCTTGTGACTCTTGCACATGAGAAACTGTTGCTCTCACCCATCCCTTCTCAGGAGGCAAAACTCAGCCAGATACAGGCTCTCCAGGGTCTCTGGAATTAGGACGTTGTGACAGGGGCCTGCAGAGGGGCTGCCCCAGATGAGCTTCTTTGTGAAGAACCCAGGGAGCACCTCTAGCCAGGTCCTTACAGAGCCCTACAGGGTCTATCTCAGGATGATGGTCAGGGAAAGGGGCCCAGGGACCTGGACTGAGACTGGTCTCCCTCTGCTGACTCAATCCCATCAAATTGGTCCTTCTCTCTGTGGTGAATGTCTGTGGGGCTGGAATGTGGGAACGGAACTCTGACCATAGGAAGTTTGTCTCCACTGTGTCTGTCCAGCACTAAATGCCCAAACCCAGTTTGGGACATGATGCAGAGGGGGATATAGAGGTGTCCATGGCTGGCAGTCCTGTGTGTGAAGTAGAATTCACCCCACCCGACACCTAGAGGTCAGAGAGCAATTACTCACCGTATACGTTGAGAGATCCCAATGCTCTTGCTCTTTGAATATTTGGAAGGAGAGCTATTGCCAAGTAGATTCCTTCATCGCTCTGAGTGACGTTTGTTATGATCAGGGATCCGTCAAATAATGCTGTCTCTCGACCAGTGTTCCTGGGCCCTGTTACATAGTCACCTGGACCCAATGCGATATACCCAATGAAATTAGAGTCCTTCACTACTCTTCCCCTGTACCAAAAAATTCCTAAAACACCAGGAGGACTATTGCGGATACGTAGAATCACATCCTGCCCTTCAGCAGCAACTGTCGAGACAATAGCAAATTGCTCAGTGGTTGGCGGGATCCGGGTGGTAAGACTAGAAGGGAAGACTAGAAGGGAAGAGAAAAATTGATCAGTATTGTGATCTATGTATTGGGATGGAGAGATGAGGCATTTCTCTTCAACTCTCAGCCTTGGTCTGCATGTGAGTTCGTGTGTACATCTCCTTGGTCAAGGTGAGCAACATGGCCACCATTGCTTCAGCACCTCAGAACCTATGCTTTTTGTTTTGGATTCTCTTTCCTAGCTCTCTGTTTGGCTGTCCTCCTTACTGCCCTCAGATCCCTTTTGACACTCAGCGGCCTTCTTGGAACTCATTCCCTGACCACGTCCTCTGAAGATCCTCTATCTTCACTCTCTGACCTGTCCCCACTCTGAGCCCTTCAGGGCATTTGTGGGTACCTGATGTCACAAGTAGATCTCTTCTTCTCTATTTTTTCTCCATATAGTGTGAGCTGCAAGTGAGCATGGGATTTTGTGATCTTGTGCCCCCCCAATGCCTGCAATAGGCTTCAAACACCGGTGGGTACACGAATGAGTGTTCCCAGGCCTGACCATGTTCCATTTTGTATTTTCCCATATTTGTAGATGTTGTTGGGGACAATGTTTAGCACCCTGGTTAAAATGTTCCTGCTATCACCTGAAAGAAATTGATATTACTGTGTTCAGTTGTCAACATTCAATACTCTGTGATAAATAACTTAGCAAATGAACCGTAATTGAGGTTTTCCTGCCCCTCACCACTTCCACATCATGAAATTTTTCTGTTGCTGAGCCCCCTATCTCATCCTACTCTGCGCCCCTGTCCTTCCACTCAGGGCCAAAGAGAAGCCCTTTCTCCCCTTCCAGAGTGCTGTCTTCCCCAGGAGATCTTGGCCACTCTCCGACTGCCAACCTCCCTTCCATTCCCAGGAAGTGTCCCCTCCTTACCAGCCAGCATGAGCCCCAGCCAGGGGACAAGTCCTCTGTGGGTAGAGGCTGCAGGGAACTCCATGGTGACTGCTGCTTGCTCTGTCCCTCCCTCTGAGAGATGAGCTCGAGGTCCAGTAAGGCTCCCAGGCACCTCTGTCCAGACTGCCGTCCCTCCTTCCTGTGTGCTGAGCCTCCTCCTGGGGCAAGATAACCTCCCTGGGTCATGTGGGCCAGGGCGGGGTCAGGGCCCAGGACCTCCCTCTCACTCCCCTCATTTTTGCCAACCCTGTTGCCCCTTTCAGTTTATCTTTTCTCTGTATTTTGGATCCCTGGAAACTTCTGAAGCCTTAGACAACACACACACATACAAACACAAACAACACATGCACAGACACGTGCCCATAAAATCACTTGCCTGGGGCGTCCAGTTCCTGGTCATTCTCCACAGCTCCCTGTCAGTGCACATTTGACTTTTCCCTTCAATTCAAGAAGTCTGGGCCCCCCACACAATATTGTCACAGGGATGCCCCGGCTCTACATTGGCTCACCTGTGAAATTTTGTAAGGATTGGGATGCCCAGGTGACATTTTTGAAAGGCTGTTTCAGCAGCTGCCCAGCTTGCATGGATGCTAGGATGAGATTATATGACGTGAGGGTGGGGAGCCTTACCCCTCTCCCGTGCACAGGAAGTGTCTCCAGATCCTCTTAAAATGCAGATTCTGACTCAGCACGTATGCAGTGGACCAGAGACTCTGCATTTGACAAGCTCTCAGGGGAGGTGGATCTTACTGGCCTGTGGAGCCCACTTACAAGAGCAAGGCTGATGAGGGTACATGTCCTCCTGAGTGGATGACACCCTCACCCCAGCATTGGCCCCTGCTTCATCTTGGTCTTGGGTCTGTCACCATCACATAGAGAGCCCCACAGGCCACAAACTGGGTATTGTTTCTGGTTGTGACACAGAAACCCAGCTGGGCACCATGTCTTCCCTGTGGTCTCAAATGTGCTGGGAAGATGGGATTTCCTCCCAGTGGAAGGACAAGGAGGTGACTAGCAGTGAGAAGGGGTCAAGCTAGGTGATGACTGCAGAGGGACCCTCTCTCTATCTCAGGTTGTCACTAGCCTGGCTGTTGTTTCCAGAGACAGAGACCCCATCACCCCGGGGATCAGAAGGACATGCAGTTTCCAGGTTTGAAGGGTAAGGTGTAAAGCAAGGACTATGGTGGGAACTCAGGTGGCTGTGGGCTCCATGGTCCTTGGGGAATGTTTTCAAGTAGACCCTCCCTCTCTTTCTTGGTGGACCCTGTCCATGTCTTCCCTGACTGTTCGGGCAGCCTCTGTCTTCTGCCTGAGTTACTTTTTTGAGGTCACCTCACCTTGCCCATGTGTGATTCCAGTTATGAGTTTGGGAGCAGCATAGAGATCCCTGAAAAAGCAGCTGCCCCTTCACCCTGTCAAAGTAAGTAATGTCCAAACCTGTGGAGGATTGTTATGAGTATTTCAACTGAATTGATGTCATATGACTGCAAGCAAGATATCAAACCCTGAGAAGAACAGCAGTTTTGTTGCTTATTTTATACATTATAATCAAAAAAGAAGATGAAAAAAGTTGCATGAAATCTATTGGAAAGTGAGAAAAAGGTTAGCAGGGAGATTTCTAAAAATAAATAAAAATCAAAATGGAGAAACTCGTGTTATTTTTACAGTGGAGGGTCCAGGACAGTTAACATTTACAGCAGGTACAGAGGCTTGCAGGGAACCAGGCAACAAGAGCGCTCTGTGGTCTTGTATTCTGGCCCCACAGGCTCTGCCTTCAATGGGTCCAGCAAAGAAAATTTGCTAGAGGTATGTGATGTCAAAGGTATGTTATGCATGATGCCTAAGAACAGGGAAAGGGCTCACTTAATGTAAAGTCTGACATTTGCTAAGGAAGCTGTGGGCCTGTGACCTGACTACCTGCCATCACCTGCCCAGTTCGGCATTTATGATCAGACAACACTGTGCGTCACTGAGTTTGTCAGGCATGCCATGGGGTCCCCTGTGCTTGTCAGATTTCTTGCACAGGCCCTTTTTCATTCACATTTTCTGGAATGAACAGGTGGGACAGCGCAGGCAGGATGGAGGGGCCTAGAAAAATCTATTAGTCAGGGAATGGAAATCTGTCTCCTTCTACACCTCCTTAGCCAAATCCCAGTTCAAGTGTGGATTTCCTGTGTTTTGTAGGTGCCTCTCAATATCTCCCCATAGATGGCAAAAGGAGACCTGCAGGCAATGTCAGGTACTGAACTATTAATCCTGATCAGGCTCTAGAAGGTGGGAGCTCACTGTGAGACTGGACAGAGGTGAGCTCTGACCTCTAAACTAAGAGCCAGCCATCCAGGGCCCAGTCCCTGTGTGTCTCATACCTCCTGAATGCATCCCAGGGCAGGCTGGGCCCAGTGAGAGATCTGGCTTTATCCAGAGTATTATGAGTCCAGTGTCCAGAAAGCTGTCCCCTCTGGTGGATATGCTATTTAAGGAGAATGTGCTTTCCAGGTTTTCAAAGCCAGGGCCTGGTGAGGGCTCTTATGGGAGAGGGTGCTGGCCTAGATGGTTGACCCCCAAAATGCCCTCTGTGTTTCTCATCACAGCATGGGGATGTTGCCTCCAGTCCCCTGTGTCCCTCTTTGTCATCTGTTCTAGGCCTCCCCACAGGGCCCAGGTTCTAGAGCAGCTCCTCATGGAGTGTCCACCAGGGAATTCTGTGGGCTTCTCTGTTAGGGGAGGGGAGGTCCCCGTGGGACCCTCAGCAACTCTGAGATGGAAGCAACCCCAGATCCTGGGTTCTCCTTTCCCATCCTGCTGAGGAAGTTTCCCTTGTTCCCCAGAACACCGTGGGCTGGTGAAATGTCTTTAGGGGCCACAGACACCTGTATCCAGACCAGGGACCTTGGGGATAGGGAGTCATCCCCTAATTTCCTTGAGGTGAGGGTGAGCAAAAATGTCCCTAGCCACCCGGCCTTTATGACTAGAAGCAGGTACACAGCCAAATGTGAAAGTAACTTCAACTTCTGCGCCGATACTGTCCCCTTTACCGGTGACCTTAAGGGAGGCAAGACGAGCGGGCGAGGATATTACAGTACTTTTAATTTATCTGGTCATAGAAAGGCCAGACCCTACCAAACCAGGGCAGATACTGAGAGTGAATGTGCCTATTCCTTTTAAAACGCTCAATAAGTTTAAAACCTCTGTTTCCATTTATGGCCCCACTTCTCCATTTGTCTTGAGCTTGCTTGACACTGTAACTAGTGAAGCTCTGCCTCCTGTTGACTGGCAAACACTGACTAAGGCATGTCTTTCCCCTGGAGGTTATTTAATGTGGAAATCCAATTGGACTGAACTTAGTGCAGAACAAGCGGCTAGAAATCAACAACATGGTGTGCCTATCACTCTTGAAATGTTAGTAGGAACCGGGGCATATCACAGCTTACAGGCTCAGATGATGTTTCCTTTGCAAGTTTATCAGCAGATAAATATTTGTGGCACTAAAGCTTGGAGGGAGTTGCCCACTTGGGGAGAAAAGACCATGGATATTACTAAAGTTATACAGGGGCCAGAGGAGCCCTATCAAGACTTTGTGGCACGGTTGCTTCAGGCAGTAGACAGAGTGGTTGGAGATCCCGATGCGGGATCTCTACTAGTGAAGCAACTGGCTTTTGAAAATGCCAATACTACTTGTCAGGAGGCTCTATGCCCCTACAGGAAAAGGGGGTCAGTTCCTGAGTTCATCCGTATTTGTGCTGATATTGGGCCTGCCTATGTTCAGGGAATGACTTTGGCTGCTACATTGAAGGAGACTCTGCAGAGGCACCATTCAGGGAGCAAAGAAAACAAGGACTTGTTTCACTTGGGGGAGGCCAGGACTCTTTGCAAAGAACTGCAGGCAATGGGCTGCCTCAGGGGGACAGGAAAGTTCTCCTAGTCTCCCTGCTCAGCAGCCAACTCTTTGTCCTCGCTGCCACAAGGGGAAACACTGGGCCAGGGGCTGCCTCTCCCAGGCAGACATTGATGGCCGGCCTATTGACCCACATCAGGGAAACTGCAAGTGGGGCTGGCCTGGCCCCACCAAACAGTAGGGGCACTGTCACTCACCCCAGCAGAGCCTTACCATACTGGCCTGCCCATCGGCCCAAAGTCAGGGAACTCTACCATGCCACCCCAGGGAGTGCAGGATTGGACCTCTGTCCCACCGCCGAATATGTACTAACTCCCAATATGGGGCCACAAGGAATCCCTACAGGGATTTCTGGAACATTACCTAAGGGCACGATGGGACTTATTTTAGAGAGAAGTAGCTTAACTATGAAAGGATTTCAAGTTTTACCAGGTGTAATGGGTCAAGACTCTACTGGTGAAATTAAAGTTATAGCACAGACAAGAAATACCATAATTCAAACTTTTCCAGAACCTAGGATAGCCCAGATTATAATTTTGCCCTATTGTACAGCAGGGAAACTTCTCTCCACAGAGCTTTGGGGAGAAGGATGATTTGGATCCTCTAATCAAATGTACTGGGCGCAGCTAGTTAAATGAGGGCACCCAGAGCTAGAATTAAAATTAAATGGGCAAGTTTTCCTAGGAACAATAGATTTGGGGGCAGAGGTTTCTGTGATTGCCTCCAGGCACTGGCCCCCTGCTTGGCCTCTTAGTACAGCCACTGCCAATCTACAAGGCATTGGCCCAGTCTCTCAGCCTCAACAGAGTGCGCAGCTCATCAAATGGGAAGATTTAGAGGGAAATACAGGATATTTTACACCTTTTGTGCTTGATTGTTTACCTATTAACCTCTGGGGAAGGGACATTCTAGAGCAAATGGGAGTATTACTAATGAGTCCCAATGCTGTGTTTACAGCTCAAATGTTAAATCAAGGATTTTATCCTGTTAAAGGATTAGGCAAAAGGCAGCAACATAGATTATTTCCTATCCCCATGTCCACCCAGCAAGGGAGAAGAGGGTTAGGATACAGGAGCCACAGCCATTTCATTAAGGGCCTTGGTCATCTCTCCGACCCAGAAGACTGCTGCAAAAATTACATGGCTCTCTAAGGACCCTGTTTGGGTTGATCAATGGCCCTTAACTGGAGAGAAGCTTCAAGCAGCACAGCTTCTAGTACAAGAACAGCTTGAAGCTGGTCATATTGAACCTACTCATACTCTTGGAATACACCTAATTTCATAATTAAGAAAAAATCAGGTGGGTGAAGACTTCTGCAAGATCTCTGAGCAATAAATAAAACCACAGAGGTTATTGGCCCCTTCAATCAAGGCTGCCCTCACCTACTGCTATTCCTCTTAATTATGAACTACTCATTCTAGATTTAAAGGATTGTTTTTTCACTATATCTTTGCATCCAGATGACTGTAAATGATTTGCATTTAGTGTCCCTGCAATAAACTTTAAAGAGCCAGGGAAGAGATACTGCTGGAAAGTGTTGCCTCAGGGAATGGCTAACAGAATTACGTTATGCCAGGATTTTGTGGATGCAGCTATCCACCCCATAAGGCAGCAGTACCCCAGGCATACATCATTTATTATATGGATGACATCTTGTTGGCTCATGACAATGTGGACACTCTTCATAAATCTTTTGCAGACTTACAACACTCTCTCTTAACTATGGGACTGTGTATTGCACCAGAAAAGGTACAGAAAAGTTCTCCTTTTCAATATCTAGGCAGTTTAATTGAAGGACGTACTGTGCGTCCTCAACGTTTACAAATTCGGACGGATTCATTAGTAACTTTAAATGATTTTCAAAAATTACTTGAAAACATTAATTGGGTCCGTCCTTCATTAAAATTGACTACTGCAGATTTAGCTCCTTTGTATGGTATTCTTTGAGGAGATTCCTCACCATCTTCTCGTAGACAATTGACTGCAGAAGCTGGTACTGCTTTAACCAAAGTAGAAGCTGCCCTTCAAGCTTCTCAGCTTGCAAGAGTAGATTTAACTAAACCCCTTCAGGTATTAATTTTCCCTACTACTCACACTCCCACGGGAGCCATGTGGCAGGACCCAGGAGTAATAGAATGGCTCCACCTGGCCCACTCTCCAACCAAAGTATTAACACCTTTTCATGATTTGGTTTCTCAGTTCATAGCGAAAGCACAGTACACACTAGTTCAATTAGTAGGGCAAGAACCTTCCCTCATTATAGTGCCATTTACCACAGCACAGCAAAGTTGGCGATGGAAATACTCTATTAATTGGCAAACAGCTCTTGCTAACTATCCTGGTCAAATTGGAAATCATTATCCTGATAATAAGATTTTACAGTTTTTGTCTGTTACAACTATTATCTTTCCAAAAATAGTTAAGCAGCAACCTCTCCCCCAAAGCACTAACCGTCTTCACTGACGGGTCCAGCTCAGGGAAAGCGGGATTTCATAGTGTAAAGAGTTCTAAAGTAATTCAGTCAAATTACTCCTCTGCACAACGAGTAGAAATCCAAGCTCTCACTTATGCTTTAGAAAACTTTGCCTCTGAACCTGTCAACATCTACAGTGACAGTGCTTATGTAGTTGGAATGGCTACAATTATTGAAACTGCTACCATTGGGCATACAGACTCTGAGGAGCTATTCCACCTGTTTATCACCTTGCAAAGAGTTATTCAAAAACGGCAATTCCCATGTTTTATTGGCCATATTAGACCCCATTCTGGCCTTCCAGGTCCTTTGGCTGCAGGTAATGAGGAAGTAGATCGTATCATTGCCTCAGTAGAGGAGACCACTCCATTTTCCATGGTACAGGCCTCACATGCCCTGCATCATCAAAATGCCTCTGCCATGCGCAAGGAATTCCATATTTCTCAAGAGCAGGCTCGCCAAATTGTCAAGCAATGCCCTCAGTGTGTTATTCACCTCCCTGTGTCAGCATTAGGGGTAAATCCCCGAGGACTTAAACCTAGTCAAATCTGGCAAATGGATGTTACTCATGTGCCTGAATTTGGCAGATTTCGGTGGGTCCATGTCTCTATAGACACATGCTCATGTTTCATTTTTCCTTCTCCCCGAACAGGTGAAAGTGTAAAGCGTGTAATTAACCACAGCCTATTGGCTTTTCCAGTCATGGGACGGCCCTAGAGATAAAAACAGAAAATGGACCTGCATATACTAGCTCCTCCTTCCAGCAATTTTGTAAGCAATACCAAATTATGCATAAAACAGGAATTCCCTATAATCCCCAGGGACAGGCAATTGTAGAATGGGCTAATCAAACCTTAAAAACTCAATTACAAAAACAAACAGAGGGAGAGAGGCATAATCCTACCCCACAGAATCAGTTAAATCATGCCCTTTACACTTTAAATTTTTTAAATGGTGACGATGAAGGTCACACAGCAGCCGAGAGACATCAAACTCCTTGTGCCGTGGCATCTGCTGGTATGGCACAGTGGAAGGATTTGCAAACAGGACAGTGGAACGGGCCAGATCCAGTAATGAAGTGGGGAAGAGGCCATGTTTGTATCTTTCCAGAAGGTGCTTCTAACCCCATCTGGGTGCCAGAACGAGCAGTGCGTCACCACCATGGACCTGGGAGAACAACTCATCCCACCATTCAAGAAGCTGAAGATCACACCTCTGGTGATGATGCCAGCTCAGCCACCGGCCCCAAAGAAGGAGAGAAGAGTAAGGCAGCAGGCTAAGACCACCCGAGAAGCTAGTGTCCTCACATGGGGTCAACTGAAGAAGCTGATCACCGATGCTCGGCAAGTGGTGAAAGAACAGGGGGTTCAGGTAACCCCCTCCAACCTGTTTCTTGCTATGATGGCACTTGTCAGCTGCCAGGTAAGTATGGCTGCAGCAGAAACTTACTGGACTTATGTTCCAGACCCTCCTATGGTCAATCCAGCCACCTGAACTGGAGATTCAGTGCCAGTATTTACTAACAACACTAATATGGTCGGGGGTAGCTCCGAAAAGCATATAACTCCTTTTTCCCAAGGTGATTATACTTATAATGGCTTTAGTGGGGAGCTCTCTATTTGTTTGTCAAAAAAGGGAACTTCAGGATGTTTACAGCGTGGCCAAGAAAATAAGACGTCCTATGATGCCACAAACATTGCTAACATTGAAGGCCCCTGGGATATGGGAAAATATGTTCAGACAGTTACTAAAGTAGGATTTCCTAAGGCCGCCCGATGGCTGTCTGATAAGCATCCCCCGCTCCCCTCCTGCCCTAATAGCACCACTACTGAGTTGGGAGCATTTCCTCAATGGCAAGATTGTGCCAATTCTGTACCAGTGAGACATAATATTTCTGCCTCTGACTTGTATGTATTGGATTGGTCCCACAGGCTTGATGCTAAATATCACTATCACGAGCCTATGTCACCAGGAGGTTTTGTAGTTATGCCCTAACCACAAAAACTGGAAATTTACAGAAAGATCTGTGGCGTTTAGCTGCTGCTCTTGATTTTCTTAATTTTACTGGCTCTTTCTCAGCTAATACTAAGGGAGCATGTACATTGAACGCTTTTTATGGCTTATGAGCCTGTGTCCATCTCCCATATGTATTGGTGACTGGACATGTGAATATCACTAGATTGGACACTCAGTATCCTGTCGAATGCCATTACTGTAACCTTAACAGCTGTGTTTCCAGGCATAACCTGAATTCAGATACATTGATTTTAAAGCAGCCTTCTTTTATTATGCTTCCTACCAATATAACAGGAACATGGTATCATGATGCGGGCCTCCAGGCATTGCAGAAATTACACAATCAGCTGTCCGGGGAAAAGCGTGCTTTATGACTTATTGTTACTCTAGTTACTGTTATTGCATCTGTTGTAACTGCTTCTCTTGCATTGACCCAAATCATCCGGAACGCAAAGTTTGTCAATGAATTGGCACAGAACACCTCAACAACATCCCATGATCAAGAAGATATAGACAAAAGGCTAGAAACAAAGCTAAATGCTTTGGAAGCTGTAGTGATAGGACTAGGTAATCAATTAGAAAGTATCAAGATTAGACAACAGCTGCAATGCCATGCTGCTTTTACATATATTTGTGTGACTTCAGCCCGCTATAACAGTTCTCTATGGGCTTGGAATAAAATCAAGATGCACCTACAGGGAATATGGCATCATAATAATATCAATATAGACCTGGTGTGGCTACACAAACATGTGCAAGCCATTCAGAATAGTCATGATGAAATTATAACTCTGGCAAAACTGGTAAAAGAATTGATAGATGATTTAAAAGAAGTTAATCCTTGGAATATGTTCATAAACACCGCCTTGTACCTAATTGGATTCTTTTGTGTAATACTAATCTTATCCTGCATTTTTGCAATCATCAGCAACTTATTGCAATCTCAAGTCCGAAGGCTCCAGCTGGATGTCCACAGGCTACATTTAACAATGAAAAATGGGGGAGATGTAAATGTAGATGAAGGCACATGGACATTCTTTAAATTGGTGTCAGCTGAGTTCGAGGTGACTGGCAGAGCCGCTTCTCAAAAACACCCTCCCCAAGAAGGCAGAGAATGTTATCAGTACTGACTTCTTATCTTTGTCAGGTGCCAGGAATGAGGGAATGAATAGGACCTTGGTCCACCCAGGCCTTGATATATTAAATCCAGTCCTAGTACCCGGAATGAGGGAATGAATAGTACCTGGGCCCACCCAAACTCATTTGATCCTAAGTTTTTCGGTGAAACCCCCTTGTATTTTGGAATATAAATGAATGCGCTGCTTCTTGGCTCTGGGTCATCTGTCTCTCCAGCAGAAGAGGGCAGCGGCTCACCCGGGACCCTGCTTTAAATCTATCTCTGTGTCTTCTCTCTTTCTTTCTTTCGTTTCTCAATCCCCGGCCGCCTCTACTAAGAACTAGTTTCATCTGTTTCCATGCTGGACGCAGAAAAGGGAGATCCCTGCCGCATCAGGCCCCCACAACATGATCTGACTGCAAGTGTCACACAGGATGACAGGCTTCCATTATATGGTTTGCCTCATCCATTTAATGAGTGTTTACTGAGTACCTGTGGTGTTTCAGGTCAGGGCTGGGCCCTGGGAATGCCACAGAGAGCAGGAAATACGTGGGCCCTGCACTCGTGGAGTTTAACTTGTAAAGAGAGACAGGCTCTCAGATAAACGTTCCATAAACATTTATGTGGAAAAGTCTTTCACACAAAGAATTAGGTGCTTGTAAAATTATTAAAGGGCTAGAGAAATAGAAGTTAAAGAGTTGCCACTGGAATTCGGGTTTTATGGTCAAGCTGGCACAGCCCCCTCCCACAGGTAAAGAATGAGCTGTGTCTGCCAGAGGCCACCCATCAGTTAACACAGTAGCAGAAATAAGAGGCCCATCTCCTTTCCAGCTCCCAAATTACACACAAGTGCATCTCAGAGGCTGAGTTTAATTCACATCTGGACTCTCAATCACAAGGAGTGGGGGAATGGAGTATTTAACCTTTCAGTCTACCTGATATAGGAGGGAACATGGAAAGGGGTGGAACATAAATGCCAGGTGCCAATTCATGGCATGTCTGAGTCCACATGCAGGCTGTGGGAATCTAGGCAACTGATCCCACTTCAAAAAACTTCAGTCTCCCTATGTGATATCATAGAAAGATATTTGGTGTTACTTCCTGGTTCTTAGAACTTTGCAGAAAAATGCTTGGAATTTTATGATTTATAAGGGTGATAAGAGTGTCTTTTGTGGTGATGAAGAAACTCTGACAGGCCTCTGGATAGATGCAAGGTAAGGGCAGATCACCATAAAGACAGAACCTTGCTCCCCGAGCTGATTGCGCTGGTGGGAAGACACTCAGGAACAGGTTTCAGTCCCCTTTCTGTCTTTTGGTTCCTCTTTCCTCCCAAGTAAGGGAATCAGCCCTGAGGAAGGAGTGCTCCGGGAAACCGCGCAACCAAGTGTTGCCTGGTGAGAGGTGTACTACCATACCAGTTTAAAATTGTGACAGTATATGGCGGAAAGATGGCTGCCGACAGGAATTAATGCCAAGAAATCTATGACATTTCTATACACCAATAGTGACCTTACAGAAAGAGAGACTAAAAATCCCATTTACCATCGCACCAAAAAAAGTAAGATACCTAG
This sequence comes from Cnephaeus nilssonii, assembly GCF_951640355.1. NCBI lineage: Eukaryota > Metazoa > Chordata > Mammalia > Chiroptera > Vespertilionidae > Cnephaeus > Cnephaeus nilssonii. Next base: position 40,053,644 of record NC_137091.1, read on the forward strand.
GAATAAACTTAACCAAGGACGTAAAAGACTTATACCTGGAAAACTACAGGACACTGAAAAAAGAGATAGAGGAAGACATAAACAGATGGAAGAACATACTGTGTTCATAGATTGGTATAACCAACACCATCAAAATGTCCATACTACAAAAGCAATCTATAGATTCACTGCACTCCCCATTAAATTACCAACGGCATATTTCACAGACCTAGAAAGAACTCTCCAAAAATTCATCTGGAATAAAAAAAAGACGAGGAATACCCACAGCAATCCTGAAAAAGAAGAACAAAGTAGGTGGGATCTCAATACCAGGTTTCAAGCTGTATTACAAAACCACTATTCTCCAAACAGCCTGGTACTGGCACAAGAACAGACCTATATACCAATGGAATAGAATAGAGCACCCACATATCGACCCAAACCACTATACTCAATTAATATTTGACAAAGGAGGCATGGATATACAATGGAGTCAAGACAGTCTCTTCAATAAATGGTGTTGGGAAAATTGCACAGATACATGCAAAAAAATGAAACTAGACCACCAACTTACACCATAAAAAAAATAAACTCAAAATGGATAAAGGACTTAAACATAAGATGGGAAACCATAAAAATACTAGAGGAATCCACAGGCAAAGAAATCTCAGACATATGCCAAAGCAATTTCTTCACCGATACCGCTCCTAGGGCAATGGAAACTAAAGAGAAATTAAACAAATGGGACTACATCAAAATAAAAAGCTTTTGCACAGCAAAAGAAACCATCAACAAAACAACAAGAAAACTCACTGCATGGGGGAACATATTTGCAAATGTTATCACTGAAAAAGGTTTAATCTCCAACATTTACAGGGAACTCATACAACTTAAAAACAGGAAAATAAATGATCCAATAAGAAAATGGGCAGAGGACCTAAATAGAAACTTTTTGAAAGAAGAGAGAAGGAAGGCCAAGAAACATATGATAACATGCTCAAAGTCACTAATTATCTGAGAGATGCAAATCAAAATGACAATGCAGTACCATCTCACACCTGTCAGAATGGCTATCATCAACAAATCAACAAAGGACAAGTGCTGGCAAGGATGTGGAGAAAAAGGAACCCTTGTGCACTGCTGGTAGGAATGCAGACTGGTGAAGCCACTGTGGAGAACAGTATGGAGTTTCCTCAAAAAACTAAAAATGGAACTCCCATTTGACCCAGTATCCCACTTCTAGGAATATATCCCAAGAAACTAGAAACACCAATCAGAAAGGATATATGCACCCCTATGTTCATAACAGCACAATTCACCATAGCTAAGATTTGGAAACAGCCTAAATGCCCATCAGCATATGAGTGGATTAGAGAACTATGGTATATCTACACAATGGAATTCTACGCTTCTATAAAAAAGAAGGAATTCTTACCATTTGCAGCAGCATGAATGGACCTAGAGAGCATTATGTTCAGTGAAATAAGCCAGGCAATGAAAGAAAAATACCACATGATCTCACTCATTTATGGAAAATAAAGAACATTATAACCTGATGAACAAAAAGATAGATACTGAGGCGGTAAAACATCAAAAAGACTGTCAAATTAAAGTGGGAAGGCTGGGGAGTGTTGGGGAGGGGAGAAATAAATCCACCAAAGGACTTGTATGCATGCATATAAGCACAAGCAATGGACACAAGACACTATGGGTGGGGGGCATGAGGGCATGCGACAGGGGACAGGGGAGGCTGGGGAAAGGTCAATGGGGAAAAAAAAGGAGATATATGTACTACTATATGCAATATTTTAAACAATAAAAATAAATAAATATATAAATAAATAAAGAGACAAAAGCTTGCTTAGAAGCTGGAATTGCCTCAGGAGATGAGGGTATGTGAAGTGTGTAGGAATTTTTGACTGCCAATGTAAGACTTGTTTAAATCTGTAGATAATTTTTATGAGTTCATTTGAGCCAAATTGATGAGAATTGCTAGAAAGCCAAAACTCAATGGACTCAGAAAATGCGAATTTTACTTCTTATTTTATACATTACAATCAAAGCAGAAGGCATAAGGAGTTACCTGAAATCCATTGGTGAAATATAAGAAGGTGGGAGAAAGCAAAGTGGGGAAATCTCTGAGACTGGATAAAAAGTAAAACAAGTAGACACATACCAATTTTACATGGTTGGGTGCAGAATAGTTAACAGTTAGCAATTAATACCATGACAATAACAATGAGGGGATCTGCGATGCAGTAGGAAGTCTGGAAATAAAGAAATTATACAAACATTCCATAGGTATGCTACAGTAGACAGGCTTTGTTAAACTAAAGATTGGCCTTTGTTAGGGAAGAGGTTGGCCTAGAACTTGACTACCCACCATGGCTCACTTTTGTTTAGAACATTTTCATTTCAGATCATCCTATGTAGTTACTGTAGATCTGAGATTGTAAGTCGCACCGCAGGCCTCCGCTGACCTTGTCAGGTTGAGTATGTGGGTGGCCCTTTGATGTCAACACTTTCAAATTTTGGTCATAAGTCAATCTAAAGGATGCATTAATGACCAACATTTGGATTGGATAATGTGCTCCCACAGGGTTATAAGGCTCATTCCTAGGAAGCCTTAGTGTAAGCATTTGTCTTGCTGAACAACGGACCATTGGGGATGGGCCAAGACTTAACCTTGGATGGAAGTCAAGGCTGAATTTTCTCAAAAGTGGAAAGCAGGTAAATGGGAGGCAGGCAGGTTCCATGGGCCTTCACTAAGAAAAACAGTCTGGATTATTTCTAACCTATAATCCAAGTTTTGTTATCTGACTCATTTCTCTGTCTTTTGCCTCTAGTTTGACATTTACTCATAGTTTGAGGGCAACCTATACAACTCTTCAATTATTATCATCTGACCATGAGATGGGTTCCCATTTACTATGGCCCCTATATTTCCCATTGGAAACACTCAAGTGCTATTCATTATTAATCTGATTCCTGCTAGTTTTGCATTTAAAAGCTATAATCTTATGGTTCATGCAGAAACAAGGCTGTAAGAATACAATGCTATAAATTACAATTTCCATCTAAACATTCCAAAGTCAAGGAAGACAGTAATAGTTTAATCAGTAATTTTCCTATGTCTCAGCAGCTGTTACACAGGGCCTTGTTTTTAAAGCTTCTATTTTAAATAATATAGTTAGGAATCCTTGATAGGTTAAAGTATAAGCATATTCCCATAATCAGGTTCTAGCATTCATACAAAAAATATCTTTCTCAATATTTCTTTTCCACTAACTTTCTACATCCTCCCATGACCTTCTTGGTTTATCACTTTTTAGTCATACAAAAATAACCAACTTATGAAAACATGCTCAAAGCCGCTAATCATCCGAGAAATGCAAATCAAAATGACAATGAAGTACCATCTCACACCTGTCAGAATGGCTATCATCAACAAATCAACAAATGACAAGTGCTGGCAAGGATGTGGAGAAAAAGGAATCCTTGTGCACTGCTGGTAGGAATGTAGACTGGTGCAGCCACTGTGGAAAACAGTATGCAGTTTCCTCAAAAAGATTGAAAATGAATCTTCCATTTGACCCAGTAATTCCAATTCTAGGAATATAACCTAAAAAAGGATATGTGCATCCCTATATTCATAACTGCACAATTTACAATAGCTAAGATCTGGAAACTGACTAAGTGCCCATCAGCAGACTAGTGGATTAGAAAACGTGGCACATCTACACAATGGAATAATAAACTGCTGTAAAAAAAAATTATTACCATTTGCAAAAGCAGGGATGGGACTGGAGAATATTATGCAAAGTGAAATAAGCCAGTGAGAGAAAAATAAATATCACATGATCTGACTCATTGTGAAATACAATGAACAACAAACTAATGAACAAAAATAGAACCAGAGACATAGAAGCATCGAACAGACTGTCCAATCTATGAGTGTAGACAGGGAATGAGAGGATAAGAGATCAACCAAAGGGTTTGTATGCATGCATATGAGCATAACCAATGGACACAGACAGTAGCAGGGTGAGGGCATATGCTGGTGCGTGGAAGCGGCCAGGGAGAGATCAATGGGGGAAAAGGAAACTCATGTAATACTTTAAACAACAAAAAAATTAAACTTATTTTTAAAAGCATAAAAGTGTTTTTAATCTTAAAAAATAAAATAAAATAAACAACCAACTTGCCCAGCCAGTGTGGATGAGTGGTTGAGCATCAACTCAAGAACCAGGAGGTCACAGTTCAATTCCCAGTCAGGGCACATGCCTAGGTTTCGGGCCCCATCCCCTGCAGGAGACATGCGGGAGGCAGCCATCTATGTATGATTCTCTCTCATCATTGCTGTTTCTCTCTCTATCTCCCTCTCCCTTTCTCACTCTGAAATCAATAAAAACATTTTTTAAAATAACCAACTGATTAGGAAAAACTACTTACTTTTAAATTCTCTTAAAAACAAACATATTACATTTCTTTCCTTTGCAATAGCATTCCTTCTAAATTTCAATATGTTACCAGAAAGAGAGCCAGGTCCTGAACGGATTTGCTTAAGGCCAGCCTGCAGTGTGTGGGTTCTTGACTTGGTGCAAGAAAGATTTCACAACACGAGTTCAGGTGACTTTGAAAGTATGTTTTTAAAGCTTGGAACAGTGAAACAAGGAAAGGCTGAGGATAGAGGCAGTAGGGGAGAGACTAGGCAGGGCTGTTTGGGCTCTCTAGAAACATGGGAATGAAGTGAGTCTAGGTGGGGCTGCTCTCAGCTCACGGGTAAAAGAGTTTGGGAGACAGGTCCATTGGATTAGTGCAGGACAAGCTGCTGCTGCGCGTTGCTGCCCTGGTTGCAAGCTGCATGGGGACCTCATAGAGATTAAAAGAAAGAAAATTCACTCAAAAAGGAGAAGCGAGGGGCGCCACAAGGAGAGCACATACTGGCTTCTATGTATTGAGCAATTTTATTTATATTCCGAAGGTGGGAATTTAGCTGGGGTCTCAGGGGAGTTTTAAATAGGATTTTCATCAGCTTTCCCAGATGACCCTTTTAATGGTCATGGTCTCTAATAATGGGTCAGTGCCAGGGCAGGCAGTCTAAACCTCATTATCACAAACATTACAGGGAAGGGAAGGACTCCCTGGGGACACTTTTGCCCATTACTAGGCACCCAGGTCTTTCCACCATAATGGCCTTCTGTATCAGGCTGTAAATTGCTTGGCCAGTTAGTTCAGCTATCTGTCTCAGTTGCCTAATTCCACTTGCCAAGGAATTTTCCTAACTACTTACTATCCTGTCTCAAAAAGAGAAAACCAAAAGAAAGTATTACTAATAATACAAAAGTTATCATATACACCTTTAGTCATTATTAAAAATTGGGCTATATATACAATGATGGAGAAAAGCCCAAATAATAAGTGTAATTATTATCATCACTAGTATTCACAGACAGGTAAAGAAAATCAATTTGTAGTGACACAGGCCTTGTCAGTGTCTTGGGATAGCTGTCCATCTCTGAGGTCAGTGACCTCTCATTCTCAAGAAGACTTTGTTCACTATATGTGGAGGCAAGTGTCAGAGACAGGGGCCGATGTCCATTTGTGGTTGGGCACCTGATAAGGTCCCTTCAAACAATGTTGGAGAGTCTTTCATTGATGTCTTTTCCAAATGACAAAATAAGTCATGGTCTTTGAAGTCTTCATGTGCTGACAGCACTCCTGTAAAATAAATGTCACTAATTTATCTGTCCCTATAAGCTGGTTAATAAGTTCTTAATAATAATGCAGAAAGTCTTCTTTTCATAGGTTGGTTCATATGTCTCTTCCTCTAGATACATGGGGTTACTTGTGACTATTTAATGAGGACAAAAGCTATGTGTTTACCAAAAAAGGAGATTCCAGGTTGAGAAGAACCATAAGGAGGGCTTTAGGCCAAGGGAGATTAAAAGCTTCTGAAATTTTTCCTAGTTGAGTTTTAATTATATCATTTCTATATTACACCAATCCAGAGAACTGGAGTTATAGGTATAATAAAAAGAATAGTAGAATAGGCCAAACATTAGAAATGAATTGTATTTTTTGAACAGTGAAATGTGTCCCTCAGTCACTGAAACTCATAGGGAATTCTCCAAAATGCGTTAATTTTTCCCAAACATAATTTACCTTTTAAACTGTTGCTCTCCTTCAAGTGAATGCCTCAGCCTAATGAGAATAAAATACAAATCATAACTAACACATATTTGTATTCCTCAGATGGTATCACTTGAATAAAATTCTTTTGCCACGTTTAAAAGGGATCTACAGGAAGTAGGAAATGACCTTGGGGTTCATGGAATGATTTTCCAGGGTTATATTTAGACAGTAGAACATCTGCTACACAGTTTGCAATCTATAGAAGGAAAAGGAGTGACATGGAATCCAGTGGTCAAAGATTGGAGAGGTAGAAGGAAAAAAGCAAGGCATAGAGAGAATCTCTGGGATTAGATAAAAAGTAAAACCAATCAACACATACTTCTTTTATATTGGTTGGTATAAGATAGTTAGCAGTAAACAATTAGCATGATAACAATAACATGGAGGGGTCTTGTGCTCTCTGCTCTGGAGTTTTGAGGGGTTTGGGAAACAGAAAATCACACTGACATTCGAAAGCTATGTTATTGTAGATGCAAAAAGTCATGGATGGGCTCAGTTAACGTAAAGACTGACCTTTGTCAGGAAAATACCAGCCTAGCACATGACTACCCACCATGACTCACTTTAAGTTAGAAGGTTTTATTTTCAAACCATCCTGTGGGGTTACTTAAGGTTTCTGAGTTTGTAAGGCCCCCACACAGGCCTTTCCTGAGCTTATGAGGTTGAGTATGTGGCCCCTTTTTCATTCACACAGCCCAAACCTTTAACCTCTTGGTAGGAGAGAGGAGCTACAGATCATTACCAATGGCTGAATATTTAAGCATTTATGCCAAATTAAGGATACTTCCAATAAAAACCCTAAACATGGGGTTCAGAAAACTTTCTGTTGATGCTGGAAGGCTGAGCACTCAGGGAAAAAGTGGAATTTTTATACCTCTCCCCATGCCTTGATCTGCCAGTCTCTCCCATTTAGTTATTCCTAAATTGTATACTTACAATGAACCAGTAATAGTAAGTAAAGTCTTTTCCTGAGTATTGTGTGGGCTTTTTTTTTTTTTGATAATTATAAAGCATGAGGGGTCATGTGAACCTCCAAACCTGGAGTTAACCAGGCCAAAATGTGAGTTACCTAGACATCCCATTTGTGATGGCGTCTGAAGTTATGTTACTGAGCCTTGAAACTATGGGGTCTGCACCCATTTCAGTTAGTTAGTATCAGAACTTAAATGATTTGTAGGACACCCCATTGGAGAATTGGTTTTTGATGGGAAAAAACAAAAACAAAACCTTCAGGTCATATAAAAAGTACCCGGCAGGGTGATGCTAGAAGTGATTATGATATTGTCAGTGATCGGCCTGTATTAGGTGCTCAGGGAGTTTGAGAAAATTTTACTTTCATTCCCCTCACTCAGTAAGCCCTCTGTCACCTTCAGAGTCCACCTTCACCCTTTTTCTTCCTCTTCTCACAGAACGAGGCTGGAGGCAGTGTTTCTGATCCCAGGAGTACTTGAGGTACAGGCCTGTAAGTCTATTCATATTGTTGTCCACCCTGAGGTGGGATCTGTTCTCCTAATGCCTAGGCAACTAGTAAACTGACATCAGGTTGCAGTAAAAGGAAAGAAAGTATATATTTCAAAGGTACCAATGAAGGGCAATGGGGCAGCTGATGCTCAAAGAACAGAACTCAAAGGGGATTCTATTTAGGGACTTTTAAGAGGCAAAAGTCATGACATGGGGTTCAGAGTCATGGGTTTTCAAGATTGGTCAGTTATGCTATAAGTGACACCCATAATGTGACTTATTTCTCCACAGCACCATCCTGGCTAGGGTCTTTGGTTATTGGGGCCTAGAGGTCTTCCGTAATGCAGACAACCCAATATTCTGAAACTCATTTTGGGGTTAGGTCGGTTATGTTACCTTAAGAGCAGAAATCATCTATCCATCTTGTGCTTAGCAGACAACATCTTTCTCTTATCTCGAGGAAGATATATTCGGCAACCTGTTTCACTGAGTTGTTTCCAGAATCCAGGCCACATTTGCATTCTTTCCCATCATACCTGCTGGTTATATTTTCTATTTATGCTTTAACTGGAAATCATAATATCCAGACATGGGAACAAAAGGTAATCTTCCTCTCATCTTTTAAATTCTTCTATCTGGGCTAAAAATCAAATTAACAGAGACAGATTAACAGGAGACAATGTACAAAGTCTGATATGTGAACAAATATACTGGAGCTATAAGAATAGAGACCAAAGGAAGCATTGAGTAGTGGAGGCTTATATGTCAGTCTGAAGCTAAGGGGGAAAGAGGGTTGTGGTTTGAGGCTTCAAAAGGCAGGAACATTGGCATGGAGATGCCAAAGCAAATGTGAATATCCCTCCTGGAGCTGGTCCTCCATCTATAAACATTCTAGGCAGTTTAGTGGGAAGGTCCAAGGCTTATTTCTTAAACCTTTTTCTCCCCAATAAGGATATCAAAATCAATACCCTAAAAGGCACATCTGGGGTAAACACTCGGGTTCCTTCACCACAGAATCATGACTCTAAGTAAGGTTTAAAAGTCGAACTAAAAGGTCAAATCTAGTTAACTAGTCATTGAGTACCTAACTCATTACCAAAACAAAACATAAAAATCCTGCAACATTGCTCTTTCAGTCTAAATGTGTCCACTTCTGACTTCTCATTAGAAACAAAAAGTAAAAGATACATTGGAATGTGCTAATAAAAAATTTCTTCATTGCTGGAGAGCACCTTGACACACTCACATCATCCATAGCTGTTCAGGAAGAACTAGGAGTCCTGAGACCCTGACTCATGTCTCAGATTAGTGTTTACGCCATCACTACTCACTGCTTAAGCGGTTCCTTCTTTGTGTTTGTACGTCCCTAATTTTGACTAGTATGTGAGCTTCTTGCCTGCCTGGAGGACTCTAGCCACGTCTCTATTGTTGAGGAATTGGGGGAAGGACACTTACTGAGGGTTGCCAGCTAGGCTTCAATATCACCCAGGCACTTCCATGTTTAACTTAATTTAGTTCCAAAATGCGTACAGCATGAATGCTGGAGAAAGGTCCTGATGTGACTTACAAAAACAAATGGGTTCATAAGGGCCCCTGCAGGCATGGTAACTTTGTGGCATCTCTGTATTTTTTCAGCCACTAAGAGATATTGTGTATGAGTGTCTAGGATAGGATCTGATTGTTCATTTGTCGATTCTTGGAATATGTAATGTATTCCTATAATGTACCTACCCATTATTTTCCATGGCCCTAGAAACACGAGAGTGGATGAGAGAGAACCTGGACATTAGTGCTGATCTCCCACTATTTATTTTTTATGACTTTCTAATAAATCTTTATTGTTCAGATTATTACAATTGTTCCTCTCTTTTCCCCCATAGCTCCCCTCCACCCATTCCAACCCCACCCTCTGCCCTTATCCCTACCCCCCGCAACTGTCCTCATGCATAGGTGTACGATTTTGGCCCATTCTCTTCCCGCACCCCCACACTACTCTCCCCCCAAGAATTGTCAGTCCACTCCCTTCCTATGCCGGATTCTATTTTATTCACCAGTTTATTCTGTTCATCAGATTTTTTATTTACTTGATTTTTAGATTCACTTGTTGATAGATATGTATTTGTTGTTTATAATTTTTATCTTTACCTTTTTCTTCTTCCTCCTCTTCTTAAAGAATACCTTTCAGCATTTCATATAATACTGGTTTGGCGGTGAGGAACTCCTTTAGCTTTTTCTTATCTCTGAAGCTCTTTGTCTGACCTTCAATTCTAAATGATAGCTTTGCTGGGTAGAGTAATCTTGGTTGTAGGTTCTTGCTATTAATCACTTATATTTCTTGCCACACACATCTCACTTGCATAGTTTCTGTTGAGAAATCAGCTGGCAGTCGTATGGGTGCTCCCTTGTAGGTAACTAACTGTTTTTCTCTTGTTGTGTAAAATATTCTCTCTTTGTCTTTTGCTTTTGGCATTTCAATATGATGTGTCTTGGTGTGGTCCTCTTTTGATTTCTTTTGTTTAGGGTTCTCTGCGCTTCCTGGACTTGTAAGTCTATTTCTTTCACCAAGTAGGGGAAGATTTCGGTCATTATTTCTTCAAATAGGTTTTCAGTATCTTGCTCTCTCTCTTCTTCTGGCACCCCCATAATTCGGATGGTGGTATGCTTGAAGTTGTCCCAGAGGCTCCTTACACTATCTTCCTATTTTTGGATTCTTTTTTCTTTTTGCATTTCCAGTTGTGTGTCTTTTGCTTCTTTGTATTTCAAATCTTTGACTTGATTCTTGCGATCCTCTCGTCTGCTGGTAAATCTCTGTATAATATTTTTTATTTCAGTCAGTGTATGCTTAATTTCTAGTTGGTCCTTTTTCATATCCTCAACAGTCTCGCTAAATATTATTGGCCTTTACTAGACAATTCTTAAAAACTTTATAACCGTGCTTTTGAACTCTATATCCAATTGTTTTCTTTCCTCTGTTTCTTTCATTTGTGATCTGTTTTTTTGTCTCCGCATTTTGTCTGCTTCCCTGAGTTGATAGAGTGGCTTTGTGTGCTAGGAGTCCTATAGGGCCCAGAGACTCAGCCTCCCCAGTTATCTGAGGTAGACACTCTTGGTGCACCCCTTTGTGTGCTGTGTGCACAGTCTTGTTGTAGTTAAGCTTTGATTGTTGTTGGTATCACTGGGAGGAATTGACCTCCAGGACAATTGGCAGTGAGGATCAGCTGTGTCAGTGCTGGAGAACTTCTGTGCTGGAGACACCCTTATGAGACAAGACTTGCAAAAGCCTCTGTGCTCAGCTTGGATGGGGCAGAGTCTCAGGGTGTAGAAACAGCATTGGGTTCCCTATCAGCCCTGCCCAAAGAGGCCTCTTGGTCTTAGTGTCCCACCAAATAGGTAATCACTGCAAGCTTTTCTGAGAGAAACCCGCCCTGAAGTTTCATCTGCTGCCAGACAATGCAGTTTCTCCCTGAATGAGTCTGGGTCCCCAGAGTCTCGCCTGGAGCTGGAGTTCAGCGCAGTCGGGAGCATTTGTCTCCTTCCCACTTGCGAAAGCCAGCTGGGTACTGAGTTGCACGCTCTCTCCATGCGCAAGCATCTTAGTACCTCTGTCTTGCAGCTCCTCTGAGTCTCAATGTGTTTTTCTCTTTCCTTCTAGTTGTAGAATTTCCACACAGCCAGCTCTCTTGTGGTTCTGGATGATGTCCGTTTTATCTTTTAGTTGTAGTTTTGACATTGTTGTTCGAGGCATCAGTTTAGGTGTTTACCTATGCTGCTACCTTGGATTTTCCCGAGATTCCACAACTATTTATGTGACAACTAATATCTAAAAGGCACTTCAAGATGCCCTACGATCCTTGATCCCCCCCAAACTTATGACCTCAATGTGCACCTCCAGAATTTTCTGAATTTCTTTCTCTGTCTCACAAACCCCACATCAAATCTTTCAGCAAATCCTCTTGAATCCATCCTTTCAACAAATACAGAAAATGACCCCTTCTTCCCATGCTTGTCTGACCACCCTCACCTGTCACCTGGATGACTGCACTTGCCTCCTCACTGGGCTCCCTGCCCTCCGCCCAGCAGCCACACAGGTGCTGGGGAAAGTAGGCTAAGGTGAACCTCCTGATTCCTTTACTGAGCAAATTTTTCTGTCTGGATTTATGGCAGGAATTGGGGTGTGGACGTGCGGAGAGGGGTCACAAGTTCTTCCTGAGTTTTGTTTCATAAAAGTTTGAAATCAATATCCAAAAATAGGAACTTCAGAAAGGCTAAATTTTGGATGGCTTCACTAAACACAGATCACTTACTCCCACTGGGGCTATGAGCCCTTCAGAGGCTCCTCAGATCACTCAGAGGGAAGCCAGACTTCTGGCTATGACCCTTCCCTCTCTGACTTCATCTCCTCTCATCTCCAGTTCTGTCTTCTCCAACAAGCTTGTCTCCTTATTGCTGCCCCAACATTTTTAAATGGAAAGAATAAAAACACCCCACACATGCCTAATTTCACTCTAATGTGCTATCACATTATTACTGTTGTTTCTGGGTGGGTTACTGGGCGACTCCCCCAATAGCATACCATGACCATGAGGACTGGGATTTTGTCTGTTCTGTCTCATACTGCACCCCCAGTGCTTAGAGCAGTGGCAATAGATGGTGAGCAGTAGTTTGGTCTTCTTTGATAAATGAATAAAAAGTTACACATGTGATCATGGCTGAAAGGGTGACATATGGAGCTTCATGACCTCACATAACTGGGATTCTGACCTCGACTGAGGGACCAGGGAGACTTTCCTGAAGCGCGGCTGGGAAGTCAGGCCATCTCCTGCTGTGAATCTTTCCTCAGAAGAGAGGAGGAAAAGTGGGAAACATTTTTTGGAGGATTGTAGCCACAAAAGGAAAGAAATGGGAAATTTTGAAAATATGGTAAGGATTGACACTGTAAGATGACAGGTTCCGCTAATTACAGGTAGATGATGTTAAAGTAAAACTTGAGCCACACAAATTTAGGGAGGCAGGAAGTCCTCATTCAAGACCATGCAATAGGGCAGTGAGACTGACCTCAACACCACTGAAATAAAAGGCTGGAGAGTTTTTAAGAACAGTAGAAGGAATCTTAGGCATCTGTGATTGCTTATTGGATTGACACAAAAGATAAATAAAACTCATGAAATCCTCACTGGAGGCTTTTCATTATTTTTATTATTATTACATTTAAACTTATCTCAAGGATATGATTTTATTGATGAGATAGATAGATTGATAGAGAGATAGAGAGATAGAGAAATGAGAGAGAAAATAACCAGTTGCCTCCCATAAATGCCTTGACTGAGGATTGAACATGCAAACTTTAGGTGTTCAGGACAAAGAGACAAGCAATTTGGCCACAATGGTGAGTGTAAGCAGGTTTTTTACATCTTGGTTTCAAATGTTCCCACCCAAGTTTGGCTCCTACCTTTCCTCAGAGACTGAGACACAGAAAACAGAAGAATTAAATTTTAACAGAATGGACCCAAACCCTCTAGGCAGATATTCTATGAATTATATCACTGGCAAGAACTTGTGTTTTTTAAAAAATACACTTTTATTGATTTCAGAAGGAGGAAGGGAGAAGGGGAGAGACATAGAAACATCAATGATGAAAGAGAATCATTGATTGGCTGCTTCCTGCACACCCCTACTGGGGATCTAGCTTGAAACACAGGCATGTGCCCTGACTGGGAGTTGAACCATGACCTCCTGGTTCCTGGGTTGTGCTCAACCACTGAGCTACTCCAGCAAGGAGGCAAGAAGCTTTTAAGGAGACAGGTATATTTCAAAAGGACAGAGTAAGAATCTGCAATTACGAATTGCAGTTACATTCCTAAAGGAAATGCTCTAAAAAAGTAGAGGAAAGAGGCCTAATCAGGAAGAAAGGTTAGAGACTCTGAAGGAATAATGAGGCCTTTAGTTCATAACACAGCTACTTTCTGCACAGCGGAGGGAAACACAACTATATCTTTTCATCTAAGACCCACTTTGCATCGCCATCAGTTCCTGCAATTTATAAAGAAGTGCAAGTTCCCAGCCATTTTAAATAGATGCAAAGTAGCTGAGAGACTGAACAGAGTTAGCATCTGAACTCCCATAAGGCTGTGCTTCTGGAGTTTTCCAACGAGACATTACATTTCTCTCTACAGTCACCTTCTCTTTGATCAAACATCATCTCCAAGGAAGAAGAGTATTTTGATCCTATCACATATATGGCAGGTTTCATTCAATTTGGCCTGATTAATGACCTAAGTGCAGAGGAACAGATATTCACCTTATAGTTTGCTCTGATGCGGGTTTTTCTATGAAACCTGAAATGGAAGATTTAACAGCGTCTTGAGGTTGAGGCCACACCCTCACACTTCAGCTACAGTCTCTCTTGTTTTTGGGGATGCCCTCCTTTCAAACAGATTACAAGTCTCCATCAGGTCAAAATTAGCTCCATAAAAGGTGAGGTCATTAATAATTCTGTTTTAACTAGGACATTTGCTAAGCCTAGCTTATATTACCAATGTTTCCGATTCTATTCTAGCAACAAAGAGGACAGGGTGCTACTGAACTTATGCAAATAAGTCTAGTGTCATAACCAAAGGAATATTCCAGAGGGCATTAGTAATTTGGGGGAAGACAAAGGTCACTGTTGCATCTCACATAGGTGTTCTCTTGTCTATTCCCATCATCACAAGTGTCCAGGCACCCTCCACATGTCTCCCTGGAAATGGGAGAGATCTCAAATTCCTGTGAATCACATGGTGTCCCCTCCATTGTGAAGATGGTGCAAATGGGACCAACCAGTGATGGGATCCAATGTGGTATGTTACCTTACGTGAACAATAATGACAATGCCAGCTCACATTTTTTAGTATTTATTGATTCAAAGCAAGTCTTCTAAGCAATTTCCACCACCACAAGAAATCTAATAGGTACTTTTTTTTTTTTTTTTTTTTTAGTTGAAGAACACAGGGGAAAGGAAGAGGATCACTAGTCCTTGACATCTAACTCTACAGGAGCACTTTCAAAGGAGCTGATGATGTTGGAGGCTTTACTCTGGTAGTTCCCAGCATCCTCTCTCCTGACAGGGTTTATGGTGAGGGTTCTGCGGTCCTGCAACAGCTTCATCCTCTCCCTGAGCCACAGACTCGTAGCATTGAATAACCAGTTGGTGGACCTCGCATTTGAGTATCAAGTCATGACCACCGCTTCCTCATTCTCTGTGACTGTGGTTTTGTGGCTAGGTGTATTGGACACCCTCTGGCCCTGTGAAGACATAGATGGTGAGAATGATTGAGTGTGGGCTTGAGACCTGGGGCCATGTTCCTGCCTCAAAGATCTAAGCCCTGACTCTGATTGTTATGAAGGTAATTTGGTTCCACAATAAAAATTAATGAATTCTAAATTTGCGATCACTCCCCAGATCAAATCTACCCCTCTGAACTGAAGACCCCTAAGAAGGAAGGATATGACCCAATGATTGATCTAGGGATCGAAAGACATCTAATAAGGCCACTGAGATTGGAGGAAAAATGTAGCTATGGCTGCCGATAGACCTCAAGTGACTCAGATCAATTTCTCATGGCCTGTGTGGCTCTGCTTAGGGACTGTTTCTCCTTGTGCCTCACTTTCCCATCAGTGAAGTAAAATGAATATTTGACTGCTAAGCTGACATTGTACTAATCATAAAATATTCACAGTATCTGACATAAATTTTGGGAAGGAAAACTGTTCAAATAAGAGGCATTTGTTATTGATGGACTTCATGAGAGAATCCCCTGCGCTGTTCCCTGGTGGATGAGCAGCTACCAGGGGAATCTTTACTCCTGCTCCTCCCTTGCGACACTAACCTTTCTCTGGACTCTCCTAAATCCCTAAGAACAGTCAGCGAATAATCTGTGGAGCTTGTCCAGTTGTGCTCTCCACAAACAGTCTCAGGTGAAGGACCAGTCTCCATCTCTGAAAAGACGTGGCTCTTAGGTTTGAGCCCCAACTGGTGACCAGCTCAAGAGCCTTGTGACTCTGGCACATGCGAAACTGTTGCTCTCACTCAGCCCTTCCCAGGAGGCAAAACTCAGCCAGACACAGGCTCCCCAGGGTCTCTGGAATTAGGACGTTGTGACAGGGGCCTGCAGAGGGGCTGCCCCAGATGAGCTTTTCTGTGAAGAACCCAGGGAGCACCTCTAGCCAGGTCCTTACAGAGCCCTGCAGGGTCTATCTCAGGATGATGGTCAGGGAAAGGGGCCCACGGACCTGGACTGAGTCTAGTCTCCCTCTGCTGACTCAATCCCATCAAATTGGTCCTTCTCTCTGTGGTGAATGTCTGTGGGGCTGGAATGTGGGAACGGAACTCTGACCTTAGGAAGTTTGTCTCCACTGTGTGTGTCCTGCACTAAATGCCCAAACCCAGTTTGGGACATGATGCAGAGGGGGATGCAAGGGAGTCCACGACTGGCAGTCCTGTGTGTCAAGTAGAGTTTACCCCACCTGACACCTAGAGGTCAGAGAGCAATTACTCACCATATACGTTGAGAGATCCCAATGCTCTTGTTCTTTGACCATTTGGAAGGAGAGCTACTGCCAAGTAGATTCCTTCATCGCTGGGAGTGACGTGTCTTATCATCAGGGATCCGTCAAATAATGTTGTCTCTCGACCAGTGTTTCTGGGCCCTGTTTCATAGTCACCCTGACCCAATGCAATATACCCGATCAAATTAGAGTACTTCACCACTCCTCCCCTGTACCACCAAATTACTAAAGCACCAGGAGGACTATTGCGGATACGTAGAATCACATCCTGCCCTTCAGCAGCAATGGTTGAGACAATAGCAAATTGTTCAGTGGTGGGCGGGATCCGGTTGGTAAGACTAGAAGGGAAGACTAGAAGGGAAGAGAGAAATTGATCAGTATTGTGATCTATGTATTGGGATGGAGAGATGAGGCATTTCTCTTCAACTCTCAGCCTTGGTCTGCATGTGAGTTCGTGTGTGCATCTCCTTGGTCAAGGTGAGCAACATGGCCACCATTGCTTCAGCACCTCAGAACCTATGCTCTTTGTCTTGAATTCTCTTTCCCAGCTCTCTGTTTGGCTGTCCTCCTTACTGCACTCAGATCCCTTTTGACACTCAGCGGCCTTCTTGGAACTCATTCCCTGACCACGTCCTCTGAAGATCCTCTATCTTCACTCTCTGACCTGTCCCCACTCTGTGCCCTTCAGGGCATTGGTGGGTACCTGATGTCACAAGTAGATCTCTTCTTCTCTATTTTTTCTCCATATAGTGTGAGCTGAAAGTGGGCAGGGGATTTTGTGATCTTGTGCCCCCCTCCCCCCCAGTGCCTGCAATAGGCTGCAAACACCGGTGGGTACACGAATGAGTGTTCCCAGGCTTGACCATGTTCCATTTTGTATTTTCCCATATTTGTAGATGTTGTTGGGGACAATGTTTAGCACCCTGGTTAAAATGTTCCTGCTATCACCTGAAAGAAATTGATATTACTGTGTTCAGTTGTCAACATTCAATACTCTGTGATAAATAACTTAGCAAATGAACCGTAATTGAGGTTTTCCTGCCCCTCACCACTTCCACATCATGAAATTTTTCTGTTGCTGAGCCCCCTATCTCATCCTACTCTGCGCCCCTGTCCTTCCACTCAGGGCCAAAGAGAAGCCCTTTCTCCCCTTCCAGAGTGCTGTCTTCCCCAGGGGATCTTGGCCACTCTCCGACTGCCAACCTCCCTTCCATTCCCAGGGATTGTCCCCTCCTTACCAGCCAGCAGGAGCCCCAGCCAGGGGACAAGTCTTCTGTGGGCAGAGGCTGCAGGGAACTCCATGGTGACTGCTGCCTGCTCTGTCCCTCCCTCTGAGAGAAGAGCTCGAGGTCCAGTAAGGCTCCCAGGCACCTCTGTCCAGACTGCCGTCCCTCCTTCCTGTGTGCTGAGCCTCCTCCTGGGGCAAGATAACCTCCCTGGTCATGTGGGCCAGGGCGGGGTCAGGGCCCAGGACCTCCCTCTCACTCCCCTCATTTTTGCCAACCCTGTTGGCCCTTTCAGTTTATCTTTTCTCTGTATTTTGGATCCCTGGAAACTTCTGAAGCCTTAGACAACACACACACATACAAACACAAACAACACATGCACAGACACATGCCCATAAAAGCACTTGCCTGGGGCGTCCAGTTCCTGGTCATTCTCCACAGCTCCAGGTCAGTTCACATTTGACTTTTCCCTTCAGTTCTAAAAGTCTGGGCCCCCCACACAATATTGTCACAGGGATGCCCCGGCTCTACATTGGCTCACCTGTGAAATTTTGTAAGGATTGGGATGCCCAGGTGACATTTTTGAAAGGCTGCTTCAGCAGCTGCCCAGCTTGCATGGATGCCAGGATGAGACCATATGATGTGAGCGTGGGGAGCCCTGCCCCTCTCCTGTGCACAGGAAGTGTCTCCAGATCCTCTTAAAATGCAGATTCTGACTCAGCAAGTGTGCAGTTGACCAGAGACTCTGCATCTGACAAGCTCTCAGGGGAGGTGGATCTTACTGGCCTGTGGAGCCCACTTGTAAGAGCAAGGCTTAGGAGGGAACATGTCCTCCTGAGAGGGTGAACCACTCACCCCAGCATTAGCTCCTGCTTCATCTTGGTCTTGGGTCTGTCAGCACCACACAGAGAGCCCCACAGGCCACAAACTGGGTATTGTTTCTGGTTGTGACACAGAAACCCAGCTGGGCACCATGTCTTCCCTGTGTTCTCAAATGTGCTGGGAAGATGGGATTTCCTCCCAGCAGGAAGGGCACAGAGGTGGCTAGCAGTGAGAAGCGGTCAAGTTAGGTGATCACTGCAGAGGGACCCTCTCTCTATCTCAGGTTGTCACTGGCCTGGACGTTGTTTCCAGAGACAGAGACCCCATCACCCCAGAGATCAGAAGGACATGCAGTTTCCAGGTTTGAAGGGTAAGGTGTAAAGCAAGGACTATGGTGGGAACTCAGGTGACTCTGGGCTCCATGGTCCTTGGGGAATGTTTTCAAGGAGACACTCCCTCTCTTTGTGGGTTGACCCTGTCCATGTCTTACCTGACTTTTCAGGCAGCCTCTGTCTTCTGCCTGAGTTACTTTTTTGAGGTCACCTCGCCTTGCCCATGTGTGATTCCAGTTATGAGTTTGGGAGCAGCATAGAGATCCCTGAAAAAGCAGCTGCCCCTACACCCTGTCAAAGTAAGAAATGTCCAAACCTGTGGAGGATTGTTATGAGTATTTCAACTGAATTGATGTCATATGACTGCAAGCAAGATATCAAATCCTGAGAAGAACAGCGGTTTTGTTGCTTATTTTATACATTATAAGCAAAAAAGAAGATGAAAAAAGTTGCATGAAATCTATTGGAAAGTGAGAAAAAGGTTAGCAGGGAGATTTCTAAAAATAAATAAAAAGCAATATGGAGAAACTCTTACTATTTTTACATTGGAGGGTCCAGGATAGTTAACATTTACAGCAGGTACAGAGGCTTGCAGGGAACCAGGCAACAAGAGCGCTCTGTGGTCTTGTATTCTGGCCCCACAGGCTCTGCCTTCAATGGGTCTAGCAATGAAAATTTGCTAGAGGTATGTGATGTCAAAGGTATGTTATCCATGATGCCTAAGAACAGGGAAAGGGCTCACTTAACGTAAAGTCTGACATTTGCTAAGGAAGCTGTGGGCCTGTGACATGACTACCTGCCATCACCTGCCCATTTAGGCATTTGTGATCAGACCACACTGTGCGTCACTGAGCTTGTCAGGCATGCCATGGGGTCCCCTGTGCTTGTCAGATTTCTTACACAGGCCCTTTTTCATTCACATTTTCTGGAAAGAACAGGGGGGACAGCGCAGGCAGGATGGAGGGGCCTAGAAAAATCTATTAGTCTGGGAATGGAAATCTGTCTCCTTCTTTACCTCCTTAGCCAAAGCCCAGTTCAAGTGTGGATTTCCTGTGTTTTGTAGGTGCGTCTCAATATCTCCCCCTAGAAGGCAAAAGGAGACCTGCAGGCAATGTCAGGTACTGCACTATTAATGCTGATCAGGCTCACTGTGAGCCCTGGACAGAGGTGAGCTCTGACTTCTAGACTATGAGCCAGCCATCCAGGGCCCGGTCACTGTGTGTCTCAGACATCCTGAATGCATCCCAGGGCAGGCTGGGCCCAGTGAGAGGTCTGGCTTTATCCAGAGTATTATGAGTCCAGTGTCCAGAAAACTGTCCCCTCTGGTGGATATGCTGTTTAAGGAGAATGTGCTTTCCAGGTTTTCAATGCCAGGGCCTGGTGAGGGCTCTTTTGGGAGAGGGTGCTGGCCTAGATGGTTGACCCCCAAAATGCCCTCTGTGTTTCTCATCACAGCATGGGGATGTTGCCTCCAGTCCCCTGTGTCCCTCTTTGTCATCTGTTCTAGGCCTCCCCACAGGGCCCAGGTTCTAGAGCAGCTCCACGTGGAGTGTCAACCAGGGAATTCTGTGGGCTTCTCTGTTAGGGGAGGGGAGGTCCCCGTGGGACCCTCAGCAACTCTGAGATGGAAGCAACCCCAGATCCTGGGTTCTCCTTTCCCATTCTGCTGAGGAAGTTTCCGTTGTTCCCCAGGAAATCCACACTTGAACTGGGCTTTGGCACCATGGGTAGCTTCTACTTTGGTTAAAGCAGTACCAGCTTCTGCAGTCAACCCTTTTATCTTTCTAAAAATATTTTAGAGAGTAGTAGCTTAACTATGAAAGGATTTCAAGTTTTACCAGGTGTAATGGGTCAAGACTATACTGGTGAAATTAAAGTTATAACACAGACAAGAAATACCATAATTCAAACTTTTCCAGAAACTAGGATAGCCCAGATTATAATTTTGCCCTGTTGTACAGCAGGGAAACTTCTCTCCACAGAGCTTTGGGGAGAAGGAGGATTTGGATCCTCTAATCAAATGTACTGGGCGCAGCTAGTTAAATGAGGGCATCCAGAGCTAGAATTAAAATTAAATGGGCAAGTTTTCCTAGGAACAATAGATTTGAAGGCAGAGGTTTCTGTGATTGCCTCCAGGCACTGGCCCCCTGCTTGGCCTCTTAGTACAGCCACTGCCAATCTACAAGGCATTGGCCCAGTCTCTCAGCCTCAACAGAGTGTGCAGCTCATCAAATGGGAAGATTTAGAGGGAAATACAGGATATTTTACACCTTTTGTGCTTGATTGTTTACTTATTAACCTCTGGGGAAGGGACATTCTAGAGCAAATGGGAGTATTATTAATGAGTCCCAATGCTGTGGTTACAGATCAAATGTTAAATCAAGGATTTTATCCTGTTAAAGGATTAGGCAAAAGGCAGCAAGGCAGATTATCTCCTATCCCCAGGTCCACCCAGAAAGGGAGAAGAGGGTTAGGATACAGGAGCCACAGCCTTTTCATTAAGGGCCTTGGTCATCTCTCCGACCCAGAAGACTGCTGCAAAAATTACATGGCTCTCTAAGGACCCTGTTTGCGTTGATCAATGGCCCTTAACTGGAGAGAAGCTTCAAGCAGCACAGCTTCTAGTACAAGAACAGCTTGAAGCTGGTCATATTGAACCTACTTATAGTCTTGGAATACACCTATTTTCGCAATTAAGAAAAAATCAGGTGGGTGGAGACTTCTGCAAGATCTCTGAGCAGTAAATAAAACCACAGAGGTTATGGGCTCCCTTCAATCAAGGCTGCCCTCACCTACTGCTATTCCTCTTAATTATGAACTACTCATTCTAGATTTAAAGGATTGTTTTTTCACTATACCTTTGCATCCAGATGACTGTAAACGATTTGCATTTAGTGTCCCTGCAATAAACTTTAAAGAGCCAGGGAAGAGATACTGATGGAAAGTGTTGCCTCAGGAAATGGCTAACAGAATTACGTTATGCCAGGATTTTGTGGATGCAGCTATCCACCCCATAAGGCAGCAGCACCCCCAGGCATACATCATTCATTATATGGATGACATCTTCTTGGCTCATGACAATGTGGACACTCTTCATAAAGCTTTTGCAGACTTACAACACTCTCTCTTAACTATGGGACTGTGTGTTGCACCAGAAAAGGTACAGAAAAGTTCTCCTTTTCAATATCTAGGCAGTTTAATTGAATGATGTACTGTGCGTCCTCAACGTTTACAAATTCGGACGGATTCATTAGTAACTTTAAATGATTTTCAAAAATTACTTGGGAACATTAATTGCGCCCGTCCTTCATTAAAGTTGACTACTGCAGATTTAGCTCCTTTGTATGGTATTCTTTGGGGAGATTCCTCACCATCTTTTCGTAGACAATTGACTGCAGAAGCTGGTACTGCTTTAACCAAAGTAGAAGCTGCCCTTCAAGCTGCTCAGCTTGCAAGAGTAGATTTAACTAAACCCCTTCAGGTATTAATTTTCCCTACTACTCACACTCCCACGGGAGCCATGTGGCAGGACCCAGGAGTAATAGAATGGCTCCACCTGGCCCACTCTCCAACCAAAGTATTAACACCTTTTCATGATTTGGTTTCTCAGTTCATAGCGAAAGCACGGTAGACACTAGTTCAATTAGGAGGGCAAGAACCTTTCCTCGTTATAGTGCCATTTACCACAGCATAGCAAAGTTGGCGATGGAAATACTCTATTAATTGGCAAACAGCTCTTGCTAACTATCCTGGTCAAATTGGAAATCATTATCCTGCTAATAAGATTTTATAGTTTTTGTCTGTTACAACTTTTATCTTTCTAAAAATAGTTAAGCAGCAACCTCTCCCCCAAAGCACTAACCGTCTTCACTGACGGGTCCAGCTCAGGGAAAGCGGGATTTCATAGTGTAAAGAGTTCTAAAGTAATTCAGACACATTACTCCTCTGCACAACGAGTAGAAATCCAAGCTCTCACTTATGCTTTAGAAAACTTTGCCTCTGAACCTGTCAACATCTACAGTGACAGTGCTTATGTAGTTGGAATGGCTACAATTATTGAAACTGCTACCATTGGGCATACAGACTCTGAGGAGCTATTCCACCTGTTTATCACCTTGCAAAGAGTTATTCAAAAACGGCAATTCCCATGTTTTATTGGCCATATTAGACCCCATTCTGGCCTTCCAGGTCCTTTGGCTGCAGGTAATGAGGAAGTAGAGCGTATCATTGCCTCAGTAGAGGAGACCACTCCATTTTCCATGGTACAGGCCTCACATGCCCTGCATCATCAAAATGCCTCTGCCATGCGCAAGGAATTCCATATTTCTCAAGAGCAGGCTCGCCAAATTGTCAAGCAATGCCCTCAGTGTGTTATTCACCTCCCTGTGTCAGCATTAGGGGTAAATCCCCGAGGACTTAAACCTAATCAAATCTGGCAAATGGATGTTACTCATGTGCCTAAATTTGGCAGATTTCGGTGGGTCCATGTCTCTATAGACACATGCTCATGTTTCATTTTTCCTTCTCCCCGAACAGGTGAAAGTGTAAAGCGTGTAATTAACCACAGCCTATTGGCTTTTCCAGTCATGGGACGGCCCTAGAGATAAAAACAGAAAATGGACCTGCATATACTAGCTCCTCCTTCCAGCAATTTTGTAAGCAATACCAAATTATGCATAAAACAGGAATTCCCTATAATCCCCAGGGACAGGCAATTGTAGAAAGGGCTAATCAAACCTTAAAAACTCAATTACAAAAACAAACAGAGGGAGAGAGGCATAATCCTACTCCACAGAATCAGTTAAATCATGCCTTTACACTTTAAATTTTTTAAATGGTGACGATGAAGGTCACACAGCAGCCGAGAGACATCAAACTCCTTGTGCCGTGGCATCTGCTGGTATGGCACGGTGGAAGGATTTGCAAACAGGACAGTGGAACGGGCCAGATCCAGTAATGAAGTGGGGAAGAGGCCATGTTTGTATCTTTCCAGAAGGTGCTTCTAACCCCATCTGGGTGCCAGAACAAGCAGTGCGTCACCACCATGGACCTGGGAGAACAACTCATCCCACCATTCAAGAAGCTGAAGATCACACCTCTGGTGATGATGCCAGCTCAGCCACCGGCCCCAAAGAAGGAGAGAAGAGTAAGGCAGCAGGCTAAGACCACCCGAGAAGCTAGTGTCCCCACATGGGGTCAACTGAAGAAGCTGATCACCGATGCTCGGCAAGTGGTGAAAGAACAGGAGGTTCAGGTAACCCCCTCCAACCTGTTTCTTGCTATGATGGCACTTGTCAGCTGCCAGGTAAGTATGGCTGCAGCAGAAACTTACTGGACTTATGTTCCAGACCCTCCTATGGTCAATCCAGCCACCTGAACTGGAGATTCAGTGCCAGTATTTACTAACAACACTAATATGGTCAGGGGTAGCTCCGACAAGCATATAACTCCTTCTTCCCAAGGTGATTATACCTATAATGGCTTTAGTGGGGAGCTCTCTATTTGTTTGTCAAAAAAGGGAACTTCAGGATGTTTACAGCGTGGACAAGAAAATAAGACGTCCTATGGTGCGACAAACATTGCTAACATTGAAGGCCCCTGGGATATGGGAAAATATGTTCAGACAGTTACTAAAGTAGGATTTCCTAAGGCCGCCCGATGGCTGTCTGATAAGCATCCCCCGCTCCCCTCCTGCCCTAATAGCACCACTACTGAGTTGGGAGCATTTCCTCAATGGCAAGATTGTGCCAATTCTGTACCAGTGAGACATAATATTTCTGGCTCTGACTTGTATGTATTGGATTGGTCCCACAGGCTTGATGCTAAATATCCCTATCACGAGCCTATGTCACCAGGAGGTTTTGTAGTTATGCCCTAACCACAAAAACTGGAAATTTACAGAAAGATCTGTGGCGTTTAGCTGCTGCTCTTGATTTTCTTAATTTTACTGGCTCTTTCTCAGCTAATACTAAGGGAGCATGTACATTGAACTGTTGTTATGGCTTACGAGCCTGTGTCCATCTCCCATATGTATTGGTGACTGGACATGTGAATATCACTAGATTGGACACTCATTATGCTGTCGAATGCCATTACTGTAACCTTAACAGCTGTGTTTCCAGGCATAACCTGAATGAAGATACATAGATTTTAAAGCAGCCTTCTTTTATTATGCTTCCTACCAATATAACAGGAACATGGTATCATGATGCGGGCCTCCAGGCATTGCAGGAATTACACAATCAGCTGTCTGGGGAAAAGTGTGCTTTGGGACTTATTGTTACTCTAGTTACTGTTATTGCATCTGTTGTAACTGCTTCTCTTGCATTGACCCAAAGCATCCGGAACGCAAAGTTTGTCAATGAATTGGCACAGAACACCTCAACAACATCTCATGATCTAGAAGATATAGACAAAAGGCTAGAAACAAAGCTAAATGCTTTGGAAGCTGTAGTGATAGGACTAGGTAATCAATTAGAAAGTATCAAGATTAGACAACAGCTGCAATGCCATGCTGCTTTTACATATATTTGTGTGACTTCAGCCCACTATAACAGTTCTCTATGGGCTTGGAATAAAATCAAGATGCACCTACAGGGAATATGGCATCATAATAATATCAATATAGACCTGGTGTGGCTACACAAACATGTGCAAGCCATTCAGAATAGTCATGATGAAATTATAACTCTGGCAAAACTGGTAAAAGAATTGCTAGATGATTTAAAAGAAGTTAATCCTTGGAATATGTTCAAAAACACCGCCTCGTACCTAATTGGATTCTTTTGTGTAATACTAATCTTATCCTGCTTTTTTTCAATCATCAGCAACTTATTGCAATCTCAAGTCCGAAGGCTCCAGCTGGATGTCCACAGGCTACATTTAAAAATGAAAAATGGGGAGATGTGGAGGGCCCCCTGTGAAGGCACATGGACATTCTTTAAATTGGTGTCAGCTGAGTTCGAGGTGACTGGCAGAGCCGCTTCTCAAAAACACCCTCCCCAAGAAGGCAGAGAATGTTATCAGTACTGACTTCTTATCTTTGTCAGGTGCCAGGAATGAGGGAATGAATAGGACCTTGGTCCACCCAGGCCTTGATATATTAAATCCAGTCCTAGTACCCGGAATGAGGGAATGAATAGGACCTGGGCCCACCCAAACTCATTTGATCCTAAGTTTTTCGGTGAAACCCCCTTGTATTTTGGAATATAAATGAATGCGCTGCTTCTCGGCTCTGGGTCATCTGTCTCTCCAGCAGAAGAGGGCAGCAGCTCACCCGGGACCCTGCTTTAAATCTATCTCTGTGTCTTCCCTCTTTCTTTCTTTTATTTCTCAATCCCCGGACGCCTCTACTAAGAACTAGTTTCATCTCTGTTTCCATGCTGGACGCAGAAAAGGGAGATCCCTGCCGCATCAGGCCCCCACAACATGATCTGACTGCAAGTGTCACACAGGATGACAGGCTTCCATTATATGGTTTGCCTCATCCATTTAATGAGTGTTTACTGAGTACCTGTGGTGTTTCAGGTCAGGGCTGGGCCCTGGGAATGCCACAGAGAGCAGGAAATACGTGGGCCCTGCACTCGTGGAGTTTAACTTGTAAAGAGAGACAGGCTCTCAGATAAACGTTCCATAAATATTTATGTGGAAAAGTCTTTCACACAAAGAATTAGGTGCTTGTAAAATTATTAAAGGGCTAGAGAAATAGAAGTTAAAGAGTTGCCACTAGAAGTCAGGTTTTAAGGTCAAGCTGGCACAGCCCCCTCCTACAGGTAAAGAATGAGCTGTGTCTGCCAGAGGCCACCCATCAGTTAACACAGTAGCAGAAATAAGAGGCCCATCTCCTTTCCAGCTCCCAAATTACACACAAGTGCATCTCAGAGGCTGAGTTTAATTCACATCTGGACTCTCAATCACAAGGAGTGGGGGAATGGAGTATTTAACCTTTCAGTCTACCTGATATAGGAGGGAACATGGAAAGGGGTGGAACATAAATGCCAGGTGCCAATTCATGGCATGTCTGAGTCCACATGCAGGCTGTGGGACTCTAGGCAACTGATCCCACCTCAAAAAACTTCAGTCTCCCTATGTGATATCATAGAAAGATATTTGGTGTTACTTCCTGGTTCTTAGAACTTTGCAGAAAAATACTTGGAATTTTATGATTTATAAGGGTGATAAGAGTGTCTTTTGTGGTGATGAAGAAACTCTGATAGGCCTCTGGATAGATGCAAGGTAAGGGCAGATCACCATAAAGACAGAACCTTGCTCCCCGAGCTGATTGCGCGGGTGGGAAGACACTCAGATACCGGTTTCAGTCCACTTTCTGTCTTTTGGTTCCTCTTTCCTCCCAAGTAAGGGAATCAGCCCTGAGGAAGGAGTGCTCCTGGAAACCACGCAACCAAGTGTTGTCTGGTGAGTGGTGTACTACCATACCAGTTTAAAATTGTGACAGTACATTGCAGAAAGATGGCCGCCGACAGGAATTAATGCCAAGAAATCTATGACATTTCTATACACCAATAGTAAACTTACAGAAAGAGAGACTAAAAATCCCATTTACCATCGCACCAAAAAAAGTAAGATACCTAGGAATAAACTTAACCAAGGACGTAAAAGACTTATACCTGGAAAACTACAGGACACTGAAAAAAGAGATAGAGGAAGACATAAACAGATGGAAGAACATACCGTGTTCATCGATTGGTAGAACCAACACCATCAAAATGTCCATACTACCAAAAGCAATCTATAGATTCACTGCACTCCCCATTAAATTACCAACAGCATATTTCACAGACCTAGAAAGAACTCTCCAAAAATTCATCTGGAATAAAAAAAAGACGCGGAATACCCACAGCAATCCTGAAAAAGAAGAACAAAGTAGGCGGGATCTCAATACCAGGTTTCATGCTGTATTACAAAACCACTATTCTCCAAACAGCCTGGTACGGGCACAAGAACAGACATATAGACCAATGGAATAGAATAGAGAACCCAGATATCGACACAAACCACTATACTCAATTAATATTTGACAAAGGAGGCATGAATATACAATGAAGTCAAGACAGTCTCTTCAATAAATGGTGTTGGGAAAATTGCACAGATACATGCAAAAAAATGAAACTAGACCAGCAACTTACACCATAAAAAAAATAAACTCAAAATGGATAAAGGACTTAAACATAAGATGGGAAACCATAAAAATACTAGAGGAATCCACAGGCAAAGAAATCTCAGACATATGCCAAAGCAATTTCTTCACCGATACCGCTCCTAGGGCAATGGAAACTAAAGAGAAATTAAACAAATGGGACTACATCAAAATAAAAAGCTTTTGCACAGCAAAAGAAACCATCAACAAAACAATAAGAAAACTCACTGCATTGGGGAACATATTTGCAAATGTTATCACTGAAAAAGGTTTAATCTCCAACATTTACAGGGAACTCATACAACTTAAAAAAAGGAAAATAAATGATCCAATAAAAAAATGGGCAGAGGACCTAAATAGAAACTTTTTGAAAGAAGAGAGAAGGAAGGCCAAGAAACATATGATAACATGCTCAAAGTCACTAATTATCTGAGAGATGCAAATCAAAATGACAATGCAGTACCATCTCACACCTGTCAGAATGGCTATCATCAAGAAATCAACAAAGGACAAGTGCTGGCAAGGATGTGGAGAAAAAGGAACCCTTGTGAACTGCTGGTAGGAATGCAGACTGGTGAAGCCACTGTGGAGAGCAGTCTGGAGTTTCCTCAAAAAATTAAAAATGGAACTCCCATTTGACCCAGTATCCCACTTCTAGGAATATATCCCAAGAAACTAGAAACACCAATCAGAAAGGATATATGCACCCCTATGTTCACAGCAGCACAATTCACCATAGCTAAGATTTGGAAACAGCCTAAATGCCCATCAGCAGATGAGTGGATTAGAGAACTATGGTATATCTACACAATGGAATTCTAGGCTTCTATAAAAAAGAAGGAATTCTTACCATTTGCAGCAGCATGAATGGACCTAGAGAGCATTATGTTCAGTGAAATAAGCCAGGCAATGAAAGAAAAATGCCACATGATCTCACTCATTTATGGAAAATAAAGAACATTATAACCTGATGAACAAAAAGATGGATACAGAGGCAGTAAAACATCAACAAGACTGTCAAATTAAAGCAGGAAGGCTGGGGAGTGTTGGGGAGGGGAGAAATAAATCCACCAAAAGACTTGTATGCATGCATATAAGCACAAGCAATGGACACAAGACACTATGGGTGTTTGGGGCATGAGGGCATGCGACAGGGGACAGGGGAGGCTGGGGGAAGGTCTATGGGGAAAAAAAGGAGATATATGTACTACTATATGCAATATTTTAAACAATAAAAATACATAAATATATAAATAAATAAAGAGACAAAACCTTGCTTAGAAGCTGGAATTGCCTCAGGAGATGAGGGTATGTGAAGTGTGTAGGAATTTTTGACTGCCAATGTAAGACTTGTTTAAATCTGTAGATAATTTTTATGAGTTCATTTGAGCCAAATTGATGAGAATTGCTAGAAAGCCAAAACTCAATGGACTCAGAAAATGCGAATTTTACTTCTTATTTTATACATTACAATCAAAGCAGAAGGCATAAGGAGTTACCTGAAATCCATTGGTGAAATATAAGAAGGTGGGAGAAAGCAAAGTGGGGAAATCTCTGAGACTGGATAAAAAGTAAAACAAGTAGACACATACCAATTATACATGGGTGGGTGCAGGATAGTTAACAGTTAGCAATTAATACCATGACAATAACAATGAGGGGATCTGCGGTGCAGTAGGAAGTCTGGAAATAAAGAAATTATACAAACATTCCATAGGTATGCTACTGTAGACAGGCTTTGTTAAACTAAAGATTGGCCTTTGTTAGGGAAGAGGTTGGCCTAAAACTTGACAACCCACCATGGCTCGCTTTTGTTTAGAACATTTTCATTTCAGATCATCCTATGTAGTTACTGTAGATCTGAGATTGTAAGTCGCACCGCAGGCCTCCCCTGACCTTGTCAGGTTGAGTATGTGGGTGGCCTTTTGATGTCAACACTTTCAAATTTTGGTCATAAGTCAATCTAAAGGATGCATTAATGACCAACATTTGGATTGGATAATGTGCTCCCACAGGGCTAAGAAGGCTCATTCCTAGGAAGCCTTAGTGTAAGCATTTGTCTTGCTGAACAACGGACCACTCGGGATGGGCCAAGACTTTAACCTTGGATGGAAGTCAAGGCTGAATTTTCTCAAAAGTGGAAAGCAGGTAAATGGGAGGCAGGCAGGTTCCATTGGCCTTCACTAAGAAAAACAGTCTGGATTATTTCTAACCTATAATCCAACTTTTGTTATCTGACTCATTTCTCTGTCTTTTGCCTCTAGTATGACATTTACTCATAGTTTGAGGGCAACCTATACAACTCTTCAATTATTATCATCTGACCATGAGATGGGTTCCCATTTACTATGGCCCATATATTTCCCATTGGAAACACTCAAGTGCTATTCATTATTAATCTGATTCCTGCTAGTTTTGCATTTAAAAGCTATCATCTTATGGTTCATGCAGAAACAAGGCTGTAAGAATACAATGCTATAAATTACAATTTCCATCTAAACATTCCAAAGTCAAGGAAGACAGTAATAGTTTAATCAGTAATTTTCCTATGTCTCAGCAGCTGTTATACGGGGCCTTGTTTTTAAAGCTTCTATTTTAAATAATATAGTTAGGAATCTTTGATAGATTAAAGTGTAAGCATATTCCCATAATCAGGTTCTAGCATTCATACAAAAAATATCTTTCTCAATATTTCTTTTCCACTAACTTTCTACATCTTCCCATGACCTTCTTGGTTTATCGCTTTTTAGTCATTCAAAAATAACCAACTTATGAAAACATGCTCAAAGTCGCTAATCATCCCAGAAATGCAAATCAAAATGACAATGAAGTACCATCTCACACTATCAGAATGGCTATCATCAACAAATCAACAAATGACAAGTGCTGGCAAGGATGTGGAGAAAAAGGAATCCTTGTGCACTGCTGGTAGGAATGTAGACTGGAGCAGCCACTATGGAAAACACTATGCAGTTTCCTCAAAAAGATTAAAAATGAAACTTCCATTTGACCCAGTAATTCCAATTCTAGGAATGTAACCCAAGAAAGGATATGTGCATCCCTATATACATAACTGCACAATTTACTATAGCTAAGATCTGGAAACTGCCTAAGTGCCCATCAGCAGACGAGTGGATTAGAAAACGTAGCACATCTACACAATGGAATAATAAACTGCTGTAAAAAAAATTATTACCATTTGCAAAAGCAAGGATGGGACTGGAGAATATTATGCAAAGTGAAATAAGCCAGTGAGAGAAAAATAAATATCACATGATCTGACTCATTTGTGAAATACAATGAACAACAAACTAATGAACAAAAATACAACCAGAGACATAGAAGCATCGAACAGACTGTCCAATCTATGAGTGTAGACAGGGAATGAGAGGATAAGAGAACAACCAAAGGGTTTGTATGCATGCATATGAGCATAACCAATGGACACAGACAGTAGCAGGGTGAGGGCATATGCTGGTGCATGGAAGCGGCCAGGGAGAGATCAATGGGGGAAAAGGAAACTCATGTAATACTTTAAACAACAAAAAAATTAAACTTATTTTTAAAAGCATAAAAGTGTTTTTAATCTTAAAAAATAAAATAAAATAAACAACCAACTTCCCCAGCCAGTGTGGAGGAGTGGTTGAGCATCAACTCATGAACCAGGAGGTCACAGTTCAATTCCCAGTCAGGGCACATGCCTAGGTTTCGGGCCCCATCCCCTGCAGGAGACGTGCGGGAGGCAGCCATTCTATGTATGATTCTCTCTCATCATTGCTGTTTCTCTCTCTATCTCCCTCTCCCTTTCTCACTCTGAAATCAATAAAAACATTTTTTAAAATAACCAACTGATTAGGAAAAACTACTTACTTTTAAATTCTCTTAAAAACAAACACATTACATTCCTTTCCTTTGCAATAGCATTCCTTCTAAATTTCAATATGTTACCAGAAAGAGAGCCAGGTCCTGAACGGATTTGCTTAAGGCCAGCCTGCAGTGTGTGGGTTCTTGACTTGGTGCAAGAAAGATTTCACAACACGAGTTCAGGTGACTTTGAAAGTGGAACAGTGAAACAAGGAAAGGCTGAGGATAGAGGCAGTAGGGGAGAGACTAGGCAGGGCTGTTTGGGCTCTCTAGAAACATGGGAATGAAGTGAGTCTAGGTGGGGCTGCTCTCAGCTCACGGGTAAAGGAGTTTGGGGGACAGGTCAATTGGATTAGTGCAGGACAAGCTACTGCTGCCCATTGATCCCCTGGTTGCAAGCTGCATGGGGACCTCATAGAGATTAAAAGAAAGAAAATTCACTCAAAAAGGAGATGCGGGGGTGTGCCACAAGGAGAGCACATACTGGCTTCTATGTATTGAGCAATTTTATTTACCTTCCAAAGGTGGGAATTTAGCTGGGGTCTCAGGGGAGATTTAAATAGGATTTTCATCAGCTTTCCCAGATGACCCTTTTAAGGGTCATGGTCTCTAATAATGGGTCAGTGCCAGGGCAGGCAGACCAAACCTCATTATCATAAACATTACAGGGAAGGGAAGGACTCCCTGGGGACACTTTTGCCCATTACTAGGCACCCAGGTCTTTCCACCATAATGGCCTTCTGTATCAGGCTGTAAATTGCTTGGCCAGTTAGTTCAGCTATCTGTCTCAGTTGCCTAATTCCACTTGCCAAGGAATTTTCCTAACTACTTACTATCCTGTCTCAAAAAGAGAAAACCAAAGAAAGTATTACTAATAATACAAAAGTTATCATATACACCTTTAGTCATTATTAAAAATTGGGCTATATATACAATGTTGGAGAAAAGCCCAAAGAATAAGTGTAATTATTATTAACACTAGTATTCACAGACAGGTAAAGAAAATCAATTTGTAGTGACACAGGCCTTGTCAGTGTCTTGGGATAGCTGTCGATCTCTGAGGTCAGTGACCTCTCATTCTCAAGAAGTCTTTCTTCACTATATGTGGAGGCAAGTGTCAGACACAGGGGCCGATGTCCATTTGTGGTTGGGCACCTGATAAGGTCCCTTCAAACAATGTTGGAGAGTCTTTCATTGATGTCTTTTCCAAATGACAAAATAAGTCATGGTCTTTGAAGTCTTCATGTGCTGACAGCACTCCTGTAAAATAAATGTCACTAATTTATCTGTCCCTATAAGCTGGTTAATAAGTTCTTAATAATAATGCAGAAAGTCTTCTTTTCATAAGGTTGGTTCATATGTCTCTTCCTCTAGATACATGGGGTTACTTGTGACTATTTAATGAGGAGAAAAGCTATGGGTTTACCAAAAAAGGAGATTCCAGGTTGAGAAGAACCATAACGAGGGCTTTAGGCCAAGGGAGATGAAAAGCTTCTGAAATTTTTCCTAGTTAGTTTTAATTATATCATTTGTATATTTCACCAATCCAGAGAACTGGAGTTATAGGTATAATAAAAAGAATAGTAGAATAGGCCAAACATTAGAAATGAATTGTATTTTTTGAACAGTGAAATGTGTCCCTCAGTCACTGAAACTCATAGGGAATTCTCCAAAATGTGTTAATTTTTCCCAAACATAATTTACCTTTTAAACTGTTGCTCTCCTTCAAGTGAATGCCTCAACCTAGTGAGAATAAAATACAAATCATAACTACCACATATTTGTATTCCTAGATGGTATCACTTGAATAAAATTCTTTTGCCATCTCTAAAAGGGATCTACAGGAAGTAGGAAATGACCTTGGGGTTCATGGAATGATTTTCCAGGGTTATATTTAGACAGTAGAACATCTGCTACACAGTTTGCAATCTATAGAAGGAAAAGGAGTGACATGGAATCCAGTGGTCAAAGATTGGAGTGGTGGAAGGAAAAAAGCAAGGCATAGAGAGAATCTCTGGGATTACATAAAAAGTAAAACCAATCAACACATACTTCTTTTATATTGGTTGGTATAAGATACTTAGCAGTAAACAATTAGCATGATAACAATAACATGGAGGGGGCTTGTGCTCTCTGCTCTGGAGTTTTGAGGGGTTTGGGAAACAGAAAATCACACTGACATTCGAAAGCTATGTTATTGTAGATGCAAAAAGTCATGGATGGGCTCAGTTAACGTAAAGACTGACCTTTGTCAGGCAAAATACCAGCCTAGCACATGACTACCCACCATGACTCACTTTAAGTTAGAAGGTTTTATTTTCAGACCATCCTGTGGGGTTACTTAAGGTTTCTGAGTTTGTAAGGCCCCCACACAGGCTTTTCCTGAGCTTATGAGGTTGAGTATGTGGCCCCTTTTTCATTCACACAGCCCAACCCTCTAACCTCTTGGTAGGAGAGAGGAGCTAGAGATCATTACCAATGGCTGATTATTTAAGCAATTATGCCAAGATAAGGATATTTCCAATAAAAACCCTAAACATGGGGTTCAGAAAACTTTGTGTTGATGCTGGAAGGCTGAGCGCTCAGGAAAAAAGTGGAAGTTTCACAACTCTCCCCATGCCTTGATCGGCCAGTCTCTCCCATTTAGTTATTCCTGAATTGTATACTTACAATGAACCAGTAATAGTAAGTAAAGTCTTTTTCTGAGTACTCTGAGGGCTTTTTTTTTTTTATAATTATAAAGCATGAGGGGTCATGTGAACCTCCAAACCTGGAGTTAACCAGGCCAAAATGTGAGTTACCTAGACATCCCATTTATGATGGCGTCTGAAGTTATTTTACTGGCCTGCACCCACTTCAGATAGTTAGTATCAGAACTGAAATGATTTGTAAGACTCCCCCTTGGAGAATTGGTTGTTGATAGGAAAAAACAAAAACAAAACCTTCAGGTCATATAAAAACTACCCGGCAGGGTGATGCTAGAAGTGATTATGATATTGTCAGTGATCGGCGTGTATTAGGTGCTCAGGGAGTTTGAGAAGACTTTACTTTCACTCCCCTCTCTCACTAAGCCCTCTGTCACCTTCAGAGTCCACCTTCACCCTTTTTCTTCCTCTTCTCACAGAATGAGGCTGGAGGCAGTGTTTCTGATCCCAGGAGCAGTGGAGGTACAGGGCTGTAAGTCTATTCATATTGTTGTCCACCCTGAGGTGGGATCTGTTTCCTAATGCCTAGGCAGCCAGTAAACTGACATCAGGTTGCAGTGAAAGGAAAGAAAGTATATATTTCAAAGGTACCAATGAAGGGCAATGGGGCAGCTGATGCTCAAAGACCAGAACTCACAGTGGATTATATTTAGGGACTTTTAAGAGG
The DNA here is from genome assembly GCF_951640355.1 of Cnephaeus nilssonii. Classification (NCBI taxonomy): domain Eukaryota; kingdom Metazoa; phylum Chordata; class Mammalia; order Chiroptera; family Vespertilionidae; genus Cnephaeus; species Cnephaeus nilssonii. The sequence continues at coordinate 40,088,596 of NC_137091.1, forward strand.
CAAAAGTCATGACATGGGGTTCAGAGTCATGGGTTTTCAAGATTGGTCAGTTATGCTGTAAGTACCATAATGTGACTTATTTCTCCACAGCACCATCCTGGCTAGGGTCTTTGGTTATTGGGGCCTAGAGGTCTTTTGTCATGCAGACATCCCAATGTTCTGAAACCCATTTTGGGCTTGGGTGGGTTATGTTACCTTAAGAGCAGAAAACATCCATCCATCTTGTGCTTAGCAGACAACATCTTTCTCTTATCTCGAGGAAGATATATTCTGAAACCTGTTTCACTGACTAGTGTCCAGACTCCAGGCCGCATCTGCATTCTTTCCCATCATACCTGCCAGGTTATATTTTCTATTTATGCTTTAACTATAAATCATAATATCCAGACATGGGAACAAAAGGTAATCTTCCTCTCATCTTTTAAATTCTTCTATCTGGGCTAAAAATCAAATTAACAGAGACAGATTAACAGGAGACAATGTACAAAGTCTGATATATGAACAAATATACTGGAGCTATAAGAATAGAGACCAAAGGAAGCATTGGGTAGTGGAAGCTTATATGTCATTCTGAAGCTAATGGGACGGAGGGTTGTGGTTTGACAGGAACATTGGCATGGAGATGCCAAAGCAAATGTGAATATTTCCCCTGGAGCTGGTCCTCCACCTATAAACATTCTAGGCAGTTTAGTGGGAAGGTCCAAGGCTTATTTCTTAAACCTTTTTTTCCCCAATAAGGATATCAAAATCAATACCCTAAAAGGCACATCTGGGGTAAACACTCGGGTTCCCTTCACAGCAGAATCATGACTCTATGTAAGGTTTAAAAGTCTAACTAAAAGCTCAATCCTAGTTACCTAGTCATTGAGTACCTAACTCATTACCAAAACAAAACATAAAAATCCTGCAACATTGCTCTTTCAGTCTAAATGTGTCCACTTCTGACTTCTCATTAGAAACAAAAAGTAAAAGATACATTGGAATGTGCTAATAAAAAATTTCTTCATTCCTGGAGAGCACCTTGACACACTCACATCATCCATAGCTGTTCAGGAAGAACTAGGAGTCCTGAGACCCTGACTCATGTCTCAGATTAGTGTTTACACCATCACTACTCACTGCTTAAGCGGTTCCTTCTTTGTGTTTGTACGTCCCTAATTTTGACTAGTATGTGAGCTTCTTGCCTGCCTGGAGGACTCTAGCCACGTCTCTATTGTTGAGGAATTGGGGGAAGGACGCTTGCCGAGGGTTGCCAGCTAGGCTTCAATATCACCCAGGCACTTTCATGTTTAACTTAATTTAGTTCCAAAATGCGTACAGCATGAATGCTGGAGAAAGGTCCTGATGTGACTTACAAAAACAAATGGGTTCATAAGGGCCCCTGCAGGCATGGTAACTTTATGGCATCTCTGTATTTTTTCAGCCACTAGGAGATATTGTGTATGAGTGTCCAGGATAGGATCTGATTGTTCATTTGTCGATTCTTGGAATATGTAATGTATTCCTATAATGTACCTTCCCATTATTATCCAGGGCCCTAGAGGCACGAGAGTGGATGAGAGAGACAACCTGGACATTAGTGCTGATGTCCAACTATTTATTTTTTATGACTTTCTAATAAATCTTTATTGTTCAGATTATTACAATTGTTCCTCTCTTTTCTCCCATAGCTCCCCTCCACCCTCTGCCCTTATCCCTACCCCCCGCAACTGTCCTCATGCATAGGTGTACGATTTTGGTCCATTCTCTTCCCGCACCCCCACACCACTTTCCCCCCAAGAATTGTCAGTCCACTCCCTTCCTATGCCGGATTCTATTTTATTCACCAGTTTATTCTGTTCATCAGATTTTTTATTTACTTGATTTTTAGATTCACTTGTTGATAGATATGTATTTGTTGTTTATAATTTTTATCTTTACCTTTTTCTTCTTCCTCCTCTTCTTAAAGAATACCTTTCAGCATTTCATATAATACTGGTTTGGCGGTGAGGAACTCCTTTAGCTTTTTCTTATGTGTGAAGCTCTTTGTCTGACCTTCAATTCTAAATGATAGCTTTGCTGGGTAGAGTAATCTTAGTTGTAGGTTCTTGCTATTAATCACTTATATTTCTTGCCACACCCATCTGGCTTGCATAGTTTCTGTTGAGAAATCAGCTGGCAGTCTTATGCGTGCTCCCTTGTAGGTAACTAACTGTTTTTCTCTTGTTGTGTAAAATATTCTCTCTTTGTCTTTTGCTCTTGGCATTTCAATATGATGTGTCTTGGTGTGGTCCTCTTTTGATTCCTTTTGTTTAGGGTTCTCTGCACTTCCTGGACTTGTAAGTCTATTTCTTTCACCAGGTCGGGGAAGATTTTGGTCATTATTTCTTCAAATAGGTTTTCAGTATCTTGCTCTCTCTCTTCTTCTGACACCCCCATAATTCGGATGGTGGTATGCTTGAAGTTGTCCCAGAGGCTCCTTACACTATCTTCCTATTTTTGGATTCTTTTTTCTTTTTGCAGTTCCAGTTGTGTGTCTTTTGCTTCTTTGTATTTCAAATCTTTGACTTGATTCTTGCGATCCTCTCGTCTGCTGGTAAATCTCTGTATAATATTTTTTATTTCAGTCAGTGTATGCTTAATTTCTAGTTGGTCCTTTTTCATATCCTCAAGGGTCTCGCTAAATTTAACGGCCTATACTAGACAATTCTTAAAAACCTTATAACCGTGGTTTTGAACTCTATATCCAGTATTTTCTTTCCTCCGTTTCTTTCATTTGTGATCTGTTTTTTTGTCTCCGCATTTTGTCTGCTTTCCTGAGTTGATAGAGTGGCTTTGTGTGCTAGGTGTCCTATAGGGCCCAGAGACTCAGCCTCCCCAGTTACCTGAGGTGGACACTCTTGGTGCACCCCTTTGTGGGCTGTGTGCACAGTCTTGTTGTAGTTAAGCTTTGATTGTTGTTGGTATCACTGGGAGGAATTGACCTCCAGGACAATTGGCAGTGAGGATCAGCTGTGTCAGTGCTAGAGAACTTCTGTGCTGGAGACACCCTTATGAGACAAGACTTGCAAAAGCTTCTGTGCTCAGCTTGATGGGGCAGAGTCTCAGGGTGTAGAAACAGCATTGGGTTCCCTGTCAGCCCTGCCCAAAGAGGCCTCTTGGTCTTAGTGTCCAACAGTAATAGGTAATCACTGCAATCTTTTCTGAGAGAAACCCGCCCTCGAGTTTCGTCTGCTGCCATACAATGCAGTTTCTCCCCGAATGAGTCTGGGTCCCCAGAGTCTCGCCTGGAGCTGGAGTTCAGCGCAGTCGGGAGCATTTGTCTCCTTCCTACTGGGTACTGAGTTGCACGCTCTCTCCAGGCGCAAGCATCTTAGTAACTCTGCCTTGCAGCTCCTCTGAGTCTCAATGTGTTTTTCTCTTTCCTTCTAGTTGTAGAATTTCCACACAGCCAGCTTTCTTGTGGTTCTGGATGATGTCCGTTTTATCTTTTAGTTGTAGTTTTGAAATTGTTGTGCGAGGCAGCAGTTTAGGTGTTTACCTATGCTGCTACCTTGGATTCTCCCGAGACTCTCCAACTATTTATGTGACAACTAATATCTAAAAGGCACTTCAAGATGCCCTAAGATCCTTGATCCCCGCCAAACTTATGACCTCAATGTGCACCTCCAGAATTTTCCTGAATTTCTTTCTCTGTCTCACAAACCCCACATCAAATCTTTCAGCAAATCCTCTTGAATCCATCCTTTCAACAAATACAGAAACTGACCCCTTCTTCCCATGCTTGTCTGACCACCCTCACCTGTCACCTGGATGACTGCACTTGCCTCCTCACTGGGCTCCCTGCCCTCCGCCCAGCAGCCACACAGGTGCTGGGGAAAGTACGCTAAGGTGAACATCCTGATTCCTTTACTGAGCAAGTTTTTCTGTCTGGATTTATGGCAGGAATTGGGGTGGGGGGGCGCGGAGATGGGTCAAAAGTTCTTCCTGAGTTTTGTTTCGTAAAAGCTTGAAATCAATATCCAAAAATAGGAACTTCAGAAAGGCTAAATTTTGGATGGCTTCACTAAACACAGATCACTTACTCCCACTGGGGCTCTGAGCCCTTCAGAGGCTCCTCAGATCACTCAGAGGGAAGCCAGACTTCTGGCTATGACCCTTCCCTCTCTGACTTCATCTCCTCTCATCTCCAGTTCTGTCTTCTCCAACAAGCTTGTCTCCTTATTGCTGCCCCAACATTTTTTAATGGAAAGAAATAAAAACACCCCACACATGCCTTATTTCACTCTAATGTGCTATCACATTATTACTGTTGTTTCTGGGTGGGTTACTGGGCGACTCCCCCAACAGCATGCCATGTCCATAAGGACTGGGATTTTGTCTGTTCTGTTTCATACTGCACCCCCAGTGCTTAGAGCAGTGTCAGTAGATGGTGAGCAGTAGTTTGGTCTTCTGTGATAAATGAATAAAAAGTTACACATGTGATCATGGTTGAAAGGGTGACATATGGAGCGTCAGACCTCACATAACTGGGATTCTGACCTAGACTAAGGGACCAGGGAGACTTTCCTGAAGCGCGGCTGGGAAGTCAGGCCATCTCCTGCTGTGAATCTTTCCTCAGAAGAGAGGAGGAAAAGTGGGAAACATTTTTTGGAGGATTGTAGCCACAAAAGAAAAGAAATGGGAAATTTTGAAAATATGGTAAGGATTGACACTGTAAGATTACAGGTTCTGCTAATTACAGGTAGATGATGTCAAAGTAAAACTTGAGCCACACAAATTTAGGGAGGCAAGGAAGTCCTTATTCAAGACCATGCAATAGGGCAGTGAGACTGACCTCAACACCACTGAAATAAAAGGCTGGGGAGGTTTTAAGAACAGGAGAAGGAATCGCAGGCATCTGTGATTGCTTATTGGATTGACACAAAAGATAAATAAAACTCATGAAATCCTTACAGGAGGGTTTTCATTATTTTTATTATTATTACATTTAAAATTAACTCAAGGATATGATTTTATTGATGAAATAGATAGATAGATTAATAGAGAGATAGAGAGATAGAGAGATAGAGAAATGAGAGAGAAAATAACCAGTTGCCTCCCATAAATGCCTTGACTGAGGATTGAACATGCAAACTTTAGGTGTTCAGGACAAAGTGACAAGCAATTTGGCCACACTGGTGAGTGTAAGCAGGTTTTTTACATCTTGGTTTCAAATGTTCCCACCCAAGTTAGGCTCCTAGCCTTCCTCAGAGACTGATACTCAGAAAACAGAAAAATTAAATTTTAACAGAATGGACCCAAACCCTCTAGGCAGATATTCTATGAATCATATCACTGGCAAGAAGTTGTGTTATTTTTTTTTATTATTTTTTTTTAAATTTCTTTATTGATTAAGGTGTCACATATTTGTCCTCATCCCCCCATTCCCCTCCCACACCCCTCCCCATGGATGCCCCAACCCCCTGTTGAACTTAACCATTGGTTAGGCTCATATGCGTGCACACAAGACCTTTGGTTGATCTCTCCCCCCTCCCCCCACCCTCCCCTATCCTCCCTCTGAGGCCCGATAGTCCGATCGATGCCTCCTTGTTTCTGGTTCTGTTCTTGTTCATCAGTCTATGTTCTTCATCATTTCCCCTAGATGAGCGAAATCATGTGTCACTAGAGATATACTTATAGGAATTGAATGTGCGAGGAGCAATAATAGTTAGGCTGACAGGCAAATGAATCAGTCTGTAGTGAGTTTCCTTCTGGACCAACAGTTCTTTTGAGACCCAATATCAATGTCCACCAGTTCCTTATGAGTACATGTCGGTACTGACCCCTCAGCTCTGGATGGTGGACAAATGGTGGTAATGCAGGTCCGACTCCCTCTGGTTTGGTCTCGGCCGGACCCAGGGGCACGGCTTCACCCGGATCCAGGGTCCCACGGCCTCACCCGGACCCGGGACCCAGCCTCACCCGGATCCAGGGGCACACGGCCTCGCCCAGACCCAGGATTCAGCTTCACCCGGACCCAGGGGCGCATGGCCTTACCCGGACCCAGGGGTGCATGGCCTCTCCCGGGCCCGGGATCCAGCCTCACCCAGATCCAGGGGCACACGGCCTCCCCCGGACCCGGGATCTAGCTTCCCCGGGACCCAGGGGCACGTGGCCTCACCCGGACCCAGGGGCGCGTGGCCTCTCCCAGACCCAGGGTCGCGTGGCCTCACCCAGATCCAGGGGCCCACGGCCTCACCCGGACCCGGGAAAGAAGTTGTGTTTTTTTAAAATACACTTTTATTGATTTCAGAAGGAGGAAGGGAGAAGGGGAGCGACATAGAAACATCAATGATGAAAGAGAATCATTGATTGGCTGCTTCCTGCACACCCCTACTGGGGATCAAGCTTGAAACCCAGGCATGTGCCCTGACTGGGAATTGAACCATGACCTCCTGGTTCCTGGGTTGATGCTCAACCACTGAGCGACTCCAGCAAGGAGGCAAGAAGCTTTTAAGGAGACTTAGGTATATTTCAAAAGGACAGAGTAAGAATCTGCAATTACAAATTGCAGTTACATTCCTAAAGGAAATGCTCTAAAAAAGTAGAAGTAAGAGGCCTAATCAGGAAGAAAGGTTAGAGACTCTGAAGGAATAATGAGGCCTTTAGTTCATAACACAGCTACTTTCTGCACAGCGGAGGGAAACACAACTATATCTTTTCATCTAAGACCCACTTTGCATCGCCATCAGTTCCTGCAAGTTATAAAGAAGTGCAAGTTCCCAGCCATTTTAAATAGATGCAAAGTAGCTGAGAGACTGAACAGAGTTAGCATCTGAACTCCCACAAGGCTGTGCTTCTGGAGTTTTCCAACGAGACATTACATTTCTCTCTACGGTCACCTTCCCTTTGATCAAACATCATCTCCAAGGAAGAAGAGTATTTTGATCCTATCACATATATGGCAGGTGTCATTCAATTTGGCCTGATTAATGACCTAAGTGCAGAGGAACAGATATTCACCTTATAGTTTGCTCTGATGCAGGTTTTTCTATGAAACCTGAAATGGAAGATTTAACAGCGTCTTGAGGTTGAGGCCACACCCTCACACTTCAGCTACAGTCTCTCTTGTTTTGGGGGATGCCCTCCTCTCAAACAGATTACAAGTCTCCATCAGGTCAAAATTAGCTCCATAAAAGGTGAGGTCATTAATAATTCTGTTTTAACTAGGACATTTGCTAAGCCTAGCTTATATTACCAATGTTTCCGATTCTATTCTAGCAACAAAGAGGACAGGGTGCTACTGAACTTATGCAAATAAGTCTAGTGTCGTAACCAAAGGAATATTCCAGAGGGCATTAGTAATTTGGGGGAAGACAAAGGTCACTGTTGCATCTCACATATGTGTTCTCTTGTCTATTCCCATCATCACAAGTGTCCAGGCACCCTCCACATGTCTCCCTGGAAATGGGAGAGATCTCAAATTCCTGTGAAGCACATGGTGTCCCCTCCATTGTGAAGATGGTGCAAATGGGACCAACCAGTGATGGGATCCAATGTGGTATGTTACCTTACGTCAACAATAATGACAATGCCAGCTCACATTTTTTAGTATTTATTGATTCAAAGCAAGTCTTCTAAGCAATTTCCACCACCACAAGAAATCTAATAGGTACTTTTTTTTTTTTTTTTTTTTAGTTGAAGAACACAGGGGAAAGGAAGAGGATCACTAGTACTTGACATCTAACTCTACAGGAGCACTTTCAAAGGAGCTGATGATGTTGGAGGCTTTACTCTGGTAGTTCCCAGCATCCTCTCTCCTGACAGGGTTTATGGTGAGGGTACTGCGGTCCTGCGATAGCTTCATCCTCTCCCTGAGCCGCAGACTCGTAGCATTGAATAACCAGTAGGTGGACCTCGCATTTGAGTAGGAAGGCATGAGCACCGCTTCCTCATTCTCTGTGACTGTGGTTTTGTGGCTAGGAGTATGGGCCACGCACTGGCCCTGTGAAGACATAGATGGTGAGAATGATTGAGTGTGGGCTTGAGACCTGGGGCATTGCTCCTGCCTCAAAGATCTAAGCCCTGACTCTGATTGTTATGAAGGTAATTTGGTTCCACAATAAAAATTAATTCTAAATTTGTGATCACTCCCCAGATCAAATCTACCCCTCTGAACTGAAGACCCCTAAGAAGGAAGGATATGACCCAATGATTGATCTAGGGATCAAAAGACATCAAATGAGGCCACTGAGATTGGAGGAAAAATGTAGCTATGGCTGCAGATATACCTCAAGTGACTCAGATCAATTTCTCATGGTCTGTGTGACTCTGCTTAGGGACTGCTTCTCCTTGTGCCTCAATTTCCCATCAGTGAAGTAAAATGAATATTTGACTGCTAAGCTGACATTGTATTAATCATAAATTATTCATAGTATCTGACATAAATTTTGGGAAGGAAACTGCTCAAATAAGAGGCATTTGTTATTGATGGACTTCACCAGAGAATCCCTTGGGCTGATCCCTGGTGGATGAGCAGCTGCCAGGGGAATCTTTACTCCTGCTCCTCCCTTGGGACACTAACCTTTCTCTGGACTCTCCTAAATCCCTAAGAACAGTCAGTTTATAATCTGTGGAGCTTGTCCAGTTGTGCTCTCCACAAACAGTCTCAGGTGAAGGACCAGTCTCCATCTCTGCGCAGACGTGGCTCTTATGTTTGAGCCCCAACTGGTGACCAGCTCAAGAGCCTTGTGACTCTGGCACAAGCGAAACTGTTGCTCTCACCCATCCCTTCTCAGGAGGCAAATCTCAGCCAGACACAGGCTCTCCAGGGTCTCTGGAATTAGGACGTTGTGACAGGGGCCTGCAGAGGGGCTGCCCCAGATGAGCTTCTCTGTGAAGAACCCAGGGAGCACCTCTAGCCAGGTCCTTACAGAGCCCTGCAGGGTCTATCTCAGGATGATGGTCAGAGAAAGGGGCCCAGGGACCTGGACTGAGACTGGTCTCCCTCTGCTGACTCAATCCCATCAAATTGGTCCTTTTCTCTGTGGTGAATGTCTGTGGGGCTGGAATGTGGGAACGGAACTCTGACCTTATGAAGTTTGTCTCCACTGTTTCTGTCCTGCACTAAATGCCCAAACCCAGTTTGGGACATGATGCAGAGGGGGATGCAGGAGAGTCCACGGCTGGCAGTCCTGTGTGTGAAGTAGAATTCACCCCACCCAACACCTTGAGGTCAGAGAGCAATCACTCACCATGTACAGTGAGCGATCCATATCCTGTTTCTCTTTGAAAATTTGGAAGGAGAGCTTCTACCATGTAGATTCCATCATCTCTCCGAGTGACGTTTCTTATGACCAGGGTTCCGTCAAATAATGCTGTCTCTCGACCAGTGTTTCCGAGCCCTCTTAAATAGTTACTTGTACCGAACTGAATATACCCAATGAAATTATGGTACCTCGCCACTCTTCCCCTGTACCATGAAAATCCTATAACATCAGGAGGAATAGTGCTGATACTTAGAAACACATCCTGCCCTTCAGCAGCAATGGTTGAGACAATAGCAAATTCCGAAGTGGTGGGCGGGATCCAGATGGTAAGACAAGAAGGGAAGACTAGAAGGGAAGAGAGAAATTGATCAGTATTGTGATCTATGTATTGGGATGGAGAGATGAGGCATTTCTCTTCAACTCTCAGCCTTGGTCTGCGTGTGAGTTCGTGTGTGCATCTCCTTGGTCAAGGTGAGCAACATGGCCACAATTGCTTCAGCACCTCAGAACCTATGCTTTCTGTTTTGAATTCTCTTTCCCAGCTCTCTGTGTGGCTGTCCTCCTTACTGCCCTCAGATCCCTTTTGACTCAGCGGCCTTCTTAGAACTCATTCCCTGACCACGTCCTCTGAAGATCCTCTATCTTCACTCTCTGACCTGTCCCCACTCTGTGCCCTTCAGGGTATTTGTGGGTACCTGATGTCACAAGTAGATCTCTTCTTCTCCACATAGTGTGAGCTGCAAGTGGGCACGGGATTTTGTGATCTTGTGTCCGCCCCGCCCCCCCCCCCCCACCCAGTGCCTGCAATAGGCTGCAAACACCTGTGGGTGCATGAATGAGTGTTCCCAGGCTCAACCATGTTCCATGTCGTATTTTCCCATATTTGTAGTTGTTGTTGGGGACAATGTTTAGCACCCTGGTTAAAATATTACTGCTATCACCTGAAATAAATTGGTATTACTGTGTTCAGTTTTCAACATTCAATACTCTCTGATGAATAACTTAGCAAATGAACCGTAATTGAGGTTTTCCTGCCCCTCACCACTTCCACATCATGAAATTTCCCTGTTGCTGAGCCCCCTCTCTCATCCTACTCTGTGCCCCTGTCCTTCCACTCAGGTCCAAAGAGAAGCCCTTTCTCCCCTTCCAGAGTGCTGTCCTCCCCAGGAAATCTTGGCCAATCTCTGACTGCCAACCTCCCTTCCATTCCCAGGGATTGCCCCCTCCTTACCAGCCAGCAGGAGCCCCAGCCAGGGAACAAGTCCTCTGTGGGCAGAGGCTGCAGGGAACTCCATGGTGACTGCTGCCTGCTCTGTCCCTCCCTCTGAGAGAAGACCTCGAGGTCCAGAAAGGCTCCCAGGCACCTCTGTCCAGACTGCTGTCCCTCCTTCCTGTGTGCTGAGCTTTCACCTGGGGTAAGATAACCTCCCTGGTCATGTGGGCCAGGGCGGGGTCAGGGCCCAGGACCTCCCTCTCACTCCCCTCATTTTTGCCAACCCTGTTGCCCCTTTCAGTTTATCTTTTCTCTGTATTTTGGATCCCTGGAAACTTCTGACGCCTTAGACAACACACACACATACAAACACAAACACACATGCACAGACACATGCCCATAAAAGCACTTGCCTGGGGCGTCCAGTTCCTGGTCATTCTCCACAGCTCCCTGTCAGTGCACATTTGACTTTTCCCTTCAGTGCAAGAGGTCTGGGCCCCTTACACAATATTGTCACAGGGGTGCCCCGGCTCTACATTGGATCTCCTGTGAAACTTTGTAAGGATTGGGATGCCCAGGTGACATTTTTGAAAGGCTGCTTCAGCAGCTGCCCAGCTTGCATGGATGCCAGGATGAGACCATATGATGTGAGCATGGGGAGCCCTGCCCCTCTCCTGTGCACAGGAAGTGTCTCCAGATCCTCTTAAAATGCACATTCTGACTCAGCACGTATGCAGTGGACCAGAGACTCTGCATTTGACAAGCTCTCAGGGGAGGTGGATCTTACTGGCCTGTGGAGCCCACTTGCAAGAGCAAGGCTGATGAGGGCACATGTCCTCCTGAGAGGGTGACCCCCTCACCCCAGCATTAGCCCCTGCTTCATCTTGGTCTTGGGTCTGTCAGCACCACACAGAGAGCCCCACAGGCCACAAACTGGGTATTGTTTCTGGTTGTGACACAGAAACCCAGCTGGGCACCATGTCTTCCCTGTGTTCTCAAATGTGCTGGGAAGATGGGATTTCCTCCCAGCAGGAAGGGCACAGAGGTGACTAGCAGTGAGAAGGGGTCAAGCTAGGTGATGACTGCAGAGGGACCCTCTCTCTATCTCAGGTTGTCACTAGCCTGGCTGTTGTTTCCAGAGACAGAGACCCCATCACCCCGGAGATATGAAGGACATGCAGTTTCCAGCTGTGAAGGGTAAGGTGTAAAGCAAAGACTATGGTGTGAGCTCAGGTGGCTGTGGGCTCCATGGTCCTTGGGAATGTTTTCAAGTAGACCCTCCCTCTCTTTGTTGGTTGACCCTGTCCATGTCCTTCCTCCCTGACTGTTCGGGCAGCCTCTGTCTTCTGCCTGAGTTACTTTTTTGAGGTCACCTCGCCTTGCCCATGTGTGATTCCAGTTATGAGTTTGGGAGCAGCATAGAGATCCCTGAAGAAGCAGCTGCCCCTACACCCTGTCAAAGTAAGAAATGTCCAAACCTGTGGAGGATTGTTATGAGTATTTCAGCTGAATTGATGTCATATGACTGCTAGCAAGATCTCAAATCCTGAGAAGAACAGCAGTTTTGTTGCTTATTTTATTCATTATAATCAAAAAAGAAGATGAAAAAAGTTGCATGAAATCTATTGGAAAGTGAGAAAAAGGTTAGCAGGGAGATTTCTAAAAATAAATAAAAAGCAAAATGGAGAAACTCATATTATTTTTACATTGGAGGGTCCAGGATAGTTAACATTTACAGCAGGTACAGAGGCTTGCAGGGAACCAGGCAACAAGAGCGCTCTGTGGTCTTGTATTTGGCCCCACAGACTCTGCCTTCAATGGGTCTAGCAAAGAAAATTTGCTAGAGGAATGTGATGTCAAAGGTATGTAATCCATGATGCATAAGAACAGGGAAAGGGCTCACTTGACGTAAAGTCTGACATTTGCTAAGGAAGCTGTGGGCCTGTGACCTGACTACCTGCCATCACCTGCCCAGTTAGGCATTTGTGATCAGACCACACTGTGCGTCACTGAGCTTGTCAGGCCTGCCATGGGGTCCCCTGGGCTTATCAGGTTTGTTGCACAGCCCCTTTTTTATTCACAGTTTCTGGAAAGAGCAGGTGGGACAGCACTGGCAGGGTGAAGGGACCCAGAAAACTCTATTAGTCAGGGAATGGAAATTGGTCTCCTTCTGCACCTCCTTAGCCAAAGCAGAGTTCAAGTGTGGATTTCCTATGTTTTGTAGGTGCGTCTCAATATCGCCCCCTAGAAGACAAAAGGAGACCTGCAGGCAATGTCAGGTACTGCACTAGGAATGCTGATCAGGCTCTAGAAGGTGGGAGCTCACTGTGAGCCCTGGAAAGATGTGACCCCTGATCTCTTGACTAAGAGCTAGCCATCCAGGGCCTGGTCCCTGTGTGTCTCATACATCCTGACTGCATTCCAGGGCAGGCTGGGCCCAGTGAGAGGTCTGGCTTTATCCAGAGTATTATGAGTCCAATGTCCAGAAAGCTGCCCCCTCTAGTGGATATGGTGTTTCAGGAGGATGTGCTTTCCAGGTTTTCAACGCCAGGGCTTGATGAGGGATATTTTGGGAGAGGGTGCTGACCTGGATGGTTGATCCCCAAAATGCCCTCTGTGTTTCTCATCACAACATGGGGATGTTGCATCCAGTCCCCTGTGTCCCTGTCATCTGCTCTAGGCCTCCCCACAGGGCCCAGATTATGGAGCAGTTCCACATGAAGTATCAACCAGGGGACTCTGTGGGTTCCTCTCTTAGGGGAGGGGAGGCCCCTGTAGGACCCTCAGCAACTCTGAGATGGAAGCAACCCCAGATCCTGGGTTCTCCTTTCCCATCCTGCTGAGGAAGTTCCCCTGTTCCCCAGGACACCGTTGGCTCGTGAGATGTCTTTAGGGGCCACAGATAGCTGTATCCAGACAAGGGACCTGGGATGGGGACTCATCCGCTAATTTCCTTGAGGTGAGGGTGAGCACCCTCCTGCCTTGGTAGAGACTTCACCTGGGATGGAGAATCCAGAATGTCTGGCAGGTCAGGGATGTGTGATAAAAGGAAGAACATGGGCTGCTATCCAGGCCCTGAAGAGATGAGGGCTGGGGAGGGTTGTGATTACCTGGCGATGAAATCAGAGTCGTCTGACCCCTCACAGTAAGGAGGTTCCTGTCCCCCTTTCCTGACTGTAAGTGGGGTAAACACCTGGCCATGGGACATCCCGTGTAAAAAGGGGCTGTGGCATCCTCCCAGGCTGACACCAAGACTTCAGGTGGATAAGGAACATGATGTAGAGGGCCCCCTGGGAAGGCACATGGACATTCTTTAAATTGTTGTCAGCTGAGTCCGTGATGACTGGCAAAGCCGCTTCTCTGAAACACCATCCCAAGAAGGCAGAGACTGTTATCAGTACTGACTTCTTATCTTTGTCCAGGTGCCGGGAATAAGGGAATGAATAGGACATTGTCCCACGCAGGCCTTGATATGTTAAATCCAGTCCTTGTACTGGGAATGAGGGAATGAATAGGACCTGGGCCCACCCAAACTCGTTTGGTCCTATGTTTTTCGGTAAAAGCTGCTTGTATTTTGGAATATAAATAAATGTGCTGCTTCTTGCCTCTGGGTTGTCTTTATCTCTAGCAGAAGAGGGCATCGGCCCACCCGGGACCCAGCTTTAAATCTATCTCTGTGTCTTCTCTCTTTCTTTCTTTTATTTCTCAACTAGAGGCCCAGTGCATTATTTAATCATGCACCTGGTGCACCAGCTGGCTGTCTGTCCGCTGGTGCCCCAGGCCTTCCGAAAGCCTCCAGCGCGGCGGAGGCTTTCGAAAGGCCTTGCGCCGGCGCAGACAGACAGACAGCTCCCCCGCTTTGGCTTTTGATCGCGGGGGAGCCGGCTGTCTGTCTGTCCGCCGGTGCCCCAGGCCTTCCGAAAGCCTCCAGCGCGGCAGAGGCTTTCGAAAGGCCTTGCGCCGGCGCAGACAGACAGACAGCTCCCCCGCTTTGGCTTTTGATCGCGGGGGAGCCGGCTGTCTGTCTGTCCGCCGGTGCCCCAGGCCTTCCGAAAGCCTCCAGCTCCGCGGAGGCTTTCGAAAGGCCTTGCGCCGGCGCAGACAGACAGACAGCTCCCCCGCTTTGGCTTTTGATCGCGCGGGAGCCGGCTGGCTGTCTGTCCGCCGGTGCACCAGGCCTTCCGAAAGCCTCCGGGGCAGCCATGACACAGACGCTGAGCTCGCGGCGCCACTGGCGCCCCGAGCTCAGCGTCCTGCTGGCCCAATCAGCTACCCTGGCCACCCTGAGTCCCGCCCCCTGCGCCTCCTGCTGGCCCAATCGTGGGCGTAGCGGAGTGATGGTAATTTACATATTACCATTTTATTATGTAGGATTCCCGGCCGCCTCTACTAAGAACCGGTTTCATCTCTCTTTCCGTGCTGGACACAGAAAAGAAAGAACTGCGCTGCATCAGGCCCCCACAACATGATCACTGCAAGTGTCACACAGGATGACAGGCTTCCAGTATATGGTTTGCCTCATCCATTTAATGACTGTTTACTGAGTACCTGTGGTGTTTCAGGTCAGGGCTGGGCCCTGGGAATGCCACAGAGAGCAGGAAATACGTGGGCCCTGCACTCGTGGAGTTTAACTTGTAAAGAGAGACAGGCTCTCAGATAAACGTTCCATAAACATTTATGTGAAAAAGTCTTTCACACAAAGAATTAGGTGCTTGTAAAATTATTAAAGGGCTAGAGAAATAGAAGTTAAAGAGTTGCCACTGGAATTCGGGTGTTAAGGTCACGCTGGCACAGCCCCCTCCTACAGGTAAAGAATGAGCTGTGTCTGCCACAGGCCACCTATCAGTCAACACAGTAGCAGAAATAATAGAACCATCTCCTTTCCCGCTTCCAAATTACATACAAGTGCATCTCAGAGGCTGAGTTTAATTCCCATCTGGACTCTCAATCACAAGGAGTGGGGGAATGGAGTATTTAACCTTTCAGTCTACCTGATATAGGAAGGAACATGGAAAGGGGTGGGACATAAATTCCAGGTGCCAATTCATGGCATGTCTGAGTCCACATGCAGGCTGTGGGACTCTAGGCAACTGATCCCACCTCAAAAAACTTCAGTCTCCCTCTGTGATATCATAGAAAGATATTTGGTGTTATTTCCTGGTTCTTAGAACTGAGCAGAAAAATACTTGGAATTTGGGGGTTTCTAAGGGTGATAAGAGTGTCTTTTGTGGTGAGGAAGGAACTCTGACAGGCCTCTGGATAGATGCAAGGTAAAGGTAGTTCACCTTAAAACAAAACCTTGCTCCCCTGGCTGCGCAGGCGGGAAGACACTCAGAAACAAGTTTCAGTCCCCTTTTGTCTTTTGGTTCCTCTTTCCTCCCTAGTAAGGGAATCAGCCCTGAGGAAGGAGTGCTCTGGGAAACCGCGCAACCAACTGTTGCCTGGTGAGAGGTGTACTACCATACCAGTTAAAAATTGTGACAGTACATTGCGGGAATATGGCTGCTGACAGGAAGGCATACTGAAAGATAGTGTGTGAGTGAGAGAACAAAGGGAGAGTGTGTGGTCGCACAAAGAGTGTTTGTTGGTGAGTTGAGGGACAGCTATACTCCAGGAGACTGTGGGTGATGGCCGGAAGGGCTTCCCCTGACCGGGCAGCCCCCACTGCTGCTTGGTTCCCTCCCAGAATGACCAGCTCTGACATGGAGAGCACGCCATCTTGAAGGGGAAAGTGGATGTTATCAGAACCCTGAAAATCTACAACTATGGCACCCAGCGAACAGCTGCGAACATGAGAACACTGGTTCCCAAGTGGCTTGAGCACGCAGAGTCAGAGGAGCTTTGCACTCCCTCATGGAAAGGTCAGATTTTGCCTGGGATAAGGTGAAGTCTGTGGTCCGGGCAGGAGAGAGAAATGCACTCTGTGGGAGCTGGAGGACCTGGGGAAGTCTGCGACCAGAAAAATCCGCGGCCTTTGGGACTGGCGTGATCCACGAATGTGGAAGGGGGACCGCAGAGCTGCTAACAGAAGGGAACTCTAAAAAGCAACCCATGTCTGAACTGGGTACAAAAAGTCAGCATAAAAATTTTAAAATAGTGCCAGCTGCTTAATCCTAAGGGGAAAAAAGACTGTGCAGATTTGGCTCAGTGCCAGAGTTAGCACACTTACTCTGGCTCTTTTTTTTCTCTCTCTCTCTCTTTTTCTGTTTAAATCCTTACTTTTGATTACTAGCCCAATACATAGGATCACCCAATTGGGGACACTCTAAGAGACTGAAGGAGAAAGTTGTTTTTGTGGAACCTGTGGATCAGAGTGGTGAATAACAAACAGAGAACCAGGTCTGGAGCAACCCCTTCCCTTAAACCGGTATTAAGTGCCACAGGAAAAACAAAATCTAAGCACTAGCTGGAGAGGTCCTATAGGCCTGGAGGTCAATCCAGAAACACTGCCACCGAGGAGTTGAATCACAAATTGACTCTTATGTAAACACAAATGAAGGAGTATCCTATCAAATAGTAGAGAAACACGCAAATTGGCCATAACTCCACTACACCCACAAGCCACGCCTACCAGCCAATCAGGAGAGAGTATGCAAATTAACCCAACCAATACGGTGGCGGCCACAGAGCTGGAGCAAGCAGGAGGCTTGGGTTGCCCCTGGCGATGGAGGAAGCTAAGCTTCAGGCCCGCCCTGGCCTGTCCTGGCCTCCGCTCTAGGCTACAAAGTTTCAATTATAGAAGATAAATAAATCCCAGATACCAGGGCCTCCCTTTGGGTCTCTGGGTGGCGTGGCATGCCTGCAAACCACCACAGGCCCCTTACCGAGGCTGACCCACACCGCAAGGCAATCCCCTCCCTGATCCAGAACACCTTTCAGGGCAAACCACTTGGCCCCCACCCATGCACCAGGCCTCTATCCTATCTAATAAAAGAGTATTATGCAAATTGACTATCACTTCAACACACAAGATGGCCCCCACAAGATGAACAGCAGCAGAGGGCAGTTGGGATGGACCAGGCCTGCAAGGGAGGGCAATTGGGGGCAATCAAGCCTTCAGGGGAGGTAAGTTAGGACTGACCAAGCTGGCAGAGGAGGGAAATTGGGGGCAACTGTGCCTGCAGTTAAGGGCACTTGGGGGGCACCCTGGCTTGCAGGGAAGGGAGTTGGGGGCAACCAGCGTGCAGGGGAGACCATTTGGGGGTGAGCAGGTCTGCAGGGGAGGGCAGTTAGGGGTGACCAGGCCTTCAGAGGAAGGCAGTTAGGGGTGACAAGGCTTACAGGGGAGGGAAGTTAGGGGCAATCAGGCTGGCAGGGGAGTGGTTAGGGGATGATCAGGCTGGCAGGCAGAAGCAGTTAGGGAAAATTAGGAAGGCAGGCAGGTGAGCATTTGGGAGCCAGAAGTCCTGTATTGTGAAAGGGATGTCTGATCTCCCGTTTAGGCCCGATCTTACCGGGATCAGGCCTAAACGGGCAATCGGACATCCCTTGAGTGGTCCCAGATTGGATAGGGTGCAGGCTGGGCTACGGGACACACACCCCCATGTACGATTTCATTCACTGGGCTTCTAGTAAAAAATAAAAACATACAGCCTGCTTGAAAATCAGGACTGTGGCCTACAACAATGAGGAGCAGTGCAACGCAGAGAACTTTGATACTGTCCTGACTAGGAAACAGGTGTGCCAAACAGAACAGTAGTGCAAGTGAATGACCTTCACTACTGCACTTCTTTTTTCATCTTTTACTTAAGAAACTAAATTTTTTTTTCCTCACTGGATTTTACCTTTTTAATTATTACATTTTTATTTTCAATCAGTACTATTACTAATACTATTTTATTTTTTTTTTTTAAGTGTCATTTTATTTTCTCTTCATTTTATTTTGGAATTAGTCTTCTACATTCTATTTTCATCTTTCCTTTAGCATCATTTTACTCTATCTCAACTTTACGTTTATGCCAACACTCTCTTCCTCATTTTTCCCCTTTTGTTGTCCTGTTTCTCTTACCCTATTCCTGCTTTAGATTTTCTCTATTCCTTCTTTTTACCCCCTAATAAAATTTCACCCTACTTAAATATCTAATTTCCAAGTCCATACACACCTCTCTCTTCACTTTCTTCACTATCCAAAAATTGTTTTTTTTCTGTTCTTTTGTTGTTATTTGCTTGATTGTTGATTATATCCTTTTTTTATGCTTATTTGTGAGATTGTTTCGCTTTTTCTTTCTGTTTTTCTTATTTCTTGCTTGTTTTCCCACACCTCGGTCAATATTAGTTGTTGTTTTTAGTTTGCATTCACCTCTAGGTATTTGTTGCTGGCATTTGTTAGGATTAGTGGCTTTTCTATTGGAGTTTCCTCCCCATATAAATAGTTGTTTTCCCGTTTCCTTTTTATTCTCTTTCTTTTCTCTCTTACTTTTTTCTCCTTTCCCAATTTCATTTTTGCACTCCTTTTTTTTCTCTCTTTTTTCTTTCTTTTCTCTTCTTCTTTCTTTCTTATCCTCTAATTCTCTTTCCTCTGGTGGTGGCCTTTATTTGGGCTTATTAGTATTGTGAATACATTTGTATTCAATGTCGTTTGCATTGTGCCTTGTTGTGTTGTATTTTGTGCCTTTAAATCAACACAGGAGAGTGAAAATTACATAACCAGACACCTGGAGAAGAGAGATCAGAGCGAGACAAAGAAACAGCTCACATGTGACAGAAAAGCAGGCAACACCAGAAGGAAGTAAACAAAATGGAGGCAAGAAACCGGTCAGAAAAAGAATTCAGAGAAATGGTCATAAGGTGGATGAAAAGAATGGATGACAGTACAGAAAGCTTTAGACCACATAATGGGTTAGCTGGAGGTCAATAGGCAAAGAGCAGTAAGAAATTGCTCATAAACCGGGTAAATGAAAGCTTCCCAAAATGAAATTATTGAATAACAAATAAGAAAAGTAGATTTGTCAGTAGGAAAAGAATAAAACCTCCAGGGACTAGTAGGACTACTCTATGAAAGGGTGAGAGTCAGGAAAAACAGCTGTGACAACAGCCATAGAAAGGAATGGCAGAAGCAAGATGGCGGCATAGGTAAGCACCTAAACTGCTGCCTCGCACAACAATTTCAAAACTACAAGTAAAAGACGGAACAGACATCATCCAGAACCACAGGAAAGCTGGCTGAGGGGAAATTCTACAACTAGAAGGAAAGAGAAAGGCTCATGGAGAATCAGAGGAGCTGCAAAGGGCTGAGGTACGGAGACACACATGCAGAGAGGAAGGGCGGCTGTGTGCCTGGCTGGCTTTCTCTGTAGGGAGGTGGAAGGAAGCCCCCGACTGCACTGAACCCCAGGTCTGACTACACTGAACCCCAATTCTGTGCAAAACCCCGTGGACCCAGGCTCATATAGGGGGAGTCTGGACTGACAGGTAGAGTGAAAGGCCCATGGAGACACCGAGACTCAGGGGAGCCACGGTGGGCAGGGGTCTGGAGGCAGGCGCAAGTGCGCGCAGAGAAGACTGATTGCGGAGGTTGTTGCAGGCTTTCCCTAGCGGAAGGGAGTCGGAAGCTCCGGACTGCACTGAACCGAGTTCTGACTGCACTGAACCCCAGTTCCAGGCGAGCCCAAGGGGAACCACACTCTTATGGGGGGGAATCAGGACTGTCAGGCGGAAACTCAGGGGAGGCGTGGAAGGCAGAGGTCTGGAGGTGCGCGCACAAGGGCAGGGCTGATGGGAAGCCAAGACCATCTGCTCAGCCCTGACACTCCGCCACATACAAGCTGAGCACAGAGGCTTTTGCAATTTTGCAAGTCTGCTCCTATAAGGCTTTCTTCAGCACAGAAGGTCTCCCGGCATAGGCACAGCTGATACAGCCAATTGGCCTGGAGTTCAATTCCTCCCAGTGATACCAACAACTATCAAGACTTAACTACAACAAGGCTGTACACACAGCCCACAAATGGGTTTCACCAAGAGTGTCCACCTCAGGTAACTGGGGAGGCTGATCCATTGGGCCATATACGAAAGGTAGAACACAAAGCTACCCTACCAACTGAGGGAAGCAGATGAAATGCAGAGACAAAGAAACAGATCACACAAAAAAAGAAATGGAGGAAAACAAACAACTGGATATAGAATTCAAAACCACAGTTATAAGGTTTTTCAAGAATTTCTTAGAAAAGACTGATAAGTTTAGTGAAACCCTCGAGGATATGAAAAAGGACCAATTAGAAATTAAGCATACACTGACTAAAATAAAAAATATGATACAGAGATCTAACAGTAGACTAGATGATCACAAGAATCAAGTCAAAGGCTTGAAATACAAAGAAGCAAAAAACACTCAACCAGAAAAGCAAAAAGAATACAAAAAGTTGAAGATAGTGCAAGAAGCCTCTGGGACAACTTCAAGCATACCAACATCTGAATTATGGGTGTGCCAGAAGAAGAGAGAGAGCAAGATACTGAAAACCTATTTGAAGAAATAATGACTGAAACTTCCCCCACCTGGTGAAAGAAATAGACTTACAAGTCAAGGAAGTGCACAGAACCCCCCCCCCCTAAAAAAGGAATCCAAAGAGGACCACACCAAGACACATTATAATAAACATGCCAAGAGCAAAAGACAAAGAGACAATATTAAAAGCGGCAAGAGATAAAAAGTTAGTTACTTACAAGGGAGCACCCATACAATTGTCAGCTGATTTCTCAACAGAAACTATGCAGGGCAGACAGGAGTGGCAAGAAATATTCAAAGTGATGAATAGCAAGAACCTATAACCAAGATTACTCTACCAAGCAAAATTATCATTCAGAATGGAAGGTCAGATAACGAGATTCACAGATAAGAAACAGCTAAAGGAGTTCATCACCACCAAACCAGTATTATATGAAATGCTGAAAGGTATTCTTAGAGAAAATGAAGGAAAAAAAAAGTAAAGATAAAAATTATGAACAATAAATACATATCTATCAACAAGTGATCCTAAACATCAAGTGAATTAAAAATCTGAAGAACAAATTAACTGGTGAAGATAATAGAATCAGGGGCATAGAAAGTGAGTGGACTGGTCATTCTCAGGGGGAAAGTGGAATAGGGGGTGCAGGAAGAGATGGGACAAAAATCGTACACCTATGGATGAGCACAGTGGGTGGTAGCTAAGGGCAGAGGATGAGGTGGGAACCAGGTGGAGGGGAGCAATGGGGGAAAAAAGGAGAAACAATTGTAATAATCTGAACAATAAAGATTTATTAAATTAAAAAAAAAGAATTGAAGACAAATTCTACAATATGTGTAAGAACCAAGTTGAAATGAGAAAGAACCAAGAAGAAATGAAAAATGAATGACATCGCTGCTATTAAGAACTCAATAGAAAGCATCAAGAGTAGTCTAGAAGAAGCAGAGGACCGCATCAGTGAGCTAGAGGACAAGGTAGGAAAAAATACCCAAGGAGAGCAGCTTCAAGAATAAACAATTAAAAAGCAGGAAGAGAGCCTAAGGCAACTTTGTGACAACACGAAACAAAACAACATCTGCATAATAGGGGTGCCAGAACGAGAGGAAAATGAGCAAGGAATAGGAAACCTATTTGAAGAAATAATGGCAGAAAACTTCCCTGATATAGGGAAGAAAAAACCCCACACAAATCGAAGAAGCTCACAGAGTCCCAAACAAAATGAACCCCAAAAGACCAATGCCAAGGCACATTATAATTAAACTAGAGGCCCGGTGCATGAAATTCGTGCATGGAGGGGGGGTTGTCCCTCAAACCAGCCTGTACCCTCTCCAATCTGGGACCCCTCGAGGGCAGTCGGAGATCCCTCTCACAATCCAGGACTGCTGGCTCCCAACTGCTTGCCTGCCTGCCTTCCTGATTGCCCCTAACCGCTTCTGCCTGCCAGCCTGATCACCCCCTAACCACTCCGCTGCCAGCCTGTTTTCCCCCAACTTCCCTCCTCTGCTGGCCTGGTCACCCCTAACTGCCCTCTCCTGCAGGGTTGATCACTTCTATCTGCCCTCCCTTGCAGGCCTGGTCCCTCTCAACTGCCCTCCCTTTAAGGCCTGATCCTTCTCAACTGCCCTCCCTTGTAGGCTGGGTGCCTCCCAACTGCCCTCTCCTGCTGACCATCTTTTTGTGGCCATCTTGTGTCCACATGGGGGCAGGATCTTTGACCCACATAAGGGCAGCTATATTGTGTGTTGCAGTGATGATCAATCTGCATATTACTCTTTTATTAGATAGGATAGAGGCCTGGTACAGGACTGGGAGCCAGCTGGTTTGCCCTGAAGGGTGTCCCTGATCAGGGTGGGGTTCCCTTGGGGCGTGGGGTGGCCTGAGCGAGCAGCCTGTGGTGGTTTGCAGGCCGGCCACACCCCCTGGCAACCCAAGCGGAGGCCCTGGTATCTGAAATTTATTTTCCTTCTACAATTGAAACTTTGTAGCCTGGAGCGGAGCCAAGCCTGGGGCTCCCTCCATGGCTGGCAGCCATTTCTGTTGGGGTTATAATTGAAACTTTGTAGCCTTAAGCGGGTGGGCCCGGCGAGGATGTGCGGAAAGCTTTGCTTCCCCTGTTACCGGGAGCAATCCTAGCCTGCTCTCTCAAGCTCCATTCTGCTGCCATTTCTGTTTGAATTTGTTTACCTTCTATAATTGAAACTTTTTAGCTTGAGTGGAGAATTAGGCCTGGCAAGGGCAGGCAGAAAGCTTGGCTTCCTCTGTTACCTAGGAAACCTTGCTCTCTGTGGCTGTAGCCATCTTGGTTGGGTTAATTTGCATACTCGCTCTGATTGGATGGTGGGCATGGCTTGTGGGCATGGCTTGTGGGTGTGTCGGAGGTATGGTCAATTTGCATATTTATCTATTATTAGGTAGGATTAGTAAACACCAATGACAAAGTAAGCATCTAAAAAGCATCCAGAGTGGAACAGCAAGCTACATACAAAGGATCCCGCATATGATTAGCAACTGGGGGGTGTTTCTCAACAGAAACACATCAGGCCAGAAGAGAATGGAATGAAATATAAAAAGTCATGCAAAGGAAGGGTCTGAATCCAAGAATACTGTACCCAGCAAGGCTATCAATCAAAATTGAAGGTGAAATCAGGAGCTTCACAGACAAAAAAGGACTAAGGGAGTTTATTACCACCAAACCAGCAATGCAAGAAATGCTAAAGGGTCTGCTGTAAAAAGAAGAAATAGGAAGAGAAGTAGGAACACAGGCTAAATAAATAAAAATAGCGACAAACAAGTACCTATCAATAATAACTGTAAATATAAATGGATTAAATGCCTCAATCAAAAGGCTTAGGGTAACAGACTAGATAAGAAAACATGATTCATATATCTGCTGTCTATAGGAAACCCACCTCAGAAAAAAAGACACACACAGACTGAGGGTGAAGGGATGGAAAAAGGTTTCTCAGGCGAATGGAAATGAAACAAACGCTGGGGTAGAAATACTTATATCTGACAAATTAGATGTCAGAGTGAAGGACCTAAAAGTAGATAAGAAAGGCCATTTCATAATACTAAAGGGAGCAATCCAACAAAAAGAAATAACTCTGGTAAAGATAAAAGCACCCAATAGAGGAGCACCCAAATACATTAAAAAAAAAAAAACCCTCTTGGAGGATATCAAGGGAGAGATTGACAGCAATACAATCATAGTAGAGGACTGTACATAAAAAACCCTAAAGACTCCATCAAAAAACTATTATGATTAATAAGTGTAGCAGGATACACAATTAACGCCAAGAAATCTATGGCATTTCTATACACCAATAGTGAACTTACGGAAAGAGAGAATAAAAATCCTATTTACCATCGCACCAAAAAAATTAAGATACCTAGGAATAAACTTAACCAAGGACGTAAAAGACTTATACATGGAAAACTACAGGACACTGGAAAAAGAGATAGAGGAAGACATAAACAGATGGAAGAACATACCGTGTTCATGGATTTGTAGAACCAACATCATCAAAATGTCCATACTACCAAAAGCAATCTACAGATTCAATGCACTCCCCATTAAAATACGAATGTCATATTTCACAGACCTAGAAAGAACTCTCCAAAAATTCATCTGGAATAAACAAAGGACCCGGACTACCCACAGCAATCCTGAAAAAGATGAACACAGTAGGAGGGATCTCAATACCAGATTTCAAGCTGTATTACAAAACCACTATTCTCCAAACAGATTGGTACTGGCACAAGAACAGACATATAGACCAATGGAATAGAATGGAGAACCCAGATATCGACCCAAACCACTATACTCAATTAATATTTGACAAAGGAGGCATGAACATACAATGGAGCCAAGACAGTCTCTTCAATAAATGGTGTTGGGAAAATTGGACAGATACCTGCAAAAAAATGAAACTAGACCAGCAACTTACACCATACACAAAAAATAAACTCAGAATGGATAAAGGACTTAAACATAAGACGGGAAACCATAAAAATACTAGAGGAATCCACCAGCAAAGATATCTCAGACATATGCCAAAGGAATTTCTTCACCGATACCGCTCCTAGGGCAATGGAAACTAAAGAGAAATTAAACAAATGGGACTACATCAAAATAAAAAGCTTTTGCACAGAAAAAGAAACCATCAACAAAAAACAAGAAAACTCACTGCATGGGAGAACATATTTGCGAATGTTATCACTGATAAAGGTTTAACCTCCAACATTTACAGGGAACTCATACAACTTAATAAAAGGAAAATAAATGATCCAATAAAAAAAATGGGCAGAGGACCTAAATAGAATCTTTTCAAAAGAAGATAGAAGGGAAGGACAAGAAACATATGATAGCATGCTCAAAGTCACTAATTATCCAAAAGATGCAAATCAAAACGACAATGCAGTACCATCTCACACCTTTCAGAATGGCTATCATCAATAAATCACCAAAGAAAAATGCTGGTGAGGATGCTGAGGAAAAGGAACCCTCATGCACTGCTGGTAGGAATGCAGACTGGTGCAGCCACTGTGGAGAAAAGTATGGAGTTTCCTCAAAAAACGAAAACTGGAACTCCCATTTGACCCAGTTATCACACTTCTAGGAATATATCCCAAAAAACTAGAAACACCAATCAGAAAGGGTATGTGCACCCTTATGTTCATAGCAGCATTATTCACCATAGCTAAGATTTGGAAACAGCCTAAATGCCTATCAGCAGGTGAGTGGATTGGAAAACTATGCTATATCAACACAACGGAATTCTACACTTCTATAAAAAAAGAAGGAATTCTTACCATGTGCAGCAGCATGAATGGACCTGGAGAGGATTATGTTAAGTGAAATAAGCCAGGCAATGAAAGAAAAATACCACATGATCTCACTCATTTGTGGAAAATAAAGAACATTATAACCTGATAAACAAAACGATATATACAGAGGCAGTAAAGCTTCGAACAGACTGTCAATTTAAAGCAGGAAGGCTGGGGAGTGTTGGGGAGGGGGTAAAATAAATCCACCAAAGGACTTGTATGCATGCATATAAGCACAAGCAATAGACACAAGACACTATGGGTGGGGGGGATAAGGGCATGCGACAGGGGTTAGGGGAGGCTGGGGGTAGGTCAACGGGGAAAAAAAGGAGATATATGTATTACTATATGCAATATTTTAAACCATAAAAATGAATAAATAAATAAATAAATAAATAAATAAATAAATAAATAAATAGACAAAACCTTGATTAGAAGCTGGAATTGCCTCAGGTGATGAGGATATGTAAAGTATGTGGGAATTTTTGACTCCCAATGTAAGACTTGTTTAAATCTGTAGATAATTTTTATGAGTTTATTTGAGCCAAATTGATGAGAATTGCTAGAAAGCCAAAACTCAATGGACTCAGAAAATGCTTCAGAAAATGAGAGTTTTACTTCTTATTTTATACATTACAAACAAAGCAGAAGGCAGAAGGGGTTACCTGAAATCCATTGGTGAAATATAAGAAGGTGAGAGAAAGCAAAGTGGGGAAATCTCTGAGACTGGATAAAAAGTAAAACAAGTAGACACATACCAATTTTACATGGGTGGGTGCAGAACAGTTAACAGTTAGCAATTAATACCATGACAATAACAATGAGGGAATCTGCGGTGCAGTAGGAAGTCTGGAAATAAAGAAATTACACAAACATTCCATGTGTATGCTACTGTAGAAAGGCTCCATTAAACTAAAGATTGGCCTTTATTAGGGAAGAGGTTGACCTAAGACTTGACTACCCACCATGGCTTGCTTAAGTTTAGAACATTTTCATTTCAGATCATCCTATGTAGTTACTGTAGATCTGAGTTAGCAAGTCCCACCGCAGGCCTCCCCTGAGCTTGTCAGGTGGAGTATGTGGCCCTTTTCTGTCAACACTTTCAAATTTTGGTCATAAGTCAATCTAAAGGATGCATTAATGACCAACATTTGGATTGGATAATGTGCTCCCACAGGGCTAAGAAGGCCCATTCCTAGGAAGCCTTAGTGTAAGCATTTGTCTTGCTGAACAACGGACCATTGGGGATGGGCCAAGACTGTAACCTTGGATGGAAGTCAAGGCTGAATTTTCTCAAAAGTGAAAAGCAGGTAAATGGGAGGCAGGCAGGTTCCGTGGACCTTCACTAAGAAAAACAGTCTGGATTATTTCTAACCTATAATCCAAGTTTTGCTATTTGTCTCATTTCTCTCTATTTTGCCTCTACTATAACATTTACTCGTAGTTTTAGGGCAACCTATACAACTCTTCAATTATTATAATCTGACTATGAGATGGATTCCCATTTACTATGGCCCCTATATTTCCCATTGGAAACACTCAAGAGCTATTCATTATTAATCTGATTCCTGCTAGTTTTGCAATTAAAAGCTATAATCTTAAGGTTTATGCAGAAAAAAGGCTGTAAGAATACAATGTTATAAATTACAATTTCCATCTAAACATTCCAAAGTCAAGGAAGACAGTAACAGTTTAATCAGTAAACTTCCTATGTCTCAGCAGCTGTTATAGAGGGCCTTGTTTCTACAGCTTCTATTTTAATTAATATAGTTAGTAATCCTTGCTAGGTTAAAGTGTAAGCATATTCCCATAATCAGGTTCTAGCATTCATACAGAAAATATCTTTCTCAATATTTCTTTTCCACTAATTTTCAAATCTTCCCATGATCTTCTTGGTTTATCGCTTTTTAGTCATTCAAAAATAACCAACTTATGAAAACATGCACAATGTCGCTAATCATCCGAGAAATGCAAATCAAAATGACAATGAAGTACCATCTCACACTGTCAGAATGGCTATCATCAACAAATCAACAAATGACAAGTGCTGGCAAAGAAGTGGAGAAAAAGGAATCCTTGTGCACTGCTTGTAGGAATGCAGACTGGTGCAGCCACTGTGGAAAACAGTATGCAGTTTCTTCAAAAAGATTAAAAATGAAACTTCCATTTGACCCAGTACTTCCAATTCTAGGAATATATCTCAAGAAAACAGAAACACCAATCAGAAAGGATTATATTCATAACTGCACAATTTACAATAGCTAAGATCTGGAAACTGCCTAAGTGCCCATGAGAAGACGAGTGGATTAGAAAACGTGGCACATCTACACAATGGAATAATAAACTGCTGTAGAAAAAGAATTATTACCATTTGCAACAGCAGGGATGGGACTAGAGAATATTATGCGAAGTGAAATAAGCCAGTGAGAGAAAAATAAATATCACATGATCTGACTCATTTGCGAAATATAATGAACAACAAACTAATGAACAAAAATAGAACCAGAGACATAGAAGCATCGAACAGACTGTCCAACCTATGAGGGTAGACAGGGAATGAGAGGATAAGAGATCAACCAAAGGGTTTGTATGCATGCATATGAGCACAACCAATGGACACAGACAGTAGCAGGGTGAGGGCATATGCTGATGGGCGGAAGCGGGAGGGTGAGATAAATGGGGGGGGGGGGGGAAGAAAACTCATGTAATACTTTAAACAACAAAAATTTAAATTTATTTTTAAAAGCATAAAAGTGCTTTTAATGTTAAAACATAAAATCAAATAATAACCAACTTGCCCAGCCAGTGTGGATGAGTGGTTGAGCATCAACTCATGAACCAGGAGGTCACAATTCAATTCCCAGTCAGGGCACATGCCTAGGTTTCGGGCTCCATCCCCCACAGGAGACATGCAGGAGGCAGCCAATCTATGAATGATTCTCTCTCATTATTGATATTTCTCTATCTCCCTCTCCCTTCCTCTCTCTGAAATCAATGAAAACATTTTTTAAAATAACCAACTGATTAGGAAAAACTACTTACTTTTAAATTCTCTTAAAAACAAACACATTGCATTCCTTTCCTTTGCAATAGCATTCCTTCTAAATTTCAATATGTTACCAGAAAGGGAGCCAGGTCCTGAATGGATTTGCTTAAGGCCAGCCTGCGGTGTGTGGGTTCTTGACTTGGTGCAAGAAAGATTTCACAACATGAGTTCAGGTGACTTTGAAAGTATGTTTTTAAAGCTTGGAACAGTAAAACAAGGAAAGGCTGAGGATAGAGGCAGTAGGGGAGAGACTAGTCAGGGCTGTTTGGGCTCTCTAGAAACATGGGAATGAAGTGAGTCTTGGTGGGGCTGCTCTCAGCTCACGGGTAAAAGAGTTTGAGAGACAGGTCAATTGGATTAGTGCAGGACATGCTGCTGCTGCCCATTGCTCCCATGGTTGCAAGCTGCATGGGGACCTCATAGAGATTAAAAGAAAGAAAATTCACTCAAAAAGGAGATGGGGGGGGGTGCCACAAAGAGAGCACACACTGGCTTCTTTGTCTTCAGCAATTTTATTTACTTTCCGAAGGCGGGGATTTAGTGGGGGTCTCAGGGGAGATTTAAATAGGATTTTCATCAGTTTTCCCAGATGACCCTTTTAAGGGTCATGGTCTCTAATAATGGGTCAGTGTCAGGGCAGGCAGTCCAAACCTCATTATCAGCAACATTACAGGGAAGAAAAGGCCTCCCTGGGGCCAGTTTTGCCCATTACTAGGCACCCCGGGCTTTCCACCCTGATGGCCTTCTGTATCTGGCTGTAAATTTCTTGGCCAGTTTGTTAAGCTACCTGTCTCAGTTGCCTAATTCCACTTGCCAAGGAATTTTCCTAGCTTCTTACTATCCTGTCTCAAAAAGAGAAAACAGAAAAAAGTATTATTAATAATATACACCTTTAGTCTTTATTAAAAATTGGGCTATATATACAATATTCGAGAAAAGTCCAAAGAACAAGTGTAATTATTATTATCACTAGTATTCACAGACAGGTAAAGAAAATCAATTTGTAGTTATACAGGCCTTGTCAGTGTCTTGGGATAGCTGTTGATCTCTGAGGTTAGTGACCTCTCATTCTCAAGAAGTCTTTGTTCAATACAGATGGAGGCAAGTGTCAGACACAGGGGCAGATGTCCATTTGTGGTTGGGCACCTGATAAGGTCCCTTCAAACAATGTTGGAGAGTCTTTCATTAATGTCTTTTCCACTTGACAAAATAAGTCATAGTCTTTGAAGTCTTCATGTGCTGAGAGCACTTCTGTAAAATAAATGTCACTAATTTATCTGTCCTTATTAGCTGGTTAATAAGATCTTGATAATAATGCAGAATGTCTCCATTTCATAAGGTTGATTCACATGTCTCTTCATCTAGATACATGGGGTTACTCATGACTATTTAATAAAGAGAAAAGCTATGTGTTTATCAAAAAAGAGACTCCAGGTTGAGAAGAACCATAAGGAGGGCTTTAGGCCAAGGGAGATTAAAAGCTTCTGAAAATTTACCTAGTTGAGTTTTAATTATATTATTTCTATATTACACCAATCCAGGGAACTGGAGTTATAGGCACAATAAAAAATACTAGTAGAATAGGCCAAACGTTAGAAATGAATTGTATTTTTTGAACAGTGAAATGTGTCCCTCAGTCACTGTAACTCATAGGGAATTCCCCAATAGGCATTACTTTTCCCCAATCATCGTGTACTTTTTAACTGTTGCTCTCCTTCAAGTGAATGCCTCAACCTAGTGAGAATAACATACAAATCATAACTAACACATATTGGTATTCCTGAGATGGTATCACTTGGATAGAATTCAATTGCCATCTTTAAAAGAGATCTACAGGAAGTAGGAAATGACCTTGGGGTTCATGGAATGATTTTCCATGGTTATATTAAGACAGTAGAACATCTGCTACACACAGTGGACAAAGAATGGAGAGGTAGAAGAAAAAACAGCAAGGCATAGAAAGAATATCTGGGATTAGATAAAAAGTAAAACCAATCACCACATACTTCTTTTATATTGGTTGGTATAAGATACTTAGCAGTAAACAATTAGCATGACAACAATAACATGGAGGGGTCTTGTGCTCTCTGCTCTGGAGTTGTGAGGGGTTTGGAAAAAAGAAAATGACACTGACATTCCAAAGGTATGTTATTGTAGATGCCAAAACTCATGGATGGGCTCAGTTAATGTAAAGACTGACCTTTGTCAGGAAAGATACCAGCCTAGCACATGACTACCCACCATGACTCACTTTAAGTCAGAAGGTTTTATTTTCAGACCATCCTGTGGGGTTACTTAAGGTTTCTGAGTTTGTAAGGCCCCCACACAGGCCTTTCCTGAGCTCATCAGGATGAGTATGTGGCCCCTTTTTCATTCACCTTTAACCTCTTGGGAGGAGAGAGGAGCTAGAGATCATTACCAATGGCCAATTACTTCATCAATTATGCCAACATAAGGATACTTCCAATAAAACCCCTAATCATGAGGTTCAGAAAACTTTGTGTTGATGCTTGAAGGCTGAGCGCTCAGGGAAAAAAATGGAAGTTTCATACTCTGATCTGCCAATATCTCCCATTTAGTTATTCGTGAATTGTATACTTACAATAAACGAGTAATACTAAGCAAATTACTTTCCTAAGTACTGTGTGGGTGTATTTTTTAGATAATTATAAAGTCGGAGGGAAGATGGGAACCTCCAAACCTGGAGTTAACCAGGCCAAAATGTGAGTTACCTAGGCACCCCATTTGTGATTGTGTCTGAAGTTATGTTACTGTCCTTGAAACTATGGGGTCTGCACCCACTTCATATAGTTAGTATCGGAACTGAAATGAATTGTAAGACTCCCCATTGGAGAATTGGTTTTTGATGGGGGAAAACAAAAAGGAAACCTTCAGCTCATATAAAAACTACCCGGCAGGGTAATGCTAGAAGTGATTATGATATTGTCAGTGATCGCCCTATATTAGGAGCTCAGGAAGTTTGAGAAGACTTTACTTTTACTCCCCTCACTCACTAAGCCCTAAGTCACCTTCAGAGTCCAACTTCTCTCTCTTTCTTCTTCTTTGTTCTCACAAAACGAGGCTGGAGGCAGTGTTTCTGATCCCAGGAGCAGTGGAGGTACACGCCTGTAAGTCTATTCATATTGTTGTCCACCTTGAGGTGGGATCTGTTCTCCTAATGCCTAGGCAGCCAGTAAACTGACATCAGGTTGCAGTGAAAGGAAAGAAAATGTATATTTCAAAGGTACCAATGAAGAGCAATGGGGCAGCTGATGCTCAAAGACCAGAACTCACAGTGGTTTATATTTAGGGTCTTTAAGAGGCAAAAGTCACGACTTGGGGTTCAGAGTCATGGGTTTTCAAGATTGGTCAGTTATGCTGTAAGTACC
This sequence comes from Cnephaeus nilssonii, assembly GCF_951640355.1. Lineage (NCBI taxonomy): Eukaryota > Metazoa > Chordata > Mammalia > Chiroptera > Vespertilionidae > Cnephaeus > Cnephaeus nilssonii. The sequence continues at coordinate 40,120,743 of NC_137091.1, forward strand.
CATAATGTGACTTATTTCTCCCTGGCACCATCCTGGATGGGGTCTTTGGTTTTTGGGGCCTAGAGGTCTGCCTTCATGTAGACAACCCAATGTTCTGCAACCCATTTTAGGGTAGGGTAGGTGATGTAACTTAAGAGCAGAAAACATCTATCCATCCTGTGCTTAGTAGACAACATCTTTCTCATATCTCCAGCAAGATATCTCCTGCAACGTGTTTCACTGACTAGTTTCCAGGCTCCAGGCCACATCTGCATTCTTTCCCATCATACCTGCCACATTGTATTTTCTATTTATTCTTTAACTAGAAATCATAACATCTAGCTATGGGAACAAAGGGTAATCTTCCTCTCATCTTTTAAATTCTTCTATCTGGGCTAAAAATCAAATTAACAGAGACAGATTAACAGGAGACAATGTACAAAGTCTGATATATGAACAAATATACTGGAGCTATAAGAATAGAGACCAAAGGAAGCATTGAGTAGTGGAGGCTTATATGTTATTCTGAAGCTAAGGGGAAAAGAGGGTTGTGGTTCGAAGCTTCAAAAGACAGGAACATTGGCATGGAGATGCCAAAGAAAATGTGAATATTCCTCCTGGAGGTGGTACTCAATCTGTAAACATTCTAGGCAGTTTAGTGGGAAGGTCCAAGGTTTATGTCTTAAACCTTTTCTTCCCCAATAAGGATATCAAAATCAATACCCTAAAAGGCACATCTGGGGTAAACACTCGGGTTCCCTTCACAGCAGAATCATGACTCTAAGTAAGGTTTAAAAGTCGAACTAAAAGCTCAAATCTAGTTACCTAGTCATTGAGTACCTAACTTACCAAAACAAAACATAAAAATACTGCAATATTGCTCTTTCAGTCTAAATGTGTCCACTTCTGACTTCTCATTAGAAACAAAAAGTAAAAGATACATTGGAATCTGCTAATAAAAAATTTCTTCATTCCTGGAGAGCACCTTGACACACTCACATCATCCATAGTTGTTCAGGAAGAACTAGGAGTCCTGAGACCCTGACTCATGTCTCAGATTAGTGTTCATGCCATCACTACTCACTGCTTAAGCGGTTCCTTCTTTGTGTTTGTACATGTCCCTAATTTTGACTAGTATGTGAGCTTCTTGCCTGCTTGGAGGACTCCAGCCACGTCTCTATTGTTGAGGAATTGGGGGAAGAACACTTGCCGAGGGTTGCCAGCTAGGCTTCAATATCACCCAGGCACTTTCATGCTTACCTTAATATAGTTCCAAAATGCATACAGCATGAATGCTGGAGAAAGGTCCTGATGTGACTTACAAAAACAAATGGGTTCATAAGGGGCCCTGCAGGCATGGTAACTTTATGGCATCTCTGTATTTTTTCAGCCACTAAGAGATATTGTGTATGAGTGTTCAGGATAGGATCTGATTGTTCATTTGTCGATTCTTGGAATATGTAATGTATTCCTATAATGTACCTACCCATTATTATCCAGGGCCCTAAAAACACGAGAGTGGATGAGAGAGACAACCTGGACATTAGTGCTGATGTCCAACTATTTATTTTTTATGACTTTCTAATAAATCTTTATTGTTCAGATTATTACAATTGTTCCTCTCTTTTCCCCCATAGCTCCCCTCCACCTGGTTCCAAACCCACCCTCTGCCCTTATCCCCCCGCCCCCTCCAACTGTCCTCATGCATAGGTGTACGATTTTTGCCCATTCTCTTCCCGCACCCCCACAACACTTTCCCCCCAAGAATTGTCAGTCCACTCCCTTCCTATGCCCGATTCTATTTTATTCACCAGTTTATTCTGTTCATCAGATTTTTTATTTACTTGATTTTTAGATTCACTTGTTGATAGATATGTATTTGTTGTTTATAATTTTTATCTTTACCTTTTTCTTCTTCCTCCTCTTCTTAAAGAATACCTTTCAGCATTTCATATAATACTGGTTTGGCGGTGAGGAACTCCTTTAGCTTTTTCTTATCTCTGAAGCTCCTTGTCTGACCTTCAATTCTAAATGATAGCTTTGCTGGGTAGAGTAATCTTGGTTGTAAGTTCTTGCTATTAATCACTTATATTTCTTGCCACACCCATCTGGCTTGCATAGTTTCTGTTGAGAAATCAGCTGGCAGTCGTATGGGTGCTCCCTTGTAGGTAACTAACTGTTTTTCTCTTGTTGTGTAAAATATTCTCTCTTTGTCTTTTGCTTTTGGCATTTCAATATGATGTGTCTTGGTGTGGTCCTCTTTTGATTCCTTTTGTTTGGGTTCTCTGCGCTTCCTGGACTTGTAAGTCTATTTCTTTCACCAGGTCGGGGAAGATTTTGGTCATTATTTCTTCAAATAGGTTTTCAGTATCTTGCTCTCTCTCTTCTTCTGGCACACCCATAATTCAGTTGTTGGTATGCTTGAAGTTGTCCCAGAGGCTTCTTACACTATCTTCAACTTTTTGGATTCTATTTTCTTTTTGCTTTTCCGGATGAGTGTTTTTTGCTTCTTTGTATTTCAAGTCATTGACTTGATTCTTGTGATCATCTAGTCTACTGTTAGATCTCTGTATAATATTTTTTATTTCAGTCAGTGTATGCTAATTTCTAGTTGGTCCTTTTTCATATCCTCGAGGGTCTCGCTAAATTTATCGGCCTTTACTAGACAATTCTTAAAAACCTTATAACCATGGTTTTGAACTCTATACCCAGTTGTTTTCTTTCCTCCTTTTCTTTCATTTGTGATTAGTTTTTTTGTCTCTGCATTTTTTCAGCTTCCCTGAGTTGATAGAGTGGCTTCATGTGCTAGGTGTCCTATAGGGCCCAGAGACTCAGCCTCCCCAGTTACCTGAGGTGGACACTCTTGGTGCACCCATTTGTGGGCTGTGTGCACAGTCTTCTTGAGTTTAGCTTTGATTATTGTTGGTATCACTGGGAGGAATTGACCTCCAGGACAATTGGTTGTGAGGATCAGCTGTGTCTATGCTGGAGAACTTCTGTGCTGGAGACACCCTTATGAGACAAGACTTGCAAAAGCCTCTGTGCTCAGCTTGGATGGGGCAGAGTCTCAGGGCGGAGTCTCAGGGTGGAGAAGACAGCATTGGTTTTTCTGTCAGCCCTGCCCGAAGAGGTCCCTGAGTCTTAGTGTCCCACAGAAATCGGTAATCACTGCAAGCTCCTCTGAGAGAAAGCCACCCTCGAATATCGTCTGCTGCCAGATAGTGAGTTTCTCCCCGAATGAGTCTGGATCCCCAGATTCTTGCCTGGAGCTGGAGTTCAGCACAGTCGGGAGCATTTGTCTCCTTCCCGCTTGAGAAAGCCAGCCAGGTATTGAGTTGCCCACCCTCTCTGTGCGTACGTGTCTTAGTACCTCTGCCTTGCAGCTCCTCTGAGTCTCAGTGTGCTTTTCTCTTTCCTTCTAGTTGTAGAATTTCCATAGAGCAGGCTTTCTTGTGGTTCTGGATGATGTCCACCCTGTGTTTTAGTTGTAGTTTAGAAATTGTTGTGTGAGGCAGCTATTTAGGTGTTTACCTATGATACCACCTTGGTTTCTTCTGAGACTCTCCAACTATTTATTTGACAACTAATATCTAAAAGGCACTTCAAGATGCCATAAGATCCTGGATCACCACCACACTTATGACCTCAATGTGCTCCTCCTGAATTTTCCTGAATCTCTTTCTCTGTCTCACACACCCCATATCTTATCTTTCAGCAAATACTCTTGAATCCATCCTTTCAACAAATACAGAAACTGACCCCTTCTTTCCACACTTGTCTGACCACCCTCACCTGTCACCTGGATGACTGCACTTGCCTCCTCACTGGGCTCCCTGCCCACCACCCAGCAGCCACAGAGGTGCTGAGGAAAGTAGTCTAAGGTGAGCATCCTGATTCCATTGTGGAACGGGTTTTTCTTTCTGAATCTATGGCAGGAATGGGAGGGGAGGCACAGAGGGGTCAAAAGTTCTTCCTGAGTTTTGTTTCATAAAGCCTTGAAATCAATATCCAAAAATAGGAATTTCAGAAAGGCTAAATTTTGGATGGCTTCACTAAACACAGATCACTTACTCCCCCTGGGGCTCTGAGCCCTTCAGAGGCTCCTCACATCACTCAGAGGGAAGCCAGACTTCTGGTTATGACCTCACCCTCTCTGACTTCATCTCCTCTCATCTCCAGCTCTGTCTCCTCCACACAGCTTGTCTCCTTTTTGCTGCCCCAACATTTTTAAATGGAAAGAAATAAAAACACCCCAAACATGCCTTATTTCACACTAATGTGCTATCACATTATTACTGTTGTTTCTGTGTGGTTACTGGGCGACTCCCCCAACAGCATGCCATGTCCATGAGGACTGGGATTTTGTCTGTTCTGTCTCATACTGCACCCCCAGTGCTTAGAGCAGTGTCACTAGATGGTGAGCAGTAGGTTGGTCTTCGTTGATAAATGAATAAAGAAGTTACACATGTGATCATGGTCGAAAGGGTAAAATATGGAGCATCATGACCTCACATAACTGGGATTCTGACCTAGACTGAAGGACCAGGGAGAGTTTCCTGAAGCGCTGCTGGGAAGTCAGGCCATCTCCTGCTGTGAACCCCACCTCAGAAGTGAGGAAGAAGAGTGGGAAACATTTTTTGGAGGATTGTAGCCACATAAGGAGAGAAATGGGAAAATTTGAAAATATGATAAGGATTGACACGGTAAGATGACAGGTTCCGCTAATTACAGATGGATGATGTCAAAGTAAAACTTGAGCCACACAAACTTATGGAGGCAAAAAAGTCCTTATTCAAGACCATGCAATAGGGCAGTGAGATTGACCTCAACAGCCATGAAATAAAAGGATGGGGGATTTTGAGAACAGGAGAAGGAATCACAGGCATCTGTGATTGCTTATTGGATTGACACAAAAGATAAATAAAACTCTTGAAATCCTGGCAGGAGGGTTTTTATTATTGTTACATTTAAACCTCACTCAAGGATAAGTTTTTATTGATGAGAGAGAGAGAGAGAGAGAGAGAGAGAGAGAGAGAGAGAGAGAGAGAGAGAGGTGAGAAAGAAAATACCAGTTGCCTCCCATAAATGCCTTGACCGAGGATTGAACATGCAAACTTTAGATGTTCAGGACAAAGGGCCAACCAATATGAGCACACTGGTGAGTATAAGCAGGTTTTTCACATCTTGGTTTCAAATGTTCCCACCCAAGTTAGGTTCCTACCCTTCCTCAGAGACTGAGACACAGAAAAGATGAGAATTAAATTTTAACAGAATGGACCCAAACCCTCTAGGCAGATATTCTATGAATCATATCACTGACAAGAAGTTGTTTTTTTAAAAAATACACTTTTACTGATTTCAGAGAGAGGAAGGGAGAAGGGGAGAGACATAGAAACATCAATGATGAAAGAGAATAATTGATTGGCTGCTTCCTGCACACCCCTACTGGGGATCAAGCTTGAAACCCAGGCATGTGCCCTGACTGGGAATTGAACTATGACCTCCTGGTTCCTGGGTTGATGCTCAACCTCTGAACCACTCCAGCCGGGAGGCAAGAAGCTTTTAAGTAGACTTAGGTATATTTCAAAAGGACAGAGAAAGAATGTGAAATTACAAATTGCAGTTACATTCCTAAAGAAAATGCTCTAAAAATGTAGATTTAAGAGGCCTAGTCAGGAAGAAAGTTTAGAGACTCTGAGGGAAGAATGAGGCCTCTGGTTCATAACACAGCTACTTTCTGCACAGCGGAGGGAAATACAATTAATCTTTTCAGCCAAGACCCAGTTTGCATTGCCAGAGTTCCTGCAATTTATAAAGAAGTGCAAGTTCCCAGCCATTTATAAATAGATGCAAAATAGCTGAGAGACTGAACAGAGTTAGCATCTGATCTCCCAGAAGGCTGTGCTTCTGGAGTTTTCCATGGAGACATTACATTTCTCTCTACAGCCACCATATCTGTGATCAAACGTCATCTCCAAGGAAGAAGATTATTTTGATCCTATCACATGTATCGCAGGAGTCATTCAATTTGGCTTGATTAATAACCTAAGTGCAGAGGAACTGACATTCACCTTATAGTTTGCTCTGATGCATGTTTTTCTATGAAACCTGAGAAGGGAGATTTAACAGCCTCTTGAGGTTAGGCGGCCTCACACTCACACTTCACCTGCAGTTTCTCTAGTTTTGGGGGATGCCCTCCTCTCAAACAGATTACAAGTCTTCATCAGGTCAAAATTAGCTCCATAAAAGGTGAGGTCGTTAATAATTCTGTTTTAACTAGGACATTTGCTAAGCCTAGCTTATATTACCAATGTTTCCAATTCTATTCTAGCAACAACGAGGACAGAGTGCTACTGAACTTATGCAAATAAGTCTAGTGTCATAACTAAAGGAATATTCCAGATGGCATTAGTAATTTGGGGGAAGACAAAGGTCACTGTTGCATCTCACATAGGTGTTCTCTTATCTACTCCCATCATCACAAGTGTCCAGGCACCCTCCACATGTCTCCCTGGAAATGGGAGAGAGCTCAGATTCCTGTGAAGCACATTGTGTCCCCTCCATTGTGGACATGATGCAAATGGGACCAACCAGAGATGGGATCCAATGTGGTATGTTACCTTACGTCAACAATAATGACAATGCCAGCTCACATTTTTTAGTATTTATTGTTTCACAGCAAGTTTTCTAAGCAAATTCCACCAACACAAGAAATCTAATAGGTACTTTTTTTCATTTTTTTAGTTTAAGAACATAGGGGAAGGGAGGAGGATCTCTAGTACTTGACCTTTAACACTACAGGGTCACTTTCAGCGGAGCTGATGGGGTTGGAGATTTTACACTGGTAGTTCCCTGCATCCTCTCTCCTGACAGGGTTTATGGTGAGGATTCTATCATCCTGGGACAACGTCATCCTCCAGTTGAGCTGCAGCCTGGTACCATTGAATAACCAGTAGGTGGACCTCATATTTGAGCAGCAAGTCATCTCCACCGCATCCTCATTCTCTTTGACTGTGGTGCTGCTGGCTAGGAGTATGGGCTCACTCAATTGCGCTGTGAAGAAATAGAGGGTGAGAATGATTGAGTGTGGGCTTCAGACCTGGGGCCATGCTCCTGCCTCAAAGATCTAAGCCCTGACTCTGATTGTTATGAGGGTAATTTGGTTCCACAATAAAAATTAATTAATTCTAAATTTGCCATCACTCCCCGGACCAAATCTACCCCTCTGAACTGGAGAGCCCGAAGAAGGAAGGATATGAGCCATTGATTGCTCTAGTGATCCAAAAACATCTAATAAGGCCACTGGGATTGGAGGAAAAGATGGGGCTATGACTGCAGATAGACCTCAAGTGACTCAGAGCAATTTCTCATGGTCTGTGTGACTCTGCTTAGGGACTATTTATCCTTGTGCCTCACTTTCCCCTCAGTGAAGTAAAATGAATATTTGACTGCCAGGCTGACAAAGTACTACTCATAAAATATTCACAGTATAGGACATAAATTTTGGGAAGGAAAACTGCTCAAATGAGAGGCATTTGTTATTGATGGACTTCACGAGAAAATCTCCTGGGCTGCCAGGAGAATCTTTACTCCTGCTCCTCCCTTGGGACACTAACCTTTCTCTGGAATCTCCTAAGTCACCCAGAACAGTCAGCTAATAATCTATGGAGCTTGTCCAGTTGTGCTCTGCACACACAGTCTCAGGTGAAGGACCATGCTCCATCTCTGCGCTGACGTGGCTCTTAGGTTTGAGCCCCAACTGGTGACCAGCTCAAGAGCCTTGTGCCTCTGGCACATGGGAAACTGTTGCTCTCACTCAGCCCTTCCCAGGAGGCAAAACCCAACCAGAAACAGGCTCCCCAGGTCATCTGGAGTCAGGACATTGTGACTTGGGCCTGGAGACTGGCTGCCCAAGCTGAGCTTCTCTGTGAAGAACCCAGGGAGCCCCTCAGGCCAGGTTCTTACAGAGCCATGCAGGGTCTATCTCAGGGACATAATTGAGGAAAGGGGCCCAGGGACCTGGACTGATACTGGTCTCCCCATGCTGACTCACACCCATCAAATTGGTCCTTCTCTCTGTGGCGAATGTCTGTGGGGCTGGAATCTGGGAAGGGAACTCTAACCTTAGGAAGTTTGTCTCCACTGTGTGTGTCCTGCACTAAATGCCCAAACCCAGCTTGGGACATGATGCAGAGGCAGATGGAGGGGAGTCCAGGGCTGGCAGTCCTGTGTGTGAAGTAGAATTCACCCCACCCGACACATAGAGGTCAGAGATCAATCACTCACTGTAGACGCTGAGAGATACCAATCCATATGCTTTTTGGTTATTTTGAAGGTGAGCTACTACCCTGTAGAGTCCTTCATCGCCAGTAGTGAGGTTTCTTATGAGCAGGGATCCATCAAGGTTTGCTGACTCTCGACCACTGTATCCGGGCCCTTTTAGATATTCATCTAAACCCAATATATATATACCAATTAAATTAGAGAACTCCGTCTCTGTTCCCCTGTACCACATAAAGGCTGTACTATCGCGAGGACTATTGCGGATAGGTAGAATCACATCCTGCCCTTCAGCAGCACCAGTCGAGACAAAAGCAATTTTCGCAGTGGTGGGTGGGATCCAGATGGGAAGACAAGAAGGGAAGACTAGAAAGGAAGAGAGAAATTGATCAGTATTTTGATCTATGCATTGGGATGGAGAGATGAGGCATTTCTCTTCAACTCTCAGCCTTGGTCTGTGTGTGAGTTCGTGTGTGCATCTCCTTGGTCGAGGTCAGCAACATTGCCACCATTGCTTCAGCACCTCAGAACCTATGCTTTCTGTTTTGAATTCTCTTTCCCAACTGTCTGTGTGCTGTCCTCCTTACTACCCTCAGAACCCTGTTGACACTCAGTGGCCTTCTTGGAAGATCTTCCTTGGCCACGTCCTCTAAAGACGCTCTATCTTCACTCTCTGACCTTTCCCCGCTCTGTCGCTTTTTGGACACTTGTGGGTACCTAATATCACAAGTAGATCTCTTCTCTATTTTCTCCCCATATAGTGTGAGCTGCAAGTGGGCAAGGGATTTTGGATCTTGTGACCCCTCAGTGACTGCAATAGGCTGCAAACACCTGTGGGTGCATGAATGAGTGTTTGCAGGCTTGACCATGTCCCATTTCATATTTTCCCATATTTGTAGTTGGTGGGGACAATGTTTAGCACCCCTGGTTAAAATGTTCCTGCTATCACCTGAAATAAATTGTTATTACTGTGGTCAGTTGTCAAAATTCAATACTCTGTGATGAATAACTTAGCAAATGAACCGCAATTGAGGTTTTCCTGCCCCTCACCACTTTCAAATCGTGATATTTTGCTGTTGCTGAGCACCCTCTCTCATCCTATTCTGTGCCCCTGTGCTTCCACTCAGGTCCAAAGAGAAGCCCTTCCTCCCCTTCCAGAGTGCTGTTCTCCCCAGGGAATCTTGGCCACTCTCCGACTCCCAACCTCCCTTCCATTCCCAGGGATTATCCCCTCCTTACCAGCCAGCAGGAGCCCCAGCCAGGGGACAAGTCCTCTGTGGGCAGAGGCTGCAGGGAACTCCATGGTGACTGCTGCCTGCTCTGACCCTTCCTCTGAGAGAAGAGCTCGAGGTCCAGTAAGGCTCCCAGGCACCTCTGTCCAGACTGGTGGGATGTGCAGTCCCTCCTTCCTGTGTGCTGAGCCTCCTCCTGGAGCAAGATAACCTCCCTGGTCATGTGGGCCAGGGCGTGGTCAGGGTCCAGGACCTCCCTTTTCCTCCCCTCATTTTTGCCAACCCTGTTGCCCCTTTCAGTTTACCTTTTTTCTGTATTTTGGTTTCCTGGAAACTGCTGAAGTCTTTGACAACACACACACACATACAAACACAAACACACACACATGGACAGACACATGCCCAGTAAAGCACTTCCCTAAGGCGTCTAGTTCCTGGTCATTCTCCGCAGCTCCCTGTCAGTGCATATTTGACTTTTCCCTTCAGAGCAAGCGGTCTGCCCCCCCACAGGAATATTGTCACAGGGACGCCCTGGATCTTCATTGGATCTCCTGTGAAACTTTGTAAGGATTGGGATGCCCAGGTGACATTTTAGAAAGGCTTCTTCAGCAGCTGCACAGCTTGCATGGATGCCAGGATCAAACCCTATGATGTGAGGGTGGGGAGCCCTGCCCCTCTCCCGTGCACAGGACGTGTCTCCAGATCCTCTTAAAATGCAGATTCTGACTCAGCAAGTGTGCAGTGGACCAGAGACTGTGCATCTGACAAGCTCTCAAGAGAGGTGGGTCTTATTGGCCTGTGGAGCCCACTTGCAATAGCAAAGCTGAGGGGGCACATGTCCTCCTGAGAGGATGACCCCTCACCCCAGCATTGGCCCCTGCTTCATCTTGGTCTTAGGTCTGCCAGCACCATACAGAGAGCCCCACAGGCCACAAACTGGGTATTGTTTCTGGTTGTGACACAGAAACTCAGCTGGGCACTGGGTCTTCCCTGTGTTCTCAAATGTGCTGGGAAGATGGGATTTCCTTCCAGCAGGAAGACCACAGAGGTGACTATCAGTGAGGAGGGGTCAAGCTAGGTGATGACTGCAGATGGACCCTCCCTCTATCTCAGGTTGTCACCAGCCTGGCCATTGTTTCCAGAGACAGAGTCCACATCACCATGGGTATCCAGGAGGACATGCAGTTTCCAGGTGTGAAGGGTAAGGTGTAAAGCAAGGACTATGGTGTGAGCTCAGGTGGCTGTGGCCTCCATGGTCCTTGGGAAATATTTTCATGGATACCCTCCATCTCTTTGTTGGTTGACCCTGTCCATGTCCTCCATGACTATTCGGGCAGCCTCTGTCCTCTACCTGGGGGACTTTTTTGAGGTCACCTCGTCTTGCCCATGTGTGGTTCCAGTTATGATTTGGGGAGCAACATAGAGATTCCTGATAAAGCAGCTGCCCCTAGACCTTCTCAAGGTAAGAAATGTCCAAACCTGTAGAGGATTGTTTTGAGTATTTCAGCTGAATTGATGTCATATGACTGCAAGCAAGATCTCAAATCCTGAGAAGAACAGCAGTTTTGTCACTTATTTTATACATTATAATCAAAGGAGAAGATGAAAAAGTTGCATGAAATCTATTGGAAAGCGAGAGAAATGATAGCAGGGAGATTTCTAAAAATACATTAAAAGCAAAATGGAGAAACACGTATTATTTTTACATTGGAGGGTCCAGGATAGTTAACATTTATACCAGGTACAGAGGCTTGCCAGGAACCAGGCAACAAGAGCGCTATGGGTTCTTGTATTGTGGCACTACAGACTCTGCCTTCAATGGGTCTAGCAAAGAAAATTTGCTAGAGGAATGTGATGTCAAAAGTATGTTATCCATGATGCATAAGAACAGGGAAAGGGCTCACTTAACGTAAAGTCTGACATTTGCTAAGGAAGCTGTGGGCCTGTGACATGACTACCTGCCATCACCTGCCCAGTTAGGCATTTGTGATCAGACCACACTGTGCATCACTGAGCTTGTCAGGCATGCAATGGGGCCCACTGGGCTTATCAGGTTTTTCGCACAGCCCCTTTTTCATTCACAGTTTCAGGAAAGAGCAGGTGGGACAGCACAGGCAGGACGGAGGGACCTAGAAAAATCTATTGGATTTTCAGGGCATGGAAATTGGTCTCCTTCTTCACCTCCTTAGCCAAAGCCCAGATCAAGTGTGGATTTCCTGTGTTTTGTAAGTGCGTGTCAATATCGCCCCATAGAAAGCAAAGGGAGACCTGCAGGCAATGTCAGGTACTGCACTAGGAATGCTGACCAGGATCCAGAAGGTGGGAGCTCACTGTGAGCCCTGGACAGAGGTGAGCTTTGACCTTTAGACTAAGAACCCAACATCCAGGGCCCGGTCCCTGTGTGTCTATACCTCCTGACTGCATCCTAGGACAGGCTGGGGCCAGTGAGAAGCCTGGCTGTGTCCAGAGTATTATAAAACCATTGTTCAGAAAGCTGCTCCCTCTGGTGGATTTGCTGTTTCAGGAGGATGTGCTTTCTGGGTTTTCAAACCCAGGGTATGGTGATGGCTCTTTTGGGAGAGGGTGCTGGCCTGGATGGTTGATCCCAAAAATGCCCTCTGAGTTTCCCATCACAGCATTGGGATATTGCATACAGTCATCTGTGTCCCTGTCTGTCATCTGCTCTAGGCCTCCCGACAGGGCCCAGATTCTGGAGGAGCTCCACATGGAGTGTCAATCAGGGGACTCAGTAGGTTCCTCTGTTAGGGGAGGTGAGACCCCCGTGGGACCATTAGCACCTCTCAGATGGAAGCAACCCTAGATCCTGGGTTCTCCTTTCCCATCCTGCTGAGGAAGTTCCCCTTGTTCCCCAGGACACCCTGGGCTGGTGAGATGTCTTTAGGGGCCACAAGCAGCTGTATCCACATCTGGGATCTGGGGGATGGGAGTCATCCCCTAATTTCCTTGAGGTGAGGGTGAGCACCCTCCTGCCTTGGTAGAAACTCTACCTGGGATGGAGAATCCAGAATGTCTGGCAGGTCAGGGATCTGTGATGAAAGGAAGAACATGGGCTGCTTTCCAGGCCCTGAAAGGATGAGTGTGGGGAAGGTTGTGATTTCCAGGCAAAGAAATCAGAGCGGTCTGACCCCTCACTGTTAGGAGGATCCTGTCCCCCTTTCCTGACTGTAAGTGGGATAACAGCTGACTTGGGACATCCCCGTGTAAAAAGGGCTGTGGCTTCCTCCCAGGATGACACCAAGCCTTCGGATGGATAAGGAACATGATCTGACTGCACGTGTCACACAGGGTGACAGGCTTCCAGTATATGGTTTCCCTCATCCATTTAATGAGTGTTTACTGAATATCTGTGGTGATTCAAGTCAGTGCTGGTCCCTGGGAATGCCACAGAGAGCAGGAAATACATGGGCCCTGCAGTTGTGGAGTTTAACTTGTAAGGAGAGACAGGGTCTCAGATAAACGTTCCATAAACATTTATGTAGAAAAGTCTTTCACACAAAGAATTACATGCTTGTAAAATTATTAAAAGGCTAGAGAAATGGAAGTTAAAGAGTTGGCACTGGAAGTCAGATATTAAGGCCGTGCTGGCACAGCCCCCTTCCACAGGTAAAGAATGAGCTGTGTCTGCCAGAGGCCACCCATTAGTCAACACAATAGCAGAAATAAGATGCCCATCTCCTTTCCAGCTTTCAAATTACACACAAGTGCATCTCAAAGGCTGAGTTTATTTAACATCTGGACTCTTAATCACAAGGAGTGGGGTAATGGAATATTTAACCTTTCAGTCTACCTGATATAGGAGGGAACATGGAAAGGGGTGGAATATAAATGCCATGTGCCAATACATGGCATGTCTGAGTCCACATGCAGGCTGTGGGACTCTAGGCAACTGATCCCACCTCAAAAAAGTTCGGTCTCCCTATGTGATATCATAGAAAGGTATTTGTTGTTATTTCCTGGTTCTTAGAAATGAGCAACAAAAATACTTTGAATTTTATGATTTATAAGGGTGATAAGAGTGTCTTTTGTGGTGAGGAAGAAACTCTAACAGACCTGTGGATAGATACAAGGTAAGGGCAGGTCACCATAAAGACAAACCCTTGCTTAGAAGCAGGGATTATCCTGAAGAGATGAGGGTTCATAAAGTGTGTAGGAATTTTTGGGAGCCTATGCAATAAGTGTTTAAATCTATAGATAATTTTTATGGGTTTACTTGAGCCAAATTGATGAGAATTGCTAGCAAGCCAAAGCTCAATGGACTGAGAAAATCCTTCAGAAAATTGGACTTCTACTTCTTATTTTATACATTACAATCAAGGCAGAAGGTGTAAGGGGTTACAAGAAATCCATTGGTGAACTATTTGAAGGCAGGAGAAAGCAAAGTGGGGAAATCTCTGAGATTGGATAAACAGTAAACCAAGTAGACACATACTAATTTTTCATGGATGGGTGCTGAATAGTTAACAGTTAACAATTAACATGATGACAATAACAATGAGGGGTTCTGCGGTGCAGTAGGAAGTCTGGAAATAAAGAAATTACACAAACATTCCATAGGTATGCTACTGTACACAGGCTCCGTTAAACTAAAGATTGGCCTTTGTTAGGGAGGAGGTTGGCCTAAGATATGACTATCCACCATGGTTCACTTTTCTTTAGAACATTTTCATTTCAGATCATCCTATGTAGTTACTGTAGATCTCTGAGTTTGTAAGCCCCAACGCAGGCGTCCCCTGAGCTTGTCAACTTGAGTATGAAGACCTTTTATGTCAACACTTTCAAATTTTAGTCATAAGTCAATCTAAAGGATGCATTAATGACCAACGTTTGGATTGGATAATGTGCTCCCACAGTGCTAAGAAGGCTCATTCCAAAGAAGCCTTAGTGTAAACATTTGTCTTGCTGAACAACGGACCATTGGGGATGGGCCAAGACTACAACCTTGGATGGAAGTCAAGGCTGAATTTTCTCAAAAGTGAAAAGCAGGTAAATGGGAGGCAGGCAGGTTCCATGGGCCTTCACTAAGAAAAACAGTCTGGATTATTTCTAACCTATAATCCAAGTTTTGCTATCTGACTCAATTCTCTGTATTTTGCCTCTACTATGACATTTACTCATAGTTTTAGGGCAACCTATACATCTCTTCAATTATTATCATCTGACCAAGAGATGGGTTGCCATTTACTATGGCCCCTATATTTCCCATTGGAAACACTCAATAATAACTATTCATTATTAATCTGATTCTTGCTAGTTTTGTATTTAAAAGCTATAACCTTAAGGTTTATGCAGAAACAAGGACATAAGAATACAATGCTATAAATTACAATTTCCATCTAAACATTCCAAAGTCAAGGAAGACAGTAAGTTTAATCAGTAAATTTCCTATGTCTCAACAACTGTTACACAGGGCATTGTTTGTAAAGCGTCTATTTTAATTAATAAAGTTAGTAATCCTTGCTAGGTTAAAGTGTAATCATATTCCCATAATCAGGTTCTAGCATTCATACAAAAAATATCTTCCTCAACATTTCTTCTCTACTAACTTTCTACATCTACCCTTGTTCTTCTTGGTTTATCGCTTTTTAGTCATTCAAAAATAACCAACTTCTGGAAACATGCTCATGTCACTAATCATCTGAGAAATGCAAATCAAAATGACTATGAAGTACCATCTCACACTCTCAGAATGACTATCATCAACAAATCAACAAATGACAAATGCTGACAAGGATGTGAAGAAAAAGGAACCCTCATGCACTGCTGGTGGGAATGCAGACTGGTGCAGCCACTGTGGAAAACAGTATGGAGTTTCCTCAAAAAAATTAAAAATGGAACTTCCATTTGACCCAGTAATTCCACTTCTAGGAATATATCCCTAGAAACTAGAAACACCAATCAGAAAGGATATATGCACCCCTATATTCATAGCAGCACAATTTACAGTAGCTAAGATCTGGAAACTGCCTAAGTGCCCATCAGCAGATAAGTAAATTAGAAAACTGTGGTACATCTACACAATGGAATACTACGCTGCTGTAAGAAAAAAAGAATTATTACCATTTGCAACAGCAGGGATGGAACTGGAGAACATTATGCTAAGTGAAATAAGCCAGTCAGAGAAAGATAAATATCACATGACCTCACTTATTTTTGGAATATAATGAACAACAAACTCCTGAACAAAAATAGAACCAGAGACAGAGAAGCATGTCTAACCGATGAAGGAAGACTGGGAATGAGAGAGTAGGAGATCAACAAAAGGACTTGTATGTATACATATGAGTATAACCAATGGACCCAGACAGTAGGTGGGGTGAGGGCATGTGCTGGTGTGTGGAAGTGGCCAGGTAGAGGTCAATGGGAGGAAAAGAAAAATCATGTAATACTTTAAACATTAAAAAGTTTAAATTTCTTTAAAAGCATAAAAATGATTTTAATATTGAAAAAAATAAAATAATAATCAACTTGCCCAGCCAGTGTGGATGAGTGGTTGTGCATCAACCCATGAACCAGGATGTCACCGTTCAATTCCCATTCAGGGCACATGCCTAGGTTTCAGGCTCCATCCCCCACAGGGGACATGCAGGAGGCAGCCAATCTATGAATGATTCTCTCTCATCATTGATGTTTCTCTCTATATATCCCTCTCCCTTCCTCTCTCTGAAATCAATAAAAACATTTTTTTTAAAATAACCAACTGATTAGGAAAAACTACTCACTTTTAAATTCTCTTAAAAACAAACACTTTACATTTCTTTCCTTTGCTATAGCATTCTTTCTAAATTCAAAATGTTACCAGAAAGGGAGCCAGGTCCTGAACGGATTTGCTTAAGGCCAGCCTACAGTGTGTGAGTTCTTGACTTGGTGCAAGAAACATTTCACAGCATGAGTTCAGGTGATTTAGAAAATATGTTTTTAAAGCTTGGAACAGTGAAACAAGGAAAGGCTGAGGATAGAGGCGGTAGGGGAGAGACTAGGCAGGGCTGTTTGGGCTCTCTAGAAACATGGGAATGAAGTGACTCTGGGTGAGGCTGCTGTCAGCTCACGGGCAAAAAAGTTTGGGGGACAGGTCAATGGGATTAGTCCAGGACAAGCTGCTGCTGCTCATTGCTCCCCTGGTTGCAATCTGAATGGAAACCTCATAAAGATTAAAAGGAAAAAAAAAATCACTCAAAAAGAAGATGGGGCCGGGGGCGGGGGAGGGGGGTCTGTTCCACAAGGAGGGCCCAGGCTGTCTTTTCTGTCTTGAGCTATTTTATTTACTTTCCGAAGGTGGGGATTTAGCGGGGGACTCAGGGGAGATTTCAGTAGGATTTTCATCAGCTTTCCCAAGTGTCCCTTTTAAGGGTCATGGTCTCTAATAATGGGTCAGTGCCAGGGCAGGCAGTCCAAACCTCATTATCAGCAACATTACAGGGAAGGAAAGTCCTCCCTGGGGCCAGTTTTGCCCATTACTAGGCACCCAGGGATTTGCACCCTGATGGCCTTCTGTATCTGGCTGTAATTTGCTTGGCCAGTTTGTTTAACTACCTGTCTCAGTTGCCTAATTACACTTGACAAGGAATTTTCCTAGCTTCTTACTATCCTGTCTCAAAAAGAGAAAACATAAAATTATTATTAATAATACAAAAGGTATCATATAAACCTTTAGTCATTATTAAAAATTGGGCTATATATACAATGTTGAAAAAAAGTTCAAAGAACAAGTTTAATTATTATTATCACTAGTATTCACAGACAGGTAAAGAAAATCAATTTGTAGTTATACGGGCCTTGTCAGTGTATTGGGATAGCTGTTGATCTCTGAGGTCAATGACCTCTCATTCTCAAGAAGTCTTTGTTCACTATATGTGGAGGCCAGTGTCAGACACAGGGGCAGATGTCCATTTCGGGTTGGGTACCTGATAGGGTCCCTTCAAACAATGTTGGAGAGTCTTTCATTGATGCCTTTTCCAATTGACAAAGTAAGTCATGGTCTTTGAAGTCTTCATGTGCTGAGTGCACTCCTGTAAAATAAATATCACTACTTTATCTGTCCGTATAAGCTGGTTAATAAGTTCCTTATAATAATGCAGAATGTCTCCTTTTTGTAAGGTTGGTTCACATGTCCCTTCATCTAGATACATGGGGTGACTCATGACTATTTAATGAGGAGAAAAGCTATGTGTTTACCAAAAAAGGAGATTCCAGGTTGAGAAGAACCATAAGGAGGGCTTTAGGCCAAGGGAGATTAAAAGCTTCTGAAAATTTACCTAGTTGAGTTTTAATTATATCATTTGTATATCACACCAATCCAGAGAACTGGCATTATAGGTACAATAAAAAGACTAGTAGAATAGGCCAAACATTAGAAATGAATTGTATTTTTTGAACAGTGAAATGTGTCCCTCAGTCACTGTAACTCATAGGAAATTCCCCAATAGGCATTAGGTTTCCCCAATAATCATTTACCTTTCTAACTGTTGCACTCCTTCAAGTGAATGCCTCAACCTAGTGAGAATAACATACAAATCATAACTAACACCTATTTGTATTCCTGACATGGTATCACTTGGATAAAACTCCATTACCATCTTTAAAATGGATCTAAAAGAAGTAGGAAATGACCTTGGGGTTCATGGAATGATTTTCCAGGGTTATATTTACACAGTAGAACATCTGCTACACAGTTTGCAATCTATAGAAGGAAAAGCAGTGACATGGAATCCAGTGGTCAAAGATTGGAGAGGTAGAAGAAAAAACAGCAAGGCATAGAGAGAATCTCTGGGATTAGATAAAAAGTAAAGCCAATCAATGCATACTTCTTTTATATTGGTTGGTATAAGATAGTTAACAGTAAACAATTAGCATGATAACAATAACATGAAGGGGCCTTGTGCTTTCTGCTCTGGGGTTGTGAGGGGTTTGGAAAAAAGAAAATCACCCTGACATTCAAAAGGTATGTTATTGTAGATGCCAAAACTCATGGATGGGCTCAGTTAATGTAAAGACTGACCTTTGTCAGGAAAGATACCAGCCTAGAACATGACTACCCACCATGACTCACTTTAAGTTAGAAGGTTTTATTTTCAGACCATCCTGTGGGGTTACTTAAGGTTTCTGAGTTTGTATGGCCGCCACACAGGCCTTTCCTAAGCTTATTAGGTTGAGTATGTGGCCCCTTTTTCATTCACACAGCCCAACCCCTTAACCTTTTGGGAGGAGAGAGGAGCTAGAGATCATTACCAATGGCTGATTATTTAAGCAATTATGACAACATAAGGATACTTCCAATAAAAACCCTAAACACTGGGTTCAGAAAACTTTGTGTTGATGCTGGAAGGCTGAGCACTCAGGGAAAAAGTTGAATTTTCACACCTCTCCCTATGCCTTGATCTGCCAGTCTCTCCCATTCAGATATTCCTAAAGTGTAGACTTAGAATGAACCAGTAATAGTAAGTAAAGTCTTTTCCTGAGTATTGTGTGGGCTTTTTCTCTTTTTTTTTTGATAATTATAAAGAATGAGGGGTCATGTGAACCTCCAAACCTGGAGTTAACCAGGCCAAAATGTGAGTTACCTAGACATCCCATTTGTGATGACGTCTGAAGTTATGTTACTGAGCCTTGAAACTATGGGGTCTGCACCCACATCAGATAGTTAGTATCAGAACTGAAATGATTTGTAGGACACCCCATTGGAGAATTGGTTTTTGATGGGAAAAAACAAAAACAAAACCTTCAGGTCATATAAAAACTACCCGGCAGGGTGATGCTAGAAGTGATTATGATATTGTCAGTGATCAGCCTGTATTAGGTGCTCAGGGAGTTTGAGAAAACTTTTCTTTCACTCCCCTCTCTCACTAAGCCCTCTTTCACCTTCAGAGTCCACCTTCACCATTTTCTTCCTCTTCTCACAGAATGAGGCTGGAGGCAGTGTTTCTGATCCCAGGAGCAGTGGAGGTACACGCCTGTAAGTCTATTCATATTGTTGTCCACCCTGAGGTGGGATCTGTTCGCCTAATTCCTAGGCAACCAGTAAACTGACATCAGGTTGCAGTGAAAGGAAAGAAAGTATATATTTCAAAGGTACAAATGAAGGGCAATGGGGCAGCTGATGCTCAAAGACCAGAACTCAAAGTGGATTCTGTTTAGGGACTTTTAAGAGGAAAAAGTCATGACATGGGGTCCAGAGTCATGGGTTTTCAAGATTGGTCAGTTATGCTGTAAGTACCCATCATGTGACTTATTTCTCCACAGCACCATCCTGGCTAGGGTCGTTGGTTATTGGGGCCTAGAGCTCTTCCGTCATGCAGACAGCCCAATGTTCTGAAACCCATTTTGGGGTTGGGTGGGTTATGTTACCTTAAGAGCAGAAAACATCTATCCATCTTGTGCTTAGCAGACAACATCTTTCTCTTATCTCGAGGAATATATATTCTGCAACTTGTTTCACTGACTAGTTTCCAGACTCCAGGCCGCATCTGCATTCTTTCCCATCATACCTGCTGGTTATATTTTCTATTTATGCTTTAACTAGAAATCATAATATCCAGACATGGGAACAAAAGATAATCTTCCTCTCATCTTTTAAATTCTTCTATATGAGTTAAAAATCAAATTAACAGAGACAGATTAACAGGAAACAATGTACAAAGTCTGATATATGAACAAATATACTGGAGCTATAAGAATAGAGACCAACGGAAGCATTGAGTAGTGGAGGCTTATATGACATTCTGAAGCTAAGGGGGAAAGTGGTGTGTGGTTTGAGGCTTCAAAAGGCAGGAACATTGGCATGGAGATGCCAAAGCAAATGTGAATATTCCCCCTGGAGCTGGTCCTCCATCTATACACATTCTAGGCAGTTTAGTGGGAAGGTCCAAGGCTTATTTCTTAAAGCTTTTTAGCCCCAATAAGTATATCAAAATCAATACCCTAAAAGGCACATCTGGGGTAAACACTCGGGTTCCCTTGACAGCAGAATCCTGACTCTAAGTAATGTTTAAAAGTTTAACTAAAAGCTCAAATCTAGTTACCTAGTCATTGAGTACCTAACTAATTACCAAAACAAAACAAAACATAAAAATACTGCAACCTTGCTCTTTCAGTCTAAATATGTCCACTTCTGACTTCTCATTAGAAACAAAAAGTAAAAGATACATTGGAATCTGCTAATAAAAAATTTCTTCATTCCTGGAGAGCACCTTGACACACTCACATCATCCATAGCTGTTCAGGAAGAACTAGGGTCCTGAGACCCTGACTCATGTCTCAGATTAGTGTTCACGCCATCACTACTCACTGCTTAAGCAGTTCCTTCGTTGTTTTTGTACATGTCCCTAATTTTGACTAGTATGTGAGCTTCTTGCCTGCCTGGAGGACTCCTGTCACATCTCTATTGTTGAGGAATTGGGGGAAGGACTCTTGCCAAGGGTTGCCAGCTAGGCTTCAATATCACCAGGCACTTTCATGTTTAACTTAATTTATTTCCAAAATGTGTACAGCATGAATGCTGGAGAAAGGTCCTGATGTGACTTACAAAAACAAATGGGTTCATAAGGGCCCCTGCAGGCATGGTAACTTTATGGCATCTCTGTATTTTTTCAGCCACTAAGAGATATTGTGTATGAGTGTCCAGGATAGGATCTGATTATTCATTTGTCGATTCTTGGAATATGTAATGTATTCCTATAATGTACCTACCCATTATTATCCAGGGCCCTAGAGGCACGAGAGTGGATGAGAGAGACAACCTGGACATTAGTGCTGATGTCCAACTATTTATTTTTTATGACTTTCTAATAAATCTTTATTGTTCAGATTATTACAATTTTCCTCTCTTTTCTCCCATAGCTCCCTTCCACCCGGTTCCAACCCCACCCTCTGCCCTTATCCCCCCGCCCCCTCCAACTGTCCTCATGCATAGGTGTACGATTTTTGCCCATTCTCTTCCCGCACCCCCACAACACTTTCCCCCCAAGAATTGTCAGTCCACTCCCTTCCTATGCTGGATTCTATTTTTTTCACCAGTTTATTCTGTTCATCAGATTTTTTATTTACTTGATTTTTAGATTCACTTGTTGATAGATATGTATTTGTTGTTTATAATTTTTATCTTTACCTTTTTCTTCTTCCTCTTCTTCTTAAAGAATACCTTTCAGCATTTCATATAATACTGGTTTGGCGGTGAGGAACTCCTTTAGCTTTTTCTTATCTGTGAAGCTCTTTGTCTGACCTTCAATTGCAAATGATAGCTTTGCTGTGTAGAGTAATCTTGGTTGTTGGTTCTTGCTATTAATCACTTATATTTCTTGCCACACCCATCTGGCTTGCATAGTTTCTGTTGAGAAATCAGCTGGCAGTCTTATGCGTGCTCCCTTGTAGGTAACTAACTGTTTTTCTCTTGTTGTGTAAAATATTCTCTCTTTGTCTTTTGCTCTTGGCATTTCAATATGATGTGTCTTGGTGTGGTCCTCTTTTGATTCCTTTTGTTTAGGGTTCTCTGCGCTTCCTGGACTTGTAAGTCTATTTCTTTCACCAGGTCGGGGAAGATTTTGGTCATTATATCTTCAAATAGGTTTTCAGTATCTTGCTCTCTCTCTTCTTCTGGCACCCCCATAATTCGGATGGTGGTATGCTTGAAGTTGTCCCAGAGGCTCCTTACACTATCTTCCTATTTTTGGATTCTTATTTCTTTTTGCATTTCCAGTTGGGTGTCTTTTGCTTCTTTGTATTTCAAATATTTGACTTGATTCTTGCATTCCTCTAGTCTGCTGTTAAATCTCTGTATGATATTTTTTATTTCAGTCAGTGGATGCTTAATTTGTAATTGGTCTTTTTTCTACTCCCCGAGGGTCTTGCTAAATTTATCGGCCTTTACTAGACAATTCTTAAAAAACATAATAACCGTGGTTTTGAACTCTATATCCAGTTGTTTGCTTTCCTCCGTTTCTTTCATTTGTGATCTGTTTTTTTGTCTCTGCATTTTGTCTGCTTTCCTGAGTTGATAGAGTGGCTTTGTGTGCTATTTGTCCTATAGGGCCCAGAGACTCAGCCTCCCCAGTTACCTGAGGTGGACACTCTTGGTGCACCCATTTGTGGGCTGTGTGCACAGTCTCGTTGTAGTTAAGTTTTTATTGTTTTTAGTATCTCTGGGAGGAATTGACCTCCAGGACAATTGGCTATGAGGATCAGCTGTGTCTATGCTAGACAAGTTCTTTGCTGGAGACACCCTTATGAGACAAGACTTGCAAAAGCCTCTGTGCTCAGCTTGGATGGGGCGGAGTCTCAGGGCGGAGTCTCAGGGTGGAGAAGACAGCATTGGTTTCCCTGTCAGCCCTGCCCGAAGAGGCCCCTGAGTCTTAGTGTCCCAAAGTAATCGGTAATCACTGCAAGTTCCTCTGAGAGAATGCCACCCTCCAATATCGTCTACTGCCAGACAGTGCAGTTTCTCCCCAAATGAGCCTGGATCCCCAGATTCTTGCCTGGAGCTGGAGTTCAGCAAAGTCAGGAGCATTTGTCTCCTTCCCGCTTGAGAAAGCCAGCCAGGTATTGAGTTGCCCACCTTCTCTGTGCGTACGCGTCTCATTACCTCTGCCTTGCAGCTCCTCTGAGTCTCAGTGTGCTTTTCTCTTTCCTTCTAGTTGTAAAATTTCCATAGAGCAGGCTTTCTTGTGGTTCTGGATGATGTCCACGCTGTGTTTTAGTTGTAGTTTAGAAATTGTTGTGCAAGGCAGCAGTTTAGGTGTGTACCTATGCCATGACCTTGGTTTCACCCGAGGCTCTCAACGATTTATTTGAAAACTAATATCTAAAAGACACTTCAAGATGCCCTAAGATCCTTGATCACCACCAGACATATTACCTCAATGTGCTCCTCCAGAATTTTCCTGAATCTCTTTCTCTGTCTCACACACCCCATATCCTATCTTTCAGCAAATCCTCTTGAATCCATCCTTTCAACAAATACAGAAACTGACCCCTTCTTCCCACACTTGTCTGACCACCCTCACCTGTCACCTGGATGACTGCACTTGCCTCCTCACTGGGCTCCCTGCCCTCCGCCCAGCAGCCACTCAGATGCTGAGGAAAGTAGGCTAAGGTGAACATCCTGATTCCTTTGTGGAGCGGATTTTTCTGTCTGAATCTATGGCAGGAATGGGTGGGGGAAGGCAGAGAGGGGTCAAAAGTTCTTCCTGAGTTTTGTTTCATAAAAGCGTGAAATAAATATCCAAAAATAGGAATTTCAGAAAGGCTAAATTTTAGATGGCTTCACTAAACACGGATCACTTACTCCCACTGGGGCTCTGAGCGCTCCAGAGGCTCCTCAGATCACTCAGAGGGAAGCCAGACTTCTGGCTATGGCCTCTCCCTCTCTGACTTCATCTCCTCTCATCTCAAGCTCTGTCTCCTCCACCGAGCTTGTCTCGTTTTTGCTGCCCCAACATTTTTAAATAGAAAGAAATAAAAAAAACCCACACATGCCTTCTTTCACTCTATTGTGCTATCACATTATTACTGTTGTTTCTGGGTGGGTTACTGGGCGACTCCCCCAACAGCATGCCATGTCCATGAGGACTGGGATTTTGTCTTTTGTGTCTCACACTGCACCCCAGTGCTTAAAGCAGTGTCAGCAGATGGTGACCAGTAGGTTGGTCTTCTTTGATACATGAATAAAGAAGTTACACATGTGATCATGGTTGAAAGGATGACATATGGAGCGTGATGACCTCACATAACTAGGATTCTGATCTAGACTGAGGGACCAGGGAGACTTTCCTGAAGCGCGGCTGGGAAGTCAGGCCATCTCCTGCTGTGAACCCCACCTCAGAAAAGAGGAAGAAAAGTGGGAAACATTTTTTGGAGGATTGTAGCCACATAAGGAAAGAAATGGGAAAATTTGAAATTATGATAAGGATTGACACGGTAAGATGCAGGTTCTGCTAATTACAGGTAGATGATGTCAAAGTAAAACTTGAGCCACACAAATTTAGGGAGGCAAGAAAGTCCTTATTCAAGACCATGCAATAGGGCAGTGAGATTGACCTCAACAGCAATGAAATAAAAGGATGGGAGATTTTAAGAACAGGAGAAGGAATCACAGGCATCTGTGATTGCTTATTGGGTTGACAAAAAAGATAAATAAAACTCATGTAATCCTTGCAGGAGGGTTTTCATAATTTTTATTCTTGTTACATTTAAACCTCACTCAAGGATAAGTTTTTATTGATAAGAAGATAGAGAGAAAGAGAGAGAGAGAGAGAGAGAGAGAGAGAGAGTGAGTGAATGAGTGAGAGAGAGAGAGGTGAGAAAGAAAATACCAGTTGCCTCTAATAAATGCCTTGACCGAGGATTAAACATGCAAACTTTAGGTGTTCAGGACAAAGGGACAACCAATTTGGCCACAATGGTGAATATAAGCAGGTTTTTCACATCTTGGTTTCAAATGTTAACACCCAATTTAGGCTCCTACCCTTCCTCAGAGACTGAGACACAGAAAACATGAGAATTAAATTTTAACAGAATGGACCCAAACCCTCTAGGCAGATATTCTATGAATCATATCACTGGCAAGAAGTTGTTTTTTAAAAATGCACTTTTACTGATTTCAGAAAGAGGAAGGGAAAGGGGAGAGACATAGAAACATCAATGATGAAAGAGAATCATTGATTGGCATCTTCCTGCACACCCCTATTGGGGATCAAGCTTGAAACCCAGGCATGTGCCCTGACTGGGAATTGAACTATGACCTCCTGGTTCCTGGGTGGATGCTCAACCACTGAACCACTCCAGCCGGGAGGCAAGAAGCTTTTAAGTAGACTTAGGTATATTTCAAAAGGACAGAGAAAGAATGTGCAATTACAAATTGCAGTTACATTCCTAAAGAAAATGCTCTAAAAAAGTAGAGGTAAGAGGCCTAGTCAGGAAGAAAGGTTAGAGACTCTGAGTGAATACTGAGGCCTCTGGTTCATAACACAGCTACTTTCTGCACAGCGGAGGATAATACAATTAATCTTTTCAGCCAAGACCCAGTTTGCATTGCCAGAGTTCCTGCAATTTATAAAGAAGTGCAAGTTCCCAGCCATTTATAAATAGTTGCAAAATAACTGAAAGACTGAATAGAGATAGCATCTGAACTCCCAGAAGGCTGTGCTTCTGGAGTTTTCCATGGAGACATTACATTTCTCTCTATAACCACCTCCCCTATGATCAAAAGGCATCTCCAAGGAAGAAGAGTATTTTGATCCTATCACATGTATCGCAGGTGTCATTCAATTTGGCCTGATTAATGACCTAATTGCAGAGGAACTGATATTCACCTTCTAGTTTTCTCTGATGCATGTTTTTCTATGAAACCTAAGATGGGAGATTTAACAGCCTCTTGAGGTTAGGCGGCCTCACACTCACACTTCACCTGCAGTTTCTCTAGATTTGGGAGATGCCCTCCTCTCAAAGAGATTACAAGTCTTCATCAGGTCATAATTAGCTCCATAAAAGGTGAGGTCGTTTATAATTCTGTTTGAACTAGACATTTGCTAAGCCTTGCTTATATCAACAACGTTTCCAATTCTATTCTATCAACAAAGAGGACAGGGTCCTACTGAACTTATGCAAATAAGTCTATTGCCATAACCAAAAGAATACTCCAGAGGGCATTAGTAATTTGGGGGAAGACAAAGGTCACTGTTGCATCTCACATAGGTGTTCTCTTGTCTATTCCCATTATCACAAGTGTCCAGGCACCCTCCACATGTCTCCCTGGAAATGGGAGAGAGCTCAGATTCCTGTGAAGCACATGGCGTCCCCTCCATTTTGGACATGGTGCAAATGAGACCACCAGAGATGGGATCCAATGTGGTATGTTACCTTACGTCAACAATAATGACAATGCCAGCTCACATTTATTAGTATTTATTGATTCATAGCAAGTCTTCTACACAATTTCCACCACCACAAGAAACCTAATAGGTACATTATTTTATTTTTTAGTTTAAGAACATAGGGGAAGGGAGGAGGATCTCTAGTACTTGACCTCTAACACTACAGGCGCACTTTCAACAGAGCTGATGGGGTTGGAAATTTTACACTGGTAGTTCCCAGCATCCTCTCTCCTAACAGGGTCTATGGTGAGGGAACTCTTGTCCTGGGACAGCGTCATCCTCCAGTTGAGCTGCAGCCTTTTACCATTGAATAACCAGTAGGTGGACCTCACACTTGAGTAGCAAGTCATCTCCACTGCATCCTCATTCTCTTTGACTGTGGTGCTGCTGGCTAGGAGTATGGGCTCACTCAATTGTGCTGTGAAGAAATAGAGGGTGAGAATGATTGAGTGTGGGCTTCAGACCTGGGGCCATGCTCCTGCCACAAAGATCTAAGCCCTGACTCTGATTGTTATGAGGGTAATTTGGTTCCAAAATAAAAATTAATTAATTCTAAATTTGCCATCACTCCCCAGACCAAATCTACCCCTCTGAACTGGAGAGCCCTAAGAAGGAAGGATATGAGCCATTGATTGCTCTAGTGATCCAAAAACATCTAATAAGGCCACTGGGATTGGAGGAAAAGATGGGGCTATGACTGCAGATACACCTCAAGTGACTCAGAACAATTTCTCATGGTCTGTGTGACTCTGCTTAGGGACTGTTTCTCCTTGTGCCTCACTTTCCCCTCAGTGAAGTGAAATGAATATTTGACTGCCAGGCTGACAAAGTACTACTCATAAAATATTCACAGTATCTGACATAAATTTTGGGAAGGAAAACTGCTCAAATGAGAGGCATTTGTTATTGATGTACTTCATGATAAAATCTCCTGGGCTGATCCCTGGTGGATGAGCAGCTGCCAGGGGAATCTTTACTCCTGCTCCTCCTTTGAGACACTAACCTTTCTCTGAATTCTCCTAAGTCACCCAGAACAGTCAGCTAATAATCTGTGGAGCTTGTCCAGTTGTGCTCTGCACACACAGTCTCAGGTGAAGGACCATGCTCCATCTCTGCGCTGACGTGGCTCTTAGGTTTGAGCCCCAACTGGTGACCAGCTCAAGAGCCTTGTGCCTCTGGCACATGGGAAACTGTTGCTCTCACTCAGCCAATCCCAGCAGGCAAAATCCAAGTAGACAAAGGCTCCCCAGGTCCTCTGGAGTCAGGACATTGTGACTGGGGCCTGGAGAGGGGCTGCCCAAGCTGAGCTTCTCTGTGAAGAACTCAGGGAGCCCCTCAGGCCAGGTTCTTACAGAGCCATGCAGGGTCTATCTCAGGGAAATGATCAAGGAAAGGGGCCCAAGGACCTGGACTGATACTGGTCTCCCCCTGCTGACTCACACCCATCAAATTGGTCCTTCTCTCTGTGGTGAATGTCTGTGGGGCTGGAATCTGGGAAGGGAACTCTGACCTTAGGAAGTTTGTGTCCACTGTGTCTGTCATGCACTAAATGCCCAAACCCAGCTTGGGACATGATGCAGAGGCAGATGGAGGGGAGTCCAGGGCTAGCAGTCCTGTGTGTGAAGTAGAATTCACCCCACCCGACACATAGAGGTCAGAGATCAATCACTCACTGTAGACGCTGAGAGATACAATTCCAAATGCTCTTTGATAATTTTGAAGGAGAGCTACTACCCGGTAGAGTCCTTCATCGCTAGTAGTGAGGTTTCTTATGACCAGGGATCCATCAAGGTTTGCTGACTCTCGACCACTGTATCCGGGCCCTTTTAGATATTCATCTGAACCCAATACAAATATACCAATTAAATTAGATAACTCCATCTCTGTTCCCCTGTACCACATAAAGGCTGTACTATTGTGAGAACTATTGCGGATAGGTAGAATCACATCCTGCCCTTCAGCAGCACCGGTCGAGACAAAAGCAATTTTCGCAGTGGTGGGTGGGATCCAGATGGGAAGACAAGAAGGGAAGACTAGAAAGGAAGAGAGAAATTGATCAGTATTTTGATCTAGGCATTGGGATGGAGAGATGAGGCATTTCTCTTCAACTCTCAGCCTTGGTCTGTGTGTGAGTTCGTGTGTGCATCTCCTTGGTCGAGGTCAGCAACATGGCCACCATTGCTTCAGCACCTCAGAACCTATGCTTTCTGTTTTGAATTCTCTTTCCCAGCTGTCTGTGTGCTGTCCTCCTTACTACCCTCAGAACCCTGTTGACACTCAGTGGCCTTCTTGGAAGATCTTCCTTGGCCACGTCCTCTAAAGACCCTCTATCTTCACTCTCTGACCTGTCCCCGCTATGTGCCCTTCAGGACACTTGTGGGTACCTGATGTCACAAGTAGATCTCTTCTTCTCTATTTTCTCCCCATATAGTGTGAGCTACAAGTGGGCAAGGGATTTTGGATCTTGTGACCCCCTCAGTGACTGCAATAGGCTTCAAACACCTGTGGGTGTATGAATGAGTGTTCCCAGGCTTGACCATGACCCATATCGTATTTTCCCATATTTGTAGTTGTTGTTGGGGACAATGTTTAGCACCCCTGGTTAAAATGTTCCTGCTATCACCTGAAATAAATTATTACTGTGTTCAGTCGTCAAAATTCAATACTCTGTGATGAATAACTTAGCAAATGAACCGCAATTGAGGTTTCCCTGCCCCTCACCACTTTCAAATCATGAAATTTTGCTGTTGCTGAGCACCCTCTCTCATCCTATTCTGTGCCCCTGTGCTTCCACTCAGGTCCAAAGAGAAGCCCTTCCTCCCTTCCAGAGTGCTGTTCTCCCCAGGAGGTCTTGGCCACTCTCCTACTCTCAACCTCCCTTCCATTCCCAGGGATTGTCCCCTCCTTACCAGCCAGCAGGAGCCCCAGCCAGGGAACAAGTCCTCTGTGGGCAGAGGCTGCAGGGAACTCCATGGTGACTGCTGCCTGCTCCGTCCCTTCCTCTGAGACAAGAGCTCGAGGTCCAGGAAGGCTCCCAGGCACCTCTGTCCAGACTGGTGGGATGTTCCGTCCCTCCTTCCTGTGTGCTGAGCCTCCTCCTGGGGAAAGATAACCTCCCTGGTCATGTGGGCCTGGGCGGGGTCAGGCCTCAGGACCTCCCTCTCCCTCCCCTCATTTTTGCCAACCCTGTTGCCCCTTTCAGTTTACCTTTTCTCTGTATTTTGGTTTCCTGGAAACTGCTGAGGCTTTTGACAACACACACACATACAAACACAAACACACACTTGCACAGACATGTGCCCAGAAAAGCACTTGCCTGGGGTGTCCAGTTCCTGGTCATTCTCTACATCTCCCTGTCAGGGCACATTTTACTTTCCCTTCAGTGCAAGAGGTCTGGGCCCCCCTCAGGAATATTGTCACAGGGATGCCCCGGCTCTACATTGGCTCACCTGTGAAACTTTGTAAGGATTGGGATGCCCAGGTGACATTTTTAAAAGGCTTCTTCAGCAGCTGCCCAGCTTGCATGGATGCCAGGATGAGAGCCTATGATGTTAGGGTGGAAAGCCCTGCTCCTCTCAAGAACCTCTGAAAATGCAGATTCTGACTAAGCAAATGTGTAGTGGATCAGAGACTGTGCATCTGATATGCTCTCAAGAGAGTTGGGTCTTACTTGCCTGTGAAGCCCACTTGCAATAGCAAAGCTGAGGGGGCACATGTCCTCCTGAGAGGATGACCCCTCACCCCAGCATTGGCCCCTGCTTCATCTTGGTCTTAGGTCTGCCAGCACCACACAGAGAGCCCCACAGGCCACAAACTGGGGATTGTGTCTGGTTGTGATACAGAACCTCAGTTGGACACTGGGTCTTCCCTGTGTTCTCAAATGTGCTGGGAAGATGGGATTTCCTTCCAGCAGGAAGGCCACAGAGGTAACTAGCAGTGAGAAGGGGTCAAGCTAGGTGATGACTGCAGAGGGACCCTCTCTCTATCTCAGGTTGTCACCATCCTGGCCATTGTTTCCAGAGAAAGAGTCCACATCACCATGGGTATCCAGGAGGACATGCAGTTTCCAGGTATGAAGGGTAAGATATGAAGCAAGGACTATGGTGTGAGCTCAGGTGGCTGTGGCCTCCATGGTCCTTGGGGAATATTTTCATGGATACCCTCCATCTCTTTGTTGATTGACCCTGTCCATGTCCTCCATGACTATTCGGGCAGCCTCTGTCCTCTGCCTGGGGGACTTTTTTGAGGTCACCTCGTCTTGCCCATGTGTGGTTCCAGTTATGATTTGGGGAGCAACATAGAGATTCCTGATAAAGCAGCTGCCCCTAGACCTTCTCAAGGTAAGAAATGTCCAAACCTGTAGAGGATTGTTATGAGTATTTCAGCTGAATTAATGTCATATGACTGCAAGCAAGATCTCAAATCCTGAGAAGAACAGCAGTTTTGTTGCTTATTTTATACATTATAATCAAAGGAGAAGATGAAAAAGTTGCATGAAATCTATTGGAAAGTGAGAGAAAGGTTAGGAGGGATATTTCTAAAAATAAATAAAAAGCAAAATGGAGAAACACGTATTATTTTTACATTGGAGGGTCCAGGATAGTTAACATGTATAGCAGGTACAGAGGCTTGCCAGGAACCAGGCAACAAGAGCGCTCTGGGGTCTTGTATTCTGGCCCCACAAGCTCTGCCTTCAATGGGTCCAGCAAAGAAAATTTGCTAGAGGAATGTGATGTCAAAGGTATGTTATCCAGGATGCATCAGAACAGGGAAAGGGCTCACTTAACGTAAAGTCTGACATTTGCTAAGGAAGCTGTGGGCCTGTGACATGACTACCTGCCATCACCTGCCCAGGTAGGCATTTGTGATCAGATCACACTGTGCGTCACTGAGCTTGTCAGGCATGTCATGGGGCCCACTGGGCTTATCAGGTTTGTCCCACAGCCCCTTTTTCATTCACATTTTCTGGAAAGAGCAAGGTGGGACAGCACAGACAGGACGGAGGGGCCTAGAAAAATCTATTGGATTTTCAGGCCATGGAAATTGGTCTCCTTCTTCACCTCCTTAGCCAAAGCCCAGATCAAGTGTGGATTTCCTGTGTTTTGTAGGTGCGTGTCAATATCGCCCTCTAGAAAGCAAACGGAGACCTGCAGGCTATGTCAGGTACTGCACTAGGAATGCTGACCAGGATCCAGAAGGTGGGAGCTAACTGTGAGCCCTGGACAAAGGTGAGCTTTGACCTTTAGACTAAGAACCCAACATCCAGGGCCCGGTCCCTGTGTGTCTCATACCTCCTGACTGCATCCTAAGGCAGGCTGGGGCCAGTGAGAGGCCTGCTGTGTCCAGAGTATTATAAATCCATTCTCCAGAAAGCTGCTCCCTCTGGTGGATTTGCTCTTTCAGGAGGATGTGCTTTCCAGGTTTTCGAAGCCAGGGTATGGTGATGGCTCTTTTGAGAGAGGGTGCTGGCCTGGATGGTTGATCCCCAAAATGCCCTCTGTGTTTCCCATCACAGCATGGGGATGTTGCGTCCAGTCCCCTGTTTCCCTGTCATCTGCTCTAGGCCTCCCCACCGGGCCCAGGTTCTGGAAGAGCTCCACATGGAGTGTCAATCAGGGGACTCAGTAGGTTCCTCTGTTAGGGGAGGTGAGACCCCCGTGGGACCCTCAGCACCTCTGAGATGGAAGCAACCCCAGATCCTGGGTTCTCCTTTCCCATCCTGCTGAGGAAGTTCCCCTTGTTCCCCAGGATACCCTGGGCTGGTGAGATGTCTTTAGGGGCCACAGACAGCTGTATTCAGACCAGGAATCTTGGGTATGATGAGTAATCCCCTATTTCCTTGAGGTGAAAGTGAGCATCCTCCTGCCTTGGTAGGAACTCTACCTGGGATGGAGAATCCAGAATGTCTGGCAGGTCAGGGATCTGTGATAAAAGGAAGAACATGGGTTGCTTTCCAGGCCCTGAAGAGATGAGTGTGTGGAAGGTTGTGATTACCTGGCAAAGAACTCAGAGCGGTCTGACCCCTCACTGTTAGGAGGTTCCTGTCCCCCTTTCCTGACTGTAAGTGGGGTAAACACCTGACTCTGGGACATCCCCGTGTAAAAAAGGGCTGTGTCCTCCTCCCAGGCTGACACCAAGCTTACGGATGAATAAGGAACATGATCTGACTGCACGTGTCAAACAGGGTGACAGGCTTCCAGTATATGGTTTCCCTCATCCATTTAATTAGTCTTTACTGAGTATCTGTGGTGTTTCAAGTCAGTGCTGGTTCCTGGGAATGCCACAGAGAGCAGGAAATACATGGGCCCTGCAGTTGTGGAGTTTAACTTGTAAGGAGAGACAGGGTCTCAGATAAACGTTCCATAAACATTTATGTAGAAAAGTCTTTCACACAAAGAATTACATGCTTGTAAAATTATTAAAGGGCTAGAGAAATGGAAGTTAAAGAGTTGGCACTGGAAGTCAGATTTTAAGGCCGTGCTGGCACAGCCCCCTTCCACAGGTAAAGAATGAGCTGTGTATGCCAGAGGGCACCCATCAGTCAACACAATAGCAGAAATAAGATGCCCATCTCCTTTCCAGCTTTCAAATTACACAAAAGTGCATCTCAAGGCTGAGTTTATTTCACATCTGGACTCTTAATCACAAGGAGTAGGGGAATGGAGTATTTAACCTGATATAGGAGGGAACATGGAAAGGGGTGGAATATAAATGTCATGTGCCAATACATGGCATGTCTGAGTCCACATGCAGGCTGTGGGACTCTAGACAACTGATCCCATCTCAAAAAAGTTCGGTCTCCCTATGTGATATCATAGAAAGGTATTTGTTGTTATTTCCTGGTTCTTAGAACTGAGCAACAAAAATACTTTGAATTTTATGATTTATAAGGGTGATAAGAGTGTCTTTTGTGGTGAGGAAGAAACAGACCTGTGGATAGATACAAGGTAAGGGCAGGTCACCATAATGACAAACCCTTGCTTAGAAGCAGGGATTGCCCCGAAGAGATGAGGGTACATAAAGTGTGTAGGAATTTTTGGGTGCCAATGTAATAAGAGTTTAAATCTATAGATAATTTTTATGAGTTTACTTGAGCCAAATTGATGAGAATTGTTAGAAAGCCAAAACTCAATGGACTGAGAAAATCCTTCAGAAAATTGGACTTTTACTTCTTATTTTATACATTACAATCAAGGCAGAAGGTGTAAGGGGTTACAAGAAATCCATTGGTGAACTATTAGAAGGCAGGAGAAAGCAAAGTGGGGAAATCTCTGAGATTGGATAAACAGTAAACCAAGTAGACACATACTAATTTTTCATGGATGGGTGCTGAATAGTTAACAGTTAACAATTAACATGATGACAATAACAATGAGGGGTTCTGCGGTGCAGTAGGAAGTCTGGAAATAAAGAAATTACACAAACATTCCATAGGTATGCTACTGTAGACAGGCTCCGTTAAACTAAAGATTGGCCTTTGTTAGGGAGGAGGTTGGCCTAAGACAAGACTACCCTCCATGGCTCACTTTTCTTTAGAACATTTTCATTTCAGATCATCCTATGTAGTTACTGTAGATCTCTGAGTTTGTAAGCCCCAACGCAGGCGTCCCCTGAGCTTGTCAACTTGAGTATGAAGACCTTTTATGTCAACACTTTCAAATTATGGTCATAAGTCAATCTAAAGGATGCATTAATAACCAACATTTTGATTGGATAATGTGCTCCCACAGGGCTAAGAAGGCTCATCCCAGGAAGCCTTAGTGTAAACATTTGTCTTGCTGAACAACAGACCATTGGAGTTGGGCCAAGAATATAACCTTCAATGGAAGTCAAGGCTGAATTTTCTCAAAAGTGAAAAGCAGGTAAATGGGAGGCAGGCAGGTTCCATGGGCCTTCACTAAGAAAAACAGTCTGGATTATTTCTAACCTATAATCCAAGTTTTGCTATCTGTCTCATTTCTCTGTAATTAGCCTCTTCTATGACATTTACTCATAGTTTTAGGGCAACCTATACATCTCTTCAGTTATCATCATCTGACCAAGAGATGGGTTCCCATTTACTATGGACCCTATATTTCCCATTGAAAAGACTCAAGAGCTATTCATTATTAATCTGATTCTTGCTAGTTTTGCATTTAAAAGCTATAATCTTAAGGTTTATGCAGAAACAAGGATGTAAGAATGCAATGCTATAAATTACAATTTCCATCTAAACATTCCAAAGTCAAGGAAGACAGTAAGTTTAATCAGTAAATTTCCTATGTCTCAGCAACTGTTACACAGGGCATTGTTTGTAAAGCGTCTATTTTAATTAATATAGTTAGTAATCATTGCTAGGTTAAAGTGTTATCATATTCCCATAATCAGGTTCTAGCATTCATACAGAAAATATCTTCCTCAACATTTCTTCTCTACTAACTTTCTACATCTACCCTTATTCTTCTTGGTTTATCGCTTTTTACTCATTCAAAAATAACCAACTTATGGAAACATGCTCATGTCACTAAGCATCTGAGAAATGCAAATCAAAATGACTATGAAGTACCATCTCACACTGTCAGAATGACTATCATCAACAAATCAACAAATGACAAGTGCTGGCAAGGATGTGAAGAAAAAGGAACCCTCATACAATGCTGGTGGGAATGCAGACTGGTGCAGCCACTGTGGAAAACAGTATGAAGTTTACTCAAAAAAATTAAAAATGGAACTTCCATTTGACCCAGTAATTCCACTTCTAGGAATATATCCCAAGAAAACAGAAACACCAATCAGAAAGGATATATGCACACTTATATTCATGCCAGCACAATTTACAGTAGCTAAGAATTGGAAACTGCCTAAGTGCCCATCAGCAGATGAGTGGATTAGAAAACTGTGGTACATCTACACAATGGAATACTACACTGCTGTAAGAAAA
The DNA here is from genome assembly GCF_951640355.1 of Cnephaeus nilssonii. NCBI lineage: Eukaryota > Metazoa > Chordata > Mammalia > Chiroptera > Vespertilionidae > Cnephaeus > Cnephaeus nilssonii. The sequence goes on from NC_137091.1 coordinate 40,156,034, forward strand.
AAAGCATTATTACCATTTGCAACAGCAGGGATGGAACTGGAGAACATTATGCTAAGTGAAATAAGCCAGTCAGAGAAAAATAAATATCACATGACCTCACTTATTTGTGGAATATAATGAACAACAAACTACTGAACAAAAATAGAACCAGAGACAGAGAAGCATGTCTAACCGATGAGGGAAGACTGGGAATGAGAGAGTAGGAGATCAACAAAAGGACTTGTATGTATACATATGAGTATAACCAATGGACCCAGACAGTAGGTGGGGTGAGGGCATGTGCTGGTGTGTGGAAGTGGCCGGGGAGAGGTCAATGGGAGGAAAAGGAAAATCATGTAATACTTTAAACATTAAAAAGTTTAAATTTCTTTAAAAGCATAAAAATGGTTTTAATATTGAAAAAAATAAAAAAATAACCAACTTGCCCAGTCAGTGTGGATGAATGGTTTTGCATCAACCCATGAACCAGGAGGTCACAATTCAATTCCCAGTCAAGGCACATGCCTAGGTTTCAGGCTCCATCCCCCACAGGGGACATGCAGGAGGCAGCCAATCTATGAATGATTCTCTCTCATCGTTGATGTTTCTCTCTACATATCCCTCTCCCTTCCTCTCTCTGAAATCAATAAAAACATTTTTTTAAAATAACCAACTGATTAGGAAAAACTACTCACTTTTAAATTCTCTTAAAACGAACACTTTACATTCCTTTCCTTTGCTATAGCATTCTTTCTAAATTTCAAAATGTTACCAGAAAGGGAGCCAGGTCCTGAACGGATTTGCTTAAGGCCAGCCTGCAGTGTGTGGATTCTTGACTTGGTGCAAGAAACATTTCACAACATGAGTTCAGGTGATTTAGAAAGTATGTTTTTAAAGTTTGGAACAGTGAAACAAAGAAAGGCTTAGGATAGAGGCAGTAGGAGAGAGACTAGGCAGGACGGTTTGGGCTCTCTAGAAACCTGGGAATGAAGTGAGTCTAGGTGGGGCTGCTGTCAGCTCACGGGCAAAAAAGTTTGGGGGACAGATCAATGGGATTAGTCCAGGACAAGCTGCTGCTGCTCATTGCTCCCCTGGTTGCAAGCTGCATGGAAACCTCATAAAGATTAAAAGAAAAAAAAATCACTCAAAAAGGAGATGGGGCCGGGGGCGGGGCATGTTCCACAAGGAGGGCCCAGGCTGTCTTTTCTGTCTTGAGCTATTTTATTTACTTTCCGAAGGTGGGGATTTAGCGGGGGACTCAGGGGAGATTTCAATAGAATTTTCATCAGCTTTCCCAGGTGTCCCTTTTAAGGGTCATGGTCTCTAATAATGGGTCAGTGCCAGGGCAGGCAGTCCAAACCTCATTATCAGCAACATTACAGGGAAGGAAAGTCCTCCCTGGGGCCAGTTTTGCCCATTACTAGGAACCCAGGGCTTTGCACCCTGATGGCCTTCCGTATCTGGCTGTAAATTGCTTGGCCAGTTTGTTAAGCTACCTGTCTCAGTTGCCTAATTACACTTGACAAGGAATTTTCCTAGCTTCTTACTATCCTGTCTCAAAAAGAGAAAACAAAATTATTATTAATAATACAAAAGGTATCATATAAACCTTTAGTCATTATTAAAAATTGGGCTATATATACAATGTTGAAGAAAAGTCCAAAGAACAAGTGTAATTATTATTATCACTAGTATTCACAGACAGGTAAAGAAAATCAGTTTGTAGTTATACAGGCCTTGTCAGTGTCTTGGGATAGCTGTTGATCTCTGAGGTCAATGACCTCTCATTCTCAAGAAGTCTTTGTTCACTATATGTGGAGGCAAGTGTCAGACACAGGGGCAGATGTCCATTTCGGGTTGGGCACGTGATAGGGTCCCTTCAAACAATGTTGGAGAGTCTTTCATTGATGCCTTTTCCAAATGACAAAATAAGTCATGGTCTTTGAAGTCTTCATGTGCTGAGTGCACTCCTGTAAAATAAATGTCACTACTTTATCTGTCCGTATATGCTGGTTAATAAGTTCCTGATAATAATGCAGAATGTCTCCTTTTTGTAAGGTTGGTTCATATGTCTCCTCATCTAGATAAATGGGGTTACTTGTGACTATTTAATGAGGAGAAAAGCTATGTGTTTACCAAAAAAGGAGATTCCAGGTTGAGAAGAACCATAAGGAGGGCTTTAGGCCAAGGGAGATTAAAAGCTTCTGAAAATTTACCTAGTTGAGTTTTAATTATATCATTTGTATATTACACCAATCCAGAGAACTGGAGTTATAGGTATAATAAAAAGACTAGTAGAATAGGCCAAACATTAGAAATGAATTGTATTTTTTGAACAGTGAAATGTGTCCCTCAGTCACTGTAACTCATAGGCAATTCCCCAATATGCATTAGGTTTCCCCAATAATCATTTACCTTTTTAACTCTTGCTCTTCTTCAAGTGAATGCCTCAACCTAGTGAGAATAACATACAAATCATTACTAACACCTATTTGTATTCCTGACATGGTATCACTTGAATAAAATTCAATTACCATCTTTAAAATGGAACTAAAAGAAGTAGGAAATGACCTTGGGGTTCATGGAATGATGTTCCAGCATTATATTTAGACAGTAGAACATCTGCTACACAGTTTGCAATCTATAGAAGGAAAAGCAGTGACATGGAATCCAGTGGTCAAAGATTGGAGAGGTAGAAGAAAAAACAGCAAGGCATAGAGAGAATCTCTGGGATTAGATAAAAAGTAAAGCCAATCAATGCATACTTCTTTTATATTGGTTGGTATAAGATAGTTAACAGTAAACAATTAGCATGATAACAATAACATGAAGGGGCCTTGTGCTTTCTGCTCTGGGGTTGTGAGGGGTTTGGAGAAAAGAAAATCACCCTGACATTCGAAAGGTATGTTATAATAGATGCCAAAAATCATGGATGGGCTCAGTTAATGTAAAGACTGACCTTTGTCAGGAAAGATACCAGCCTAGCACATGACTACCCACCATGACTCACTTTAAGTTAGAAGGTTTTATTTTCAGACCATCCTGTGGGGTTACTTAAGGTTTCTGAGTTTGTATGGACCCCACACTGGCCTTTCCTGAGCTCATCAGGTTGAGTATGTGGCCCCTTTTTCATTCACACAGCCCAACCCCTTTACCTCATGGGAGGAGAGAGGAGCTAGAGATTATTACCAATGGCTGATTATTTAAGCAATTATGACAACATAAGGATACTTCCAATAAAAACCCTAAACACTGGATTCAGAAAACTTTGTGTTGATGCTGGAAGGCTGAGCACTCAGGGAAAAAGTGGAATTTTCACACCTCTCCCCATGCTTTGATCTGCCAGTCTCTCCCATTTATTTATTCCTAAATTGTATACTTACAATGAACCAGTAATAGTAAGTAAAGTCTTTTCCTGAGTATTGTGTGGGCTTTTTCACTTTTTTTTTTTTGATAATTATAAAGAATGAGGGGTCATGTGAACCTCCAAACATGGAGTTAACCAGGCCAAAATGTGAGTTACCTAGGCATCCCATTATTGATAGCGTCTGAAGTTATGTTACTGAGCCTTGAAACTATGGGGTCTGCACCCACTTCAGATAGTTAGTATCAGAACTGAAATGATTTGTAGGACACCCCATTGGAGAATTGGTTTTTGATGGGGAAAAACAAAAACAAAACCTTCGGGTCATATAAAAACTACCCGGCAGGGTGATGCTAGAAGTGATTATGATATTGTCAGTGATCGGCCTGTATTAGGTGCTCAGGGAGTTTGAGAAGACTTTACTTTCACTCCCCTCTCTCACTAAGCCCTCTGTCACCTTCAGAGTCCACCTTCACCATTTTCTTCCTCTTCTCACAGAATGTGGCTGGAGGCAGTGTTTCTGATCCCAGGAGCAGTGGAGGTACAGGGCTGTGAGTCTATTCATATTGTTGTCCACCCTGAGGTGGGATCTGTTCGCCTAATTCCTAGGCAGCTAGTAAACTGACATCAGGTTGCAGTGAAAGGAAAGAAAGTATATATTTCAAAGGTACCAATGAAGGGCAATGGGGCAGCTGATGCTCAAAGACCAGAACTCACAGTGGTTTATATTTAGGGTCTTTAAGAGGCAAAAGTCATGACATGGGGTTCAGAGTCATGGGTTTTCAAGATTGGTCAGTTATGCTGTAAGTACCCATAATGTGACTTATTTCTCCCTGGCACCATCCTGACTAGGGTCTTTGGTTATTGCGGCCTAGAGGTCTTCCGTCATGCAGACAACTCAATATTCTGAAACTCATTTTGGGGTTGGGTGGGTTATGTTACCTTAAGAGCAGAAAACATCTATCCATCTTGTGCTTAGCAGACAACATCTTTCTCTTATCTCGAGGAAGATATATTCTGCAACCTGTTTCACTGACTAGTTTCCAGACTCCAGGCTGCATCTGCATTCTTTCCCATCATACCTGCCAGGTTATATTTTCTATTTATGCTTTAACTTGTTGTTTTGTTGATAGTTTCTTTTGCTGTAAAAAAGCTTTTTATTTTGATGTAGTCCCATTTGTTTATTTTCTCTTTAGCTTTCATTGCCCTAGGGGCATTATCAGTGAAGTTCTTTCGGCATATGTATGAGATTTTGCTGCCTGTGGATTCCTCTAGTATTTTTATGGGTTCCCATCTTATGTTTAAGTCCTTTATCCATTTTGAGTTTATTTTTGTGTATGGTGTAAGTTGGTGATCTAGTTTCACTTTTTTTGCATGTATCTGTCCAATTTTCACAACACCATTTATTGAAGAGACTGTCTTTACTCCATGGTATGTTCATGCCTCCTTTGTCAAATATTAATTGAGCATAGTGGTTTGGGTTGATATCTGGATTCTCCATTCTGTTCCGTTGATCTATATGTCTGTTCTTGTGCCAGTACCAGACTGTTTTGAGAACCCTGGCTTTGTAATACAGCTTGAAACCTGGTATTGAGATCCCTCCTACTTTATTCTTCTTTCTCAGGATTGCTGTGGCTATTCGGGGTCTTTTTTTCTTCCAGATGAATTTTTGGAGAGTTCTTTCTAGGTCTGTGAAATATGCCGTTGGTATTTTAATGGTGAGTGCATTGAATCTATAGATTGCTTTGGGTAATATGGACATTCTAATGATGTTGATTTTACCAATCCATGAACACGGTATGTTCTTCCATCTGTTTACGTCTTCCTCTATCTCTTTTTCCAGTGTCCTGTAGTTTTCCGTGTATAGGTCTTTTACCTCCTTAGTTAAGTTTATTCCTAGGTATCTTAATTTTTTTGGTGCGATGGTAAATGGGATTGCTTTTTTAGTCTCTCTTTCGATAAGTTCACTACTGGTGTATAGAAACGCCATAGATTTCTTGACATTAATTTTGTATCCTGCTACATTGCCGAATTCATTTATTAAGTCTATTCATTTTTTCATGGAGTCTTTCGCGTTTTTTATGTACAATATCATGTCATCTGCAAATAAGGACAGCTTTACTTCTTCTTTTCCAATTTTCATGCCTTTTATTTCTTCTTCTTGTCTAATTGCAATGGCTAATACTTCCAGTACTATGTCAAACAGGAGTGGTGAGAGTGGGCATCCCTGTCTTGTTCCTGTTCTTAGGGGAAATGGTTTTAGTTTTTGCCCATTGAGTATGATGTTTGCTGTGGGTTTATCATATATAGCTTTTATTATGTTGAGGTATGATCCTTCTATTCCCACCATGTTGAGAGTTTTATCAAGAAAGGGTGTTGGATTTTGTCAAATGCTTTTTCTGCATCAATTAATATGACTATGTGATTTTTATCTCTCAGTTTGTTTATGTGATGTATCATGTTTATTGATTTGCAGATATTGTACCATCCTTGCATTCCTGGGATAAATCCTACTTGGTCATGGTGTATGATGTTTCTGATGTACTGCTGGAGCTGATTTGCTAGAATTTTGTTGAGGATTTTGGCATCTATGTTCCTTAGGGATATTGGCCTGTAATTCTCTTTCATTGTGTTGTCTTTATCTGGTTTTGGTATTAGGGTGATGCTGGCTTCATAGAAGGAGCTTGGAAGTGTTCCTTCCACTTGAATTTTTTGGAATAGTCTGAGGAGGATAGGTTTATTTCTTCCTTGAATGTTTGGTAAAACTCTCCTGTGAAACAATTTGGCCCTTGGATTTTGTTTGCCAGAAATTTTTTGATGACTGCTTCAATTTCTTCCAGAGTTACTGGACTATTGAGCTGTTCAGATTCTCCCTGATTGAGTTTTGGAAGATTATATTTTTCTAGAAATATATCCATTTCCTCCAGGTTGTCCAGTTTGTTGGAATAGAGTTGTTCGTAGTATTTTGAAACAATCCTTTGTATTTCGGCGGGGTCTATTGTTATTTCACCTCTTTCATTTCTGATTTTGTTTATTTGGGTCCTCTCTCTTTGCTTCTTGGTGAGCCTGGCTAGAGGTTGATCAATCTTGTTTATCCTTTCACAGAACCATCTCTTGTTTTTTGTTGATCTTTTGTATTATTTCTATGGTCTTTATGTCATTTATCTCCACTCTGATCTTTATTATTTCCTTCCTTCTGCTTACACTGGGCTTTTCTTGCTCTCTTTTTAACTCTTTGAGTTGTAGGGTTAAATAATTTATTACCATTGTTTCTTGTTTTTTGCAGTAGGCTTGTAGAGCTATGAACTTCCCTCTCAAGACTACTTTGGCTGTGTCCCATAGATTTTGGATTGTTGTGTTTTCATTGTCATTTGTTGCCATGATGTTTTTTATTTCTTCTTTGATCTCGCTGGTAACACAGTCATTGTTTAATAGCATGCTGTTTAGTCTCCATGTGTTTGATTTCTTTGGGTTGTTTTTTATTGTAGTTGATTTCCAGTTTTATGCCATTGTGATCTGAGAAGATGCTTGAAATGATTTCTATCTTCTTGAATTTGGAGAGACTTTGCCTATGTCCCAAGATATGGTCTATCTTTGAAAATGACCCATGTGCACTTGAGAAGAATGTGTATTGTTTGTCTTTGGGGTGAAATTTTCTGAAGATGTCAATTAATTCCATCTGGTCAAGTGAGTCATTTAGGATTGATGTTTCTTTGCTGATTTTTTGTTTAGAGGATTTGTGTAATGGTGATAGTGGGCTATTAAAGTTTCCTACTATGATTGTATTGCTGTTAATCTCTCCCTTGATATCCTCCAGGAGTTTTTTTTATGTATTTGGGTGCTCTTGTATTGGGTGTGTATATGTTCACCAGAGTTATTTCTTCTTGTTGGATTGCTCCCTTTAGTATTATGAAGTGGCCTTCCTTATCACTTGTTATGTCCTTCACTTTGAGATCTAATTTGTCAGATACAAGTATTGCTACCCCAGCTTTTTTTTATTTCCATTCGCCTGGAAAACCTTTTTCCATCCCTTCATCCTCAGTCTGTGTGCATCTTTTATTCTGAGGTGGGTTTCTTGTAGACAGCAGATATATGGGTCTTGTTTTCTTATCCACTCTGTTACCCTATGTCTTTTGATGGGGGCATTTAATCCATTTACCTTTAAAGTTATTATTGATAGGTACTTATTTGTTGCCATTTTTATTCTATACCCCTGTGTTCCTTCTTTGCTTCCCTTTTTTTTTTTTTTTTTTACAGCATACCCTTTAGCATTTCTTGTATTGCTGGTTTGGTCGTGATAAATTCCCTTAGTCCTTTTTTGTCTGTGAAGCTCCTGATTTCACCTTCAATTTTGATTGGTAGCCTTGCTGGGTACAGTATTCTTGGATTCAGAACCTTCCTTTGCATGACTTTGTATATTTCATTCCATTGCCTTCTGGCCTGATGAGTTTCTGTTGAGAAATCAGTTGCTAGTCTTATGGAGGTTCCTTTGTATGTAACTTTCTGTCTCTCTCTGGTTGCTTTTAAGATTCTTACTTTGTCATTGGTGTTTGCCAATTTAATTATAATGTGCCTTGGTGTTGGTCTTTTGGGGTCATTTTGCTTGGGACTCTGTGGGCTTCTTGGATTTGTGTGGGTTTTTTCTTCCCTATATCAGGAAAGTTTACTGTCATTATTTCTTCAAACAGGTTTTCTATTCCTTGCTCAGTTTCCTTTTCTTCTGGAACCCGTATTATGCAGATGTTGTTTTGTTTTCTGTTGTCCCAAAGTTCCCTTAGGCTCTCCTCCTGCTTTTTAATTTTTTTTTCTATAAGCTGCTCTACTTGGGTATTTTTTTCCATCTTGTCTTCTAGCTCACTGATGCCGTCCTCTGCTTCTACTAGTCTAGTGTTGATGCTTTCTATTGAGTTCTTTACAGCAGCGATATCATTTTTCATTTCTTCTTGGTTCTTCTTCATTTCCTCTTAGTTCTTACACATATTGTCGAATTTGTCTTCCATTCTTTTCAGCCACCTTATGACCATTTCTCTGAATTCTTTCTATGATAGGTTGCTGGCCTCTAATTCCTTTACTTCCTTTTCTGGTGATGCCTGCTTTTCTTTCATATGCAGGCTGTTTCTTTGTCTCCCCATGGTCTCCTGGGGGACCCTCAATCCTCCACCTTCTCCTGGGGTTCAGCTGTCCCTTAGGTTGCTACGAAACACTGCCCATGTGACCCTCAGCTGTTCTTTCTTTCTGCTCCAGGACAAGACTGGGAATACATCTATCTATTATGCCGCCATTTTCTCCCCTCTCACCCATGCACTTTCATGTTTAACTTAATTTAGTTTCAAAATGGGTACAGCATGAATGCTGGAGAAAGGTCCTGATGTGATTTACAAAAACAAGTATGTTCATAAGGGGCCCTGCAGGCATGGTAACTTTATGGCATCTCTGTATTTTTTTCAGTCACTAAGAGATATTGTGTATGAGTATCCTGGATAGAATCTGATTGTTCATTTGTCGATTCTTGGAATATGTAATGTATTCCTATAAGGTACCTACCCATCATTATCCAGGGCCATCGAGGCATGAGAGTGGATGAGAGAGACAAACTGTACATTAGTGCTGATATCCAACTATATTATTTTACTTTCTAATAAATCTTTATTGTTCAGGTTATTGTAATTGTTCCTCTTTTTCCCCCCATAATTCCCCATCCACCCGATTCCCTCCCCACCCTCTGCCCTTATCCGCCCAGCCACTGTCCTAATGCATAGGTATACGATTTTTGTCCAGTCTATTCCCACACCCCCAACACTCATTTCCCCCTGAAAATTGTCAGTCCACTCCCTTCCTATGCCCGATTCTATTTTATTCACCAGTTTATTCTGTTCATCAGATTTTGTTATTCACTTGATTTTTAGGTTCACTTGTTGATAGATATGCATTTGTTGTTCATAATTTTTATCTTTACCTTTTTCTTCTTCTTCCTCTTCTTGAAGAATACCTTTCAGCATTTCATATAATACTGGTTTGGTGGTGATTAACTCCTTTAGCTTTTTCTTATCTGTGAAGCTCTTTGTCTGACCTTCATTTCTAAATGATAGCTTTGCTGGGTAGAGTAATTTTGGTTGTAGGTTCTTGCTATTAATCACTTATATTTCTTGCCACTCCCATCTACCTTGCATAGTTTCTGTTGAGAAATCAGCTGGCAGTCGATTGGGTGCTCCCTTGTAGGTAACTATCTGTTTTTCTCTTGCTGCTTTCAATATTCTCTCTTTGTCTTTTGCTCTTGGCATTTTAATATGATGTGTCTTGGTGTGGTCTTCTTTTGATTCTTTTGTTTGGGGTACTCTGCGCTTCCTGGACTTGTAAGTCTATTTCTTTCACCAGGTGGGGGAAGATTTTGGTCATTATTTCTTCAAATAGGTTTTCAGTATCTTGCTTTCTCTCTTCTTCTGGCATCCCCAAAATTCAGAATGTGGTACGCTTGAAGTTGTCCCAGAAGCTCCTTACACTATCTTCCTATTTTGGGATTCTTTTTTCTTTTAGCTTGTCCAGTTGGGTGTTTTTTGCTTCTTTGTATTTCAAATCTTTGACTTGATTCTTGCGATCCTCTATTCTGCTCTTAGATCTCTGTATAATATTTTTTATTTCAGTCAGTGTATGCTTAATTTCTAGCTCGTCCTTTTTCAGACCATCGAGGGTCTCGCTAAATTTATCAGCCTTTACTAGAAAATTCTTGAAAAACCTTATAACCGTGGTTTTGAACTCTATATCCAGTCATTTGCTTTCCTCCATTTCTTTCATTTGTAATCTGTTTCTTTGTCTCCGCATTTTGACTGCTTCCCTGAGTTGATATAGTGTCTTTGTGTGCTAGGTGTCATATAGGGCCCAGTGACTCAGCCTCCCTAGTTACCTGAGGTGGACACTCCTGGTGCACCCCTTTGTGGGCTGTGTGCACAGTCTTGTTTTAGTTAAGCTTTGATTGTTGTTGGTATCACTGGCAGGAATTGACCTCCAGGCCAATTGGCGGTGAGGATCAGCTATGTCTATGCTGGGAGAACTCTGTGCTGGAGACACCCTTATGAGATAAGACTTGCAAAAGCCTCTGTGGTCAGCTTAGATGGGGCAGAGTCTTAGGGCAGAGTCTCAGGATGGAGAAGACAGCATTGGATTCCCTGTCATCCCTGCCTGAGGAGGCCCCTGGGTCTTAGTGTCCCATAGTAATCGGTAATCTCTGCAAGCTCCTCTGAGAGAAAGCCGCCCTCGAGTTTCATCTGCTGCCAGACAGTGCAGATTCTCCATGAATGAGTCTGGATCCTCAGACTCTCACATGGAGCTGGAGTTCAGTGAAGTCAGACACATTTGTCTCCATCCTTCTTGAGAAAGCCAGCTGGGTACTGAGTTGCCCGCCATCTCTGCGTCTCAGTACCTCTGCCTTCTGCAGCTCCTTTGAGTCTCAGTGTGCTTTTCTCTTTCCTTCTAGTTGTAGAATTTCCAAACAGCCAGCTTTCCTTGTTTCTGGATGATGTCCGTTTTGTCTTTAAGTTGTAGTTTTGAAATTGTTGAGCGAGGAAGCAGTTTAGGTGTTTACCTATGCTGCCACCTGGGATTCTCCTGAGACTCTCCAACTATTTATTTGACAAGTAATATCTAAAAGGCACTTCAAGATGATCTAAGATCCTTGATCCCCACCAAACATATGACCTCAATGTGCTCCACCAGAATTTTCCTGAATCTCTTTAACTGTCTCACACACCCCACATCCAATATTTCAGAAAATCCTCTTGAATCCATCATTACAAAAAAAACAGAAACTGAACCCTTCTTCCCACACTTGTCTGACCACCCTCACCTGTAACCTGGATGACTGCACTTGCCTCCTCATTGGTCTCCCTGCCCTCCGCCCAGCAGCCACACAGGTGCTGAGGAAAGTAGGCTAAGGTGAACATCCTGATTCCTTTCACGACCAAGTTTTTCTGTCTGAATCTATTGCAGGAAAGTGAAGGGGGGGGGGGGTGTAAAGAGTGGTCATAAAGTTCTTTATGAGTATTGTTTCTTAAAAGCTTGAAATCAATATCCAAAAATAGGAACTTCAGAAAGGCTAAATTTTGGATGGCTTCACTAAACACAGATCACTCACTCCCCCTGGGGCTCTGAGCCCTCCAGAGGCTCCTCAGATCACTCAGAGGGAAGCCAGACTCTGGCTATGACCCCTCCCTCTCTGACTCCATCTCATCTCATCTCCAGCTCTGTATCCTCCACCCAGCTTGTCTCCTTCTTGCTGCCCCAACATTTTTAAATGGAAAGAAATAAAAACATCCCACACACGCCTTATTTCACTCTAACGTGCTATCACATTATTACTGTTGTTTCTGTGTGGGTTACTGGGCAACTCTCCCAACACCATGCCATGTCCATGAGGACTGGGATTTTGTCTGTTCTGTCTCACACTGTACCCCCATTGCTTAGAGAAGTGTCAGCAGATGGTGAGCAGTAGGTTGGTCTCTTTGATAAATGAATTAAAAAATTACACATGTGATCATGGTTAAAAGCATGAAATATGGAGCGTCATGACCTCACATAACTGGGATTCTGACCTAGACTGAGGGACCAGGGAGACTTTCCTGAAGCGAGGCTGGGAAGTCAGGCCATCTCCTGCTGTGAACCCCACCACGAAGAGAGGAAGAAAAGTGGGAAACATTTATTTGGAGGATTGTAGCCATATAAGGAAATAAATGGGAAAATTTGAAAATATGATAAGGATTGACACTGTAAGATGACAGGTTCTTCGAATACAGGCAGACGATGTAAAAGTATAACTTGAGCCAGAAATTTAGGGAGGCAAGAAAGTCCTTATTCAAGACCAAGCAATAGGGCATTGAGACTGACCTCAACACCAATGAAATAAAAGGATGGGGGATTTGAAGAACAGGAGAAGGAATCTTAGGCATCTGTGATTGCTTATTGGATTGACACAAAAGATAAATAAAACTCATGAAATCCTGACAGGAGGGCTTTCATTATTTTTATTATTGTTACATTTAAACCTCACTCAAGGATAAGTTTTTGTTCATGAGAGAACTAGAGGGGGAGAGAAAGAGAGACAGAGACAGAGAGATAGAAAGAGAGAGAGAGAGAGAGAGAGAGAGAGAGAGAGAGAGAGAGAGAGAATAACCCGTTGCCTCCCAAAAATGCCTTGACCGAGGATTGAACATGCAAACTTCAGGTGTTCAGGACAAAGTGCCAACCAATTTGGCCACACTGGTGAGTGTAAGCAGGTTTTTTTACATCTTGGTTTCAAATGTTCCCACCCAAGTAAGGCTCCTACCCTTCCTCAGAGACTGAGACACAGAAAAGATGAGAATTAAATTTTAACAGAATGGACACAAACCCTCTATGCAGATATTCTGTGAATCATATCACTGGTAAGAAGTTGTGTTTTTTAAAAATACACTTTTATTGATTTCAGAGAGAGGAAGGGAGAAGGTGAGAGACATAGAAACTTCCATGATGAAAGAGAATCATTGATTGGCTGCTTCCTGCACACCCCTACTGGGAATCAAGCTTGAAACCCAGGCATGTGCCCTGACTAGGAATTGAACCATGACCTCCTGGTTCCTGGGTTGATGCACAACCACTGAGCCACTGCAGTTGGGAGGAAAGAAGCTTTTTAAGTTACTTAGGTATATTACAAAAGGACAGAGAAAGAATCTCAAATTACAAATTGCAGTTACATTCCTAAAGGAAATGCTCTAAAAAAGTAGTTATAAGAGGCCTAATGTGGTAGAAAGTTTAGAGACTCTGAGGGAATAATGGGGCCTCTGGTTTATAACACAGATACTTTCTGCACAGCGGAGGGAAACACAACTATATCTTTTCATCAAAGACCCAGTTTGCATCGCCACATTTCCTGTCATTTATAAAGAAGTGCAAGTTCCCAGCCATTTATAAATAGATGCAAAATAGCTGAGAGACTGAACAGAGATAGCATCTGATCTCCCAGAAGGCTGTGCTTCTGGAGTTTTCCATGGAGACATTACATTTTTCTCTATAGTCATCTTCTCTTTGATCAAATGTCATCTCCAAGGAAGAAGAGTATTTTGATCCTATCACATATATGGCAGGTGTCATTCAATTTAGCCTGTTTTATTACCTAAGTGCAGAGGAACTGATATTCACCTTATAGTTTGCTCTGATGCAGGTGTTTCTATGAAACCTGAGATGGGAGATTTTACAGCCTCCTGAGGTTAGGCGGCCTCACCCTCACACTTCACCTGCAGTCTCTCGTTTTAGGGGATGCCCTCCTCTCAAACAGATTACAAGTCTTCATCAGGTTAAAATTAGATCCATAACAGGTGAGGTCATTTGTAATTCTGTTTGAACTAGGACATTTGCTAACCCTTTCTTATATTATCAACGTTTCCAATTCTATTCTATCAACAAAGAGGACAGGGTGCTACTGAACTTATGCAAATAAGTCTATTGCCATAACCAAAAGAATACTCCAGAGTGCATTAGTAATTTGGGAGAAGACAAAGGTCACTGTTGCATCTCACATAGGTGTTCTCTTTTCTATTCCCATCATCACGAGTTTCCAGGCACCCTCCACATGTCTCCTTGGATATGGGAGAGAGCACAGATTCCTGTGAAGCACATGGTGTCCTCTCCTTTGGGGAGATGGTGCAAATGGGACCAACCAGAGATGGGATCCAATGTGGTATGTTACCTTACGTCAACAATAAGAACAATGCCAGATAACATTTTTTAGTATTTATTGATGCAAAGCAAGTCTTCTACGCAATTTCCACCACCACAAGGAATCTAACAGGTACTTTCTTTTTTTTTTTTTAGTTTAGGAACATAGGGAAAGGGAGGAGGATCACTAGTACTTGACATGTAACTCTACAGGTGCACTTTCAGTGGTGCTGATGGGGTTGTAAACTTTACACTGGTAGTTCCCAGCATCCTCTCTCCTGACAGGGTCTATGGTGAGGGTTCTGTGATCCTGGGACAACTTCATCCTCTCACTGAACGACAGACTCATACCATTGAATAACCAGTAGGTGGATCTAGCATCTGTGTAGCAAGTCATGACCACCGCATCCTCATTCTCTGTGACTGTGGTGTTGCTGGCTAGCAGTGTGGGAACACTCACTGGCTCTGTGAAGAAATAGAGAGTGAGAATGATTGAGTGTGGGCTTGAGACCTGGGGCCATGCTCCTGCCTCAAAGATCTCAGCCCTGACTCTGATTGTTATGAGGGTAATTTGGTTCCACAATAAAAATTATTTAATTCTAAATTTGCCATCACTCCCCAGAACAAATCTACCCCCTCTGAATTGAAGACCACTAAGAAGGAAGGATATGAACCAATGATTGATCTTCATATCAAAAGACATCTAATAAGGCCCCTGGGATTGGAGGGAAAATGGGGCTATGGCTGCAGATAGACCTCAAGTGACTCGAGCAATTTCTCATTGTCTGTGTGACTCTGCTTAGGAACTCTTTCTCCTTGTGCCTCACTTTCCCCTCAGTGAAGTAAAATGAATATTTGACTGCCAGGCTGACAATGTGCTACTCATAAAATATTCACAGTATCTGACATAAATATTGGGAAGGAAAACTGCTCAAATAAGAGGCATTTGTTACTGATGGACTTCACAAGAGAATCCCCTGGTCTGATCCCTGCTGGATGAGCAGCTGCCAGGGGAATATTTCCTGCTGCTCCTCCCTTGGGACACTAACCTTTCTCTGGAATCTCCTAAGTCCCCCCAAACAGTCAGCTAATAATCTGTGGAGCTTGTCCAGTTGTGCTCTCCACACACAGTCTCAGGTGAAGGACCAGGCTCCATCTCTGCCAAGACGTGCCTCTTAGGGTTGAGCCCCAACTGGTGACCAGCTCAAGAGGCTTGTTACTCTAGCACATGGGAAACTGTTGCTCTCACTCAGCCCTTCCCAGGAGGCAAAACCCAAGCAGACACAGGCTCCCCAGGGCCTCTGGAGTCAGGACATTGTGACAGGGGCCTGGAGAGGGGTTGCCCCAGCTAAGCTTCTCTGTGAAGAACTCAAGGAGTCCCTCAGGCCAGGTCCTTACAGAGCCCTGCAGGCTCTATCTCAGCGACGTCATCAGGGAAAGGAGGTCAGGGACATGGACTGGGACTGGTCTCCCTCCGCTGACTCACTCTCATCAAATTGGTCCTTCTCTCTGTGCTGAATGTCTGTGGGACTGGAATCTGGGAAGGGAACTCTGACCTTAGGAAGTTTGTGTCCACTGTGTCTGTCCTGCACTAAATGCCCAAACCCAGCTTGGGACATGATGCAGAGGGCGATGGAAGGGAGTCCAGGGATAGCAGTCCTGTGTTTGAAGTAGAATTCACCCCACCCAACACTTAGATGTACAGAGCAATCACTCACGGTATACGGCAAACCATCCAGATCCTGTTGGTGTTTGTGAATTTGGAAGGAGAGCTTGTACCATGTAGAATCCTTGATCGCTTTGAGTGACTTTGCTTATGGTCAGGGATCCGTCAGCCTTTATTGTCTCTCGACCACTGTTTGCGGGCCCTCTTATATATGCACCAAAACTCAATGCAAAATACCCAATTATATCAGAGTACTTCATCTCTGTTCCCCTGTACCACCAATAGCCTAAAACACCGGGAGGACTACTGCGGATACGAAGAATCACATCCTGCCCTTCAGCAACAATGGTGGAGACAACAGCAATTTGTGCAGTTGTGGGCGGGATCCAGATGGGAAGACTAGAAGGGAAGACTAGAAGGGAAGAGAGAAATTGATCAGTATTTTGATCTATGTATTGGAATGGAGATATGAGGCATTTCTCTTCAACTCTCAGCCTTGGCCTACGTGTGAGTTCCTGTGTGCATCTCCTTGGTCAAGGTCAGCAACATGGCCACCATTGCTTCAGCACCTTAGAACCTATGCTTTTTGTTTTGAATTCTCTTTTCCAGCTGTCTGTGTGGCTGTCCTCCTTACTGCCGTCAGATCGCTATTGACACTCTAAGGACTTCTTGGATGACCTTTCCTGACCACGTCTTCTAAAGACCCTCTATCTTCACTCTCTGACCTTTCCCCGCTCTGTGCCCTTCAGAGCACTTGTGGGTACCTGATGTCACAAGTAGATCTCTTCTTGTCTATTTTCTCCCCATATAGTGTGAGCTGCAAGTCGGCAGGGGATTTTGAATCTTGTGCCTGCCATGTGCCTGCAATAGGCTGCAAACACCTGTGGGTGCATGAATGAGTGTTCCCATGCTTGACCATGACCCATGTCGTATTTTCCAATAGTTGTAGTTGGTGGTGGGGACAATGTTTAGCGCCCTTGCTTAAAATGTTCCTGCTATCCCCTGAAATAAATTGTTATTACTGTGGTCAGTTGTCAAAATTCAATACTCTGTGATGAATAACTTAGCAAATGAACCGCAATTGAGGTTTCCCTGCACCTCACCACTTCCACATCATGAAATTTTCCTGTTGCTGAGCCTCCTCTCTCACACTACTCTGCGCCCCTGTCCTTCCACTCAGGTCCAAAAAGAAGCCCCTCTTCCCTTCCAGAGTGCTGTCCTCCCCAGGGGATCTTGGCCACTCTCTGACTGCCAACCTCCCTTCCATTCCCAGGGATTGTCCCCTCCTTACCAGCCAGCAGGAGCCCCAGCCAGGGGATAAGTCCTCTGTGGGCAGAGGCTACAGGGAACTCCATGGTGACTTCTGCCTGCTCTGTCCCTCCCTCTGAGAGAAGAGCTCGAGGTCCAGTAAAGCTCCCAGGCACGTCTGTCCAGACTAGTGGGATGTTCCGTCCCTCCTTCCTGTGTGCTGAGCCTCCTCCTGGGGCAAGATAACCTCCCTGGTCATGTGGGCCAGGCGGAGTCAGGGCTCAAGACCTCCCTCTCCCTCCCGTCATTTTTGCCAACCCTGTTGCCCCTTTCAGTTTACCTTTTCTCTGTATTTTGGTTCCCTGGAAACTGCTGAAACCTTTGACAACACACACACACATACAAACACAAACACACATATGCACAAACACGTGCCCAGAAAAGCACTTGCCTGGGGTGTCCAGTTCCTGGTCATTCTCCACAGTTCCCTGTCAGTGCACATTTGACTTTTCCCTTCAGTTCAAGAAGTCTGGGCCCCCCACACAATATTGTCACAGGGATGCCCCGGCTCTACATTGGATCTCCTGTGAAACTTTGTAAGGATTGGGATGCCCAGGTGACATTTTTGAAAGGCTGCTTCAGCAGCTGCCCAGCTTGCATGGATGCCAGGATGAGACCCTATGATGTGAGGGTGGGGATCCCTGCCCCTCTCCTCTGCACAAGAAGTGTCTCCAGATCCTCTTAAAATGCCGATTCTGATTCAGCAGGTGTGCAGTGGACCAGAGACTCTCCATCTGACAAGCTCTGGGGGGGAGGTGGATCTTACTGGCCTGTGGAGCCCACTTGCAATAGCAAGGCTGATGAGGGCACATGTCCTCCTGAGATGGTGATCCCCTCACCCCAGCATTAGCTCCTGCTTCATCTTGGTCTTGGGTCTGTCAGCACCACACAGACAGCCC
The DNA here is from genome assembly GCF_951640355.1 of Cnephaeus nilssonii. Taxonomy (NCBI): domain Eukaryota; kingdom Metazoa; phylum Chordata; class Mammalia; order Chiroptera; family Vespertilionidae; genus Cnephaeus; species Cnephaeus nilssonii. Next base: position 40,173,933 of record NC_137091.1, read on the forward strand.
CACAGGCCCCAAACAGGGTATTTTTTCTGGTTGTGACACAGAAACACAGCTGGGCACCAGGTCTTCCCTATGTTCTCAAATGTGTTGAGAAGATGGGATTTCCTTCCAGCAGGAAGGCCACAGACGTGACTAGCAGTGAGAAGGGATCAAGCTAGGTGATGACTGCAGAGGGACCCTCCCTCTATCTCAGGTTGTCACCAGCCTGGCCGTTTTTTCCAGAGACAGAGATCCCATCACCATGGGTATCAGGAGGACATGCAGTATCAAGGTGTGAAGGGTAAGGTGTAAAGCAAGGACTATGGTGGGAGCTCAGGTGGCTGTGGGCTCCATGGTCCTTGGGGAATGTTTTCAAGGAAACCATCCCTCTCTTTGTTTTTATAGGTATAATAAAAAGGCTAGTAGAATAGGACAAACATTAGAAATGAATTGTATTTTTTAACAGTGAAATGTGTCCCTCAGTCACTGTAACTCATAGGAAATTCCCCAAAATGAATTAATTTTTCCCAATCATAATTTACCTTTTAAACTGTTGCTCTCCTTCAAGTGAATGCCTCAACCTAGTGAGAATAACATACAAATCATACCTAACACATATTTGTATTCCTGAGATGGTATCACTTGGATAAAATTCAATTGCCATCTTTAAAAGGAATCTATAGGAAGTAGGAAATGACCTTGGGGTTCATGGAATGATTTTCCAGGGTTATATTTACACAGTAGAACATCTGCTACACAGTTTGCAATCTATAGAAGGAAAAGCAGTGACATGGAATCCAGTGGTCAAAGATTGGAGAGGTAGAAGAAAAAACAGCAAGGCATAGAAAGAATGTCTGGGATTAGATAAAAAGTAAAGCCAATCAATGCATTCTTCTTTTATATACGTTGGTATAAGATAGTTAGCAGTAAACAATTAGCATAATAACAATAACATGAAGGGGTCTTGTGCTCTCTGCTCTGGAGTTGTGAGGGGTTGGGAAAAAAGAAAATCACCCTGACATTCCAAAGCTATGTTATTGTAGACGCAAAAGATCAATGGATGGGCTCAGTTAATGTAAAGACTGACCTTTGTCAGGAAAGATACCAGCCAGCACATGACTATCCACCATGACTCACTTTAAGTCAGAAGGTTTTATTTTCAGACCTTAAGTAATCCTGTGGGGTTCCTTAAGGTTTCTGAGTTTGTAAGGCCCCCACACAGGCCTTTCCTGAGCTCATCAGGTTGAGTATGTGGCCCCTTTTTCATTCACACAGCCCAACCCCTTAACCTCATGGGAGGAGAGAGGAGCTAGAGATCATTACCAATGGACAATTACTTTAACAATTATGCCAACATAAGGATACTTCCAATAAAACCCCTAATGATAGGGTTCAGAAAACTTTGTGTTGATACTGGAAGGCTGAGAGCTAAGGGAAAAAGTGGAATTTTCACACCTCTCCCCATGCTTTGATCTGCCAGTCTCTTCCATTTAGTTATTCCTGAATTTTATACTTACAATGAACCAATAATAGTAAGTAAAGTCTTTTCCTGAGTACTGTGTGGGCTTTATATATATATATATATATATATATATATATATATATATATATATATATATATATATAATTATAAAGCATGAGGGGTCATGTGCACCTCCAAACCTGGAGTTAACCACGCCAAAATGTGAGTTACCTAGGCATCCCATTTGTGATGGCGTCTGAAGTTATTTTACTAAGCCTTGAAACTATGGGGTCTGCACCCACTTCAGATAGTTAGTATCAGAACTGAAATGAATTGTAGGACACCCCATTGCAGAATTGGTTGTCGATGGGAAAAATACAAAACAAAACCTTCAGGTCATATAAAAACTACCCGGCAGGGTGATGCTAGAAGTGATTATGATATTGTCAGTGATTGGCCTGTATTAGGTGCTCAGGGAGTTTGAGAAGACCTTACTTTCACTCCCCTCTCTCACTAAGCCCTCTGTCACCTTCAGAGTCCACCTTCACCCATTTTCTTCCTCTTCTCACAGAATGAGGCTGGAGGCAGTGTTTCTGATCCCAGGAGCAGTGGAGGTACACGCCTGTAAGTCTATTCATATTGTTGTCCACCCTGAGGTGGAATCTGTTCGCCTAATGCCTAGGCAGCTAGTGAACTGACAACAGGTTTCAGTGAAAGGAAAGAAAGTATATATTGCAAAGGTACCAATGAAGGGCAATGGGGCAGCTGATGCTCAAAGACCAGAACTCAAAGGGGATTCTATTTAGGGACTTTTAAGAGGCAAAAGTCATGACATGGGGTTCAGAGTCATGGGTTTTCAAGATTGGTCAGTTATGCTGTAAGTACCCATAATGTGACTTATTTCTCCACAGCACCATCCTGGCTAGGGTCTTTGGTTATTGGGGCCTAGAGGTCTTCCGTCATGCAGACAACCCAATGTTCTGAAACCCATTTTGGGGTTGGGTGGGTTATGTTACCTTAAGAGCAGAAAACATCTATCCATCTTGTGCTTAGCAGACAACATCTTTCTCTTATCTTGAGGAAGATATATTCTGCAACCTGTTTCACTGACTAGTTTCCAGACTGCAGGCCGCATCTGCATTCTTTCCCATCATACCTGCCAGGTTATATTTTCTATTTATGCTTTAACTAGAAATCATAGTATCCAGACATGGGAACAAAAGGTAATCTTCCTCTCATTTTTTAAATTCTTCTATCTGGCCGAAACCGGTTTGGCTCAGTGGATAGAGCGTCGGCCTGCGGACTGAAAGGTCCCACGTTCGATTCCGGTCAAGGGCATGTACCTTGGTTGTGGGCACATCCCCAGTGGGGGTTGCGCAAGAGGCAGCTGATCGATGTTTCTCTATCATCGATGTTTCTAACTCTCTATCCCTCTCTCTTCCTCTCTGTGAAAAATCAATAAAGTATATTTTTAAAAAACGCACACACAAGAAATATTCTTCTATCTGGGTAAAAAAATCAAATTAACAGAGACAGATTAACAGGAGACAATATACGAAGTCTGATATATAAACAAATATTCTGGATCTATAAGAATAGAGACAAAACAAAGCATTGGGTAGTTGAGGCTTATATGTCATTCTGAAACTAAGGGGGAAAGAAGGGTGTGGTTTGAGGCTTCAAAAGGCAGGAACATTGGCATGGAGATGCCAAAGCAAATGTGAATATTCCCCCTGGAGCTGGTCCTCCATCTATACACATTCTAGGCAGTTTAGTGGGAAGGTCCAAGGCTTATTTCTTAAACCTTTTTCTCCCCAATAAGGATATCAAAACCAATACCCTAAAAGGCACATCTGGGGTAAACACTCGGGTTTCCTTCACAGCAGAATCATGACTCTAAGTAAGGTTTAAAAGTCGAACTAAAAGCTCAAATCTAGTTACCTCATAATTGAGTACCTAACTCATACCAAAACAAAACAAAACATAAAAATCCTGCAACATTGCTCTTTCAGTCTAAATGTGTCCACTTCTGACTTCTCATTAGAAAAATAAAACAAAAAGGTACATTGGAATCTGCTAATAAAAAATTTCTTCAGTTCTGGAGAGCACCTTGACACACTCACATCATCCATAGTTGTTCAGGAAGAACTAGGGGTCCTGAAATGCTGACTCATGTCTCAGATTAGTGTTCATGCCATCACTACTCACTGCTTAAGCGGTTCCTTTGGTGTGTTTGTACATGTCCCTAATTTTGACTAGTATGTGCGCTTCTTGCCTGCCTGGAGGACTCCAGTCACGTCTCTATTGTTGAGGAATTGGGGGCAGGACTCTTGCCTAGGGTTGCCAGCTAGGCATCAATATCACCCATGCACTTTCATGTTTAACTTAATTTAGTTCCAAAATGCGTACAGCATGAATGCTGGAGAAAGGTCCTGATGTGACTCTTGCCTGGAGCTGGAGTTCAGCGCAGTTGGGAGCATTTGTCTCCTTCCCACTTGAGAAAGCCAGCTGGGTAGTGAGTTTCCCGCCCTCTCTGTGCGCACCCGTCTCAGTACCTCTGCCTTGCAGCTCCTCTGAGTCTCAATGTGCTTTTCTCTTTACTTCTAGTTGTAGAATTCAAATAGAGCTGGCTTTCTTGTGGTTCTGGATGATGTCCACTCCGTGTTTTAGTTGTAGTTTGAAATTGTTGTGCTAAGCAGCAGTTTAGGTGTTTCCCTATGTCACCACCTTGGATTCTCCCGAGACTCTCCAACTATTTGACAACTAATATCTAAAAGGCACTTCAAGATGCCCTAAGGTCCTTGATCCCCACCAAACTTATGACCTCAATGTGCACTTCCAGAATTTTCCTGAATCTCTTTCTCTGTCTCACACACCCCACATCCTATCTTTCAGCAAATCCTCTTGAATCCATCCTTTTAACAAATACAGAAATTGACCCCTTCTTCCCACGCTTGTCTGACCATCCTCACCTGTCACCTGGATGAGTGCACTTGCCTCCTCACTGGGCTCCCTGCCCTCCGCCAAGCAGCCACACAGGTGCTGAGGAAAGTAGGCTAAGGTGAACATCCTGATTCCTTTGTGGAGCAGGTTTTTCTGTCTGAATCTATGGCAGAAATTGGGGGCGGGGGGGGGGGAATCAGATAGGGGTCAAAGGTTCTTCCTGAGTTTTGTTTCTTAAAAGCTTGAAATCAATATCCAAAAATAGGAATTTCAGAAAGGCTAAATTTTAGATGGCTTCACTAAACACAGATCACTTACTCCCACTGGGGCTCTGAGCACTCCAGGGGCTCCTCAGTTCACTCAGAGGGAAACCAGACTTCTGGCTATGACCCCACCCTCTCTGACTTCATCTCCTCTCATCTCCAGCTCTGTCTCCTCCACCCAGCTTGTCTCCTTCTTGCTGCCCCAACATTTTTAAATGGAAAGAAATAAAAACACCCCACACATGCCTTATTTCACTCTAATGTGCTATCACATTATTACTGTTGTTTCTGTGTGGGTTACTGGGCTACTCCCCCAACAGCATGCCATGTCCATGAGGACTGAGATTTTGTCTGTTCTGTCTCATACTGCACCCCCAGTGCTTAGAGCAGTGTCAGCAGATGGTGAGCAGTAGGTTGGTCTTCGTTGATAAATGAATAAAGAAATTACACATATGATCATGGTTGAAAGGGTGACATATGGAGCGTCATGACCTCACATAACTGGGATTCTGACCTAGACTGAGGGACCAGGGAGACTTTCCTGAAGCGTGGCTGAGAAGTCAGGCAATCTTCTGCTGTGAACCCCACCTCAAAAGAAGGGAAGAAAAGTGGGGAACATTTTTTGGAAGATTGTAGTCACATAAGGAAAGAAATGGGACAATTTGAAAATATGATAAGGATTGACACTATAAGATGACAGGTTCCGCTAATTACAGGTGGATGATGTCAAAGTAAAACTTGAGCCACACAAATTTAAGGAGGCAAGAAAGTCCTTATTCAAGACCATGCAATAGGGCAGTGAGACGGACCTCAACACCAATGAAATAAAAGGTTGGGGAGATTTTAAGAACAGGAGTAGGAATCGTAGGCATCTATGATTGCTTATTGGATTGACACAAAAGATAATACAACTCATGAAATCCTGACAGGAGGGTTTTAATTATTTTTATTATTGTTAGATTTAAACTTCACTCAAGGATAAGTTTTTATTGATAAGAGAGAGAGAGAGAGAGAAAGAGAGGGAGAGAGAGAGAGAGAGAGAGAGAGAGAGAGAGAGAGAGAGAGAGAGAAGAGATAAAATACCAGTTGCCTCCCATAAATGCCTTGACCGAGGATTGAACATGCAAACTTTAGGTGTGCAGGACAAAGAGCCAACCAATTTGAGCACACTGGTGAGTATAAGCAGGTTTTTCACATCTTGGTTTCAAATGTTCCCATCAAAGTTAGGTTCCTACCCTTCCGCAGAGACTGAGACACAGAAAAGATGAGAATTAAATTTTAACAGAATGGACCCAAACCCTCTAGGCAGATATTCCATGAATCATATCAGTGGCAAGAAGTTGAGTTTTTTTAAAAATACACTTTTACTGATTTCAGAGAGAGAAAGGGAAAAAGGGGAGAGACATAGAAACATCAATGATGAAAGAGAATCATTGATTGGCTGCTTCCTGCACACCCCTACTGGGGATAAAGCTTGAAACCCAGGCATGTGCCCTGCCTGGGAATTGAACCATGACCTCCTGGTTCCTGGGTTGATGCTTAACCACTGAGCCACTCCAGCCGGGAGGCCAGAAGCTTTTAAGGAGACTTAGGTTTATTTCAAAAGGACAGAGAAAGAATGTGCAATTACAAATTGTAGTTACATTCCTAAAGAAAATGCTCTAAAAAAGTAGAGGTAAGAGGCCTAATCAGGAAGAAAAGTTAGAGACTCCGAGGGAATACTGAGGCCTCTGGTTCATAACACAGCTACTTTCTGCACAGCGGAGGGAAACACAACTATATCTTTTCATCTAAAACCCAGTTTGTATCTCCACAGTTCCTGCCATTTATAAAGAAGTGCAAGTTCCCAGCCATTTATAAATAGATGCAAAATAGCTGAGAGACTGAACAGAGATAGCATCTGATCTCCCAGAAGGCTGTGCTTCTGGAGTTTTCCATGGAAACAATACATTTCTCTCTACAGTCACCTTCCCTTTGATCAAACGTCATCTCCAAGGAAGAAGAGTATTTTGAACCTATCACATATATGGCTGGTGATATTCAATTTGGCCTGATTAATGACCTAAGTGCAGAGGAACTGACATTCACCTTATAGTTTGCTCTGATGCATGTTTTTCTATGAAACCTGAGAAGGGAGATTTAACAGCCTCTTGAGGTTAGGCGGCCTCACACTCTCACTTCACCTGCAGTCTCTCTAGTGTGGGTGGATGCCCTCCCCTCAAACAGATTACAAGTCTTCATCAGGTCAAAATTAGCTCCATAAAATGTGAGGTCATTTATAATTCTGTTTGAACCTGGACATTTGCTAACCCTTTCTTATATTATCAACGTTTCCAATTCTATTCTATCAACAAAGAGGACAGGGTGCTACTGAACTTATGCAAATAAGTCTATTGCCATAACCAAAAGAATACTCCAGAGGGCATTAGTAATTTGGGGGAAGACAAAGTTCACTGTTGCATCTCACATAGGTGTTCTCTTGACTATTCCCATCATCACAAGTGTCCAGGCAGCCTCCACATGTCTCCCTGGAAACGGGAGAGAGCTCAGATTCCTGTGAAGCACATGGTGTCCCCTCCATTGTGGAGATGGTGCAAATAGGACCAACCAGAGATGTGATCCAATGTGGTATGTTACCTTGCATCAACAATAATGACAATGCCAGCTCACATTTTTTATATTTATTGATTCAAAGCAAGTGTTCTACACAATTTACACCACCACAAGAAATCTAATAGGTATTTTTTTTATTTTTTTAGTTTAAGAACTTAGGGGAAGGGAGGATGATAACTAGAACTTGACATCTAACTCTACAGGTTCACTTTCAAAGGAGGTGATGGGGTTGGAGACTTTACACTGGTAGTTCCCAGCATCCTCTCTCTTGACAGGGTCTATGGTGAGGGATTCTTGGCCCTTGGACAGCTTCATCCTCTCATTGAACTGCAGACTCGTACCATTGAACAACCAGTCGGTGAACTTCACAATTGAGTAGCAAGTCATGACCACCGCATCCTCATTTTCTGTGACTGTGGTGTTGCTGGCTACGAGTATGGGAACACTCACTGGCTCTGTGAAGAAATAGAGGGTGAGAATGATTGAGTGTGGGCTTGAGACCTGGGGTTTGCTCCTGCCTCAAAGATCTAAGCCCTGACTCTGATTGTTATGAGGGTAATTTGGTTCCACAATAAAAATTAATTAATTCTAAATTTGCCATCACTCCCCAGAACAAATCTACCCCCTCTGAACTGAAGACCACTAAGTGGATGATATGAACCAATGATTGATCTAGGGATCCAAAGACATGTAATAAGGCCATTGGGATTGGAGGAAAAATGAGGCTATGGCTGCAGATAGACCTCAAGTGACTCAGATCAATTTCTCATGGTCTGTGTGACTCTGTTTAAGGACTGTGTCTCTTTGTGCCTCAATTTCCCCTCAGTGAAGTAAAATGAATATTTGACTGCCAGGCTGACAATGTACTACTCATAAAATATTCAAAGTATCTGACATAAATTTTGGGAAGGAAAACTGCTCAAATGAGAGGCATTTGTTATTGATGGACTTCACGAGAAAATCTCCTGGGCTGATCCCTGGTGGATGAGCAGCTGCCAGGGGAATCTTTACTCCTGCTCCTGCCTTGGGACACTAACCTTTCTCTGGACTCTCCTAAGTCCCCCAGAACAGTCAGCTAATAATCTGGGGAGCTTGTCCAGTTATGATCTCCACACACAGTCTCAGGTGAAGGACCAGTCTCCATCTCTACCCAGTCGTGGCTCTGAGGTTTGAGCCCCAACTGCTGACCAGCTCAAGAGCCTTGTGACTCTGGCACAGGGAAAAATGTTGCTCTCGCTCAGCCCTTCCAAGCAAGCAAAACCCAACAAGACTCAGGCTCCCCAAGGCCTCTGGAGTCAGGACATTGTGACAGGGGCATTGAGAGGGGCTGCCCAAGCTGAGCTTCTCTGTGAAGAACCCAGGGAGCCCCTCAGGCCAGGTCCTTACAGAGCCCTGCTGGGTCTATCTCAGGGACATGATCAGGAAATGGGGCCCAGGGACCTGGACTGAGACGGATCTCCCTCTGCTGAGTCACTCCCATCAAATTGGTCCTTCTCTCTGTGGTGAATGTCTGTGGGGCTGGAATCTGGGAAGGGAACTCTGACCTTAGGAAGTTTGTCTCCACTGGGTGTGTCCTGCACTAAATGCCCAAACCCAACTTAGGACATGATGACGAGTGGGATGGAGGGGAGTCCAGTGCTGGCAGTCCTGTGTGTGAAGTAGAATTCACCCCACCCCAAACCTAGAGGTCAGAGAGCAATCACTCACCGTATACGTTGAGTGATCCCGATGCTAATGCTGTTTGAAAATTTGGAAGGAGAGCTACTACATTGTAGAGTCCTTGATCGCGAGGAGTGACGTTTCTTATGGTCAGGGATCCATCAGGGTTTGCTGTCTCTCGACCACTGTATCTGGGCCCTATTATATAATGACCTGAATCTGATCTAAATATCCCAATTAAATTATGGTTCTTCACCTCTATTCCCCTGTACCACATAAAGGCTATTAAATCAGGAGGACTATTGCGGATACGTAGAATCACATCCTGCCCTTCAACAGCATTGGTTGAGACCAAAGCAAGTTGCATAGGGGTTGGCGGGATCCAGATGGGAAGACAAGAAGGGAAGACTAGAAGAGAAGAGAGAAATTGATCAGTATTTTGATCTATGTATTGGGATGCAGAGATGAGGCATTTCTCTTCAACTCTCAGCCTTGGTCTGCGTGTGAGTTCGTGTGTGCATCTCCTTGATCAAGGTCAGCAACATGACCACTATGGCTTCAGCACCTCAGCACCTATGCTTTTTCTTTTGAATTCTCTTTCCCATCTGTCTGTGTGGCTGTCCTGCTTACTGCCCTCAGATCCCTGTTGATACTCAGCGGCCTTCTTGACCACGTCCTCTAAAGACCCTCTATCTTCACTCTCTGACCTGTCCCCACTCTGTGCCCTTCAGGGCACTTTTGGGTACCTGATGTCACAAGTAGATCTCTTCTTGTCTATTTTCTCCCTGTATAATGTGAGCTGCAAGTGGGCAGGGGATTTTGGATCTTGTGCCCGCCCAGTGCCTGCAATAGGCTGCAAACAACTGTGGGTGCATGAATGAGTATTCCCAGGCTTGACCATGACCCATGTCGTATTTTCCTTTATTTGTACTTGTTGGTGGGGACAATGTTTAGCGCCCCTGGTTAAAATGTTCCTGCTATCACCTGAAATAAATTGTTATTACTGTATTCAGTTGTCAACATTCAATACTCTGTGATGAATAACTTAGCAAATGAACTGCAATTGAGGTTTTTCTGCCCCTCACCACTTCCACATCATGAAATATTCCTGTTGCTGAGCCTCCTCTCTCACAATACTCTGCGCCCCTGTCCTTCCACTCAGGTCCAAAGAGAAGCCCCTCTTCCCCTTCCAGAGTGCTGTCCACCCAGGAGATCTTGGCCACTCTCCCAATGCCAAACTCCCTTCCATTAAAAGGAATTGTCCCCTCCTTACCAGCCAGCAGGAGCCCCAGCCAGGGGATAAGTCCTCTGTGGGCAGAGGCTGCAGAGAACTCCATGGTAATTGCTGCCTGCTCTGTTCCTCCCTCTGAGAGAAGAGCTCGAGGTCCAGGAAGGCTCCCAGGCACCTCTGTCCAGACTGGTGGGATGTGCAGTCCCTCCTTCCTGTGTGCTGAGCCTCCTCCTGGGGCAATATAATCTCCCTGGTCATGTGGGCCAGGGCGGGGTCAGGGCTCAAGACCTCCCTCTCTCTCCCGTCATTTTTGCCAACCCTGTTGCCCCTTTCAGTTTACCTTTCCTCTGTATTTTGGTTCCCTGGAAACTGCTGAAGCCTTTGACAACACACACACATGCAAACACAAACACACACATGCACAGACACGTGCCCAGAAAAGCACTTGCCTGGGGTGTTCAGTTCCTGGTCATTCTCCACTGCTCCCTGTCAGTGCACATTTGACTTTTCCCTTCAGTGCAAGAGGTCTGGGCCCCCTACACAATATTGTCACAGGGATGCGCCGGCTCTACATTGGCTCACCTGTGAAACTTTGTAAGGATTGGGATGCCCAGGTGACATTATTGAAAGGCTGCTTCAGCAGCTGCCCAGCTTGCATGGATGCCAGGATGAGACTCTATGATGTGAGGGTGGGTAGCCCTGCCCCTCTCCTATACATAGGGAGGGTCTCCAGATCCTCTTAAAATGCAGATTCTGATTCAGCAGGTGTGCAGTGGACCAGAGACTCTGCATCTGACAAGCTCTCAGGGGAGGTGGATCTTACTGGCCTGTGGAGCCCACTTGCAACAGCAAATCTGATGAGGGCCATGTCCTCCTGAGAGGGTGACCCCCTCACCTCAGCATTGGCCCTTGCTTCATATTGGTCTTGGGTCTGTCAACACCACACAGACAGCCCCACAGGCTCCAAACTGGGGATTGTTTCTGGTCGTGACACAGAAACTCAGCTGAGCACCGGGTCTTCCCTGTGTTCTCAAATGTGCTGGGAAGATGGGATTTTCATCCAGCAGGAAGGCCACAGAGGTCACTGGCGGTGAGAAGGGGTCAACCTAGGTGATGACTGCAGAGGGACCCTCCCTCTATCTCAGGTGATTACAAACCTGGCCGTTGTTTCCAGAGACAGAGACCACATCACCACGGGTATCAGGAGACATGCAGTTTCCAGGTGTGAAGGGTAAGATGTGAAGCAAGGACTATGGTGGAAGTTCAGGTGCCTGTGGGCTCCATGGTCCTTGGGGAATATTTCAAGGAGACCCTCCCTCTCTTTGTTGGTTGACCCTGTCCATGTCCTCCCTGACTATTGGGGCAGCCTCTGTCTTCTGCCTGGGGGACTTTTTTGAGGTCACCTCGCCTTGCCCATGTGTGATTCCAGTTATGAGTTGGGGAGCAACATAGAGATCCCTTAAAAAGCAGCTGCCCCTACCTATACCCTCTCAAGGTAAGAAATGTTCAAACCTGTGGAGAATTGTTATGGGTATTTCAGCTGAATTGATGTCATATGACTACAAGCAAGATCTCAAATCCTGAGAAGAACAGCAGTTTTATTCCTTATTTTATACATTATAATAAAAAAAGAAGATGAAAAAAGTTGCATGAAATTTATTGGAAAGTGAGAAAAAGGATAGCAGGGAGATTTCTAAAAATAAATAAAAAGCAAAATGGAGAAACATGTATTATTATTTTTACATTGGAGGGTCCAGGATAGTTAACATTTACAGCAGGTACAGAGGCTGTGCAGGGAACCAGGCAACAAGAGCACCCTGTGGTCTTGTATTCTGGCCCCACAGGCTCTGCCTTCAATGGGTCCAGCAAAGAAAATTTGCTAGAGGAATGTGATGTCAAAGGTATGTTATCCATGATGCATAAGAACAGGCAAAGGGCTCACTTAACGTAAAGTCTGACATTTGGTAAGGAAGCTGTGGGCCTGTGACATGACTACCTGCCATCACCTGCCCAGTTAGGCATTTGTGATCAGACCACACTGTGCATCACTGAGCTTGTCAGGCCTGCCATGGGGTCCCCTGTGCTTATCAGATTTCTTGCACAGCCCCTTTTTCATTCACAGTTTCTGGAAAGAGCAGGTGGTACAGCGCAGGCAGGATGGAGGAGCCTAGAAAAATCTATTAGTCATAGAATGGAAATCGGTCTCCTTCTGCACCTCCTTAGCCAAAGCAGAGTTCAAGTGTGGATTTCCTGTGTTTTGTAGGTGCGTCTCAATATCGCCCCCTAAAAGGCAAAAGGAGACCTGCAGGCAATGTCAGGTACCCCACTAAGAATGCTGACCAGGCTCCAGAAGGTGGGAGCTCACTGTGAGCCCTGGATAGAGGTGAGCTCTGACCTCTAGACTAAGAGCCAGCCATCCAGGGCCCGGTCCCTGTGTGTCTCATATCTCCTGACTGCATCCCAGGGCAGGCTGGGCCCAGTGAGAGGACTCGCTTTATCCAGAGTATTATGAGTCCAGTGTCCAGAAAGCTGTCCCCTCTGGTGGTTGTGCTGTTTCAGGGGGAGGTGCTTTCCAGGTTTTCGAAGCCAGGGTATGGTGATGGCTCTTTTGGGAGAGGGTGCTGGCCTGGATGGTTGATCCGCAAAATGCCCTCTGAGTTTCCCATCACAGCATCGGGATGTTGCCTCCAGTCATCTGTGTCCCTGTCTGTCATCTGCTCTAGGCCTCCCCTCAGGGCCCAGGTTCTAGAGCAGCTCCACATGGAGTGTCAACCAGGGGATTCTGTTGGTTCCTCTGTTAGGGGAGGGGAGGTCCCCGTGGGACCCTCAGCAACTCTGAGATGGAAACAACCCCAGTTCCTGGGTTCTCCTTTCCCATCCTGCTGAGGCAGTTTGTCTTGTTCCCCAGGACACTGTGGGCTGGTGAGATGTCTTTAGGGGCCACAGACAGCTGTATCCAGACCTTGGGGATGGAGACTCATCCCCTAATTTCCTTGAGGTGAGGGTGAGCACCCTCCTGCCTTGGTAGAAACTTCACCTGGGATGGAGAATCCAGAATGTCTGGCAGGTCAGGGATCTGTGATAAAAGAAAGAACATGGGCTGCTTTCCAGGCCCTGAAGAGATGAGGGGTGGGGAAGGTTGTGATTTCCTGGCAAAGAACTCAGAGTGGTCTGACCCCTCACTGTTAGGAGGTTCCTATGCCTATTTCCTGACTGTAATTGGGGTACACACCTGGACCTGTGACATCCCATGTAAAAAGGGGTTATGGCCTCCTCCCAGGCTGACACCAAGCCTTTCGGTGGATAAGGAACATGATGTAGAGGGCCCCCTGGGAAGGCACATGGACATTCTTTAAATTGTTGTCAGCTGAGTACTAGATGACTGGCAGAGCTGCTTCTCTGAAACACCCTCCCCAAGAAGGAGGAGACTGTTATCAGTACTGACTTCTTATCTTTGTCCAGTTGCTGAAAATGATGCAATGAATTGGACATTGGCCCACCCAGGCCTTGATATGTTAAATCCACTCCTAGTACTGGGAATGAGAGAATGAATAGGACCTGGGCCCACCCAAACTCATTTGATCCTAAGTTTTTCGGTGAAACCCCCTTGTATTTTGGAATATAAATAAATGTGCTGCTTCTTGGCTCTGAGTCGTCTGTCTCTCCAGCAGAAGAGGGCAGCTGGGACCCAGCTTTAAATCTATCTCTGTGTCTTCTCTCTTTCTTTCTTTTATTTCTCAATCCCCGTCCGCCTCTACTAAGAATGGGTTTCATCTCTGTTTCCATGCTGGACGCGTAAAAGGGAGATCCCCGCCGCATCAGGCCCCCGCCTCTGATGCCCAATGAGAGGCAAGAGGCAAGGGATCAACCTAAAAGTGTGCACACCACAGATTAAGGTAAGGAGAGGAGTGGATTGTTGTGAATTGAATCAACTGGGTGTAAAATATGGGTAATTCAGGGTCTCAGGAAAGAGATCTCTACTCTCAAATGCTTAAAACTATGCTCAAAGCTCGAGGATGTTCTGTTAAGTCTAGTGACATTCTTGAATTTTTAAGTTTTATTAATGAAACATGCCCCTGGTTTCCTGAAGAGGGAACCGTGGATATTCAAATGTGGGAAAGGGTTGGAAAGCAGTTGCGTGACTGATACACAGCAGAATGTCCAGAGAAGATTCCTATTTCCCCGTTCACACTATGGCGGTTGATTCGTGATTGTCTTGACCCGACGCAGGTGAGTTTAACAATGCCTAAGCGGGGTGTAGCCAAGGCTTTACAGCCTACAGTTGAGGAGGGCAAATCTTTAAAACTATCACCCCCACCCTCTGCCCCTCCTCCACCTCCCCCGCCTCTACCCGCTGCTCCTGCCTCTACTCCTGCATCTGTAGTTAAGAGCCCGCCTAACAAAGATTTACCTCCTAAATATGAGCGGGAGCCAGAGTTTGAGGAAAAGAGAGGCAAGCATCACCATGAGTGAGATGTTTCAGATAATGAGGAAGATCTTGCTCACAGTTTTGCAAAAATGTCCCTAGCCACCCGGCCTTTATGGCTAGAAGCAGGCACACAGCCAAATGTGAAGGTAACCTCAACTTCTGCGCAGATACTGTCCCCTTTACAGCTGACCTTACGGGTGGCAAGACTAGCAGGAGAGGATATTACAGGACTTTCAATGTATCCGGTCGTAGAAAGGCCAGACCCTACCAACCCAGTGCATGAGCCTATTCCTTTTAAAACCCTCAAGGAGTTACAAACCTCTGTTTCCATGTATGGCCCCACTTCTCCATTTGTCTTGAGCTTGCTTGACACTGTAACTAGTGAAGCTCTCCCTCCTCTCAACTGGCAAACACTGGCTAAAGCATGTCTTTCCCCTGCAGATTATTTAATGCGGAAATCCAATTGGACTGAACTTAGTGCAGAACAAGCGGCTAGAAATCAACAACATGGTGTGCCTATCACTCTTGAAATGTTAGTAGGAACCGGGGCATATCACAGTTTACAGGCTCAGATGATGTTTCCTTTGCAAGCTTATCAGCAGATAAATATTTTTGGCACTAAGGCTTGGAGGGAGTTGCCTAAGGGAGAAAAGACCATGGACATTACTAAAGTTATACAGGGGCCAGAGGAGCCCTATCAAGACTTTGTGGCACGGTTGCTTCAGGCAGTAGACAGAGTGGTTGGAGATCCCGATGCGGGATCTCTACTAGTGAAGCAACTGGCTTTTGAAAATGCCAATAGAACTTGTCAGGAGGCTCTATGCCCCTACAGGAAAAGGGGGTCAGTTCCTGAGTTCATCCGTATTTGTGCTGATATTGGGCCTGCCTATGTTCAGGAAGTGACTTTGGCTGCTACATTGAAGGAGACTCTGCAGAGGCACCATTCAGGGAGCAAAGAAAAAAAGGACTTGTTTCACTTGGGGGAGGCCAGGACTCTTTGCAAAGAACTGCAGGCAATGGGCTGCCTCAGGGGGACAGGAAAGTTCTCCTAGTTTCCCTGCTCAGCAGCCAACTCTTTGTCCTCGCTGCCGCAAGGGGAAACACTGGGTCAATGGCTGCTGCTCCCAGACAGACATTGATGGCCAGCCCATTAACCTACATCAGGGAAATGGCAAGTGGGGCTGGCCCCGGCCCCACCAAATAGTAGGGGCACTGTCACTCACCCCTGCACAGCGGTACCATATGGGCCTGCCTATCAGCCCACTTTCAGGGAACTCTACCACGCCACCCCAGGGAGTGCAGGATTGGACCTCTGTCCCACCGCCAAATATGTACTAACTCCAGATATGGGGCCACAAGCAATCCCTACAGGGATTTATGGATCATTACCTAAGGGCACCATGGGACTTATTTTCGGGAGACGTACCTTAACTATGAAAGGATTTCAAGTTTTACCAGTTGTAATGGGTCAAGACTATACTGGTGAAATTCAAGTTATAGCACAGACAACAAATACCATAATTCAAACTTTTCCAGAAACTAGGACAACCCAGATTATAATTTTGCCCTGTTGTACAGCAGGGAAACTTCTCTCCACAGAGCTTTGGGGAGGAGGATTTGGATCCTCTAATCAAATGTCCTGGGGGCAGCTAGTTAAACAAGGGCACCCAGAGCTAGAATTAAAATTAAATGGGAAAGTTTTCCTAGGAACAATAGATTCGTGGGCAGATGTTTCCGTGATTGCCTCCAGGCACTGGCCCCCTGCTTGGCCTCTTAGTACAGCCACTGCCAATCTACAAGGCATTGGCCAAGTCTCTCAGCCTCAACAGAGTGCGCAGCTCATCAAATGGGAAAATTTAGAGGGAAATACAGGACATTTTACACCTTATGTGCTTGATCATATACCTATTAACCTCTGGGGAAGGGACATTCTAGAGCAAATGGGAGTATTACTAATGAGTCCCAATGCTGTGGTTACAGCTCAAATGTTAAATCAAGGATTTTATCCTGTTAAAGGATTAGGCAAAAGGCAGCAAGGCAGATTATCTCCTATCCCCATGTCCACCCAGCAAGGGAGAAAAGGGTTAGGATACAGGGAGCCACAGCCTTTTCATTAAGGGCCTTGGTCATCTCTCCGACCCAGAAGACTGCTGCAAAAATTACATGGCTCTCTAAGGACCCTGTTTGCATTGATCAATGGCCCTTAACTGGAGAGAAGCTTCAAGCAGCACAGCTTCTAGTACAAGAACAGCTTGAAGCTGGTCATATTGAACCTACTTATAGTCTTGGAATACACCTATTTTCGTAATTAAGAAAAAATCAGGGGGATGGAGACTTCTGCAAGATCTCTGAGCAATAAATAAAACCACACAGGTTATGGGCCCCCTTCAATCAAGGCTGCCCTCACCTACTGCTATTCCTCTTAATTATGAACTACTCATTCTAGATTTAAAGGATTGTTTTTTTCACTATACCTTTACGTCCAGACGACTGTAAATGATTTGCATTTAGTGTCCCTGCAATAAACTTTAAAGAGCCAGGGAAGAGATACTGCTGGAAAGTGTTGCCTCAGGGAATGGCTAACAGTCCTACGTTATGCCAGGATTTTGTGGATGCAGCTATCCACCCCATAAGGCAGCAGCACCCCCAAGATGTCATTATATGGGTGACATCTTGTTGGCTCATGACAATGTGGACACTCTTCATAAAGCTTTTGCAGACTTACAACACTCTCTCTTAACTATGGGACTGTGTACTGCACCAGAAAAGGTACACAGAAGTTCTCCTTTTCAATATCTAGGCAGTTTAATTGAAGGACGTACTGTGCGTCCTCAACGCTACAAATTCGGACGGATTCATTAGTAACTTTAAATGATTTTCAAAAATTACTTGGAAACATTAATTGGGTCCGTCCTTCATTAAAACTGACTACTGCAGATTTAGCTCCTTTGTATGGTATTCTTCGAGGAGATTCCTCACCATCTTCTCCTAGACAATTGACTGCAGAAGCTGGTACTGCTTTAACCAAAGTAGAAGCTGCCCTTCAAGCTGCTCAGCTTGCAAGAGTAGATTTAACTAAACCCCTTCAGGTATTAATTTTCCCTACTACTCACACTCCCACGGGAGCCATGTGGCAGGACCCAGGAGTAATAGAATGGCTCCACCTGGCCCACTCTCCAACCAAAGTATTAACACCTTTTCATGATTTGGTTTCTCAGTTCATAGCGAAAGCACAGTACACACTAGTTCAATTAGTAGGGCAAGAACCTTCCCTCATTAGAGTGCCATTTACCACAGCATAGCAAAGTTGGCGATGGAAATACTCTATTAATTGGCAAACAGCTCTTGCTAACTATCCTGGTCAAATTGGAAATCATTATCCTGCTAATAAGATTTTACAGTTTTTGTCTGTTACAACTTTTATCTTTCCAAAAATAGTTAAGCAGCAACCTCTCGCACAAGCATTAGCGGTCTTCACTGACGGGTCCAGCTCAGGGCAAGCCAGATTTCATAGTGTAAAGAGTTCTAAAGTAATTCAGACACATTACTCCTCTGCACAACGAGTAGAAATCCAAGCTCTCACTTATGCTTTAGAAAACTTTGCCTCTGAACCTGTCAACATCTACAGTGACAGTGCTTATGTAGTTGGAATGGCTACAATTATTGAAACTGCTACCATTGGGCATATAGACTCTGAAGAGCTATTCCACCTGTTTATCACCTTGCAAAGAGTTATTCAAAAACAGCAATTCCCATGTTTTATTGGCCATATTAGATCCCATTCTGGCCTTCCAGGTCCTTTGGCTGCAGGTAATGAGGAAGCAGATCATCTCGTTGCCTCAGTAGAGGAGACCACTCCACTTTCCATGGCACAGGCCTCACATGCCCTGCATCATCAAAATGCCTCTGCCATGCGCAAGGAATTCCATATTTCTCAAGAGCAGGCTCGCCAAATTGTCAAGCAATGCCCTCAGTGTGTTATTCACCTCCCTGTGTCAGCATTAGGGGTAAATCCCCGAGGACTTAAACCTAGTCAAATCTGGCAAATGGATGTTACTCATGTGCCTGAATGTGGCAGATTTCGATGGCTCCATGTCTCTATAGACACATCCTAACGTTTCATTTTTCCTTCTCCCCGAACAGGTGAAAGTGTAAAGCGTGTAATTAACCACAGCCTATTGGCTTTTCCAGTCATGGGACGGCCCTAGAGATAAAAACAGATAATGGACCTGCATATACTAGCTCCTCCTTCCAGCAATTTTGTAAGCAATACCAAATTATGCATAAAACAGGAATTCCCTATAATCCCCAGGGACAGGCAATTGTAGAAAGAGCTAATCGAACCTTAGAAACTCAATTACAAAAACATAAAGAGGGAGAGAGGCAAAATCGTACTCCACAGAATCAGTTAAATCATGCCCTTTACACTTTAAATTTTTTAAATGGTGACGATGAAGGTCACACATTAGCCGAGAGACATCAAACTCCTTGTGCCGTGGCATCTGCTGGTATGGCACGGTGGAAGGATTTTCAAACAGGACAGTGGAACGGGCCAGATCCAGTAATGAAGTGGGGAAGAGGCCACGTTTGTATCTTTCCAGAAGGTGCTTCTAACCCCATCTGGGTGCCAGAACGAGCAGTGCGTCACCACCATGGACCTGGGAGAACAACTCATCCCACCATTCAAGAAGCTGAAGATCACACCTCTGGTGATGATGCCAGCTCAGCCACCGGCCCCAAAGAAGGAGAGAAGAGTAAGGCAGCAGGCTAAGACCACCCGAGAAGCTAGTGTCCTCACATGGGGTCAACTGAAGAAGCTGATCACCGATGCTCGGCAAGTGGTGAAAGAACAGGAGGTTCAGGTAACCCCCTCCAACCTGTTTCTTGCTATGATGGCACTTGTCAGCTGCCAGGTAAGTATGGCTGCAGCAGAAACTTACTGGACTTATGTTCCAGACCCTCCTATGGTCAATCCAGCCACCTGAACTGGAGATTCAGTGCCAGTATTTACTAACAACACTAATATGGTCAGGGGTAGCTCCGACAAGCATATAACTCCTTTTTCCCAAGGTGATTATACTTATAATGGCTTTAGTGGGGAGCTCTCTATTTGTTTGTCAAAAAAGGGAACTTCAGGATGTTTACAGCGTGGCCAAGAAAATAAGACGTCCTATGGTGCGACAAACATTGCTAACATTGAAGGCCCCTGGGATATGGTTAAATATGTTCAGACAGTTACTAAAGTAGGATTTCCTAAGGCCGCCCGATGGCTGTCTGATAAGCATCCCCCGCTCCCCTCCTGCCCTAATAGCACCACTACTGAGTTGGGAACATTTCCTCAATGGCAAGACTGTGCCAATTCTGTACCAGTGAGACATAATATTTCTGCCTCTGACTTGAATGTATTGGATTGGTCCCACGGGCTTGATGCTAAATATCCCTATTACGAGCCTATGTCACCAGGAGGTTTTGTAGTTATGCCCTAACCACAAAAACTGGAAATTTACAGAAAGATCTGTGGCGTTTAGCTGCTGCTCTTGATTTTCTTAATTTTACTGGCTCTTTCTCAGCTAATACTAAGGGAGCATGTACATTGAACGCTTGTTATGGCTTACGAGCCTGTGTCCATCTCCCATATGTATTGGTGACTGGACATGTGAATATCACTAGATTGGACACTCAGTATGCTGTCGAATGCCATTACTGTAACCTTAACAACTGTGCTTCCAGGCATAACCTGAATGAAGATACATTGATTTTAACGCAGCCTTCTTTTATTATGCTTCCTACCAATATAACAGGAACATGGTATCATGATGCGGGCCTCCAGGCATTGCAGGAATTACACAATCAGCTGTCCGGGGAAAAGTGTGCTTTGGGACTTATTGTTACTCTAGTTACTGTTATTGCATCTGTTGTAACTGCTTCTCTTGCATTGACCCAAAGCATCCGGAATGCAAAGTTTGTCAATGAATTGGCACAGAACACCTCAACAACATCTCATGATCAAGAAGATATAGACAAAAGGCTAGAAACAAAGCTAAATGCTTTGGAAGCTGTAGTGATAGGACTAGGTAATCAATTAGAAAGTATCAAGATTAGACAACAGCTGCAATGCCATGCTGCTTTTACATATATTTGTGTGACTTCAGCCCGCTATAACAGTTCTCTATGGGCTTGGAATAAAATCAAGATGCACCTACAGGGAATATGGCATCATAATAATATCAATATAGACCGGGTGTGGCTACACAAATATTTACAAGCCATTCAGAATAGTCATGATGAAATTATAACTCCAGCAAAACTGGTAAAAGAATTGCTGGGTGATTTAAAAGAAGTTAATCCTTGGAATATGTTCAAAAACACCGCCTCGTACCTAATTGGATTCTGTTGTGTAATACTAATCTTGTCCTGCTTTTTTTCAGTCATCCGCAACTTATTGCAATCTCAAGTCCGAAGGCTCCAGCTAGATGTCCACAGGCTACATTTAAAAATGAAAAAATTGGGGAGATGTAGAGGGCCCCCTGTGAAGGCCCATGGACATTCCTTAAATTGGTGTCAGCTGAGTCCGAGGTGACTGGCAGAGCCGCTTCTCGAAAACACCCTCCCCAAGAAGGCAGAGAATGTTATCAGTACTGACTTCTTATCTTTGTCAGGTGCCAGGAATGAGGGAATGAATAGGACCTTGGTCCACCCAGGCCTTGATATATTAAATCCAGTCCTAGTACCCAGAATGAGGGAATGAATAGGACCTGGGCCCACCCAAACTCATTTGATCCTAAGTTTTTCAGTGAAACCCCCTTGTATTTTGGAATATAAATGAATGTGCTGCTTCTTGGCTCTGGGTCATCTGTCTCTCCAGCAGAAGAGGGCAGCGGCTCACCCGGGACCCAGTTTTAAATCTATCTCTGTGTCTTCTCTCTTTCTTTCTTTTATTTCTCAATCCCCGGCTGCCTCTACTAAGAACTAGTTTCATCTCTGTTTCCATGCTGGACCCGGAAAAGGGAGATCCCTGCCGCATCAGGTCCCCACAACATGATCTGACTGCAAATGTCACACAGGATGACAGGCTTCCATTATATGGTTTCCCTCATCCATTTAATGAGTGTTTACTGAGTACCTTTGGTGTTTCAGGTCAGGGCTGGGCCCTGGGAATGCCACAGAGAGCAGGAAATACGTGGGCCCTGCACTCGTGGAGTTTAACTTGTAAAGAGAGACAGGCTCTCAGATAAACGTTCCATAAACATTTATGTGGAAAAGTCTTTCACACAAAGAATTAGGTGCTTATAAAATTATTAAAGGGCTAGAGAAATAGAAGTTAAAGAGTTGCCACTGGAATTCGGGTTTTAAGGTCACGCTGGCACATCCCCCTCCTACAGGTAAAGAATGAGCTGTGTCTGCCAGAGGCCACCCATCAGTTAACACAGTAGCAGAAAGAAGAGGCCCATCTCCTTTCCAGCTCCCAAATTACACACAAGTGCATCTCAGAGGCTGAGTTTAATTCACATCTGGACTCTCAATCACAAGGAGTGGGGGAATGGAGTATTTAACCTTTCAGTCTACCTGATATAGGAGGGAACATAGAAAGGGGTGGGACATAAATTCCAGGTGCCAAAACATGGCATGTCCGAGTCCACATGCAGTCTGTGGGACTCTAGGCAACTGATCCCACCTCAAAAAAATTCAGTCTCCCTCTGTGATATCATAGAAAGATATTTGGTGTTATTTCCTGGTTCTTAGCACTTTGCAGAAAAATACTTGGAATTTTATGATTTATAAGGCTGATAAGAGTGTCTTTTGTGGTGATGAAGAAACTCTGACAGGCCTCTGGATAGATGCAAGGCAAGGGCAGTTCACCATAAATACAAAACCTTGCTCCCTGAGGTGGCTGTGTGGACAGGAAGATGCTCAGAAACCGGTTTCAGTCCCCTTTCTGTCTTTTGGTTCCTCTTTCCTCCCAAGTAAGGGAATCAGCCCTGAGGAAGGAGTGCTCCGGGAAACCGCGCAACCAAGTGTGGCCTGGTGAGAGGTGTACTACCATACCAGTTAAAAATTGTGACAGTACATTGCGGGAAGATGGGTGCCGACAGGAAGGCATACTGAAAGATAGTGTGTGAGTGAGAGAACAAGGGGAGAGTGTGTGGTCACACAAGGAGTGTTTTTTGGTGAGTTCAGGGACAACTATACTCCAGGAGACTGTGGGGATGGTTGGACAGGGTTCCCCTGAATGCGCAGCCCCCACTGCTGCTGGGTTCCCTCTCAGAATGACCAGCTCTGACATGGAGATCACGCCATCTTGAAGGGGAAAGTGGATGTTATCAGAACCCTGAAAATCTACAACTATGGCACCCAGCAAGCAGCTGTGAACCCGAGAACACTGGTTCCCAAGTAGCATGAGCACGCAGATTCAGAGTTGCTCTGCACTCCCTCATGGAAAGGTCAGATTTCACCTGGGATAAGGTGAGGTCTGCTGTCCGGACAGGAGAGTGAAATGCACTCTTTGGGAGCTGGAGGACCTGGGGAAGTCTGTGACCAGAAAAATCCACGGCCTTTGGGACTGGCATGATCCACGAATGTGGAAGGGGGTCCGTAGAGCTGCTAACAGAAGGGAACTCTAAAAAGCAATCCATGTCTGAACTGGGCACAAAAGTACAGCCTAAAAATTTTAAAGTGTGCCGGCTGCTTAGTTCCAAGGGGAAAAAAGACTGCACAGACTTGCGCATAGCACCAGAGTTAGCACACTTACTCTGGCTCTTTTCTCTCTCTCTCTTTTTTTTCTGTTTAAATCCTTGCTTTTGATTACTAAGCCCAATACATAGAATCACCCAATTGGGGACACTCTAATAGACTGCAGGGGAAAGTTGTTTTTGTGGAACCTGGAGATCAGAGTGGTGAATAACAAACAGAGAACCAGCTCTGGGGAAACTCGTTCCCTTAAACCGGTATTAAGTGCCACAGGGAAAACAAAATCTAAGCACTAGCTGGAGACGTCCTATAGGCCTGGAGGTCAATCCAGAAACACTGCCACCAACGGGTTGAATCACAAATTGACTCTTGTGTAAACACAAATAAAGGAGTATCCTATCTAATAATAGAGAAACATGCAAATTGACCATACCTCCACTACACCCACAAGCCATTCACACCAACCAATCAGGAGTGAGTATGCAAATTAACCCAATAAATATGGTGGCGGCCACAGAGCTTCAGCAAGCAGAAGGCTGGGGTTGCCCCTGGCGATGGAGGAAGCCAAGCTTCAGGCCCGCCCTGGCCTGTCCTGGCCTCCGCTCTAGGCTACAAAGTTTCAATTATAGAAGATAAATAAATCCCAGATACCAGGGCCTCGCTTGGGTCACCGGGTGGCGTGGACTGCCTGCAAACCACCACAGGCCCCTCACCCAGGCTGCCCCACACCTTAAGGGTATCCCCACCCTGATCCAGGACACCTTTCAGGGCAAACCACTTGGCCCCCATCTGTGTACCAGGCCTCTATCCTATATAATAATAGAGTAATATGCAAAATGACCATCACTCCAACACACAAGATGGCTGCCCCCATGTGGTCAAAGATGGCTTCCCACATGTGGACACAGATGGCCCCCACAGGATGAACAGCAGTGGAGGGAAGTTGGGGGCAATCAAGCCTGCAGGGGAGGGCAATTAGGGGTGACCAAGCTGGCAGAGGAGGGAAGTTTGGGGTGACTGGGCCTGCAGGGAAGGGCAGTTGTGGGGACCATACTGCGGTGGAGCGCAGTTGGGGGGGGGAACAGCCTGCAGGAGAGTGCAATTAGGGGTGAGCAGCCTGCAGGGGAGGGCAATTAGGGGTGACCAGGCCTTCAGGGGAAGGCAGTTAGGGGTGACAAGGCCTGCAGGGGAGGGAAGTAAGGGGCAATTAGGCTCACAGGGGAGTGGTTAGGGGGTGATCAGGCTGGCAGGCAGAAGCGGTTAGGGGCAATCAGGAAGGCAGGCAGGCGAGCAGTTGGGAGCCAGCAGTCCTGGATTGTGAAAGGGATGTCCGACCTCCCATTTAGGCCCGATCCTATCGGGCATTCGGACAACCCTCAAGGGATCCCAGATTGGAGAGGGTACAGGCTGGGCTAAGGGACACACACTTCCATTCATGATTTCATTCACCAGGCCTCTAGTAAGAAATAAAGACATACACCCTGCTTGAAAATCTGGACTGTCGCCTACAATACTGAGGAGCAGTGCAACACAGAGAACTTTGATACTGTCCTGACTAGGAAACAAGCGTGCCAAACAGAAGAGTAGAGGAAGAGAATGACCTTCACTACTGCACTTCTTTTTTCATCTTTTACTTAAGAAATTAATTTTTTTTTCTTTTTTCCTCACTGGATTTTACCTTTTTAATTATTACATTTTTATTTTCAATCAGTACTATTACTACTACTACTTTACCTTTTTTAAAAAAGTGTCATTTTATTTTCTCTTTATTTTATTTTGGAATTAGTGTTCTACATTCTACTTTCATCTTTCCTTTAGCATCATTTTACTCTATCTCAACTTTACGTTTATGCCAACACTCTCTTCCTCACTTTTCCCCTTTTGTTGTCCTGTTCTCTTACCTTATTCCCACTTTAGATTATCCCTAATCCTTCTTTTTACTCCCTGTTAAAATTTCATTCTACTTAATATATCCAGTTTCCAAGTCCATACACACCTCTCTCTTCTCTTTCTTCAGTACTCAAAAATTTTTTTCTCTCTGTCCTTCTGTTGTTGTTTGCTTGATTGTTGATTACATCCTTTTTTAAACGGTTCTTGGTGAGATTGTTTCGCTTTTTCTTTTTGTTTTGCTTATTTCTTCCTTGTCTTCCTGCACCTCAGTAGATATTAGTTGTTGTTTGTAGTTTGCATTCACCTCTAGGTATTTGTTGCTGGCATTTGTTAGGATTAGTGGCTGTCCTATTGGAGTTTTCTCACCATATAAATAGTTTTTTCCCTTTTCTTTTTTATTCTCTTTCTTTTCTCTCTTACTTTTTTCTCCTTTTCCAAATTTTATTTTGGTAATCCTTTTTTTTTCCTTTCTTTTTTTTTCTCTTCTTCTTTATTTCTTATCTTCTAATTCTCTTTTCTCTGGTGGTGACCTTTATTTGGGCTTATTAGTATTGTGAATACATTTGTGTTCAGTGCTGTTTGCATTGTGTCTTGTTGGGTTGTATTTTGTGCCTTTAAATCAACGCAGGAGAGAGAGAATTACATAACCAGACACCTGGAGAAAAGAGATCATGGCTAGACAAAGAAACAGCCCACATATGACAGAAAATCAGGCATTGCCAGAAAAGGAAGTAAACAAAATGGAGGCAAGAAACCTGTCAGAGAAAGAATTCAGAGAAATGATCATAAGGTGGATGAAAAGAATGGATGACAGTACAGAAAGCTTCAGGCCACATAATGGGTTAGCTGGAGGTCAATAGGCAAAGAGCAGTAAGAAATTGCTCATAAACCGGGTATATGAAAGCTTCCCAAAATGAAATTATTGAATAAAAAAGTGAGGAAACTAGATTTGTCAGTAGGAAAAGAATAAAACCTCCAGGGACTAGCAGGACTACTCTATGAAAGGGTGAGAGTCAGGAAAAACAGCTGTGACAACAGCCATAGAAAAGAATGGCAGAAGCAAGATGGCAGCATAGGTAAGCACCTAAACTGCTGCCTCGCACAACAATTTCAAAACTACAACTAAAAGACAGAACGGACATCATCCAGAACCACAGGAAAGCTGGCTGAGTGGAAATTCTACAACTAGAAGGAAAGAGAAAAGCTCATGGAGAATCAGAGGAGCTGCAAAGGGCTGAGGTACAGAGAAACACACACACACACAGAGGAAGGGCGGCTGAGAGCCTGGCTGTCTTTCTCTGGTGGGAGGGGGAAGGAAGCCCCCAACTACACTGAACCCCAGTTCCAATTGCACTGAACCCCAATTCTGGGAGAAACCCCATGGACCCAGGCTCATATGTGAGAAGTCTGGACTGTCAGGTAGAGAGAAAGGCCCACGGTGACTCAGAGACTTGGGGGAGCCACAAGGCAGGGGTCTGGAGGTGTGCGAGTGTGCGCAGAGGTAAGCACCTAAACTGCTGCAGCATAGGTAAGCAGAGAAGACTTAAGGTGGAGGTTGCCCAGGCTTTCCCTAGCGGGAGGGAGTTGGAAGCTCCTGACTGCACTGAACCCTAGTTGTGGGTGAAGCCCTGGGGAACCACGCACTTACGGGGAGGTATCTGTACTTTCAGGCGGAAACTCAGGGGCGCCATGAAGGCAGAGTTCTGGAGACGCGCGTGCAAGGGCAGGGCTGACAGGAAGCCAAGACTGTCTGCTCAGCCCTGAGACTCCACCCCATCCAATTTGAGCACAAAGGCATTTGCAATTTTGCAAGTCTGGTCCTATAAGGCTGTCTCCAGCAAAGAAGATCTCCCAGCATAGACACAGCTGATACTCACAGCCAATTGGCCTGGAGGTCAATCCCTCCCAGTGATACCAACAAAAATAAAGACTTAACTACAACAAGACTGTACACACAGTCCAAAAGTGGTGCACCAAGTGTGTCCACTTCAGGTAACTGGGGAGGCCGACCCACTGGGCCATATAGGAAAGCTACCCCACAAAAAGTTACCCAACCAACTCAGGAAGCACACAAAATGCGGAGACAAAGAAACAGATCACAACTGAAAGAAATGGAGGAAAACAAACCACTGGATATAGAATTCAAAACCACGGTTATACGGTTTTTCAAGAATTTCCTAAAAAAGGCCGATAAATTTAGTGAGACCATTGAGGATATGAAAAAGGACCAACTAGAAATTAAGCATATACTGACTGAAATAAAAAATATTATACAGAGGCTCAACAGCAGACTAGAGGAATGCAAGAATCAAGTCAAAGATTTAAAATACAAAGAAGCAAAAAAACACTCAAGCAGAAAAGCAAAAAGAAAATAGAATCCAAAAAGTTGAAGATAGTGTAAGAAGCCTCTGGAACAACTTCAAGCGTACCAACATCAGAATTATAGGTGTGCCATAAGTAGAGAGAGAGAAAGATACTAAAAACCTATTTGGAGAAATAATGACTGAAAACTTCCCCCACCATAAAAAGAAAGAGACTTACAAGTCCAGGAATAGCATAAAACCCCCAAAAAAGGAATCCAAAGAGGACCACACCAAGACACATCATAATAAAAATTCCAAGAGTAAAAGACAAAGAGAGAATATTAAAAGCAGCAAGAGAAAAACAGTTATTTACCTACAAGGAAGTACATATATGATTGTCAGCTGATTTCTCAACAGAAACTATACAGGCCAGACGGGTGTGGCAAGAAATACTCAAAGTGATGAATGTCAAGAACCTACAACCAAGATTACTCTACCCAGCAAAGTTATCATTCAGAATGGAAGGTCAGATAAAGAGCGTCACAGATGAGAAAAATCTAAAGGAGTTCATCACCACAAAATCAGTATTATATGAAATGCTGAAAGGGATTCTTAGAGAAAAGGAAGAAGAAAAAGGTAAAGATAAAAATTATGAACAACAAATACATATCTATCAACAAGTGATCCTAAACATCAAGTGAATTAAAAATCTGAAGAACAGAATAAACTGGTGAAGATAATAGAATCAGGGGCATAGAAAGGGAGTGGACTGATAATTCTCAGGGGGAAAGTGGAAGGGGGGGTGCAGGAAAAGATGGGGCAAAAATCGTACACCTATGGATGAGGACAGTGGGTGGTAGGTAAGGGCAGAGGATGGGGTGGGAACTGGGTGGAGGGGCAGATATGGCGGGGAAAAAGAAACAATTGTAATAATCTGAAAAATGAAGATTTATTAAATTAAAAAAAAGAAATGAAGACAAATATGACAACATGTGAACCAAGATGAAATAAAGAAGAACCAAGAAGAAATGAAAAATGACATCGCTGCTATTAAAACTCAATAGAAAACAGCAAGAGCAGTCTAGAAGAAGCAGAAGACCGCATCAGTGAGCTAGAAGACAAGGTAGGAAAAAATACTCAAGGCAAACAGCTTCAAGAAAAAAAAATTACAAAGAAGGGGAAAAGCTTAAGGAAACTTTGGGACAACACGAAACAAAACAACATCTGCATAATAGGGGTGCCAGAAGGAGAGGAAAATGAGCAAGGAATAGAAAACCTGTTTGAAGAAATAATGACAGAAAACTTCCCTGATATAGGGAAGAAAAAACCCCACACAAATCCAAGAAGCTCACAGAGTCCCCAAGAAAATGAACCCCAAAAGACTGATGCCAAGGCACATTATAATTAAATTAGCAAACACCAAGGACAAAGTAAGAATCTAAAAAGTGGACAGAAAGAAACAGCAAGTTACCTACAAAGGATCCCCCATCAAACTAGCAACTGATTTCTCAACAGACACACATCAGGCCAGAAGAGACTGAAATGAAATATACAAAGTCATGCAAAGGAAGGGTCTGAATCCAAGAATATTATACCCAGCAAGGCTACCAATCAAAATTGAAGGTGAAATCAGGAGCTTCACAGAAAAAAAAGGACTAAGGGAGTTTATTACCACCAAACCAGCAATACAAGAAATGCTAAAGGGTCTGCTGTAAAAAGAAGAATTAGGAAGCGAAGAAGGAACACAAGGGGTAATGAATAAAAATGGCAACAAAAAAGTACCTATCAATAATAACTGTAAATGTAAATGGATTAAATGCCTCAATCAAAAGGAATAGGGTAACGGACTAGATAAGAAAACATGATCCATATATCAGCTGTCTACAGGAAACCCACCTCAGAAAAAAAGACACACACAGACTGAGTGTGAAGGGATGGAAAAAGGTTTTTCAGGCGAATGGAAATGAAAAAAAACCTGGGGTAGTAATACTTATATCTGACAAATGAGATCTCAAAGTGAAGAACCTAAAAATAGATAAGGAAGGCCACTTCATAATACTAAAGGGAGCAATCCAACAAGAAGAAATAACTCTGGTAAACATATACGCACCCAATAGAGGAGCACCCTAATACATTTAAAAAATAAACCTCCTGGAGAATATCAAGGGAGAGACTGATGCAATACAATCATAGTAGAGGACTTTAATACCCTACTATCACCATTGGACAAATCCTCTAAACAAAAAATCAGCAAAGAAACATCAATCCCAAATGACTCACTAGACCAGATGGAATTAATTGACATTTTCAGAACATTTCACCCCAAAGCCACAGAATATACATTCTTCTCAAGTGAACATGGGTCATTTTCAAAGAGAGATCATATATTGGGTCACAGGCAAAGTCTCTTCAAATTCAAGAAGATAGAAATCATATCAAGCATCTTCTCAGATTACGATGGCATAAAACTGGAAATCACCAACAATAAAAACAATCCAAAAAAATCAAACACAAGGGGACTAAATAGCATACTATAAAACAATGACTGGGTTACCAATGAGTTCAAAGAAGAAATAAAAAACATCAAGGAAACAAATGACAACGAAAACACAGCAATGTAAAATCTATGAGACACAGCGAAAGCCGTCCTGAGAGGGAAGTTCATAGTTCTAAAAGCTAAATGCAAAAAAAAAAAAAAAAAAAAGAAAGAAAGAAAAAGAAATAAGAAACAATTGTAATAAATTGCCTACCCCTACACCTCAAAGAGTTAGAAAGAGAGCAACAAGAAAATCCCAATGTAAGCAGAAGGAAGGAAATAATAAAGATCAGAGTGGAGATAAACAACATAAAGACCAAATATATATATACAAAAGATCAAGAAAAGCAAGGGCTAGTTCTTTGAAAGGATAAACAAGATTGATGAACCTCTAGCCAGGCTCAGCAAGAAGCAAAGAGAGAGGACCCAAATAAACAAAATCAGAAAAGACAGAGGAGAAATAACAAAAGACCCCACCGAAATACAAAGGATTGTTAGAAAATACTATGAACAACTATATTCCAACAAACTGGACAACCTGGAAAAATGGACATATTCCTAGAAATATATAACCTTCCAAAACTCAATCAGGAAGAAACTAAACATCTCAATAGACAAATAACTATCGAAGAAAATGAAGCAGTCATCAAAAAGCTTCCAGTAAACAAAAGCTCGGGGCCAGAGGGCTTCACAGGGGAGTTTTACAAAACTTTCAAGGAAGAACTAAAACCACTCCTCCTCAGACTATTCCAAAAAATTCAAGAGAAAGGAACACTGTCAAGCTCATTCTCTGAAGCCAGCATCACCTTAATACCAAAACCAGATAAAAACAAAACAATGAAAGAGAATTACAGGCCAATATCCCTCGTGAACACAGATGCCAAAATCATCAACAAAATTCTAGCAAATCGGCTCCAGCAGTACATCAGAAAGATCATACACCATGACCAAGTAGGATTTATCCCAGGGATGCAAGGATGGTACAATATCCGTAAATCAATAAACGTGATACATCACAGAAACAAATTGAGAGATAAAAATCACATAGTCATATTAATTGATGCAGAAAAAGCATTTGACAAAATCCAACACCCTTTCTTAATAAAAACTCTCAGAAGGTAGGAATAGAAGGATCATACCTCAACATAATAAAAGCCATATATGAAAAACTGACAGCCATCATCATACTCAATGGGCAAAAACTAAAACCATTTCTCCTAAGAACAGGAACAAGACAGGGATGCCCACTCTCACCACTCCTGTTTCACATAATACTGGAAGTATTAGCCATTGTTATTAGAGAAGAAGAAGAAATAAAAGGCATCCAAATTGGAAAAGAAGAAGTAAAGCTGTTCTTATTTGCAGAAGACATGATACTGTACATAAAAAACCCTAAAGACTCCATCAAAAAACTATTAGACTTAATAAGTGAATTCGAAAATGTAGCAGGATACACAATTAACGCCAAGAAATCTATGACATTTCTATACACCAATAGTGAACTTACAGAAAGAGAGACTAAAAATCCCATTTACCATCGCACCAAAAAAATTAAGATACCTAGGAATAAACTTCACCAAGGACGTAAAAGACTAATACCTGGAAAACTACAGGACACGGAAAAAAGAGATAGAGGAAGACATAAACAGATGGAAGAACATACCGTGTTCATGGATTGGTAGAACAAACATAATCAAAATGTCCATACTACCAAAAGCAATCTATAGATTCACTGCACTCCCCATTAAATTACCAATGGCATATTTCAGAGACATAGAAAGAACTCTCCAAAAGTTCATCTGGAATAAAAAAAAGACCCGGAATACCCACAGCAATCCTGAAAAAGATGAACAAAGTAGGTGGGATCTCAATACCAGGTTTCAAGCTGTATTACAAAACCACTATTCTCCAAACAGCCTGGTACGGCACAAGAACAGACATATAGACCAATGGAATAGAATAGAGAACCCAGATATCGACCCAAACCACTATACTCAATTAATATTTGACAAAGGAGGCATGAACATACAATGGAGTCAAGACTATCTCTTCAATAAATGGTGTTGGGAAAATTGCACAGATACATGCAGAAAAATGAAACTAGACCACCAACATACACCATAAAAAAAATAAACTCAAAATGGATAAAGGACTTAAACATTAGATGGGAAACCATAAAAATACTAGAGGAATCCACAGGCAAAGAAATCTCAGACATATGCCAAAGCAGTTTCTTCACCGATACCGCTCCTAGGGCAATGGAAACTAAAGAGAAATTAAACAAATGGGACTACATCAAAATAAAAAGCTTTTGCACAGCAAAAAAAAACCATCAACAAAACAACAAGAAAACTCACTGCATGGGGGATCATATTTGCAAATGTTTTTACTGATAAAGGTTTAATCTCCAACATTTAAAGGGAACTCATACAACTTAATAAATGGAAAATAAATGATCCAATAAATAAATGGGCAGAGGGCCTAAATAGAAACTTTTTGAAAGAAGGGATAAGGAAGGCCAAGAAACATATGATAACATGCTCAAAGTCACTAATTATCTGAGAGATGCAAATCAAAATGACAATGCAGTACCATCTCACACCTGTCAGAATGGCTATCATCAACAAATCAACAAACCACAAGTGCTGGCAAGGATGCTAAGAAAAAGGAACCCTTGTGCACTGCTGGAGGGAATGCAGACTGGTGCAGCCACTGTGGAGAGCAGTATGGAGTTTCCTCAAAAAACTAAAAATGGAACTCCCATGTGACCCAGTATCCCACTTCTAGGAATATATCCCAAGAAACTAGAAACACCAATCAGAAAGGATATATGCACCCCTATGTTCATAGCAGCACAATTCACCATAGCTAAGATTTGGAAACAGCCTAAATGCTCATCAGCAGAGGAGTGGATTAGAAAACTATGGTATATCTACACAATGGAATTCAACGCTTCTATAAAAAAGAAGGAATTCTTACCATTTGCAGCAGCATGAATGGACCTAGAGAGCATTATGTTCAGTGAAATAAGCCAGGCAATGAAAGAAAAATACCACATGATATCACTCATTTATGGAAAATAAAGAACATTATAACCTGATGAACAAAAAGATAGATACAGAGGCGGTAAAACATCATAAAGACTGTCAAATTAAAGCAGGAAGGCTGGGGAGTGTTGGGGAGGGGAGAAATAAATCCACCAAAAGACTTGTATGCATGCATATAAGCACAA
Organism: Cnephaeus nilssonii; assembly: GCF_951640355.1. Classification (NCBI taxonomy): domain Eukaryota; kingdom Metazoa; phylum Chordata; class Mammalia; order Chiroptera; family Vespertilionidae; genus Cnephaeus; species Cnephaeus nilssonii. Next base: position 40,207,158 of record NC_137091.1, read on the forward strand.
GCAATGGACACAAGACACTATGGGTGTGGGGGGCATGAGGGCATGCGACAGGGGACAGGGGAGGCTGGGGGAAGGTCAATGGGGAAAAAAAAGGAGATATATGTACTACTATATGCAATATTTTAAACAATAAAAATAAATAAATATATAAATAAATAAAGAGACAAAACCTTGCTAAGAAGCTGGAATTGCCTCAGGAGATGAGGGTATGTGAAGTGTGTAGGAATTTTTTACTGCCAATGTAAGACTTGTTTAAAACTGTAGATAATTTTTATGAGTTCATTTGAGCCAAATTGATGAGAATTGCTAGAAAGCCAAAACTCAATGGACTCAGAAAATGCGAATTTTACTTCTTATTTTATACATTACAATCAAAGCAGAAGGCATAAGGTGTTACCTGAAATCCATTGGTGAAATATAAGAAGGTGGGAGAAAGCAAATTGGGGAAATCTCTGAGACTGGATAAAAAGTAAAACAAGTAGACACATACCAATTTTACATGGGTGGGTGCAGAATAGTTAACAGTTAGCAATTAATACCATGACAATAACAATGAGGGGATCTGCGGTGCAGTAGGAAGTCTGGAAATAAAGAAATTACACAAACATTCCATAGGTATGCTACTGTAGACAGGCTTTGTTAAACTAAAGATTGGCCTTTGTTAGGGAAGAGGTTGGCCTAAAACTTGACAACCCACCATGGCTCGCTTTTGTTTAGAACATTATCATTTCAGATCATCCTATGTAGTTACTGTAGATCTGAGTTTGTAAGTCCCACCGCAGGCCTCCGCTGAGCTTGTCAGGTGGAGTATGTGGCCCTTTTATGTCAACACTTTCAAATTTTGGTCATAAGTCAATCTAAAGGATGCATTAATGACCAACGTTTGGATTGGATAATGTGCTCCCACAGGGCTAAGAAGGCTCATTCCTAGGAAGCCTTAGTGTAAGCATTTGTCTTGCTGAACAACAGACCATAGAGGTTGGCCAATACTGTAACCTTGGGTGGAAGTCAAGGCTGATTTTTCTCAAAAGTGGAAAGCAGGTAAATGGGAGACAGGCAGGTTCCATGGGCCTTCACTAAGAAAAACAGTCTGGATTATTTCTAACCTATAATCCAAGTTTTGTTATCTGACTCATTTCTCTGTCTTTTGCCTCTAGTTTGACATTTACTCATAGTTTGAGGGCAACCTATACAACTCTTCAATTATTATCATCTGACCATGAGATGGGTTCCCATTTTCTATGGCCCCTATATTTCCCATTGGAAACACTCAAGTGCTATTCATTATTAATCTGATTCCTGCTAGTTTTGCATTTAAAAGCTATAATCTTATGGTTCATGCAGAAACAAGGCTGTAAGAATACAATGCTATAAATTACAATTTCCATCTAAACATTCTAATGTCAAGGAAGACAGTAATAGTTTAATCAGTAATTTTTCTATGTCTCAGCAGCTGTTATACGTGGCCTTGTTTTTAAAGCTTTTATTTTAAATAATATAGTTAGGAATCCTTGCTAGGTTAAAGTGTAAGCATATTCCCATAATCAGGTTCTAGCATTCATACAAAAAATATGTTTCTCAATATTCCTTTTCCACTAACTTTCTACATCTTCCCATGACCCTCTTGGTTTATTGCTTTTTAGTCATTCAAAAATAACCAACTTATGAAAACATGCTCAAAGTCGCTAATCATCTGAGAAATGCAAATCAAAATGACAATGAAGTACCATCTCACACTGTCAGAATGGCTATCATCAACAAATCAACAAATGACAAGTGCAGGCAAGGATGTGGAGAAAAAGGAATCCTTGTGCACTGCTGGTAGGAATGTAGACTGGAGCAGCCACTGTGGAAAACACTATGCAGTTTCCTCAAAAAGATTAAAAATGAAACTTCCATTTGACCCAGTAATTCCAATTCTAGAAATGTAACCCAAGAAAGGATATGTGCATCCCTATATTAATAACTGCACAATTTACAATAGCTAAGATCTGGAAACTGCCTAAGTGCCCATCAGCAGACGAGTGGATTAGAAAACGTAGCACATCTACACAATGGAATAATAAACTGCTGTAAAAAAAAAAATTATTACCATTTGCAACAGCAGGGATGGGACTGGAGAATATTATGCAAAGTGAAATAAACCAGTGAGAGAAAAATAAATATCACATGATCTGACTCATTTGTGAAATACAATGAACAACAAACTAATGAACAGAAATAGAACCAGAGACATAGAAGCATCGAACAGACTGTCCAATTTATGAGGGTAGACAGGGAATGAGAGGATAAGAGATCAACCAAAGGGTTTGTATGCATGCATATGAGCATAACCAATGGACACAGACAGTAGCAGGGTGAGGGCATATGCTGGTGCGTGGAAGCGGCCAGGGAGAGATCAATGGGGGAAAAGGAAACTCATGTAATACTTTAAACAACAAAAAAATTAAACTTATTTTTAAAAGCATAAAAGTGTTTTTAATCTTAAAAAATAAAATAAAATAAATAACCAACTTCCCCAGCCAGTGTGGATGAGTGGATGAGCATCAACTCATGAACCAGGAGGTCACAGTTCAATTCCCAGTCAGGGCACATGCCTAGGTTTCGGGCCCCATCCCCTGCAGGAGACGTGCGGGAGGCAGCCATTCTATGTATGATTCTCTCTCATCATTGCTGTTTCTCTCTCTATCTCCCTCGCCCTTTCTCACTCTGAAATCAATAAAAACATTTTTTAAAATAATCAACTGATTAGGAAAAACTACTTACTTTTAAATTCACTTAAAAACAAACACATTACATTCCTTTCCTTTGCAATAGCATTCCTTCTAAATTTCAATATGTTACCAGAAAGGGAGCCAGGTCCTGAATGCATCTGCTTAAGGCCAGCCTGCAGTGTGTGGGTTCTTGACTTGGTGCAAGAAAGATTTCACAACACGAGTTCAGGTGACTTTGAAAGTATGTTTTTAAAGCTTGGAACAGTGAAACAAGGAAAGGCTGAGGATAGAGGCAGTAGGAGAGAGACTAGGCAGGGCTGTTTGGGCTCTCTATAAACATGGGAATGAAGTGAGTCTAGGTGGGGCTGCTCTCAGCTCACGGGTAAAAGAGTTTGGGAGACAGGTCCATTGGATTAGTGCAGGACAAGCTGCTGCTGCCCGTTGCTCCCCTGGTTGCAAGCTGCATGGGGACCTCATAGAGATTAAAAGAAAGAAAATTCACTCAAAAAGGAGATGCGGGGGGTGCCACAAGGAGAGCACATACTGGCTTCTATGTATTGAGCAATTTTATTTACCTTCCAAAGGTGGGAATTTAGCTGGGGTCTCAGAGGAGATTTAAATAGGATTTTCATCAGCTTTCCCAGATGACCCTTTTAAGGGTCATGGTCTCTAATAATGGGTCAGTGCCAGGGCAGGCAAACCAAACCTCATTATCACAAACATTACAGGGAAGGGAAGGACTCCCTGGGGACACTTTTGCCCATTACTAGGCACCCAGGTCTTTCCACCATAATGGCCTTCTATATCAGGCTGTAAATTGCTTGGCCAGTTAGTTCAGCTATCTGTCTCAGTTGCCTAATTCCACTTGCCAAGGAATTTTCCTAACTACTTACTATCCTGTCTCAAAAAGAGAAAACCAAAAAAAAGTATTATTACTAATACAAACGTTATCATATACACCTTTAGTCATTATTAAAAATTGGGCTATATATACAAATGTTGGAGAAAAGCCCAAAGAATAAGTGTAATTATTATTATCACTAGTATTCACAGACAGGTAAAGAAAATCAATTTGTAGTGACAGAGGCCTTGTCAGTGTCTTGGGATAGCTGTCGATCTCTGAGGTCAGTGACCTCTCATTCTCAAGTCTTTGTTCACTATATGTGGAGGCAAGTGTCAGACACAGGGGCAGATGTCCATTTGTGGTTGGGCACCTGATAAGGTCCCTTCAAACAATTTTGGAGAGTCTTTCATTGATGTCTTTTCCAAATGACAAAATAAGTCATGGTCTTTGAAGTCTTCATGTGCTGAGAGCACTCCTGTAAAATAAATGTCACTAATTTATCTGTCCCTATAAGCTGGTTAATAAGTTCTTAATAATAATGCAGAAAGTCTTTTTTTCATAAGGTTGGTTCATATGTCTCTTCCTCTAGATACATGGGGTTACTTGTGACTATTTAATGAGGACAAAAGCTATGTGTTTACCAAAAAAGGAGATTCCAGGTTGAGAAGAACCATAACGAGGGCTTTAGGCCAAGGGAGTTTAAAAGCTTCTGAAATTTTTCCTAGTTGAGTTTTAATTATATCATTTCTATATTACACCAATCCAGAGAACTGGAGTTATAGGTATAATAAAAAGAATAGTAGAATAGGCCAAACATCAGAAATGAATTGTATTTTTTGAACAGTGAAATGTGTCTCTCAGTCACTGAAACTCATAGGGAATTCTCCAAAATGCATTAATTTTTCCCAAACATAATTTACCTTTTAAACTGTTGCTCTCCTTCAAGTGAATGCCTCAACCTAGTGAGAATAAAATACAAATCATAACTAACACATATTTGTATTCCTCAGATGGTATCACTTGGATAAAATTCTTTTGCCATGTTTAAAAGGGATCTACAGGAAGTAGGAAATGACCTTGGGGTTCATGGAATGATTTTCCAGGGTTATATTTAGACAGTAGAACATCTGCTACACAGTTTGCAATCTATAGAAGGAAAAGGAGTGACATGGAATCCAGTGGTCAAAGATTGGAGAGGTAGAAGGAAAAAAGCAAGGCATAGAGAGAATCTCTGGGAATAGATAAAAAGTAAAACCAATCAACACATACTTCTTTTATATTGGTTGGTATAAGATAGTTAGCAGTCAACAATTAGCATGATAACAATAACATGGAGGGGTCTTGTGCTCTCTGCTTTGGAGTTTTGAGGGGTTTGGGAAACAGAAAATCACACTGACATTCGAAAGCTATGTTATTGTAGATGCAAAAAGTCATGGATGGGCTCAGTTAACGTAAAGACTGACCTTTGTCAGGCAAAATACTAGGCTAGCACATGACTACCCACCATGACTCACTTTAAGTTAGAAGGTTTTATTTTCAGACCATCCTGTGGGGTTACTTAAGGTTTCTGAGTTTGTAAGGCCCCCACACAGGCCTTTCCTGAGCTTATGAGGTTGAGTATGTGGCCCCTTTTTCATTCACACAGCCCAACCCTTTAACTTCTTGGTAGGAGAGAGGAGCTAGAGATCATTACCAATGGCTGATTATTTAAGCAATTAAGCCAACATAAGGATACTTCCAATAAAAATTCTAAGCATGGGGTTCAGAAAACTTTGTGTTGATGCTGGAAGGCTGAGCGCTCAGGGAAAAAGTGGAAGGTTCACAACTCTCCCCATGCCTTGATTGGCCAGTCTCTCCCATTTAGTTATTCCTGAATTGTATACTTACAATGAACCAGTAATAGTAAGTAAAGTCTTTTTCTGAGTACTCTGTGGGCTTCTTTTTTATATATAATTATAAAGCATGAGGGGTCATGTGAACCTCCAAACCTGGAGTTAACCAGGCCAAAATGTGAGTTACCTAGACATCCCATTTGTGATGGCATCTGAAGTTATTTTACTGGCCTTGAAACTATGGGGTCTGCACCCACTTCAGATAGTTAGTATCAGAACTGAAATGATTTGTAGGACACCCCATTGGAGAATTGGTTGTTGATAGGAAAAAACAAAAACAAAACCTTCAGGTCATATAAAAACTACCCGGCAGGGTGATGCTAGAAGTGATTATGATATTGTCAGTGATCGGCCTGTATTAGGTGCTCTGGGAGTTTGAGAAGACTTTACTTTCACTCCCCTCACTCACTAAGCCCTCTGTCACCTTCAGAGTCCACCTTCACCATTTTTCTTCCTCTTCTCACAGAAGGAGGCTGGAGGCAGTGTTTCTGATCCCAGGAGCAGTGGAGGTACACGCCTGTAAGTCTATTCATATTGTTGTCCACCCTGAGGTGGGATCTGTTCTTCTAATGCCTAGGCAGCTAGTAAACTGACATCAGGTTGCAGTGAAAGGAAAGAAAGTATATATTTCAAAGGTACCAATGAAGGGCAATGGGGCAGCTGATGCTCAAAGACCAGAACTCAAAGTGGATTCTATTTTGGGACTTTTAAGAGGAAAAAGTCATGACATGGGGTTCAGAGTCATGGGTTTTCAAGATTGGTCAGTTATGCTGTAAGTACCCATAATGTGACTTATTTCTCCCTGGCACTATCCTGGCTAGGGTCTTTGGTTATTGGGGCCTAGAGGTCTTTTGTCATGCAGACATCCCAATGTTCTGAAACCCATTTTGGGCTTGGGTGGGTTATGTTACCTTAAGAGCAGAAAACATCCATCCATCTTGTGCTTAACAGACAACATCTTTCTCTTATCTCGAGGAAGATATATTCTCCAACCTGTTTCACTGACTAGTGTCCAGACTCCAGGCCGCATCTGCATTCTTTCCCATCATACCTGCCAGGTTATATTTTCTATTTATGCTTTAACTATAAATCATAATATCCAGACATGGGAACAAAAGGTAATCTCCTCTCATCTTTTAAATTCTTCTATCTGGGCTAAAAATCAAATTAACAGAGACAGATTAACAGGAGACAATGTACAAAGTCTGATATATGAACAAATATACTGGAGCTATAAGAATAGAGACCAAAGGAAGCATTGGGTAGTGGAGGCTTATATGTCATTCTGAAGCTAATGGGACAGAGGGTTGTGGTTTGACAGGAACATTGGCATGGAGATGCCAAAGCAAATGTGAATATTCCCCCTGGAGCTGGTCCTCCACCTATAAACATTCTAGGCAGTTTAGTGGGAAGGTCCAAGGCTTATTTCTTAAACCTTTTTTTCCCCAATAAGGATATCAAAATCAATACCCTAAAAGGCACATCTGGGGTAAACACTCGGGTTCCCTTCACAGCAGAATCATGACTCTAAGTAAGGTTTAAAAGTCTAACTAAAAGCTCAATTCTAGTTACCTAGTCATTGAGTACCTAACTCATTACCAAAACAAAACATAAAAATCCTGCAACATTGCTGTTTCAGTCTAAATGTGTCCACTTCTGACTTCTCATTAGAAACAAAAAGTAAAAGATACATTGGAATCTGCTAATAAAAAATTTCTTCATTCCTGGAGAGCACCTTGACACACATCATCCATAGCTGTTCAAGAAGAACTAGGAGTCCTGAGACCCTGACTCATGCCTCAGATTAGTGTTTACGCCATCACTACTCACTGCTTAAGCTGTTCCTTTGTTGTGTTTGTACATGTCCCTAATTTTGACTAGTATGTGAGCTTCTTGCCTGCCTGGAGGATTCCAGCCACGTCTCTGTTGTTGAGGAATTGGGGGAAGGACTCTTACCGAGGGTTGCCAGCTAGGCTTCAATATCACCCAGGCACTTTCATGTTTAACTTAATTTAGTTCCAAAATGAGTACAGCATGAATGCTGGAGAAAGGTCCTGGTGTGACTTACAAAAACAAATGGGTTCATAAGGGCCCCTGCAGGCATGGTAACTTTATGGCATCTGTATTTTTTCAGCCACTAAGAGATATTGTGTATGAGTGTCCAGGATAGGATCTGATTGTTCATTTGTCGATTCTTGGAATATGTAATGTATTCCTATAATGTACCTACCCATTATTATCCAGGGCCCTAGAGGCACGAGAGTGGATGAGAGAGACAACCTGTATATTAGTGCTGATGTCCAACTATTTATTTTTTATGACTTTCTAATAAATCTTTATTGTTCAGATTATTACAATTTTCCTCTCTTTTCTCCCATAGCTCCCTTCCACCCGGTTCCAACCCCACCCTCTGCCCTTATCCCCCCGCCCCCTCCAACTGTCCTCATGTAAAGGTGTACGATTTTTGCCCATTCTCTTCCCGCACCCCCACTTGTAAAGAGAGACAGGCTCTCAGATAAACGTTCCATAAACATTTATGTGAAAAAGTCTTTCACACAAAGAATTAGGTGCTTGTAAAATTATTAAAGGGCTAGAGAAATAGAAGTTAAAGAGTTGCCACTGGAATTCGGGTGTTAAGGTCACGCTGGCACAGCCCCCTCCTACAGGTAAAGAATGAGCTGTGTCTGCCACAGGCCACCAATCAGTCAACACAGTAGCAGAAATAATAGGACCATCTCCTTTCCCGCTTCCAAATTACATACAAGTGCATCTCAGAGGCTGAGTTTAATTCCCATCTGGACTCTCAATCACAAGGAGTGGGGGAATGGAGTATTTAACCTTTCAGTCTACCTGATATAGGAGGGAACATGGAAAGGGGTGGGACATAAATTCCAGGTGTCAATTCATGGCATGTCTGAGTCCACATGCAGGCTGTGGGACTCTAGGCAACTGATCCCACCTCAAAAAACTTCAGTCTCCCTCTGTGATATCATAGAAAGATATTTGGTGTTATTTCCTGGTTCTTAGAACTGAGCAGAAAAATACTTGGAATTTGGGGGTTTCTAAGGGTGATAAGAGTATCTTTTGTGGTGAGGAAAGAACTCTGACAGGCCTCTGGATAGATGCAAGGTAAAGGTAGTTCACCTTAAAACAAAACCTTGCTCCCCTGGCTGCGCAGGCGGGAAGACACTCAGAAACAAGTTTCAGTCCCCTTTTGTCTTTTGGTTCCTCTTTCCTCCCTAGTAAGGGAATCAGCCCTGAGGACAGAGTGCTCTGGGAAACCGCGCAACCAACTGTTGCCTGGTGAGAGGTGTACTACCATACCAGTTAAAAATTGTGACAGTACATTGCGGGAAGATGGCTGCTGACAGGAAGGCATACTGAAAGATAGTGTGTGAGTGAGAGAACAAAGGGAGAGTGTGTGGTCGCACAAGGAGTGTTTGTTGGTGAGTTGAGGAACAGCTATACTCCAGGAGACTGTGGGTGATGGCCGGAAGGGCTTCCCCTGACCAGGCAGCCCCCACTGCTGCTTGGTTCCCTCCCGGAATGACGAGCTCTGACATGAAGAGCACTCCATCTTGAAGGGGAAAGTGGATGTTATGGGAACCCTGAAAATCTACAACTATGGCACCCAGCGAACAGCTGCGAACATGAGAACACCGGTTCCCAAATGGTTTGAGCACACAGAGTCAGATGAGCTCTGCACTCCCTCATGGAAAGGTCAGATTTTGCCTGGGATAAGGTGAAGTCTGTGGTCCGGGCAGGAGAGAGAAATGCACTCTGTGGGAGCTGGAGGACCTGGGGAAGTCTGCGACCAGAAAAATCCACGGCCTTTGGGACTGGCGTGATCCACGAATGTGGAAGGGGGACCGCAGAGCTGCTAACAGAAGGGAACTCTAAAAAGCAACCCATGTCTGAACTGGGAACAAAAAGTCAGCATAAAAATTTTAAAATAGTGCCAGCTGCTTAATCCTAAGGGGAAAAAAGACTGTGCAGATTTGGCTCAGTGCCAGAGTTAGCACACTTACTCTGGCTCTTTTTTTTCTCTCTCTCTCTCTTTTTCTGTTTAAATCCTTACTTTTGATTACTAGCCCAATACATAGGATCACCCAATTGGGGACACTCTAAGAGACTGAAGGAGAAAGTTGTTTTTGTGGAACCTGTGGATCAGAGTGGTGAATAACAAACAGAGAACCAGGTCTGGAGCAACCCCTTCCCTTAAACTGGTATTAAGTGCCACAGGGAAAACAAAATCTAAGCACTAGCTGGAGAGGAACTATAGATCTGGAGTTCAATCCAGAAACACTGCCACCGAGGAGTTGAATCACAAATTGACTCTTATGTAAACACAAATGAAGGAGTATCCTATCAAATAGTAGAGAAACACGCAAATTGGCCATAACTCCACTACACCCACAAGCCACGCCTACCAGCCAATCAGGAGAGAGTATGCAAATTAACCCAACCAATACGGTGGCGGCCACAGAGCTGGAGCAAGCAGGAGGCTTGGGTTGCCCCTGGCGATGGAGGAAGCTAAGCTTCAGGCCCGCCCTGGGCTGTCCTGACCTCCGCTCTAGGCTACAAAGTTTCAATTATAGAAGATAAATAAATCCCAGATACCAGGGCCTCCCTTTGGGTCTCTGGGTGGCGTGGCCTGCCTGCAAACCACCACAGGCCCCTTACCGAGGCTGACCCACACCGCAAGGGAATCCCCTCCCTGATCCAGAACACCTTTCAGGGCAAACCACTTGGCCCCCACCCATGCACCAGGCCTCTATCCTATCTAATAAAAGAGTAATATGCAAATTGACCATCACTTCAACACACAAGATGGCTGCCCCCATGTGGACACAAGATGGCCCCCACAAGATGAACAGCAGCAGAGGGCAGTTGGGATGGACCAGGCCTGCAAGGGAGGGCAATTGGGGGCAATCAAGCCTTCAGGGGAGGTAAGTTAGGACTGACCAAGCTGGCAGAGGAGGGAAACTGGGGGCAACTGTGCCTGCAGTTAAGGGCACTTGGGGGGCACCCAGGCTTGCCGGGAAGGGAGTTGGGGGCAACCAGCGTGCAGGGGAGAGCATTTGGGGGTGAGCAGGTCTGCAGGGGAGGGCAGTTAGGGGTGACCAGGCCTTCAGAGGAAGGCAGTTAGGGGTGACAAGGCCTACAGGGGAGGGAAGTTAGGGGCAATCAGGCTGGCAGGGGAGTGGTTAGGGGATGATCAGGCTGGCAGGCAGAAGCAGTTAGGGAAAATTAGGAAGGCAGGCAGGTGAGCATTTCGGAGCCAGAAGTCCTGTATTTTGAAAGGGATGTCTGATCTCCCGTTTAGGCCCGATCTTACCGGGATCAGGCCTAAACGGGCAATCGGACATCCCTTGAGTGGTCCCAGATTGGATAGGGTGCAGGCTGGGCTAAGGGACACACACCCCCATGTACGATTTCATTCACTGGGCTTCTAGTAAAAAATAAAGACATACAGCCTGCTTGAAAATCAGGACTGTGGCCTACAACAATGAGGAGCAGTGCAACGCAGAGAACTTTGATATTGTCCTGACTAGGAAACAGGTGTGCCAAACAGAACAGTAGTGCAAGTGAATGACCTTCACTACTGCACTTCTTTTTTCATCTTTTACTTAAGAAACTAAATTTTTTTTTTCCTCACTGGATTTTACCTTTTTAATTATTACATTTTTATTTTCAATCAGTACTATTACTAATACTATTTTACTTTTTTTTTAAAGTGTCATTTTATTTTCTCTTTATTTTATTTTGGAATTAGTCTTCTACATTCTATTTTCATCTTTCCTTTAGCATCATTTTACTCTATCTCAACTTTACGTTTATGCCAACACTCTCTTCCTCACTTTTCCCCTTTTGTTGTCCTGTTTCTCTTACCCTATACCTGCTTTAGATTTTCTCTATTCCTTCTTTATACCCCCTAATAAAATTTCACCCTACTTAAATATCTAATTTCCAAGTCCATACACACCTCTCTCTTCACTTTCTTCACTATCCAAAAATTGTTTTTTTTTCTGTTCTTTTGTTGTTATTTGCTTGATTGTTGATTATATCCTTTTTTTATGCTTGTTTGTGAGATTGTTTCGCTTTTTCTTTCTGTTTTTCTTATTTCTTGCTTGTTTTCCCACACCTTGGTCAATATTAGTTGTTGTTTGTAGTTTGCATTCACCTCTAGGTATTTGTTGCTGGCATTTGTTAGGATTAGTGGCTTTTCTATTGGAGTTTCCTCCCCATATAAATAGTTGTTTTCCCGTTTCCTTTTTATTCTCTTTCTTTTCTCTCTTACTTTTTTCTCCTTTCCCAATTTCATTTTTGCACTCCTTTTTTTTCTCTCTTTTTTCTTTTTTTTTCTCTTCTTCTTTCTTTCTTATCCTCTAATTCTCTTTCCTCTGGTGGTGACCTTTATTTGGGCTTATTAGTATTGTGAATACTTTTATATTCAGTGTTGTTTGCATTGTGCCTTGTTGTGTTGTATTTTGTGCCTTTAAATCAACACAGGAGAGAGAAAATTACATAACCAGACACCTGGAGAAGAGAGATCAGAGCGAGACAAAGAAACATGTGACAGAAAAGCAGGCAACACCAGAAGGAAGTAAACAAAATGGAGGCAAGAAACCTGTCAGAGAAAGAATTCAGAGAAATGGTAATAAGGTGGATGAAAAGAATGGATGACAGTACAGAAAGCTTCAGGCCACATAATGGGTTAGCTGGAGGTCAATAGGCAAAGAGCAGTAAGAAATTGCTCATAAACCGGGTAAATGAAAGCTTCCCAAAATGAAATTATTGAATAACAAATAAGGAAAGTAGATTTGTCAGTAGGAAAAGAATAAAACCTCCAGGGACTAGTAGGACTACTCTATGAAAGGGTGAGAGTCAGGAAAAACAGCTGTGACATCAGCCATAGAAAGGAATGGCAGAAGCAAGATGGCGGCATAGGTAAGCACCAAAACTGCTGCCTCGCACAACAATTTCAAAACTACAAGTAAAAGACGGAACAGACATCATCCAGAACCACAGGAAAGCTGGCTAAGGGGAAATTCTACAACTAGAAGGAAAGAGAAAAGCTCATGGAGAATCAGAGGAGCTGCAAAGGGCTGAGGTACGGAGACACACATGCAGAGAGGAAGGGCGGCTGTGTGCCTGGCTGGCTTTCTCTGTAGGGAGGTGGAAGGAAGCCCCCGACTGCACTGAACCCCAGGTCTGACTGCACTGAACCCCAATTCTGTGTGAAACCCCGTGGACCCAGGCTCATATGGGGGGAGTCTGGACTGACAGGTAGAGAGAAAGGCCCATGGAAACACAGAGACTCGGGGGAGCCATGGCGGGCAGGGGTCTGGAGGCAGGCGCAAGTGCATGCAGAGAAGACTGATTGCGGAGGTTGTTACAGGCTTTCCCTAGCGGAAGGGAGTCGGAAGCTCCGGACTGCACTGAACCGAGTTCTGACTGCACTGAACCCCAGTTCCAGGCGAGCCTAAGGGGAACCACACTCTTATAGGGGGGAATCAGGACTGTCAGGCGGAAACTCAGGGGAGGCGTGGAAGGCAGAGGTCTGGAGGTGTGCGCGCAAGGGCAGGGCTGACGGGAAGCCAAGACCATCTGCTCAGCCCTGACACTCCGCCACATACAAGCTGAGCACAGAGGCTTTTGCAATTTTGCAAGTCTGCTCCTATAAGGCTGTCTTCAGCACAGAAGGTCTCCCGGCATAGACACAGCTGATACTCACAGCCAATTGGCCTGGAGGTCAATCCCTCCCAGTGATAACAACAATAATCAAGACTTAACTACAACAAGGCTGTACACACAGTCCAAAAATGGTGCACCAAGAGTGTCCACCTCAGGTAACTGGGGAGGCCGACCCACTGGACGATATAGGAAAGCTAGCACACAAAGCTACCCAACCAACTCAGGAAGCACACAAATAATAATAAAAATTCTCAGGAGGTAGTAATAGAAGGATCATACCTCAACATAATAAAAGCCATATATGATAAACCCAATGCCCACATCATACTCAATGGGCAAAAACTAAACCATTTCTACTATGAACAGGAACAAGACAGGGATGCCCACTCTCACCACTCCTGTTTCAAATAGTACTGGAAGTATTAGCCATTGTTATTAGACAAGAAGAAGAAATAAAAGGCATCCAAATTGGAAAAAAAAAAAGTAAAGCTGTCCTTATTTGCAGATGACATGAAACTGTACATAAAAAACACTAAAGACTCCATCAAAAAACTATTAGACTTAATAAGTGAATTCGACAATGTAGCAGGATACAAAATTAACAACAAGAAATCTATGACATTTCTATACACCAATAGTGACCTTACAGAAAGAGAGAGTAAAAATCCTATTTACCATCGCACCAAAAAAAGTAAGATACCTAGGAATAAACTTAACCAAGGACGTAAAAGACTTATACATGGAAAACTACAGGACACTGGAAAAAGAGATAGAGGAAGACATAAACAGATGGAAGAACATACCGTGTTCATGGATTTGTAGAACCAACATCATCAAAATGTCCATACTACCAAAAGCAATCTACAGATTCAATGCACTCCCCATTAAAATACGAATGTCATATTTCACAGACCTAGAAAGAACTCTCCAAAAATTCATCTGGAATAAACAAAGGACCCGGACTACCCACAGCAATCCTGAAAAAGATGAACAAAGTAGGTGGGATCTCAATACCAGATTTCAAGCTGTATTACAAAACCACTGTTCTCCAAACAGATTGGTACTGGCACAAGAACAGACATATAGACCAATGGAATAGAATGGAGAACCCAGATATCGACCCAAACCACTATACTCAATTAATATTTGACAAAGGAGTCATGAACATACAATGGAGCCAAGACAGTCTCTTCAATAAATGGTGTTGGGAAAATTGGACAGATATCTGCAAAAAAAGGAAACTATACCAGCAACTTATACCATACACAAAAAATAAACTCAAAATGGATAAAGGACTTAAACATAAGACGGGAAACCATAAAAATACTAGAGGAATCCACAGGCAAAGAAATCTCAGACATATGCCAAAGCAATTTCTTCACCGATACCGCTCCTAGGGCAATGGAAACTAAAGAGAAATTAAACAAATGGGACTACATCAAAATAAAAAGCTTTTGCACAGCAAAAGAAACCATCAACAAAACAACAAGAAAACTCACTGCATGGGAGAACATATTTGCAAATGTTATCACTGATAAAGGTTTAACCTCCAACATTTACAGGGAACTCATACAACTTAATAAAAGGAAAATAAATGATCCAATAAAAAAAATGGGCAGAGGACCTAATAGAATCTTTTCAAAAGAAGATAGAAGGAAGGCCAAGAAACATATGATAACATGCTCAAAGTCACTAATTATCCAAAAGATGCAAATCAAAACGACAATGCAGTACCATCTCACACCTTTCAGAATGGCTATCATCAATAAATCAACAAACGAAAAATGCTGGTGAGGATGCTGAGAAAAAGGAACCCTCATGCACTGCTGGTAGGAATGCAGACTGGTGCAGCCACTGTGGAGAAAAGTATGGAGTTTCCTCAAAAAACGAAAAATGGAACTCCCATTTGACCCAGTTATCCCACTTCTAGGAATATATCCCAAGAAACTAGAAACACCAATCAGAAAGGGTATGTGCACCCTTATGTTCATAGCAGCATAATTCACCATAGCTAAGATTTGGAAACAGCCTAAATGCCTATCAGCAGGTGAGTGGATTGGAAAACTATGCTATATCAACACAACGGAATTCTACACTTCTATAAAAAAAGAAGGAATTCTTACCATGTGCAGCAGCATGAATGGACCTGGAGAGGATTATGTTAAGTGAAATAAGCCAGGCAAAGAAAGAAAAATACCACATGATCTCACTCATTTGTGGAAAATAAAGAACATTATAACCTGATAAAAAAAAAGATCTATACAGAGGCAATAAAGCATCGAACAGACTGTCAAATTAAAGCAGGAAGGCTGGGGAGTGTTGGGGAGGGGGAAAAATAAATCCACCAAAGGACTTGTATGCATGCATATAAGCACAAGCAATGGACACAAGACACTATGGGTGGGGGGGATTAGGGCATGCGACAGGGGTTAGGGGAGGCTGGGGGTAGGTCAACGGAGAAAAAAAGGAGATATATGTACTACTGTATGCAATATTTTAAACCATAAAAATGAATAAATAAATAAATAAATAAATAAATAAATAAATAAATAAATAGACAAAACCTTGAAGAAGCTGGAATTGCCTCAGGTGATGAGGATATGTAAAGTGTGTAGGAATTTTTGACTGCCAATGTAAGACTGTTTAAATCTGTAGATAATTTTTATGAGTTTATTTGAGCCAAATTGATGAGACTTGCTAGAAAGCCAAAACTCAATGGACTCAGAAAATGCTTCAGAAAATGAGAGTTTTACTTCTTATTTTATACATTACAATCAAAGCAGAAGGCAGAAGGGGTTACCTGAAATACATTGGTGAAATATAAGAAGGTGGGAGAAAGCAAAGTGGGGAAATCTCTGAGATTGGATAAAAAGTAAAACAAGTAGACACATACCAATTTTACATGGGTGGGTGCAGAACAGTTAACAGTTAGCAATTAATACCATGACAATAGCAATGAGGGGATTTGGGGTGCAGTAGGAAGTCTGGAAATAAAGAAATTACACAAACATTCCATGTGTATGCTACTGTAGACAGGCTCCGTTAAACTAAAAATTGGCCTTTGTTAGGGAAGAGGTTGGCCTAAGACTTGACTACCCACCATGGCTTGCTTTTGTTTAGAACATTTTCATTTCAGATCATCCTATGTAGTTACTGTAGATCTGAGTTTGTAAGTCCCACCGCAGGCCTCCGCTGAGCTTGTCAGGTGGAGTATGTGGCCCTTTGATGTCAACACTTTCAAATTTTGGTCATAAGTCAATCTAAAGGATGCATTAATGACCAACATTTGGATTGGATAATGTGCTCCCACAGGGCTAAGAAGGCCCATTCCTAGGAAGCCTTAGTGTAAGCATTTGTCTTGCTGAACAACGGACAATTAGGGATGGGCCAAGACTGTAACCTTGGATGGAAGTGAAGGCTGAATTTTCTCAAAAGTGAAAAGCAGGTAAATGGGAGGCAGGCAGGTTCCATGGGCCTTCACTAAGAAAAACAGTCTGGATTATTTCTAACCTATAATCCAAGTTTTGCTATTTGTCTCATTTCTCTCTATTTTGCCTCTACAATGACATTTACTCGTAGTTTTAGGGCAACCTATACAACTCTTCAATTATTATCATCTGACTATGAGATGGATTCCCATTTACTATGGTCCCTATATTTCCCATTGGAAACACTCAAGAGCTATTCATTATTAATCTGATTCCTGCTAGTTTTGCAATTAAAAGCTATAATCTTAAGGTTTATGCAGAAAAAAGGCTGTAAGAATACAATGTTATAAATTACAATTTCCATCTAAACATTCCAAAGTCAAGGAAGACAGTAACAGTTTAATCAGTAAACTTCCTATGTCTCAGCAGCTGTTATAGAGGGCCTTGTTTCTACAGCTTCTATTTTAATTAATATAGTTAGTAATCCTTGCTAGGTTAAAGTGTAAGCATATTCCCATAATCAGGTTCTAGCATTCATACAAAAAATAGCTTTCTCAATATTTCTTTTCCACTAATTTTCAATATCTTCCCATGATCTTCTTGGTTTATCATTTTTTACTCATTCAAAAATAACCAACTTATGAAATCATGCTCAATGTCGCTAATCATCTGAGAAATGCAAATCAAAATGACAATGAAGTACCATCTCACACTGTCAGAATGACTATCATCAGCAAATCAACAAATGACAAGTGCTGGCAAAGATGTGGAGAAAAAGGAATCCTTGTGCACTGCTTGTAGGAATGCAGACTGGTGCAGCCACTGTGGAAAACAGTATACAGTTTCCTCAAAAAGATTAAAAATGAAACTTCCATTTGACCCAGTATTTCCAATTCTAGGAATATATCTCAAGAAAACAGAAACACCAATCAGAAAGGATTATATTCATAACTGCACAATTTACAATAGCTAAGATCTGGAAACTGCCTAAGTGCCCATGAGAAGACGAGTGGATTAGAAAACGTGGCACATCTACACAATGGAATAATACGCTGCTTAGAAAAAGAATTATTACCATTTGCAACAGCAGGGATGGGACTAGAGAATATTATGCGAAGTGAAATAAGCCAGTGAGAGAAAAATAAATATCACATGATCTGACTCATTGGGGAAATATAATGAACAACAAACTAATGAACAAAAATAGAACCAGAGACATAGAAGCATCGAACAGACTGTCCAACCTATGAGGGTAGACAGGGAATGAGAGGATAAGAGATCAACCAAAGGGTTTGTATGCATGCATATGAGCATAACCAATGGACACAGACAGTAGCAGGGTGAGGGCATATGCTGATGGGCGGAAGCGGGAGGGTGAGATCAATGAGGGGGAAAGAAAACTCATGTAATACTTTAAACAACAAAAATTTAAATTTATTTTTAAAAGCATAAAAGTGCTTTTAATGTTAAAACATAAAATAAAATAATAACCAACTTGCCCAGCCAGTGTGGATGAGTGGTTGAGCATCAACTCATGAACCAGGAGTTCACAATTCAATTCCCAGTCAGGGCACATGCCTAGGTTTCGGGGTCCATCCCCCACAGGGGACATGCAGGAGGCAGCCAATCTATGAATGATTCTCTCTCATTATTGATATTTCTCTATCTCCCTCTCCCTTCCTCTCTCTGAAATCAATGAAAACATTTTTTAAAATAACCAACTGATTAGGAAAAACTACTTACTTTTAAATTCTCTTAAAAACAAACACATTACATTCCTTTCCTTTGCAATAGCATTCCTTCTAAATTTCAATATGTTACCAGAAAGGGAGCCAGGTCCTGAATGGATTTGCTTAAGGCCAGCCTGCAGTGTGTGGGTTCTTGACTTGGTGCAAGAAAGATTTCACAACACGAGTTCAGGTGACTTTGAAAGTATGTTTTTAAAGCTTGGAACAGTGAAACAAGGAAAGGCTGAGGA
The DNA here is from genome assembly GCF_951640355.1 of Cnephaeus nilssonii. Taxonomy (NCBI): domain Eukaryota; kingdom Metazoa; phylum Chordata; class Mammalia; order Chiroptera; family Vespertilionidae; genus Cnephaeus; species Cnephaeus nilssonii. The sequence continues at coordinate 40,225,712 of NC_137091.1, forward strand.
TAGAGGCAGTAGGAGAGAGACTAGGCAGGGCTGTTTGGGCTCTCTATAAACATGGGAATGAAGTGAGTCTAGGTGGGGCTGCTCTCAGCTCACGGGTAAAAGAGTTTGGGGGACAGGTCAATTGGATTAGTGCAGGACAAGCTGCTGCTGCGCGTTGCTCCCCTGGTTGCAAGCTGCATGGGGACCTCATAGAGATTAAAAGAATGAAAATTCACTCAAACAGGAGATAGAGGGATGCCACAAGGAGAGCACACACTGGCTTCTTTGTCTTGAGCAATTTTATTTACTTTCCGAAGGTGGGAATTTAGCTGGGGTCTCAGGGGAGATTTAAATAGGATTTTCATCAGCTTTCCCAGGTGTCCCTTTTAAGGGTCATGGTCTCTAATAATGGGTCAGTGCCAGGGCAGGCAGTCCAAACCTCATTATCAGCAACATTACAGGGAAGGAAAGGCCTCCCTGGGGCCAGTTTTGCCCATTACTAGGCACACCGGGCTTTCCACCCTGATGGCCTTCTGTATGTGACTGTAAATTTCTTGGCCAGTTTGTTAAGCTACCTGTCTCAGTTGCCTAATTCCACTTGCCAAGGTATTTCCCTAGCTTCTTACTATCCTGTCTCAAAAAGAGAAAACAGAAAAAAGTATTATTAATAACACAAAAGTTATCATATACACCTTTAGTCATTATTAAAAATTGGGCTATATATATAATGTTCGAGAAAAGTCCAAAGAATAAGAGTAATTATTATTATCACTAGTATTCACAGACAAGTAAAGAAAATCAATTTGTAGTTGTACAGGCCTTGTCAGTGTCTTGGGATAGCTGTTGATCTCTGAGGTCAGTGACCTCTCATTCTCAAGAAGTCTTTGTTCACTATAGATGGAGGCAAGTGTTAGACACAGGGGCAGATGTCCATTTGTGGTTGGGCACCTGATAAGGTCCCTTCAAACAATGTTGGAGAGTCTTTCATTAATGTCTTTTCCACTTGACAAAATAAGTCATAGTCTTTGAAGTCTTCATGTGCTGAGAGCACTTCTGTAAAATAAATGTCACTAATTTATCTGTCCTTATTAGCTGGTTAATAAGATCTTGATAATAATGCAGAATGTCTCCATTTCATAAGGTTGATTCACATGTCTCTTCATCTAGATACATGGGGTTACTCATGACTATTTAATAAAGAGAAAAGCTATGTGTTTATCAAAAAAGAGACTCCAGGTTGAGAAGAACCATAAGGAGGGCTTTAGGCCAAGGGAGATTAAAAGCTTCTGAAAATTTACATAGTTGAGTTTTAATTATATCATTTCTATATTATACCAATCCAGAGACCTGGAGTTATAGGCACAATAAAAAGACTAGTATAATAGGCCAAACGTTAGAAATGAATTGTATTTTTTGAACAGTGAAATGTGTCCCTCAGTCATTGTAACTGATAGGGAATTCCCCAATAGGCATTACTTTTCCCCAATCATCGTGTACTTTTTAACTGTTGCTCTCCTTCAAGTGAATGCCTCAACCTAGTGAGAATAACATACAAATCATAACTAACACATATTGGTATTCCTGAGATGGTATCACTTGGATAGAATTCAATTGCCATCTTTAAAAGAGATCTACAGGAAGTAGGAAATGACCTGGGGGTTCATGGAATGATTTTCCAGGGTTATATTTAGACAGTAGAACATCTGCTACACAGTTTGCAATCTATAAAAGAAAAAGGAGTGACAAAATCCAGTGGTCAAAGATTGGAGAGTTAGAAGAAAAAACAGCAAGGCATAGAAATAATCTCTGGGATTAGATAAAAAGTAAAACCAATCAATACATACTTCTTTTATATTGGTTGGTATAAGATACTTAGCAGTAAACAATTAGCATGACAACAATAACATGGAGGGGTCTTGTACTCTCTGCTCTGGAGTTGTGAGGGGTTTGGAAAAAAGAAAATGACCCTGACATTCCAAAGGTATGTTATTGTAGATGCCAAAAGTCAATGGATGGGCTCAGTTAACGTAAAGACTGACCTTTGTCGGGTAAGATACCAGCCTAGCACATGACTACCCACCATGACTCACTTTAAGTCAGAAGGTTTTATTTTCAGACCATCCTGTGGGGTTACTTAAGGTTTCTGAGTTTGTAAGGCCCCCACACAGGCCTTTCCTGAGCTCATCAGGATGAGTATGTGGCCCCTTTTTCATTCACCTTTAACCTCATGGGAGGAGAGAGGGGCTAGAGATCATTACCAATGGCCAATTACTTCATCAATTATGCCAACATAAGGATACTTCCAATAAAACCCCTAATCATGGGGTTCAGAAAACTTTGTGTTGATGCTTGAAAGCTGAGCGCTCAGGGGAGAAAAATGGAAGTTTCATACCTATCCCCATGCTCTGATCTGCCAGTCTCTCCCATTTAGTTATTCGTGAATTGTATACTTACAATAAACGAGTAATACTAAGCAAATTACTTTCCTAAGTACTGTGTGGGTGTCTTTTTTAGATAATTATAAAGTCGGAGGGGAGATGGGAACCTCCAAACCTGGAGTTAACCAGGCCAAAATGTGAGTTACCTAGGCACCCCATTTGTGATGGCGTCTGAAGTTATATTACGGAGCCTTGAAACTATGGGGTCTGCACCCACTTCAGATAGTTAGTATCAGAACTGAAATGAATTGTAGGACTCCCCATTGGAGAATTGGTTTTTGATGGGGGAAAACGAAAAGGAAACCTTCAGCTCATATAAAAACTACCCGGCAGGGTAATGCTAGAAGTGATTATGATATTGTCAGTGATCGCCCTATATTAGGAGCTCAGGAAGTTTGAGAAGACTTTACTTTTACTCCCCTCACTCATTAAGCCCTCTGTCACCTTCAGAGTCCACCTTCACCCTCTTTCTTCTTCTTTGTTCTCACAAAAGGAGGCTGGAGGCAGTGTTTCTGATCCCAGGAGCAGTGGAGGTACACGCCAGTAAGTCTATTCATATTGTTGTCCACCCTGAGGTGGGATCTGTTCTCCTAATGCCTAGGCAGCCAGTAAACTGACATCAGGTTGCAGTGAAAGGAAAGAAAGTGTATATTTCAAAGGTACCAATGAAGAGCAATGGGGCAGCTGATGCTCAAAGACCAGAACTCACAGTGGTTTATATTTAGGGTCTTTAAGAGGCAAAAGTCACGACTTGGGGTTCAGAGTCATGGGTTTTCAAGATTGGTCAGTTATACTATAAGTACTCATAATGTGACTTATTTCTCCCTGGTACCATCCTGGATGGGGTCTTTGGTTTTTGGGGCTTAGAGGTCTGCCTTCATGTAGACAACCCAATGTTCTGCAACCCATTTTGGGGTAGGGGAGGTGATGTAACTTAAGAGCAGAAAACATCTATCCATCCTGTGCTTAGTAGACAACATCTTTCTCATATCTCCAGCAAGATATCTCCTGCAACCTTTTTCACTGACTAGTTTCCAGGCTCCAGGCCACATCTGCATTCTTTCCCATCACACCTGCCACATTGTATTTTCTATTTATTCTTTAACTAGAAATCATAACATCCAGCTATGGGAACAAAGGGTAATCTTCCTCTCATCTTTTAAATTCTTCTATCTGGGCTAAAAATCAAATTAACAGAGACAGATTAACAGAAGACAATGTACAAAGTCTGATATATGAACAAATATACTGGAGCTATAAGAATAGAGACCAAAGGAAGCATTGAGTAGTGGAGGCTTATATGTCATTCTGAAGCTAAGGGGAAAAGAGGGTTGTGGTTCGAAGCTTCAAAAGACAGGAACATTGGCATGGAGATGCCAAAGCAAATGTGAATATTCCCCCTGGAGCTGGTCCTCCACCTATAAACATTCTAGGCAGTTTAGTGGGAAGGTCCAAGGCTTATTTCTTAAACCTTTTTTTCCCCAATAAGGATATCAAAATCAATACCCTAAAAGGCACATCTGGGGTAAACACTCGGGTTCCCTTCACAGCAGAATCATGACTCTAAGTAAGGTTTAAAAGTCTAACTAAAAGCTCAAATCTAGTTACCTAGTCATTGAGTACCTAACTCATTACCAAAACAAAACAAAACAAAACAAAACAAAACATAAAAATCCTGCAACATTGCTCTTTCAGTCTAAATGTGTCCACTTTTGACTTCTCATTAGAAAAATAAAACTAAAAGATACATTGGAATCTGCTAATAAAAAATTTCTTCATTCCTGGAGAGCACCTTGACACACTCACATCATCCATAGCTGTTCAGGAAGAACTAGGGGTCCTGAGACCCTGACTCATGTCTCAGATTGGTGTTCACGCCATCACTACTCACTGCTTAAGCGGTTCCTTCCTTGTGTTTGTACATGTCCCTAATTTTGACTAGTATGTGAGCTTCTTGCCTGCCTGGAGGACTCCAGTCACATCTCTATTGTTGAGGAATTGGGGGCAGGACACTTGCCTAGGGTTGCCAGCTAGGCTTCAATATCACCCAGGCACTTTCATGTTTAACTTAATTTAGTTTCAAAATGCGTACAGCATGAATGCTGGAGAAAGGTCCTGATGTGACTTACAAAAACAAATGGGTTCATAGGGGCCATGCAGGCATGGTAACTTTATGGCATCTCTATATTTTTTTCAGCAACTAAGAGATATTGTGTATGAGTGTCCAGGACAGGATCTGATTGTTCATTTGTCGATTCTTGGACTATGTAATATATTTCTATAATGAACCTACCCATCATTATCCAGGGCCATAGAGGCACGAGAGTGGATGAGAGAGACACCTGGACATTAGTTCTGTTGTCCAACTATTTATTTTTTATGACTTTCTAATAAATCTTTATTGTTCAGATTATTACAATTGTTCCTCTCTTTTCCCCCATAGCTCCCCTCCACCCGATTCCAACCCTACCCTTTGCCCTTATCCCTCCCTGCCCCCACTGTCCTCATGCATAGGTGTACGATTTTTGCCCAGTCTCTTCCCGCACCCCCACACCACTTTCCCCCAAGAATTGTCAGTCCACTCCCTTCCTATGCCGGGTTCTATTTTATTCACCAGTTTATTCTGTCATCAGATTTTTTATTTACTTGATTTTTAGATTCACTTGTTGATAGATATGTATTTGTTGTTTATAATTTTTATCTTTACCTTTTTCTTCTTTCTCCTCTTCTTAAAGAATACCTTTCAGCATTTCATATAATACTGGTTTGGCGGTGAGGAACTCCTTTAGATTTTTCTTATGTGTGAAGCTCTTTGTCTGACCTTCAATTCTAAATGATAGCTTTGCTGGGTAGAGTAATTTTGGTTTTAGGTTCTTGGTATTAATCACTTATATTTCTTGCCACACCCATCTGGCTTGCATAGTTTCTGTTGAGAAATCAGCTGGCAGTCGTATGGGTGCTCCCTTGTAGGTAACTAACTGTTTTTCTCTTGTTGTGTAAAATATTCTCTCTTTGTCTTTTGCTTTTGGCATTTCAATATGATGTGTCTTGGTGTGGTCCTCTTTTGATTCCTTTTGTTTGGGTTCTCTGTGCTTCCTGGACTTGTAAGTCTATTTCTTTCACAAGGTCGGGGAAGATTTTGGTCATTATTTCTTCAAATAGGTTTTCAGTATCTTGCTCTCTCTCTTCTTCTGACACCCCCATAATTCGGATGGTGGTACGCTTTAAGTTGTCCCAGAGGCTCCTTACACTATCTTCCTATTTTTGGATTCTTTTTTCTTTTTGCAGTTCCAGTTGGGTGTCTTTTGCTTCTTTGTATTTCAAATCTTTGACTTGATTCTTGCGATCCTCTCATCTGCTGGTAAATCTCTATAATATTTTTTATTTCAGTCAGTGTATGCTTAATTTCTAGTTGGTCCTTTTTCATATCCTCAAGGGTCTCGCTAAATTTATCGGCCTTTACTAGACAATTCTTAAAAACCTTATAACCATGGTTTTGAACTCTATATCCAGTTGTTTTCTTTCCTTCGTTTCTTTCATTTGTGATCTGTTTTTTGTCTCCGCATTTTATCTGCTTCCCTGAGTTGATAGTGTGCCTTTGTGTGCTAGCTGTCCTATAGGGCCCAGAGACTCAACCTCCCCAGTTACCTGAGGTGGACACTCTTGGTGCACCCCTTTGTGGGCTGTGTGCACAGTCTTGTTGTAGTTAAGCTTTGATTGTTGTTGGTATCATTGGGAGGAATTGACCTCCAGGACAATTGGCTGTGAGGATCAGCTGTGTCTATGCTGGACAAGTTCTTTGCTGGAGACATCCTTATGAGACAAGACTTGCAAAAGCCTCTGTGCTCAGCTTGGATGGGGCGGAGTCTCAGGGCAGAGTCTCAGGGTGGAGAAAACAGCATTGGTTTTCCTGTCAGCCCTGACCGAAGAGGCCCCTGAGTCTTAGTGTTCCACAGCAATCGGTAATCACCGCAACCTCCTCTGAAAGAAAGCCACCCTTGAGTAAAGTCCCCTGCCAGACAGTGCAGTTTCTCTCTGAATGAGCCTGGATCCCCAGACTCTTGCCTGAAGCTGGAGTTCAGCGCAGTCGGGAGCATTTGTCTCCTTCCCGCTTGAGATAGCCAGCCAGGTACTGAGTTGCCCACCCTCTCTGTTCGCACACATCTCAGTACCAATGCCTTGCAGCTCCACTGAGTCTCAGTGTGCTTTTATCTTTCTTTCTAGTTGTACAATTTCCATAGAGCTGGCTTTCTTGTGGTTCTGGATGATGTCCACTTTGTGTTTTAGTTGTAGTTTTGAAATTGTTGTGTGAGGCAGCAGTTTAGGTGTTTACCTATGTCACCACCTTGGATTCTCCTGAGACTCTCCAACTATTTATTTGACAACTAATATCTAAAGGGCACTTCAAGATGCCCTGAGATCCTTGATCCCCGCCAAACTTATGACCTCAATGTGCACCTCCAGAATATTCCTGAATCTCTTTTTCTGTCTCACACACCCCACATCCTATCTATCAGCAAATCCTCTTGAATCCATCCTTTCAACAAATACACAAACTGACCCCTTCTTCCCATGCTTGTCTGACCACCCTCACCTGTCACCTGGATGACTGCACGTGCCTCCTCAATGGGCTCCCTGCCCTCTGCCCAGCAGCCACACAGGTGCTGGGGAAAGTAGGCTAAGGTGCACATCCTGATTCCTTTGTGGAGCAGGTTTTTCTGTCTGAATCTATGGCAGGAATGGGGTGGGGGGAGGCAGAAAGGAGTCAAAAGTTCTTCCTGAATTTTGCTTCTTAAAAGCTAGAAATCAATATCCAAAAATAGGAATTTTAGAAAGGCTAAATTTTGGATGGCTTCACTAAACACTGATCACTTACTCCCACTGCGGCTCTGAGCCCTCCAGAGGCTCCACAGATCACTCAGAGGGAAGCCAGACTTCTGGCTATGACCCCACCCTTTCTAACTTCATCTCCTCTCATTTCCAGCTCTGTCTCCTCCACCCAGCTTGTCTCCTTTTTGCTGCCCCAACATTTTTAAATGGAAAGAAATAAAAACATCCCACACATGCCTTATTTCACTCTAACGTGCTATCACATTATTACTGTTGTTTCTTTGTGGGTTACTGAACAACTCTCCCAACACCATGCCATGTCCATGAGGACTGGGATTTTGTGTGTTCTGTCTCACACTGCACCCCCAGTGCTTAGAGCAGTGTCAGTAGATGGTGAGCAGTAGGTTGGTCTTCTTTGATAAATGAATAAAGAAATTACACATGTGATCATGGTTGAAACGGTGACATATGGAGTGTCATGACCTCACATAACTGGGATTCTGACCTAGACTGAGGGACCAGGGAGACTTTCCTGAAGCACAGCTGGGAAGTCAGGCCATCTCCTGCTGTGAATCCTTTCTCAGAAGAGAGGAAGAAAAGTGGGAAACATTTTTTGGAGGATTGTAGTCACATAAGGAAAGAAATGTAAAAATTTGAAAATATGATAAGGATTGACACTGTAAGATGACAGGTTCCGCTAATTACAGGTAGATGATGTCAAAGTAAAACTTGAGCCACACATATTTAGGGAGGCAGGAAAGTCCTTATTCAAGACCAAGCAATAGGGCAGTAAGAGTGACCTCAACACCACTGAAATAAAAGGATGGGCAGATTTTAAGAACAGGAGAAGGAATTGTAGGCATCTGTGGTTGCTTATTGGATTGACACAAAAGATAAATAAAAGTCATGAAAACCTGACAGGAGGGTTTTAATTATTTTTATTATTGTTACATTTAAACCTCACTCAAGGATAAGTTTTTATTGATAAGAGAGATAGAAATAAAGAGAGAGAGAGAGAGAGAGAGAGAGAGAGAGAGAGAGAGAGAGAAAGAGAGAGAGAGAGAGAGAGAGAGAGAGATGAGAGAGAAAATACCAGTTGCCTCCCATAAATACCTTGACTGAGGATTGAACATGCAAACTTTAGGTGTTCAGGACGAAGTGACAACCAATATGAGCACACTGGTGAGTATAAGCAGGTTTTTCACATCTTGGTTTTAAATGTTCCCACCCAAGTTAGGTTCCTACCCTTCCTCAGAGACTGAGACACAGAAAACAGGAGAATTAAATTTTAACAGAATGGACCCAAACCCTCTAGGCAGATATTCTATGAATCATATCACTGGCAAGAAGTTGTGTTTTTAAAAAATACACTTTTACTGATTTTAGAGAGAGGATAGGAGAAGGGGAGAGACATAGAAACATCATTGATGAAAGAGAATCATTGATTGGCTGCTTCCTGCACACCCCTACTGGGGATAAAGCTTGAAACCCAGGCATGTGCCCTGCCTGGGAATTGAAACATGACCTCCTGGTTCCTGGGTTGATGCTCAACCACTGAGCCACTCCAGCCGGGAGGCCAGAAGCTTTTAAGTAGACTTAGGTTTATTTCAAAAGGACAGAGAAAGAATGTGCAATTACAAATTGCAGTTACATTCCTAAAGAAAATGCTCTAAAAAAGTAGAGGTAAGAGGCCTAGTCAGGAAGAAAGGTTAGAGACTCTGAGGGAAGAATGAGGCCTCTGGTTCATAACACAGCTACTTTCTGCACAGCGGAGGGAAACACAACTGCATCATTTCAGCCAAGACCCAGTTTGTATCTCCATAGTTCCTGCCATTTATGAAGAAATGAAAGTTCCCAGCCATTTGTAAATAGATGCAAAATAGCTTAGAGACTGAATAGAGATAGCATCTGATCTCCCAGAAGGCTGTGCTTCTGGAGTTTTCCATGGAGACATTACATTTCTCTCTACAGTCACCTTCCATTTGATCAAACGTCATCTCCATGGAAGAAGAGTATTTTGATCCTATCACATATATGGCTGGTGTCATTCAATTTGGCCTGATTAATGACCTAAGTGCAGAGGAACAGACATTCACCTTATAGTTTGCTCTGATGCAGGTTTTTCTATGAAACCTGAGAAGGGAGAGTTAACAGCCTCTTGAGGTTAGGCGGCCTCACACTCACACTTCACCTGCAGTCTCTCTAGTTTGGGTGGATGCCCTCCTCTCAAACAGATTACAAGTCTTCATCAGGTCAAAATTAGCTCCATAAAATGTGAGGTCATTTATAATTCTGTTTGAACTAGGACATTTGCTAAGCTTTGCTTATATTATCAACGTTTCCAATTCTATTCTATCAACAAAGAGGACAGGGTGCTACTGAACTTATGCAAATAAGTCTATTGCCATAACCAAAAGAATACTGCAGAGGGCATTAGTAATTTGGGGGAAGACAAAGGTCACTGTTGATCTCACATAAGTGTTCTCTTGACTATTCCCATCATCACAAGTGTCCAGGCAGCCTCCACATATCACCCTGGAAACTGGAGAGAGCTCAGATTCCTGTGAAGCACATGGTATCCCCTCCATTGTGGACATGGTGCAAATAGGACCAACCAGACATGTGATCCAATGTGGTATGTTACCTTACATCAACAATAATGACAATGCCAGCTCACATTTTTTATATTTATTGATTCAAAGCAAGTCTTCTACGCAATTTCAACCACCACAAGAAATCTAATAGGTACATTTTTTATTTTTTTAGTTTAAAAACTTAGGGGAAGGGAGGATGATAACTAGTACTTGACATCTAACTCTACAGGTTCACTTTCAAAGGAGCTGATGGGGTTGGAGACTTTACACTGGTAGTTCCCAGCATCCTCTCTCTTGACAGGGTCTATGGTGAGGGTTACTTGGCCCTCGGACAGCTTCATCCTCTCATTGAACCGCAGACTCGTACCATTGAACAACCAGTTGGTGGACCTCACACTTGAGTAGCAAGTCATGACAACCGCATCCTCATTTTCTGTGACTGTGGTGTTGCTAGCTAGGAGTATGGGAACACTCACTGGCTCTGTGAAGAAATAGAGGGTGAGAATGATTGAGTGTGGGCTTGAGACCTGGGGTATTGCTCCTGCCTCAAAGATCTAAGCCCTGACTCTGATTGTTATAAGGGTCATTTGGTTCCACAATAAAAATTAATTAATTCTAAATTTGCCATCACTCCCCACACCAAATCTACCCCTCTGAACTGAAGACCGCTAAGTGGATGATATGAACCAATGATTGATCTAGGGATCAAAAGACATGTAATAAGGCCACTGGGATTGGAGGAAAAATGAGGCTATGGCTGCAGATAGACCTCAAGTGACTCAGATCAATTTCTCATGGTCTGTGTGACTCTGCTTAGGGACTCTGTTTCTCTTTGTGAAACAGTCCCTAAGCAGAGTCACACAGACCATAAGAAATTGATCTGAGTCACTTGAGGTCTATCTCTCTCACTTTCCCCTCAGTGAAGTAAAATGAATATTTGACTGCCAGGCTGACAATGTACTAATGTACTAATAAAATATTCAAAGTATCTGACATAAATTTTGGGAAGGAAAACTGCTCAAATAAGAGGCATTTGTTATTGATGGACTTTAGGAGAGAATCCCTTGGGTTCATCCCTGGTGGATGAGCAGCTGCCAGGGGAATATTTACTCCTGCTCCTGCCTTGGGACACTAACCTTTCTCTGGACTCTCCTAAGTCCCCCAGAACAGTCAGCTAATAATCTGAGGAGCTTGTCCAATTGTGATCTCCACAAACAGTCTCAGGTGAAGGACCAGTCTCCATCTCTACCCAGACGTGGCTCTGAGGTTTGAGCCCCAACTGGTGACCAGCTCAAGAGCCTTGTGACTCTGGCACATGGGAAAATGATTCTCTCACTCAGCCCTTCCAAGCAAGCAAAACCCAACCAGACTCAGTCTCCCCAGGGCCTCTGGAATCAGGTTATTGTGACAGGGGCCTGGAGAGGGGCTGCCCAAGCTGAGCTTCTCTGTGAAGAACCCAGGGAGCCCCTCAGGCCAGGTCCTTACAGAGCCCTGCTGGGTCTATCTCAGGAACATGGTCAGGGAATGGGGCCCAGGGACCTGGACTGAGACGGGTCTCTCTTTGATGACTCACTCCCATCACATTGGTCCTTCTCTCTGTGGTGAATGGGGCTAGAATCTGGGAAGGGAACTCTGACCTTAGGAAGTTTGTGTCTACTGTGTGTGTCCTGCACTAAATGCCCAAACCCCGCTTGGGACATGATGCAGAGGGAAATGGAGGGGAGTCCAGGGCTGGCAGTCCTGTGTGTGAAGTAGAATTCACCCCACCCAAAACCTAGAGGTCAGAGAGCAATCACTAACCGTATACAGTGAGCGATCCTGATCCTAATGCTGTTTGAAAATTTGGAAGGACAGCTACTACCATGTAGAGTCCTTGATCGCTCAGAGTGACGTTTCTTATGATCAGGGATCCATTAGGTATTGTAATCTCTCGACCACTGTATCCGGGCCCTATTGTATATTGACCTGAATACAATGTAAATATCCCAATTAAATTAGAGTTCTTCATCTCTATTCCCCTGTACCACATAAAGGCTATAAAATCAGGAGGGCTATTTCGGATACGTAGAATCACATCCTGCCCTTTAGCAGCACTGGTTGAGACCAAAGCAAGTTGCGCAGGGGTTGGCGTGATCCAGATGGGAAGACAAGAAGGGAAGACTAGAAGGGAAGAGAGAAATTGATTAGTATTGTGATCTATGTATTTGGATGGAGAGATGAGGCATTTCTCTTCAACTCTCAGCCTTGGTCTGCATGTGAGTTCGTGTGTGCATCTCCTTGGTCAAGGTGACCACCATTGCTTCAGCACCTCAGAACCTATGCTTTTTGTTTGGAATTCCCTTTCCCAGCTGTCTGTGTAGCTGTCCTCCTTACTGCCCTCAGATCCCTGTTGATAATCAGCGGCCTTCTTGACCACGTCCTCTAAAGACCCTCTATCTTCACTCTCTGACCTTTCCCTGCTCTGTGCCCTTCAGGGCACTTGTGGGTACCTGATGTCACAAGTAGATCTCTTCTTATCTATTTTCTCCCGATATAGTGTGAGCTGCAAGTGGTCAGGGGATTTTGGATCTTGTGACCCCTCAATGCCTGCAATTAGGCTGCAAACTCCTGTGGGTGCATGAATGAGTGTTCCAAGGCTTGACCATGACCCATGTCGTATTTTCCCATATTTGCACTTGTTGGTGGGGACAATGTTTAGCACCCTGGTCAAAATGTTCCTGCTATCACCTGAAATAAATTGTTATTACTGTCGAAAGTTGTCAAAATTAAATACTCTGTGATGAATAACTTAGCAAATAAACCGCAATTGAGGTTTTCCTGCCCCTCACCACTTGCACATCATAAAATTTTCCTGTTGCTGAGCCCCCTCTCTCACCCTACTATGCGCCACTGTCCATCCACTCAGGTTTAAAGAGAAGCCCCTCCTCCCCTTCCAGAGTGCTGTCCTCCCCAGGAGATCTTGGCCACTCTCCGACTGCCAACCTCCCTTTCATTCCCTGGGATTGTCCCGTCCTTACCAGCCAGCAGGAGCCCTAACCAGGGGACAAGTCCTCTATGGGCAGAGGCTACAGGGAAATCCATGGTGACTGCTGCCTGCTCTGTCATTCCCTCTGAGAGAAGAGCTCGAGGTCCAGTAAGGCTCCCAGGCACCTCTGTCCAGACTGGTGGGATGTGCTGTTCCTCCTTCCTGTGTGCTGAGCCTCCTCCTGGGGCATGATAACCTCCCTGGTCATGTGGGCCAGGGCGTGGTCAGGGCTCAGGTCCTCCCTCTCCCTCCCCTCATTTTTGCCAACCCTGTTGCCCCGTTCAGTTTATCTTTTCTCTGTATTTTGGTTCCCTGGAAACTGCTGAGGCCTTTGACAACACACACACATACAAACACAAACACATACATGCACAGACACGTGCCCAGAAAAGCACTTGCCTCGGGTGTCCAGTTCCTGGTTATTCTCCACAGTTCCCTGTCAGTGCACATTTGACTTTCCCTTCAGAGCAAGATGTCTGGGCATCCCTCAGGAATATTGTCACAGGGATGCCCCGGCTCTACATTGGATCTCCTGTGAAACATTGTAAGGATTGGGATGCCCAGGTGACATTTTTGAAAGGCTGCTTCAGCAGCTGCCCAGCTTGCATGGATGCCAAGATGAGACTCTATGATGTGACGGTGGAGAGCCCTGCCCATCTCCTGTGCACAGGGAGCATCTACAGATCCCCTTAAAATGAAAATTCTGATTCAGCAGGTGTGCAGTGGACCAGAGACTCTGCATCTGACAAGCTCTCAGGGGAGGTGGGTCTTATTGGCCTGTGGAGACCACTTGCAATAGCAAAGCTGATGAGGACACAAGTCCTCCTGAGATGGTGACCCCCTCACCCCAGCATTGACCCTGCTTCATCTTGGTCTTGGGTCTGTGAGCACCACACAGAGAGCCCCACAAGCCCCAAAATGGGTATTGTTTCTGGTTGTGACACAGAAACCCAGCTGGGCACCATGTCTTCCCTGTGTTCTCAAATGTGCTGGGAAGATGGGATTTCCTCCCAGCAGGAAGGCCACAGAGGTAATTATCAGTGAGAAGGGTTCAAGATAGGTGATGACTGTAGAGGGACCCTCTCTCTATCTCAGGTTGTCACCAGACTGGCTGTTGTTTCCAGAGACAGAGAACAAATCACCACGGGTATAAGGAGGACATGCAAATCCTGAGAAGAACAGCAGTTTTGTTGCTTATTTTATACATTATAATCAAAAAAGAAGATGAAAAAAGTTGCATGAAATCTACTGGAAAGTGAGAGAAAGGATAGCAGGGAGATTTCTTAAAATAAGTAAAAAGCAAAATGGAGAAACATGTATTATTTTTAAATTGGAGGGTCCAGGACAGTTAACATTTACAGCAGGTATAGAGGCTTTCAGGGAACCAGGCAACAAGAGCGCTCTGTGGTCTTATATTTGGCCCCACAGGCTCTGCCTTCAATGGGTGTAGCAAAGAAAATTTGCTAGAGGAATGTGATGTCAAAGGTATGTTATGCATGATGCATAAGAACAGGGAAAGGGCTCACTTGACGTCAAGTCTGACATTTGCTAAGGAAGCTGTGGGCCTGTGACCTGACTACCTGCCATCACCTGCCTATTTAGGCATTTGTGATCAGACCACACTGTGCGTCACTGAGCTTGTCAGGCCTGCCATGGGGTCCGCTGGGCTTATCAGGTTTGTTGCCCTTCCCCTTTTTCATTCACAGTTTCTGGAAAGAGCAGGTGGGACAGCACAGGCATGGTGAAGGGGCCCAGAAAATTCTATTAGTCATGGAATGGAAATCGGTCTCCTTCTGCACCTCCTTAGCCAAAGCAGAGTTCAAGTGTGGATTTCCTATGTTTTGTAGGTGCGTCTCAATATCGCCCCCTGGAAGACAAAAGGAGACCTGCAGGCAATGTCAGGTACTGCACTAGGAATGGTGATTAGGCTCTAGAAGGTGGGAGCTCTCTGTGAGCCCTGGATAGATGTGATCTCTGATCTCTACACTAAGAGCCAGCCATCAAGGGACCGGTCCCTGTGTGTCTCATATCTCCTGACTGAATCCCAGGGCAAGCTGGGCCCAGTGAGAGGTCTGGTTTTATCCAGAGTATTATGAGTCCAGTGTCCAGAAAGCTGCGCCTCTGGTGGATATGCTGTTTCAGGAGGATGTCCTTTCCAGGTTTTCAAAGCCAGGGCCTGATGAGGGATCTTTTGGGAGAGGATGCTGACATGGATGGTTGATCCCCAAAATGCCCTCTGTGTTTCTCATCACAACATGGGGATGTTGCATCCAGTCCCCTGTGTCCCTGTCGTCTGCTCTAGGCCTCCACACAGGGCCCGATTATGGAGCAGTTCCACATGAAGTATCAACCAGGGGACTCTGTGGGTTCCTCTCTTAGGGCAGGGGAGGCCCCTGTAGGACCCTCAGCAACTCTGAGATGGAAGCAAACCTAAATCCTGAGTTCTCCTTTCCCATCCTGCTGAGGATGTCCCCCTTGTTCCCCAGGACACTGTTGGCTCGTGAGATGTCTTTAGGGGCCACAGACAGCTGTATCCAGACCAGGGACCTTGGGGATGGGGACTCATCCTCTAATTTCCTTGAGGTGAGGGTGAGCACCCTCCTGCCTTGGTAGAGACTTCACCTGGGATGGAGAATCCAGAATGTCTGGTAGGTCAGGGATGTGTGATAAAAGGAAGAACATGGGCTGCTATCCAGGCCCTGAAGAGATGAGGGGTGGGGAGGGTTGTGATTACCTGGCAATGAAATCAGAGTCGTCTGACCCCTCACAATAAGGAGGTTCCTGTCCCCCTTTCCTGACTGTAAGTGGGGTAAACACCTGGCCATGGGACATCCCGTGTAAAAAGGGGCTGTGGCATCCTCCCAGGCTGACACCAAGACTTCAGGTGGATAAGGAACATGATGTAGAGGGCGCCCTGGGAAGGCACATGGACATTCTTTAAATTGTTGTCAGCTGAGTCCGAGATGACTGGCAAAGCCGCTTCTCTGAAACACCATCCCAAGAAGGCAGAGACTGTTATCAGTACTGACTTCTTATCTTTGTCCAGGTGCCGGGAATAAGGGAATGAATAGGACATTGTCCCACGCAGGCCTTGATATGTTAAATCCAGTCCTTGTACTGGGAATGAGGGAATGAATAGGACCTGGGCCCACCCAAACTCGTTTGATCCTATGTTTTTCGGTAAAACCCCCTTGTATTTTGGAATATAAATAAATGTGCTGCTTCTTGGCTCTGGGTTGTCTTTATCTCTAGCAGAAGAGGGCATCGGCCCACCCGGGACCCAGCTTTAAATCTATCTCTGTGTCTTCTCTCTTTCTTTCTTTTATTTCTCAATTCCAGGCCACCTCTACTAAGAACCGGTTTCATCTCTCTTTCCGTGCTGGACACGGAAAAGAAAGAACTGTGCTGCATCAGGCCACCGCAACATGATCTGACTGCAAGTGTCACACAGGATGACAGGCTTCCAGTATATGGTTTGCCTCATCCATTTAATGAGTGTTTACTGAGTATCTGTGGTGTTTCAGGTCAGGCCTGGGTCCTGGGAACGCCACAGAGAGTAGGAAATACGAGGGCCCTGCACTTGTGGAGTTTAACTTGTAAAGAGAGACAGGCTCTCAGATAAAAGTTCCATAAACATTTATATGGAAAAGTCTTTCACACAAAGAATTAGGTGCTTGTAAAATTATTAAAGGGCTAGAGAAATAGAAGTTAAAGAGTTTCCACTGGAATTCGGGTTTTAAGGTCACGCTGGCACAGCCCCCTCCTACAGGTAAAGAATGAGCTGTGTCTGCCACAGGCCACCAATCAGTCAACACAGTAGCAGAAATAATAGGACCATCTCCTTTCCCGCTTCCAAATTACATACAAGTACATCTCAGAGGCTGAGTTTAATTCCCATCTGGACTCTCAATCACAAGGAGTGGGGGAATGGAGTATTTAATCTTTCAGTCTACCTGATATAGGAAGGAACATGGAAAGGGGTGGGACATAAATTCCAGGTGCCAATTCATGGCATGTCTGAGTCCACATGCAGGCTGTGGGCCGCTAGGCAACTGATCCCACCTCAAAAAAATTCAGTCTCCCTCTATGATATCATAGAAAGATATTTGGTGTTATTTCCTGGTTCTTAGAACTGAGCAGAAAAATACTTGGAATTTGGGGGTTTCTAAGGGTGATAAGAGTGTCTTTTGTGGTGATGAAGAAACTCTGACAGGCCTCTGGATAGATGCAAGGTAAGGGTAGTTCACCTTAAAACAAAACCTTGCTCCCCTGGCTGCGCAGGCGGGAAGACACTCAGAAACAAGGTTCAGTCCCCTTTTGTCTTTTGGTTCCTCTTTCCTCCCTAGTAAGGGAATCAGCCCTGAGGAAGGAGTGCTCAGGGAAACCGCGCAACCAACTGTTGCCTGGTGAGAGGTGTACTACCATACCAGTTAAAAATTGTGACAGTATATTGCGGGAAGATGGCTGCCGACAGGAAGGCATACTGAAAGATAGTGTGTGAGTGAGAGAACAAAGGGAGAGTGTGTGGTCGCACAAGGAGTGTTTGTTGGTGAGTTGAGGGACAGCTATACTCCAGGAGACTGTGGGTAATGGTCGGAAGGGCTTCCCCTGACCAGGTAGCCCCCAATGCTGCTTGGTTCCCTCCCAGAATGACCAGCTCTGACATGGAGAGCACGCCATCTTGAAGGAGAAAGTGGATGTTATGGGAACCCTGAAAATCTACAACTATGGCACCCAGCGAACAGCTGCGAACATGAGAACACTGGTTCCCAAGTGGCTTGAGCACGCAGAGTCAGAGGAGCTCTGCACTCCCTCATGGAAAGGTCAGATTTCACCTGGGATAAGGTGAAGTCTGTGGTCCGGGCAGTAGAGAGAAATGCACTCTGTGGGAGCTGGAGGACCTGGGGAAGTCTGCGACCAGAAAAATCCACAGCCTTTGGGACTGGAATGATGCACGAATGTGGAAGGGGGACCCCAGAGCTTCTAACAGAAGGGAACTCTAAAAAGCAACCCATGTCTGAACTGGGCACAAAAGGTCAGCATAAAAATTTTAAAAGTGTGCCGGCTGCTTAATCCCAAGGGGAAAAAAGACTGCGCAGATTTGGGCTCAGCACCAGAGTTAGCACACTTACTCTGGCTCTTTTCTCTCTCTCTCTCTCTCTTTTTTCTGTTTAAATCCTTACTTTTGATTATTAAGCCCAATACATAGGATCACCCAATTGGGGACACTCTAAAAGACTGAAGGGAAAAGTTGTTTTTGTGGAACCTGTGGATCAGAGTGGTGAATAACAAACAGAGAACCAGGTCTGGAGCAACCCCTTTCCTTAAACTGGTATTAAGTGCCACAGGGAAAACAAAACCTAAGCACTAGCTGGAGAGGAACTATAGACCCGGAGTTCAATCCAGAAACACTGCCACCGAGGAGTTGAATCACAAATTGACTCTTTTGTAAACACAAATGAAGGAGTATCCTATCAAATAGTAGAGAAACATGCAAATTGGCCATACCTACACAAGCCACACCTACCAGCCAATCATGAGTGAGTATGCAAATTATCCCAACCAATACGGTGGCAGCCACAGAGCTGGAGCAAGCAGGAGGCCTGGGTTGCCCCTGGCGATGGAGGAAGCCAAACTTCAGGCCCGCCCTGTCCTGCCCTGGCCTCCGCTCTAGGCTACAAAGTTTCAATTATAGAAGATAAATAAATCCCAGATACCAGGGCCTCCCTTTGGGTCTCTGGGTGGCGTGGCCTGCCTGCAAACCACCACAGGCCCCTTACCGAGGCTGACCCACACCGCAAGGGAATCCCTTCCCTGATCCAGAACACCTTTCAGGGCAAACCACTTGGCCCCCACCCATGCACCAGGCCTCTATCCTATCTAATAAAAGAGTAATATGCAAATTGACCATCACTTCAACACACAAGATGGCTGCCCCCATGTGGACACAAGATGGCCCCCACAAGATGAACAGCAGCGGAGGGCAGTTGGGATGGACCATGCCTGCAAGGGAGGGCAATTGGGGGCAATCAAGCCTTCAGGGGAGGTAAGTTAAGACTGACCAAGCTGGCAGAGGAGGGAAATTGGGGGCAACCGTGCCTGCAGTTAAGGGCACCTGGGGGCCACCCAGGCCTGCAGGGAATGGAGTTGGGGGCGACCAGCGTGCAGGGGAGGGCATTTGGGGGTGAGCAGATCTGCAGGGGAGGGCAGTTAGGGGTGACCAGGCCTTCAGAGGAAGGCAGTTAGGGGGGACAAGGCCTACAGGGGAGGGAAGTTAGGGGCAATCAGGCTGGCAGGGGAGTGGTTAGGGGATGATCAGGCTGGCAGGCAGAAGCAGTTAGGGAAAATTAGGAAGGCAGGCAGGTGAGCAGTTGGGAGCCAGAAGTCCTGTATTGTGAAAGGGATGTCTGATCTCCCATTCAGGCCCGATCTTACCGGGATCAGGCCTAAACGGGCAATCGGACATCCCTTGAGTGGTCCCAGATTGGATAGGGTGCAGGCTGGGCTAAGGGACACACACCCCCATGTACGATTTCATTCACTGGGCTTCTAGTAAAAAATAAAAACATACAGCCTGCTTGAAAATCAGGACTGTGGCCTACAACAATGAGGAGCAGTGCAACGCAGAGAACTTTGATATTGTCCTGACTAGGAAACAGGTGTGCCAAACAGAACAGTAGTGCAAGTGAATGACCTTCACTACTGCACTTCTTTTTTCATCTTTTACTTAAGAAACTAAATTTTTTTTTCCTCACTGGATTTTACCTTTTTAATTATTACATTTTTATTTTCAATCAGTACTATTACTAATACTATTTTACTTTTTTTTTTAAAGTGTCATTTTATTTTCTCTTCATTTTATTTTGGAATTAGTCTTCTACATTCTATTTTCATCTTTCCTTTAGCATCATTTTACTCTATCTCAACTTTACGTTTATGCCAACACTCTCTTCCTCACTTTTCCCCTTTTGTTGTCCTGTTTCTCTTACCCTATTCCTGCTTTAGATTTTCTCTATTCCTTCTTTTTACCCCCTAATAAAATTTCACCCTACTTAAACATCTAATTTCCAAGTCCATACACACCTCTCTCTTCACTTTCTTCACTATCCAAAAATTGTTTTTTTCTGTTCTTTTGTTGTTATTTGCTTGATTGTTGATTATATCCTTTTTTTATGCTTATTTGTGAGATTGTTTCGCTTTTTCTTTCTGTTTTTCTTATTTCTTGCTTGTTTTCCCACACCTTGGTCAATATTAGTTGTTGTTTTTAGTTTGCATTCACCTCTAGGTATTTGTTGCTGGCATTTGTTAGGATTAGTGGCTTTTCTATTGGAGTTTCCTCCCCATATAAATAGTTGTTTTCCCGTTTCCTTTTTATTCTCTTTCTTTTCTCTCTTACTTTTTTCTCCTTTCCCAATTTCATTTTTGCACTCCTTTTTTTTCTCTCTTTTTTCTTTTTTTTTTCTCTTCTTCTTTCTTTCTTATCCTCTAATTCTCTTTCCTCTGGTGGTGACCTTTATTTGGGCTTATTAGTATTGTGAATACATTTGTATTCAATGTCGTTTGCATTGTGCCTTGTTGTGTTGTATTTTGTGCCTTTAAATCAACACAGGAGAGTGAAAATTACATAACCAGACACCTGGAGAAGAGAGATCAGAGCGAGACAAAGAAACAGCTCACATGTGACAGAAAAGCAGGCAACACCAGAAGGAAGTAAACAAAATGGAGGCAAGAAACCGGTCAGAAAGAGAATTCAGAGAAATGGTCATAAGGTGGATGAAAAGAATGGATGACAGTACAGAAAGCTTTAGACCACATAATGGGTTAGCTGGAGGTCAATAGGCAAAGAGCAGTAAGAAGTTGCTCATAAACCGGGTAAATGAAAGCTTCCCAAAATGAAATTATTGAATAACAAATAAGAAAAGTAGATTTGTCAGTAGGAAAAGAATAAAACCTCCAGGGACTAGTAGGACTACTCTATGAAAGGGTGAGAGTCAGGAAAAACAGCTGTGACAACAGCCATAGAAAGGAATGGCAGAAGCAAGATGGCGGCATAGGTAAGCACCTAAACTGCTGCCTCGCACAACAATTTCAAAACTACAAGTAAAAGACGGAACAGACATCATCCAGAACCACAGGAAAGCTGGCTGAGGGGAAATTCTACAACTAGAAGGAAAGAGAAAAGCTCATGGAGAATCAGAGGAGCTGCAAAGGGCTGAGGTATGGAGACACACATGCAGAGAGGAAGGGCGGCTGTGTGCCTGGCTGGCTTTCTCTGTAGGGAGGTGGAAGGAAGCCCCCAACTGCACTGAACCCCAGGTCTGACTACACTGAACCCCAATTCTGTGCAAAACCCAGTGGACCCAGGCTCATATAGGGGGAGTCTGGACTGACAGGTAGAGAGAAAGGCCCATGGAGACGCCGAGACTCAGGGGAGCCACGGTGGGCAGGGGTCTGGAGGCAGGCGCAAGTGCGCGCAGAGAAGACTGATTGCGGAGGTTGTTGCAGGCTTTCCCTAGCGGAAGGGAGTCGGAAGCTCCGGACTGCACTGAACCGAGTTCTGACTGCACTGAACCCCAGTTCCAGGCGAGCCCAAGGGGAACCACACTCTTATGGGGGGGAATCAGGACTGTCAGGCGGAAACTCAGGGGAGGCGTGGAAGGCAGAGGTCTGGAGGTGCGCGCACAAGGGCAGGGCTGACGGGAAGCCAAGACCATCTGCTCAGCCCTGACACTCCGCCACATACAAGCTGAGCACAGAGGCTTTTGCAATTTTGCAAGTCTGCTCCTATAAGGCTTTCTTCAGCACAGAAGGTCTCCCGGCATAGGCACAGCTGATACAGCCAATTGGCCTGGAGTTCAATTCCTCCCAGTGATACCAACAACTATCAAGACTTAACTACAACAAGGCTATACACACAGCCCACAAATGGGTTTCACCAAGAGTGTCCACCTCAGGTAACTGGGGAGGCTGATCCATTGGGCCATATACGAAAGGTAGAACACAAAGCTACCCTACCAACTGAGGGAAGCAGATGAAATGCAGAGACAAAGAAACAGATCACACAAAAAAAGAAATGGAGGAAAACAAACAACTGGATATAGAATTCAAAACCACAGTTATAAGGTTTTTCAAGAATTTCTTAGAAAAGACTGATAAGTTTAGTGAAACCCTCGAGGATATGAAAAAGGACCAATTAGAAATTAAGCATACACTGACTAAAATAAAAAATATTATACAGAGATCTAACAGTAGACTAGATGATCACAAGAATCAAGTCAAAGGCTTGAAATACAAAGAAGCAAAAAACACTCAACCAGAAAAGCAAAAAGAATACAAAAAGTTGAAGATAGTGCAAGAAGCCTCTGGGACAACTTCAAGCATACCAACATCTGAATTATGGGTGTGCCAGAAGAAGAGAGAGAGCAAGATACTGAAAACCTATTTGAAGAAATAATGACTGAAACTTCCCCCACCTGGTGAAAGAAATAGACTTACAAGTCAAGGAAGTGCACAGAACCACCCCCCTAAAAAAGGAATCCAAAGAGGACCACACCAAGACACATTATAATAAACATGCCAAGAGCAAAAGACAAAGAGACAATATTAAAAGCGGCAAGAGATAAAAAGTTAGTTACTTACAAGGGAGCACCCATACAATTGTCAGCTGATTTCTCAACAGAAACTATGCAGGGCAGACAGGAGTGGCAAGAAATATTCAAAGTGATGAATAGCAAGAACCTATAACCAAGATTACTCTACCAAGCAAAATTATCATTCAGAATGGAAGGTCAGATAAAGAGATTCACAGATAAGAAACAGCTAAAGGAGTTCATCACCACCAAACCAGTATTATATGAAATGCTGAAAGGTATTCTTAGAGAAAATGAAGGGAAAAAAAAGTAAAGATAAAAATTATGAACAATAAATACATATCTATCAACAAGTGATCCTAAACATCAAGTGAATTAAAAATCTGAAGAACAAATTAACTGGTGAAGATAATAGAATCAGGGGCATAGAAAGTGAGTGGACTGGTCATTCTCAGGGGGAAAGTGGAATAGGGGGTGCAGGAAGAGATGGGACAAAAATCGTACACCTATGGATGAGCACAGTGGGTGGTAGCTAAGGGCAGAGGATGAGGTGGGAACCAGGTGGAGGGGAGCAATGGGGGAAAAAAGGAGAAACAATTGTAATAATCTGAACAATAAAGATTTATTAAATTAAAAAAAAAGAATTGAAGACAAATTCTACAATATGTGTAAGAACCAAGTTGAAATGAGAAAGAACCAAGAAGAAATGAAAAATGAATGACATCGCTGCTATTAAGAACTCAATAGAAAGCATCAAGAGTAGTCTAGAAGAAGCAGAGGACCGCATCAGTGAGCTAGAGGACAAGGTAGGAAAAAATACCCAAGGAGAGCAGCTTCAAGAATAAACAATTAAAAAGCAGGAAGAGAGCCTAAGGCAACTTTGTGACAACACGAAACAAAACAACATCTGCATAATAGGGGTGCCAGAACGAGAGGAAAATGAGCAAGGAATAGGAAACCTATTTGAAGAAATAATGACAGAAAACTTCCCTGATATAGGGAAGAAAAAACCCCACACAAATCGAAGAAGCTCACAGAGTCCCAAACAAAATGAACCCCAAAAGACCAATGCCAAGGCACATTATAATTAAACTAGAGGCCCGGTGCATGAAATTCGTGCATGGAGGGGGGTTGTCCCTCAAACCAGCCTGTACCCTCTCCAATCTGGGACCCCTCGAGGGCAGTCGGAGATCCCTCTCACAATCCAGGACTGCTGGCTCCCAACTGCTTGCCTGCCTGCCTTCCTGATTGCCCCTAACCGCTTCTGCCTGCCAGCCTGATCACCCCCTAACCACTCCGCTGCCAGCCTGTTTTCCCCCAACTTCCCTCCTCTGCTGGCCTGGTCACCCCTAACTGCCCTCTCCTGCAGGGTTGATCACTTCTATCTGCCCTCCCTTGCAGGCCTGGTCCCTCTCAACTGCCCTCCCTTTAAGGCCTGATCCTTCTCAACTGCCCTCCCTTGTAGGCTGGGTGCCTCCCAACTGCCCTCTCCTGCTGACCATCTTGTTGTGGCCATCTTGTGTCCACATGGGGGCAGGATCTTTGACCCACATAAGGGCAGCTATATTGTGTGTTGCAGTGATGATCAATCTGCATATTACTCTTTTATTAGATAGGATAGAGGCCTGGTACAGGACTGGGAGCCAGCTGGTTTGCCCTGAAGGGTGTCCCTGATCAGGGTGGGGTTCCCTTGGGGTGTGGGGTGGCCTGAGCGAGCGGCCTGTGGTGGTTTGCAGGCCGGCCACACCCCCTGGCAACCCAAGCGGAGGCCCTGGTATCTGAAATTTATTTTCCTTCTACAATTGAAACTTTGTAGCCTGGAGCGGAGCCAAGCCTGGGGCTCCCTCCATGGCTGGCAGCCATTTCTGTTGGGGTTATAATTGAAACTTTGTAGCCTTAAGCGGGTGGGCCCGGCGAGGATGTGCGGAAAGCTTTGCTTCCCCTGTTACCGGGAGCAATCCTAGCCTGCTCTCTCAAGCTCCATTCTGCTGCCATTTCTGTTTGAATTTGTTTACCTTCTATAATTGAAACTTTTTAGCTTGAGTGGAGAATTAGGCCTGGCAAGGGCAGGCAGAAAGCTTGGCTTCCTCTGTTACCTAGGAAACCTTGCTCTCTGTGGCTGTAGCCATCTTGGTTGGGTTAATTTGCATACTCGCTCTGATTGGATGGTGGGCATGGCTTGTGGGCATGGCTTGTGGGTGTGTCGGAGGTATGGTCAATTTGCATATTTATCTATTATTAGGTAGGATTAGTAAACACCAATGACAAAGTAAGCATCTAAAAAGCAGCCAGAGTGGAACAGCAAGTTACATACAAAGGATCCCGCATATGATTAGCAACTGGGGGGTGTTTCTCAACAGAAACACATCAGGCCAGAAGAGAATGGAATGAAATATAAAAAGTCATGCAAAGGAAGGGTCTGAATCCAAGAATACTGTACCCAGCAAGGCTATCAATCAAAATTGAAGGTGAAATCAGGAGCTTCACAGACAAAAAAGGACTAAGGGAGTTTATTACCACCAAACCAGCAATGCAAGAAATGCTAAAGGGTCTGCTGTAAAAAGAAGAAATAGGAAGAGAAGTAGGAACACAGGCTAAATAAATAAAAATAGCGACAAACAAGTACCTATCAATAATAACTGTAAATATAAATGGATTAAATGCCTCAATCAAAAGGCTTAGGGTAACAGACTAGATAAGAAAACATGATCCATATATCTGCTGTCTATAGGAAACCCACCTCAGAAAAAAAGACACACACAGACTGAGGGTGAAGGGATGGAAAAAGGTTTCTCAGGCGAATGGAAATGAAACAAACGCTGGGGTAGAAATACTTATATCTGACAAATTAGATGTCAGAGTGAAGGACCTAAAAGTAGATAAGAAAGGCCATTTCATAATACTAAAGGGAGCAATCCAACAAAAAGAAATAACTCTGGTAAACATAAAAGCACCCAATAGAGGAGCACCCAAATACATTTAAAAAAAAAACAACCCTCTTGGAGGATATCAAGGGAGAGATTGACAGCAATACAATCATAGTAGAGGACTGTACATAAAAAACCCTAAAGACTCCATCAAAAAACTATTATGATTAATAAGTGTAGCAGGATACACAATTAACGCCAAGAAATCTATGGCATTTCTATACACCAATAGTGAACTTACAGAAAGAGAGAGTAAAAATCCTATTTACCATCGCACCAAAAAAATTAAGATACCTAGGAATAAACTTAACCAAGGACGTAAAAGACTTATACATGGAAAACTACAGGACACTGGAAAAAGAGATAGAGGAAGACATAAACAGATGGAAGAACATACCGTGTTCATGGATTTGTAGAACCAACATCATCAAAATGTCCATACTACCAAAAGCAATCTACAGATTCAATGCACTCCCCATTAAAATACGAATGTCATATTTCACAGACCTAGAAAGAACTCTCCAAAAATTCATCTGGAATAAACAAAGGACCCGGACTACCCACAGCAATCCTGAAAAAGATGAACACAGTAGGAGGGATATCAATACCAGATTTCAAGCTGTATTACAAAACCACTGTTCTCCAAACAGATTGGTACTGGCACAAGAACAGACATATAGACCAATGGAATAGAATGGAGAACCCAGATATCGACCCAAACCACTATACTCAATTAATATTTGACAAAGGAGGCATGAACATACAATGGAGCCAAGACAGTCTCTTCAATAAATGGTGTTGGGAAAATTGGACAGATACCTGCAAAAAAATGAAACTAGACCAGCAACTTACACCATACACAAAAAATAAACTCAGAATGGATAAAGGACTTAAACATAAGACGGGAAACCATAAAAATACTAGAGGAATCCACCAGCAAAGATATCTCAGACATATGCCAAAGCAATTTCTTCACCGATACCGCTCCTAGGGCAATGGAAACTAAAGAGAAATTAAACAAATGGGACTACATCAAAATAAAAAGCTTTTGCACAGAAAAAGAAACCATCAACAAAAAACAAGAAAACTCACTGCATGGGAGAACATATTTGCAAATGTTATCACTGATAAAGGTTTAACCTCCAACATTTACAGGGAACTCATACAACTTAATAAAAGGAAAATAAATGATCCAATAAAAAAAATGGGCAGAGGACCTAAATAGAATCTTTTCAAAAGAAGATAGAAGGGAAGGACAAGAAACATATGATAGCATGCTCAAAGTCACTAATTATCCAAAAGATGCAAATCAAAACGACAATGCAGTACCATCTCACACCTTTCAGAATGGCTATCATCAATAAATCAACAAACGAAAAATGCTGGTGAGGATGCTGAGAAAAAGGAACCCTCATGCACTGCTGGTAGGAATGCAGACTGGTGCAGCCACTGTGGAGAAAAGTATGGAGTTTCCTCAAAAAACGAAAACTGGAACTCCCATTTGACCCAGTTATCACACTTCTAGGAATATATCCCAAAAAACTAGAAACACCAATCAGAAAGGGTATGTGCACCCTTATGTTCATAGCAGCATTATTCACCATAGCTAAGATTTGGAAACAGCCTAAATGCCTATCAGCAGGTGAGTGGATTGGAAAACTATGCTATATCAACACAACGGAATTCTACACTTCTATAAAAAAAGAAGGAATTCTTACCATGTGCAGCAGCATGAATGGACCTGGAGAGGATTATGTTAAGTGAAACAAGCCAGGCAATGAAAGAAAAATACCACATGATCTCACTCATTTGTGGAAAATAAAGAACATTATAACCTGATAAACAAAACGATATATACAGAGGCAGTAAAGCTTCGAACAGACTGTCAATTTAAAGCAGGAAGGCTGGGGAGTGTTGGGGAGGGGGTAAAATAAATCCACCAAAGGACTTGTATGCATGCATATAAGCACAAGCAATGGACACAAGACACTATGGGTGGGGGGGATAAGGGCATGCGACAGGGGTTAGGGGAGGCTGGGGGTAGGTCAACGGGGAAAAAAAGGAGATATATGTATTACTATATGCAATATTTTAAACCATAAAAATGAATAAATAAATAAATAAATAAATAAATAGACAAAACCTTGATTAGAAGCTGGAATTGCCTCAGGTGATGAGGATATGTAAAGTGTGTGGGAATTTTTGACTGCCAATGTAAGACTTGTTTAAATCTGTAGATAATTTTTATGAGTTTATTTGAGCCAAATTGATGAGAATTGCTAGAAAGCCAAAACTCAATGGACTCAGAAAATGCTTCAGAAAATGAGAGTTTTACTTCTTATTTTATACATTACAAACAAAGCAGAAGGCAGAAGGGGTTACCTGAAATCCATTGGTGAAATATAAGAAGGTGAGAGAAAGCAACGTGGGGAAACCTCTAAGACTGGATAAAAAGTAAAACAAGTAGACACATACCAATTTTACATGGGTGGGTGCAGAACAGTTAACAGTTAGCAATTAATACCATGACAATAACAATGAGGAGATCTGCGGTGCAGTAGGAAGTCTGGAAATAAAGAAATTACACAAACATTTCATAGGTATGCTACTGTAGACTAAAGATTGGCCTTTGTTAGGGAAGAGGTTGGTCTAAAACTTGACAACCCACCATGGGTCGCTTAAGTTTAGAACATTTTCATTTCAGATCATCCTATGTAGTTACTGTAGATCTGAGTTAGCAAGTCCCACCGCAGGCCTCCCCTGAGCTTGTCAGGTGGAGTATGTGCCCCTTTTCTGTCAACACTTTCAAATTTTGGTCATAAGTCAATCTAAAGGATGCATTAATGACCAACATTTGGATTGGATAATGTGCTCCCACAGGGCTAAGAAGGCCCATTCCTAGGAAGCCTTAGTGTAAGCATTTGTCTTGCTGAACAACGGACCATTGGGGATGGGCCAAGACTGTAACCTTGGATGGAAGTCAAGGCTGAATTTTCTCAAAAGTGAAAAGCAGGTAAATGGGAGGCAGGCAGGTTCCGTGGACCTTCACTAAGAAAAACAGTCTGGATTATTTCTAACCTATAATCCAAGTTTTGCTATCTGTCTCATTTCTCTCTATTTTGCCTCTACTATAACATTTACTCGTAGTTTTAGGGCAACCTATACAACTCTTCAATTATTATAATCTGACTATGAGATGGATTCCCATTTACTATGGCCCCTATATTTCCCATTGGAAACACTCAAGAGCTATTCATTATTAATCTGATTCCTGCTAGTTTTGCAATTAAAAGCTATAATCTTAAGGTTTATGCAGAAAAAAGGCTGTAAGAATACAATGTTATAAATTACAATTTCCATCTAAACATTCCAAAGTCAAGGAAGACAGTAACAGTTTAATCAGTAAACTTCCTATGTCTCAGCAGCTGTTATAGAGGGCCTTGTTTCTACAGCTTCTATTTTAATTAATATAGTTAGTAATCCTTGCTAGGTTAAAGTGTAAGCATATTCCCATAATCAGGTTCTAGCATTCATACAGAAAATATCTTTCTCAATATTTCTTTTCCACTAATTTTCAAATCTTCCCATGATCTTCTTGGTTTATCGCTTTTTAGTCATTCAAAAATAACCAACTTATGAAAACATGCACAATGTCGCTAATCATCCGAGAAATGCAAATCAAAATGACAATGAAGTACCATCTCACACTGTCAGAATGGCTATCATCAACAAATCAACAAATGACAAGTGCTGGCAAAGAAGTGGAGAAAAAGGAATCCTTGTGCACTGCTTGTAGGAATGCAGACTGGTGCAGCCACTGTGGAAAACAGTATGCAGTTTCTTCAAAAAGATTAAAAATGAAACTTCGATTTGACCCAGTACTTCCAATTCTAGGAATATATCTCAAGAAAACAGAAACACCAATCAGAAAGGATTATATTCATAACTGCACAATTTACAATAGCTAAGATCTGGAAACTGCCTAAGTGCCCATGAGAAGACGAGTGGATTAGAAAAGGTGGCACATCTACACAATGGAATAATAAACTGCTGTAGAAAAAGAATTATTACCATTTGCAACAGCAGGGATGGGACTAGAGAATATTATGCGAAGTGAAATAAGCCAGTGAGAGAAAAATAAATATCACATGATCTGACTCATTGGGGAAATATAATGAACAACAAACTAATGAACAAAAATAGAACCAGAGACATAGAAGCATCGAACAGACTGTCCAACCTATGAGGGTAGACAGGGAATGAGAGGATAAGAGATCAACCAAAGGGTTTGTATGCATGCATATGAGCACAACCAATGGACACAGACAGTAGCAGGGTGAGGGTATATGCTGATGGGCGGAAGCGGGAGGGTGAGATAAATGGGGGGGGGGGGGAAGAAAACTCATGTAATACTTTAAACAACAAAAATTTAAATTTATTTTTAAAAGCATAAAAGTGCTTTTAATGTTAAAACATAAAATAAAATAATAACCAACTTGCCCAGCCAGTGTGGATGAGTGGTTGAGCATCAACTCATGAACCAGGAGGTCACAATTCAATTCCCAGTCAGGGCACATGCCTAGGTTTCGGGCTCCATCCCCCACAGGAGACATGCAGGAGCCAGCCAATCTATGAATGATTCTCTCTCATTATTGATATTTCTCTATCTCCCTCTCCCTTCCTCTCTCTGAAATCAATGAAAACATTTTTTAAAATAACCAACTGATTAGGAAAAACTACTTACTTTTAAATTCTCTTAAAAACAAACACATTGCATTCCTTTCCTTTGCAATAGCATTCCTTCTAAATTTCAATATGTTACCAGAAAGGGAGCCAGGTCCTGAATGGATTTGCTTAAGGCCAGCCTGCGGTGTGTGGGTTCTTGACTTGGTGCAAGAAAGATTTCACAACATGAGTTCAGGTGACTTTGAAAGTATGTTTTTAAAGCTTGGAACAGTAAAACAAGGAAAGGCTGAGGATAGAGGCAGTAGGGGAGAGACTAGGCAGGGCTGTTTGGGCTCTCTAGAAACATGGGAATGAAGTGAGTCTTGGTGGGGCTGCTCTCAGCTCACGGGTAAAAGAGTTTGAGAGACAGGTCAATTGGATTAGTGCAGGACATGCTGCTGCTGCCCATTGCTCCCATGGTTGCAAGCTGCATGGGGACCTCATAGAGATTAAAAGAAAGAAAATTCACTCAAAAAGGAGATGGGGGGGGGCCACAAGGAGAGCACACACTGGCTTCTTTGTCTTCAGCAATTTTATTTACTTTCCGAAGGCGGGGATTTAGTGGGGGTGTCAGGGGAGATTTAAATAGGATTTTCATCAGTTTTCCCAGATGACCCTTTTAAGGGTCATGGTCTCTAATAATGGGTCAGTGTCAGGGCAGGCAGTCCAAACCTCATTATCAGCAACATTACAGGGAAGAAAAGGCCTCCGTGGGGCCAGTTTTGCCCATTACTAGGCACCCCGGGCTTTCCACCCTGATGGCCTTCTGTATCTGGCTGTAAATTTCTTGGCCAGTTTGTTAAGCTACCTGTCTCAGTTGCCTAATTCCACTTGCCAAGGAATTTCCCTAGCTTCTTACTATCCTGTCTCAAAAAGAGAAAACAGAAAAAAGTATTATTAATAATATACACCTTTAGTCTTTATTAAAAATTGGGCTATATATACAATATTCGAGAAAAGTCCAAAGAACAAGTGTAATTATTATTATCACTAGTATTCACAGACAGGTAAAGAAAATCAATTTGTAGTTATACAGGCCTTGTCAGTGTCTTGGGATAGCTGTTGATCTCTGAGGTTAGTGACCTCTCATTCTCAAGAAGTCTTTGTTCACTACAGATGGAGGCAAGTGTCAGACACAGGGGCAGATGTCCATTTGTGGTTGGGCACCTGATAAGGTCCCTTCAAACAATGTTGGAGAGTCTTTCATTAATGTCTTTTCCACTTGACAAAATAAGTCATAGTCTTTGAAGTCTTCATGTGCTGAGAGCACTTCTGTAAAATAAATGTCACTAATTTATCTGTCCTTATAAGCTGGTTAATAAGATCTTGATAATAATGCAGAATGTCTCCATTTCATAAGTTTGATTCACATGTCTCTTCATCTAGATAAATGGGGTTACTCATGACTATTTAATAAAGAGAAAAGCTATGTGTTTATCAAAGAAGAGACTCCAGGTGGAGAAGAACCATAAGGAGGGCTTTAGGCCAAGGGAGATTAAAAGCTTCTGAAAATTTACCTAGTTGAGTTTTAATTATATCATTTCTATATTACACCAATCCAGGGAACTGGAGTTATAGGCACAATAAAAATACTAGTAGAACAGGCCAAACGTTAGAAATGAATTGTATTTTTTGAACAGTGAAATGTGTCCCTCAGTCACTGTAACTCATAGGGAATTCCCCAATAGGCATTACTTTTCCCCAATCATCGTGTACTTTTTAACTGTTGCTCTCCTTCAAGTGAATGCCTCAACCTAGTGAAAATAACATACAAATCATAACTAACACATATTGGTATTCCTGAGATGGTATCACTTGGATAGAATTCAATTGCCATCTTTTTCAAAGAGATCTACAGGAAGTAGGAAATGACCTTGGGGTTCATGGAATGATTTTCCAGGGTTATATTTAGACAGTAGAACATCTGCTACACACAGTGGACAAAGAATGGAGAGGTAGAAGAAAAAACAGCAAGGCATAGAAAGAATATCTGGGATTAGATAAAAAGTAAAACCAGTCACCACATACTTCTTTTATATTGGTTGGTATAAGATACTTAGCAGTAAACAATTAGCATGACAACAATAACATGGAGGGGTCTTGTGCTCTCTGCTCTGGAGTTGTGAGGGGTTTGGAAAAAAGAAAATGACCCTGACATTCCAAAGGTATGTTATTGTAGATGCCAAAACTCATGGATGGGCTCAGTTAATGTAAAGACTGACCTTTGTCAGGAAAGATACCAGCCTAGCACATGACTACCCACCATGACTCACTTTAAGTCAGAAGGTTTTATTTTCAGACCATCCTGTGGGGTTACTTAAGGTTTCTGAGTTTGTAAGGCCCCCACACAGGCCTTTCCTGAGCTCATCAGGATGAGTATGTGGCCCCTTTTTCATTCACCTTTAACCTCTTGGGAGGAGAGAGGAGCTAGAGATCATTACCAATGGCCAATTACTTCATCAATTATGCCAACATAAGGATACTTCCAATAAAACCCCTAATCATGGGGTTCAGAAAACTTTGTGTTGATGCTTGAAGGCTGAGCGCTCAGGGAAAAAAATGGAAGTTTCATACTCTGATCTGCCAATATCTCCCATTTAGTTATTCGTGAATTGTATACTTACAATAAACGAGTAATACTAAGCAAATTACTTTCCTAAGTACTGTGTGGGTGTATTTTTTAGATAATTATAAAGTCGGAGGGGAGATGGGAACCTCCAAACCTGGAGTTAACCAGGCCAAAATGTGAGTTACCTAGGCACCCCATTTGTGATTGTGTCTGAAGTTATGTTACTGTCCTTGAAACTGTGGGGTCTGCACCCACTTCAGATAGTTAGTATCGGAACTGAAATGAATTGTAGGACTCCCCATTGGAGAATTGGTTTTTGATGGGGGAAAACAAAAAGGAAACCTTCAGCTCATATAAAAACTACCCGGCAGGGTAATGCTAGAAGTGATTATGATATTGTCAGTGATCGCCCTATATTAGGAGCTCAGGAAGTTTGAGAAGACTTTACTTTTACTCCCCTCACTCACTAAGCCCTAAGTCACCTTCAGAGTCCAACTTCTCTCTCTTTCTTCTTCTTTGTTCTCACAAAACGAGGCTGGAGGCAGTGTTTCTGATCCCAGGAGCAGTGGAGGTACACGCCTGTAAGTCTATTCATATTGTTGTCCACCCTGAGGTGGGATCTGTTCTCCTAATGCCTAGGCAGCCAGTAAACTAACATCAGGTTGCAGTGTAAGGAAAGAAAGTGTATATTTCAAAGGTACCAATGAAGAGCAATGGGGCAGCTGATGCTCAAAGACCAGAACTCACAGTGGTTTATATTTAGGGTCTTTAAGAGGCAAAAGTCACGACTTGGGGTTCAGAGTCATGGGTTTTCAAGATTGGTCAGTTATGCTGTAAGTACCCATAATGTGACTTATTTCTCCCTGGCACCATCCTGGATGGGGTCTTTGGTTTTTGGGGCCTAGAGGTCTGCCTTCATGTAGACAACCCAATGTTCTGCAACCCATTTTAGGGTAGGGTAGGTGATGTAACTTAAGAGCAGAAAACATCTATCCATCTTGTGCTTAGTAGACAACATCTTTCTCATATCTCCAGCAAGATATCTCCTGCAACGTGCTTCACTGACTAGTTTCCAGGCTCCAGGCCACATCTGCATTCTTTCCCATCATACCTGCCACATTGTATTTTCTATTTATTCTTTAACTAGAAATCATAACATCTAGCTATGGGAACAAAGGGTAATCTTCCTCTCATCTTTTAAATTCTTCTATCTGGGCTAAAAATCAAATTAACAGAGACAGATTAACAGGAGACAATGTACAAAGTCTGATATATGAACAAATATACTGGAGCTATAAGAATAGAGACCAAAGGAAGCATTGAGTAGTGGAGGCTTATATGTTATTCTGAAGCTAAGGGGAAAAGAGGGTTGTGGTTCGAAGCTTCAAAAGACAGGAACATTGGCATGGAGATGCCAAAGAAAATGTGAATATTCCTCCTGGAGGTGGTTCTCAATCTGTAAACATTCTAGGCAGTTTAGTGGGAAGGTCCAAGGCTTATTTCTTAAACCTTTTCTTCCCCAATAAGGATATCAAAATCAATACCCTAAAAGGCACATCTGGGGTAAACACTTGGGTTCCCTTCACAGCAGAATCATGACTCTAAGTAAGGTTTAAAAGTCGAACTAAAAGCTCAAATCTAGTTACCTAGTCATTGAGTACCTAACTTACCAAAACAAAACATAAAAATACTGCAACATTGCTCTTTCAGTCTAAATGGGTCCACTTCTGACTTCTCATTAGAAACAAAAAGTAAAAGATACATTGGAATCTGCTAATAAAAAATTTCTTCATTCCTGGAGAGCACCTTGACACACTCAAATCATCCATAGTTGTTCAGGAAGAACTAGGAGTCCTGAGACCCTGACTCATGTCTCAGATTAGTGTTCATGCCATCACTACTCACTGCTTAAGCGGTTCCTTCTTTGTGTTTGTACATGTCCCTAATTTTGACTAGTATGTGAGCTTCTTGCCTGCCTGGAGGACTCCAGCAACGTCTCTGTTGTTGAGGAATTAGGGGAAGAACACTTGCCGAGGGTTGCCAGCTAGGCTTCAATATTACCCAGGCACTTTCATGCTTACCTTAATATAGTTCCAAAATGCATACAGCATGAATGCTGGAGAAAGGTCCTGATGTGACTTACAAAAACAAATGGGTTCATAAGGGCCCCTGCAGGCATGGTAACTTTATGGCATCTCTGTATTTTTTCAGCCACTAAGAAATATTTTGTATGAGTGTCCAGGATAGGATCTGATTGTTCATTTGTCGATTCTTGGAATCTGTAATGTATTCCTATAATGTACCTACCCATTATTATCCAGGGCCCTAGAGGCACGAGAGTGGATGAGAGAGACAACCTGGACATTAGTGCTGATGTCCAACTATTTATTTTTTATGACTTTCTAAAAAATCTTTATTGTTCAGATTATTACAATTGTTCCTCTCTTTTCCCCCATAGCTCCCCTCCACCTGGTTCCAAACCCACCCTCTGCCCTTATCCTTACGCCCCGCACTGTCCTCATGCATAGTTGTACGATTTTTGCCCATTCTCTTCCGGCACTCCCACACCACTTTCCCCCCAAGAATTGTCAGTCCACTCCCTTCCTATGCCGAATTCTATTTTATTCACCAGTTTATTCTGTTCATCAGATTTTTTATTTACTTGATTTTTAGATTCACTTGTTGATAGATATGTATTTGTTGTTTATAATTTTTATCTTTACCTTTTTCTTCTTCCTCCTCTTCTTAAAGAATACCTTTCAGCATTTCATATAATACTGGTTTGGCGGTGAGGAACTCCTTTAGCTTTTTCTTATCTCTGAAGCTCCTTGTCTGACCTTCAATTCTAAATGATAGCTTTGCTGGGTAGAGTAATCTTGGTTGTAAGTTCTTGCTATTAATCACTTATATTTCTTGCCACACCCATCTGGCTTGCATAGTTTCTGTTGAGAAATCAGCTGGCAGTCGTATGGGTGCTCCCTTGTAGGTAACTAACTGTTTTTCTCTTGTTGTGTAAAATATTCTCTCTTTGTCTTTTGCTTTTGGCATTTCAATATGATGTGTCTTGGTGTGGTCCTCTTTTGATTCCTTTTGTTTGGGTTCTCTGTGCTTCCTGGACTTGTAAGTCTATTTCATTCACAAGGTCGGGGAAGATTTTGGTCATTATTTCTTCAAATAGGTTTTCAGTATCTTGCTCTCTCTCTTCTTCTGGCACCCCCATAATTCAGTTGTTGGTATGCTTGAAGTTGTCCCAGAGGCTTCTTACACTATCTTCAACTTTTTGGATTCTATTTTCTTTTTGCTTTTCCGGATGAGTGTTTTTTGCTTCTTTGTATTTCAAGTCATTGACTTGATTCTTGTGATCATCTAGTCTACTGTTAGATCTCTGTATAATATTTTTTATTTCAGTCAGTGTATGCTAATTTCTAGTTGGTCCTTTTTCATATCCTCGAGGGTCTCGCTAAATTTATCGGCCTTTACTAGACAATTCTTAAAAACCTTATAACCATGGTTTTGAACTCTATACCCAGTTGTTTTCTTTCCTCCTTTTCTTTCATTTGTGATTAGTTTTTTTGTCTCTGCATTTTTTCAGCTTCCCTGAGTTGATAGAGTGGCTTCATGTGCTAGGTGTCCTATAGGGCCCAGAGACTCAGCCTCCCCAGTTACCTGAGGTGGACACTCTTGGTGCACCCATTTGTGGGCTGTGTGCACAGTCTTCTTGAGTTTAGCTTTGATTATTGTTGGTATCACTGGGAGGAATTGACCTCCAGGACAATTGGTTGTGAGGATCAGCTGTGTCTATGCTGGAGAACTTCTGTGCTGGAGACACCCTTATGAGACAAGACTTGCAAAAGCCTCTGTGCTCAGCTTGGATGGGGCAGAGTCTCAGGGCGGAGTCTCAGGGTGGAGAAGACAGCATTGGTTTTTCTGTCAGCCCTGCCCGAAGAGGTCCCTGAGTCTTAGTGTCCCACAGAAATCGGTAATCACTGCAAGCTCCTCTGAGAGAAAGCCACCCTCGAATATCGTCTGCTGCCAGATAGTGCAGTTTCTCCCCGAATGAGTCTGGATCCTCAGATTCTTGCCTGGAGCTGGAGTTCAGCACAGTCGGGAGCATTTGTCTCCTTCCCGCTTGAGAAAGCCAGCCAGGTATTGAGTTGCCCACCCTCTCTATGCGTACGTGTCTTAGTACCTCTGCCTTGCAGCTCCTCTGAGTCTCAGTGTGCTTTTCTCTTTCCTTCTAGTTGTAGAATTTCCATAGAGCAGGCTTTCTTGTGGTTCTGGATGATGTCCACCCTGTGTTTTAGTTGTAGTTTAGAAATTGTTGTGTGAGGCAGCTATTTAGGTGTTTACCTATGATACCACCTTGGTTTCTTCTGAGACTCTCCAACTATTTATTTGACAACTAATATCTAAAAGGCACTTCAAGATGCCATAAGATCCTGGATCACCACCACACTTATGACCTCAATGTGCTCCTCCAGAATTTTCCTGAATCTCTTTCTCTGTCTCACACACCCCATATCTTATCTTTCAGCAAATACTCTTGAATCCATCCTTTCAACAAATACAGAAACTGACCCCTTCTTCCCACACTTGTCTGACCATCCTCACCTGTCACCTGGATGACTGCACTTGCCTCCTCACTGGGCTCCCTGCCCACCACCCAGCAGCCACAGAGGTGCTGAGGAAAGTAGTCTAAGGTGAACATCCTGATTCCATTGTGGAACGGGTTTTTCTTTCTGAATCTATGGCAGGAATGGGAGGGGAGGCACAGATGGGTCAAAAGTTCTTCCTGAGTTTTGTTTCATAAAACCTTGAAATCAATATCCAAAAATAGGAATTTCAGAAAGGCTAAATTTTGGATGGCTTCACTAAACACAGATCACTTACTCCCCCTGGGGCTCTGAGCCCTTCAGAGGCTCCTCACATCACTCAGAGGGAAGCCAGACTTCTGGCTATGACCTCACCCTCTCTGACTTCATCTCCTCTCATCTCCAGCTCTGTCTCCTCCACACAGCTTGTCTCCTTTTTGCTGCCCCAACATTTTTAAATGGAAAGAAATAAAAACACCCCAAACATGCCTTATTTCACACTAATGAGCTATCACATTATTACTGTTGTTTCTGTGTGGTTACTGGGCGACTCCCCCAACAGCATGCCATGTCCATGAGGACTGGGATTTTGTCTGTTCTGTCTCATACTGCACCCCCAGTGCTTAGAGCAGTGTCACTAGATGGTGAGAAGTAGGTTGGTCTCTTTGATAAATGAATAAAGAAGTTACACATGTGATCATGGTCGAAAGGGTAAAATATGGAGCATCATGACCTCACATAACTGGGATTCTGACCTAGACTGAAGGACCAGGGAGAGTTTCCTGAAGCGCTGCTGGGAAGTCAGGCCATCTCCTGCTGTGAACCCCACCTCAGAAGTGAGGAAGAAAAGTGGGAAACATTTTTTGGAGGATTGTAGCCACATAAGGAGAGAAATGGGAAAATTTGAAAATATGATAAGGATTGACACGGTAAGATGACAGGTTCCGCTAATTACAGATGGATGATGTCAAAGTAAAACTTGAGCCACACAAACTTATGGAGGCAAAAAAGTCCTTATTCAAGACCATGCAATAGGGCAGTGAGATTGACCTCAACAGCCATGAAATAAAAGGATGGGGGATTTTGAGAACAGGAGAAGGAATCACAGGCATCTGTGATTGCTTATTGGATTGACACAAAAGATAAATAAAACTCTTGAAATCCTGGCAGGAGGGTTTTTATTATTGTTACATTTAAACCTCACTCGAGGATAAGTTTTTATTGATAAGAGAGAGAGAGAGAGAGAGAGAGAGAGAGAGAGAGAGAGAGAGAGAGAGAGAGAGGTGAGAGAGAAAATACCAGTTGCCTCCCATAAATGCCTTGACCGAGGATTGAACATGCAAACTTTAGATGTTCAGGACAAAGGGCCAACCAATATGAGCACACTGGTGAGTATAAGCAGGTTTTTCACATCTTGGTTTCAAATGTTCCCACCCAAGTTAGGTTCCTACCCTTCCTCAGAGACTGAGACACAGAAAAGATGAGAATTAAATTTTAACAGAATGGACCCAAACCCTCTAGGCAGATATTCTATGAATCATATCACTGACAAGAAGTTGTTTTTTTAAAAAATACACTTTTACTGATTTCAGAGAGAGGAAGGGAGAAGGGGAGAGACATAGAAACATCAATGATGAAAGAGAATAATTGATTGGCTGCTTCCTGCACACCCCTACTGGGGATCAAGCTTGAAACCCAGGCATGTGCCCTGACTGGGAATTGAACTATGACCTCCTGGTTCCTGGGTTGATGCTCAACCTCTGAACCACTCCAGCCGGGAGGCAAGAAGCTTTTAAGTAGACTTAGGTATATTTCAAAAGGACAGAGAAAGAATGTGAAATTACAAATTGCAGTTACATTCCTAAAGAAAATGCTCTAAAAATGT
The DNA here is from genome assembly GCF_951640355.1 of Cnephaeus nilssonii. Classification (NCBI taxonomy): domain Eukaryota; kingdom Metazoa; phylum Chordata; class Mammalia; order Chiroptera; family Vespertilionidae; genus Cnephaeus; species Cnephaeus nilssonii. Next base: position 40,264,866 of record NC_137091.1, read on the forward strand.
AGATTTAAGAGGCCTAGTCAGGAAGAAAGGTTAGAGACTCTGAGGGAAGAATGAGGCCTCTGGTTCATAACACAGCTACTTTCTGCACAGCGGAGGGAAATACAATTAATCTTTTCAGCCAAGACCCAGTTTGCATTGCCAGAGTTCCTGCAATTTATAAAGAAGTGCAAGTTCCCAGCCATTTATAAATAGATGCAAAATAGCTGAGAGACTGAACAGAGTTAGCATCTGATCTCCCAGAAGGCTGTGCTTCTGGAGTTTTCCATGGAGACATTACATTTCTCTCTACAGCCACCATCCCTGTGATCAAACGTCATCTCCAAGGAAGAAGATTATTTTGATCCTATCACATGTATCGCAGGAGTCATTCAATTTGGCTTGATTAATAACCTAAGTGCAGAGGAACTGACATTCACCTTATAGTTTGCTCTGATGCATGTTTTTCTATGAAACCTGAGAAGGGAGATTTAACAGCCTCTTGAGGTTAGGCGGCCTCACCCTCACACTTCACCTGCAGTTTCTCTAGTTTTGGGGGATGCCCTCCTCTCAAACAGATTACAAGTCTTCATCAGGTCAAAATTAGCTCCATAAAAGGTGAGGTCGTTAATAATTCTGTTTTAACTAGGACATTTGCTAAGCCTAGCTTATATTACCAATGTTTCCAATTCTATTCTAGCAACAACGAGGACAGGGTGCTACTGAACTTATGCAAATAAGTCTAGTGTCATAACTAAAGGAATATTCCAGATGGCATTAGTAATTTGGGGGAAGACAAAGGTCACTGTTGCATCTCACATAGGTGTTCTCTTATCTACTCCCATCATCACAAGTGTCCAGGCACCCTCCACATGTCTCCCTGGAAATGGGAGAGAGCTCAGATTCCTGTGAAGCACATTGTGTCCCCTCCATTGTGGACATGGTGCAAATGGGACCAACCAGAGATGGGATCCAATGTGGTATGTTACCTTACGTCAACAATAATGACAATGCCAGCTCACATTTTTTAGTATTTATTGATTCACAGCAAGTTTTCTAAGCAAATTCCACCAACACAAGAAATCTAATAGGTACTTTTTTTCATTTTTTTAGTTTAAGAACATAGGGGAAGGGAGGAGGATCTCTAGTACTTGACCTTTAACACTACAGGGTCACTTTCAGCGGAGCTGATGGGGTTGGAGATTTTACACTGGTAGTTCCCTGCATCCTCTCTCCTGACAGGGTTTATGGTGAGGATTCTATCATCCTGGGACAACGTCATCCTCCAGTTGAGCTGCAGCCTGGTACCATTGAATAACCAGTAGGTGGACCTCATATTTGAGCAGCAAGTCATCTCCACCGCATCCTCATTCTCTTTGACTGTGGTGCTGCTGGCTAGGAGTATGGGCTCACTCAATTGCGCTGTGAAGAAATAGAGGGTGAGAATGATTGAGTGTGGGCTTCAGACCTGGGGCCATGCTCCTGCCTCAAATATCTAAGCCCTGACTCTGATTGTTATGAGGGTAATTTGGTTCCACAATAAAAATTAATTAATTCTAAATTTGCCATCACTCCCCAGACCAAATCTACCCCTCTGAACTGGAGAGCCCGAAGAAGGAAGGATATGAGCCATTGATTGCTCTAGTGATCCAAAAACATCTAATAAGGCCACTGGGATTGGAGGAAAAGATGGGGCTATGACTGCAGATAGACCTCAAGTGACTCAGAGCAATTTCTCATGGTCTGTGTGACTCTGCTTAGGGACTATTTATCCTTGTGCCTCACTTTCCCCTCAGTGAAGTAAAATGAATATTTGACTGCCAGGCTGACAAAGTACTACTCATAAAATATTCACAGTATAGGACATAAATTTTGGGAAGGAAAACTGCTCAAATGAGAGGCATTTGTTATTGATGGACTTCACGAGAAAATCTCCTGGGCTGCCAGGAGAATCTTTACTCCTGCTCCTCCCTTGGGACACTAACCTTTCTCTGGAATCTCCTAAGTCACCCAGAACAGTCAGCTAATAATCTATGGAGCTTGCCCAGTTGTACTCTCCACACACAGTCTCAGGTGAAGGACCATGCTCCATCTCTGCGCTGACGTGGCTCTTAGGTTTGAGCCCCAACTGGTGACCAGCTCAAGAGCCTTGTGCCTCTGGCACATGGGAAACTGTTGCTCTCACTCAGCCCTTCCCAGGAGGCAAAACCCAACCAGAAACAGGCTCCCCAGGTCCTCTGGAGTCAGGACATTGTGACTTGGGCCTGGAGAGTGGCTGCCCAAGCTGAGCTTCTCTGTGAAGAACCCAGGGAGCCCCTCAGGCCAGGTTCTTACAGAGCCATGCAGGGTCTATCTCAGGGACATAATTGAGGAAAGGGGCCCAGGGACCTGGACTGATACTGGTCTCCCCATGCTGACTCACACCCATCAAATTGGTCCTTCTCTCTGTGGCGAATGTCTGTGGGGCTGGAATCTGGGAAGGGAACTCTAACCTTAGGAAGTTTGTCTCCACTGTGTGTGTCCTGCACTAAATGCCCAAACCCAGCTTGGGACATGATGCAGAGGCAGATGGAGGGGAGTCCAGGGCTGGCAGTCCTGTGTGTGAAGTAGAATTCACCCCACCCGACACATAGAGGTCAGAGATCAATCACTCACTGTAGACGCTGAGAGATACCAATCCATATGCTTTTTGGTTATTTTGAAGGTGAGCTACTACCCTGTAGAGTCCTTCATCGCCAGTAGTGAGGTTTCTTATGAGCAGGGATCCATCAAGGTTTGCTGACTCTCGACCACTGTATCCGGGCCCTTTTAGATATTCATCTAAACCCAATATATATATACCAATTAAATTAGAGAACTCCGTCTCTGTTCCCCTGTACCACATAAAGGCTGTACTATCGCGAGGACTATTGCGGATAGGTAGAATCACATCCTGCCCTTCAGCAGCACCAGTCGAGACAAAAGCAATTTTCGCAGTGGTGGGTGGGATCCAGATGGGAAGACAAGAAGGGAAGACTAGAAAGGAAGAGAGAAATTGATCAGTATTTTGATCTAAGCATTGGGATGGAGAGATGAGGCATTTCTCTTCAACTCTCAGCCTTGGTCTGTGTGTGAGTTCGTGTGTGCATCTCCTTGGTCGAGGTCAGCAACATGGCCACCATTGCTTCAGCACCTCAGAACCTATGCTTTCTGTTTTGAATTCTCTTTCCCAGCTGTCTGTGTGCTGTCCTCCTTACTACCCTCAGAACCCTGTTGACACTCAGTGGCCTTCTTGGAAGATCTTCCTTGGCCACGTCCTCTAAAGACGCTCTATCTTCACTCTCTGACCTTTCCCCGCTCTGTCGCTTTTTGGACACTTGTGGGTACCTGATATCTACAAGTAGATCTCTTCTTCTCTATTTTCTCCCCATATAGTGTGAGCTGCAAGTGGGCAAGGGATTTTGGATCTTGTGACCCCTCAGTGACTGCAATAGGCTGCAAACACCTGTGGGTGCATGAATGAGTGTTTGCAGGCTTGACCATGTCCCATTTCATATTTTCCCATATTTGTAGTTGGTGGGGACAATGTTTAGCACCCCTGGTTAAAATGTTCCTGCTATCACCTGAAATAAATTGTTATTACTGTGGTCAGTTGTCAAAATTCAATACTCTGTGATGAATAACTTAGCAAATGAACCGCAATTGAGGTTTTCCTGCCCCTCACCACTTTCAAATCGTGATATTTTGCTGTTGCTGAGCACCCTCTCTCATCCTATTCTGTGCCCCTGTGCTTCCACTCAGGTCCAAAGAGAAGCCCTTCCTCCCCTTCCAGAGTGCTGTTCTCCCCAGGGGATCTTGGCCACTCTCCGACTCCCAACCTCCCTTCCATTCCCAGGGATTATCCCCTCCTTACCAGCCAGCAGGAGCCCCAGCCAGGGGATAAGTCCTCTGTGGGCAGAGGCTGCAGGGAACTCCATGGTGACTGCTGCCTGCTCTGACCCTTCCTCTGAGAGAAGAGCTCGAGGTCCAGTAAGGCTCCCAGGCACCTCTGTCCAGACTGGTGGGATGTGCAGTCCCTCCTTCCTGTGTGCTGAGCCTCCTCCTGGAGCAAGATAACCTCCCTGGTCATGTGGGCCAGGGCGTGGTCAGGGCCCAGGACCTCCCTTTTCCTCCCCTCATTTTTGCCAACCCTGTTGCCCCGTTCAGTTTACCTTTTTTCTGTATTTTGGTTTCCTGGAAACTGCTGAAGTCTTTGACAACACACACACACATACAAACACAAACACACACACATGGACAGACACATGCCCAGTAAAGCACTTCCCTAAGGCGTCTAGTTCCTGGTCATTCTCCGCAGCTCCCTGTCAGTGCATATTTGACTTTTCCCTACAGAGCAAGAGGTCTGCCCCCCCCACAGGAATATTGTCACAGGGAAGCCCTGGATCTACATTGGATCTCCTGTGAAACTTTGTAAGGATTGGGATGCCCAGGTGACATTTTAGAAAGGCTTCTTCAGCAGCTGCACAGCTTGCATGGATGCCAGGATGAAACCCTATGATGTGAGGGTGGGGAGCCCTGCCCCTCTCCCGTGCACAGGACGTGTCTCCAGATCCTCTTAAAATGCAGATTCTGACTCAGCAAGTGTGCAGTGGACCAGAGACTGTGCATCTGACAAGCTCTCAAGAGAGGTGGGTCTTATTGGCCTGTGGAGCCCACTTGCAATAGCAAAGCTGAGGGGGGCACATGTCCTCCTGAGAGGATGACCCCTCACCCCAGCATTGGCCCCTGCTTCATCTTGGTCTTAGGTCTGCCAGCACCACACAGAGAGCCCCACAGGCCACAAACTGGGTATTGTTTCTGGTTGTGATACAGAAACTCAGCTGGGCACTGGGTCTTCCCTGTGTTCTCAAATGTGCTGGGAAGATGGGATTTCCTTCCAGCAGGAAGACCACAGAGGTGACTATCAGTGAGGAGGGGTCAAGCTAGGTGATGACTGCAGATGGACCCTCCCTCTATCTCAGGTTGTCACCAGCCTGGCCATTGTTTCCAGAGACAGAGTCCACATCACCATGGGTATCCAGGAGGACATGCAGTTTCCAGGTGTGAAGGGTAAGGTGTGAAGCAAGGACTATGGTGTGAGCTCAGGTGGCTGTGGCCTCCATGGTCCTTGGGAAATATTTTCATGGATACCCTCCATCTCTTTGTTGGTTGACCCTGTCCATGTCCTCCATGACTATTCGGGCAGCCTCTGTCCTCTACCTGGGGGACTTTTTTGAGGTCACCTCGTCTTGCCCATGTGTGGTTCCAGTTATGATTTGGGGAGCGACATAGAGATTCCTGATAAAGCAGCTGCCCCTAGACCTTCTCAAGGTAAGAAATGTCCAAACCTGTAGAGGATTGTTTTGAGTATTTCAGCTGAATTGATGTCATATGACTGCAAGCAAGATCTCAAATCCTGAGAAGAACAGCAGTTTTGTCACTTATTTTATACATTATAATCAAAGGAGAAGATGAAAAAGTTGCATGAAATCTATTGGAAAGCGAGAGAAATGATAGCAGGGAGATTTCTAAAAATACATTAAAAGCAAAATGGAGAAACACGTATTATTTTTACATTGGAGGGTCCAGGATAGTTAACATTTATACCAGGTACAGAGGCTTGCCAGGAACCAGGCAACAAGAGCGCTATGGGTTCTTGTATTGTGGCACTACAGACTCTGCCTTCAATGGGTCTAGCAAAGAAAATTTGCTAGAGGAATGTGATGTCAAAAGTATGTTATCCATGATGCATAAGAACAGGGAAAGGGCTCACTTAACGTAAAGTCTGACATTTGCTAAGGAAGCTGTGGGCCTGTGACATGACTACCTGCCATCACCTGCCCCGTTAGGCATTTGTGATCAGACCACACTGTGCATCACTGAGCTTGTCAGGCATGCAATGGGGCCCACTGGGCTTATCAGGTTTTTCACACAGCCCCTTTTTCATTCACAGTTTCAGGAAAGAGCAGGTGGGACAGCACAGGCAGGACGGAGGGACCTAGAAAAATCTATTGGATTTTCAGGGCATGGAAATTGGTCTCCTTCTTCACCTCCTTAGCCAAAGCCCAGATCAAGTGTGGATTTCCTGTGTTTTGTAAGTGCGTGTCAATATCGCCCCATAGAAAGCAAAGGGAGACCTGCAGGCAATGTCAGGTACTGCACTAGGAATGCTGACCAGGATCCAGAAGGTGGGAGCTCACTGTGAGCCCTGGACAGAGGTGAGCTTTGACCTTTAGATTAAGAACCCAACATCCAGGGCCCGGTCCCTGTGTGTCTCATACCTCCTGACTGCATCCTAGGACATGCTGGGGCCAGTGAGAAGCCTGGCTGTGTCCAGAGTATTATAAAACCATTGTCCAGAAAGCTGCTCCCTCTGGTGGATTTGCTGTTTCAGGAGGATGTGCTTTCTGGGTTTTCAAACCCAGGGTATGGTGATGGCTCTTTTGGGAGAGGGTGCTGGCCTGGATGGTTGATCCCAAAAATGCCCTCTGAGTTTCCCATCACAGCATTGGGATATTGCATACAGTCATCTGTGTCCCTGTCTGTCATCTGCTCTAGGCCTCCCGACAGGGCCCAGATTCTGGAGGAGCTCCACATGGAGTGTCAATCAGGGGACTCAGTAGGTTCCTCTGTTAGGGGAGGTGAGACCCCCGTGGGACCATTAGCACCTCTCAGATGGAAGCAACCCCAGATCCTGGGTTCTCCTTTCCCATCCTGCTGAGGAAGTTCCCCTTGTTCCCCAGGACACCCTGGGCTGGTGAGATGTCTTTAGGGGCCACAAGCAGCTGTATCCACATCTGAGATCTGGGGGATGGGAGTCATCCCCTAATTTCCTTGAGGTGAGGGTGAGCACCCTCCTGCCTTGGTAGAAACTCTACCTGGGATGGAGAATCCAGAATGTCTGGCAGGTCAGGGATCTGTGATAAAAGGAAGAACATGGGTTGCTTTCCAGACCCTGAAGAGATGAGTGTGGGGAGGGTTGTGATTTCCAGGCAAAGAACTCAGAGCGGTCTGACCCCTCACTGTTAGGAGGATCCTGTCCCCCTTTCCTGACTGTAAGTGGGATAACAGCTGACTTGGGACATCCCCGTGTAAAAAGGACTGTGGCTTCCTCCCAGGATGACACCAAGCCTTTGGATGGATAAGGAACATGATCTGACTGCACGTGTCACACAGGGTGACAGGCTTCCATTATATGGTTTCCCTCATCCATTTAATGAGTGTTTACTGAATATCTGTGGTGATTCAAGTCAGTGCTGGTCCCTGGGAATGCCACAGAGAGCAGGAAATACATGGGCCCTGCAGTTGTGGAGTTTAACTTGTAAGGAGAGACAGGGTCTCAGATAAACGTTCCATAAACATTTATGTAGAAAAGTCTTTCACACAAAGAATTACATGCTTGTAAAATTATTAAAAGGCTAGAGAAATGGAAGTTAAAGAGTTGGCACTGGAAGTCAGATTTTAAGGCCGTGCTGGCACAGCCCCCTTCCACAGGTAAAGAATGAGCTGTGTCTGCCAGAGGCCACCCATTAGTCAACACAATAGCAGAAATAAGATGCCCATCTCCTTTCCAGCTTTCAAATTACACACAAGTGCATCTCAAAGGCTGAGTTTATTTAACATCTGGACTCTTAATCACAAGGAGTAGGGGAATGGAGTATTTAACCTTTCAGTCTACCTGATATAGGAGGGAACATGGAAAGGGGTGGAATATAAATGCCATGTGCCAATACATGGCATGTCTGAGTCCACATGCAGGCTGTGGGACTCTAGGCAACTGATCCCACCTCAAAAAAGTTCGGTCTCCCTATGTGATATCATAGGAAGGTATTTGTTGTTATTTCCTAGTTCTTAGAAATGAGCAACAAAAATACTTTGAATTTTATGATTTATAAGGGTGATAAGAGTGTCTTTTGTGGTGAGGAAGAAACTCTAACAGACCTGTGGATAGATACAAGGTAAGGGCAGGTCACCATAAAGACAAACCCTTGCTTAGAAGCAGGGATTGCCCTGAAGAGATGAGGGTTCATAAAGTGTGTAGGAATTTTTGGGAGCCTATGTAATAAGTGTTTAAATCTATAGATAATTTTTATGGGTTTACTTGAGCCAAATTGATGAGAATTGCTAGAAAGCCAAAGCTCAATGGACTGAGAAAATCCTTCAGAAAATTGGACTTCTACTTTTTATTTTATACATTACAATCAAGGCAGAAGGTGTAAGGGGTTACAAGAAATCCATTGGTGAACTATTTGAAGGCAGGAGAAAGCAAAGTGGGGAAATCTCTGAGATTGGATAAACAGTAAACCAAGTAGACACATACTAATTTTTCATGAATGGGTGCTGAATAGTTAACAGTTAACAATTAACATGATGACAATAACAATGAGGGGATCTGCGGTGCAGTAGGAAGTCTGGAAATAAAGAAATTACACAAACATTCCATAGGTATGCTACTGTACACAGGCTCCGTTAAACTAAAGATTGGCCTTTGTTAGGGAGGAGGTTGGCCTAAGATATGACTATCCACCATGGCTCACTTTTCTTTAGAACATTTTCATTTCAGATCATCCTATGTAGTTACTGTAGATCTCTGAGTTTGTAAGCCCCAACGCAGGCGTCCCCTGAGCTTGTCAACTTGAGTATGAAGACCTTTTATGTCAACACTTTCAAATTATGGTCATAAGTCAATCTAAAGGATGCATTAATGACCAACGTTTGGATTGGATAATGTGCTCCCACAGTGCTAAGAAGGCTAATTCCAAAGAAGCCTTAGTGTAAACATTTGTCTTGCTGAACAACGGACCATTGGGGATGGGCCAAGACTACAACCTTGGATGGAAGTCAAGGCTGAATTTTCTCAAAAGTGAAAAGCAGGTAAATGGGAGGCAGGCAGGTTCCATGGGCCTTCACTAAGAAAAACAGTCTGGATTATTTCTAACCTATAATCCAAGTTTTGCTATCTGACTCAATTCTCTGTATTTTGCCTCTACTATGACATTTACTCATAGTTTTAGGGCAACCTATACATCTCTTCAATTATTATCATCTGACCAAGAGATGGGTTGCCATTTACTATGGCCCCTATATTTCCCATTGGAAACACTCAATAATAACTATTCATTATTAATCTGATTCTTGCTAGTTTTGTATTTAAAAGCTATAACCTTAAGGTTTATGCAGAAACAAGGACATAAGAATACAATGCTATAAATTACAATTTCCATCTAAACATTCCAAAGTCAAGGAAGACAGTAAGTTTAATCAGTAAATTTCCTATGTCTCAACAACTGTTACACAGGGCATTGTTTGTAAAGCGTCTATTTTAATTAATATAGTTAGTAATCCTTGCTAGGTTAAAGTGTAATCATATTCCCATAATCAGGTTCTAGCATTCATACAAAAAATATCTTCCTCAACATTTCTTCTCTACTAACTTTCTACATCTACCCTTGTTCTTCTTGGTTTATCGCTTTTTAGTCATTCAAAAATAACCAACTTCTGGAAACATGCTCATGTCACTAATCATCTGAGAAATGCAAATCAAAATGACTATGAAGTACCATCTCACACTCTCAGAATGACTATCATCAACAAATCAACAAATGACAAATGCTGACAAGGATGTGAAGAAAAAGGAACCCTCATGCACTGCTGGTGGGAATGCAGACTGGTGCAGCCACTGTGGAAAACAGTATGGAGTTTCCTCAAAAAAATTAAAAATGGAACTTCCATTTGACCCAGTAATTCCACTTCTAGGAATATATCCCAAGAAACTAGAAACACCAATCAGAAAGGATATATGCACCCCTATATTCATAGCAGCACAATTTACAGTAGCTAAGATCTGGAAACTGCCTAAGTGCCCATCAGCAGATAAGTAAATTAGAAAACTGTGGTACATCTACACAATGGAATACTACGCTGCTGTAAGAAAAAAAGAATTATTACCATTTGCAACAGCAGGGATGGAACTGGAGAACATTATGCTAAGTGAAATAAGCCAGTCAGAGAAAGATAAATATCACATGACCTCACTTATTTTTGGAATATAATGAACAACAAACTCCTGAACAAAAATAGAACCAGAGACAGAGAAGCATGTCTAACCGATGAAGGAAGACTGGGAATGAGAGAGTAGGAGATCAACAAAAGGACTTGTATGTATACATATGAGTATAACCAATGGACCCAGACAGTAGGTGGGGTGAGGGCATGTGCTGGTGTGTGGAAGTGGCCAGGTAGAGGTCAATGGGAGGAAAAGAAAAATCATGTAATACTTTAAACATTAAAAAGTTTAAATTTCTTTAAAAGCATAAAAATGATTTTAATATTGAAAAAAATAAAATAATAATCAACTTGCCCAGCCAGTGTGGATGAGTGGTTGTACATCAACCCATGAACCAGGATGTCACCGTTCAATTCCCATTCAGGGCACATGCCTAGGTTTCAGGCTCCATCCCCCACAGGGGACATGCAGGAGGCAGCCAATCTATGAATGATTCTCTCTCATCATTGATGATTCTCTCTATATATCCCTCTCCCTTCCTCTCTCTGAAATCAATAAAAACATTTTTTTTAAAATAACCAACTGATTAGGAAAAACTACTCACTTTTAAATTCTCTTAAAAACAAACACTTTACATTTCTTTCCTTTGCTATAGCATTCTTTCTAAATTCAAAATGTTACCAGAAAGGGAGCCAGGTCCTGAATGGATTTGCTTAAGGCCAGCCTACAGTGTGTGAGTTCTTGACTTGGTGCAAGAAACATTTCACAACATGAGTTCAGGTGATTTAGAAAATATGTTTTTAAAGCTTGGAACAGTGAAACAAGGAAAGGCTGAGGATAGAGGCGGTAGGGGATAGACTAGGCAGGGCTGTTTGGGCTCTCTAGAAACATGGGAATGAAGTGACTCTGGGTGAGGCTGCTGTCAGCTCACGGGCAAAAAAGTTTGGGGGACAGGTCAATGGGATTAGTCCAGGACAAGCTGCTGCTGCTCATTGCTCCCCTGGTTGCAATCTGAATGGAAACCTCATAAAGATTAAAAGGAAAAAAAAAATCACTCAAAAAGAAGATGGGGCCGGGGGCGGGGGAGGGGGGTCTGTTCCACAAGGAGGGCCCAGGCTGTCTTTTCTGTCTTGAGCTATTTTATTTACTTTCCGAAGGTGGGGATTTAGCGGGGGACTCAGGGGAGATTTCAGTAGGATTTTCATCAGCTTTCCCAGGTGTCCCTTTTAAGGGTCATGGTCTCTAATAATGGGTCAGTGCCAGGGCAGGCAGTCCAAACCTCATTATCAGCAACATTACAGGGAAGGAAAGTCCTCCCTGGGGCCAGTTTTGCCCATTACTAGGCACCCAGGGATTTGCACCCTGATGGCCTTCTGTATCTGGCTGTAATTTGCTTGGCCAGTTTGTTTAACTACCTGTCTCAGTTGCCTAATTACACTTGACAAGGAATTTTCCTAGCTTCTTACTATCCTGTCTCAAAAAGAGAAAACATAAAATTATTATTAATAATACAAAAGGTATCATATAAACCTTTAGTCATTATTAAAAATTGGGCTATATATACAATGTTGAAAAAAAGTTCAAAGAACAAGTTTAATTATTATTATCACTAGTATTCACAGACAGGTAAAGAAAATCAATTTGTAGTTATACGGGCCTTGTCAGTGTATTGGGATAGCTGTTGATCTCTGAGGTCAATGACCTCTCATTCTCAAGAAGTCTTTGTTCACTATATGTGGAGGCCAGTGTCAGACACAGGGGCAGATGTCCATTTCGGGTTGGGTACCTGATAGGGTCCCTTCAAACAATGTTGGAGAGTCTTTCATTGATGCCTTTTCCAATTGACAAAGTAAGTCATGGTCTTTGAAGTCTTCATGTGCTGAGTGCACTCCTGTAAAATAAATATCACTACTTTATCTGTCCGTATAAGCTGGTTAATAAGTTCCTTATAATAATGCAGAATGTCTCCTTTTTGTAAGGTTGGTTCACATGTCCCTTCATCTAGATACATGGGGTGACTCATGACTATTTAATGAGGAGAAAAGCTATGTGTTTACCAAAAAAGGAGATTCCAGGTTGAGAAGAACCATAAGGAGGGCTTTAGGCCAAGGGAGATTAAAAGCTTCTGAAAATTTACCTAGTTGAGTTTTAATTATATCATTTGTATATCACACCAATCCAGAGAACTGGCATTATAGGTACAATAAAAAGACTAGTAGAATAGGCCAAACATTAGAAATGAATTGTATTTTTTGAACAGTGAAATGTGTCCCTCAGTCACTGTAACTCATAGGAAATTCCCCAATAGGCATTAGGTTTCCCCAATAATCATTTACCTTTCTAACTGTTGCACTCCTTCAAGTGAATGCCTCAACCTAGTGAGAATAACATACAAATCATAACTAACACCTATTTGTATTCCTGACATGGTATCACTTGGATAAAACTCCATTACCATCTTTAAAATGGATCTAAAAGAAGTAGGAAATGACCTTGGGGTTCATGGAATGATTTTCCAGGGTTATATTTACACAGTAGAACATCTGCTACACAGTTTGCAATCTATAGAAGGAAAAGCAGTGACATGGAATCCAGTGGTCAAAGATTGGAGAGGTAGAAGAAAAAACAGCAAGGCATAGAGAGAATCTCTGGGATTAGATAAAAAGTAAAGCCAATCAATGCATACTTCTTTTATATTGGTTGGTATAAGATAGTTAACAGTAAACAATTAGCATGATAACAATAACATGAAGGGGCCTTGTGCTTTCTGCTCTGGGGTTGTGAGGGGTTTGGAAAAAAGAAAATCACCCTGACATTCGAAAGGTATGTTATTGTAGATGCCAAAACTCATGGATGGGCTCAGTTAATGTAAAGACTGACCTTTGTCAGGAAAGATACCAGCCTAGAACATGACTACCCACCATGACTCACTTTAAGTTAGAAGGTTTTATTTTCAGACCATCCTGTGGGGTTACTTAAGGTTTCTGAGTTTGTATGGCCGCCACACAGGCCTTTCCTAAGCTTATTAGGTTGAGTATGTGGCCCCTTTTTCATTCACACAGCCCAACCCCTTAACCTTTTGGGAGGAGAGAGGAGCTAGAGATCATTACCAATGGCTGATTATTTAAGCAATTATGACAACATAAGGATACTTCCAATAAAAACCCTAAACACTGGGTTCAGAAAACTTTGTGTTGATGCTGGAAGGCTGAGCACTCAGGGAAAAAGTTGAATTTTCACACCTCTCCCTATGCCTTGATCTGCCAGTCTCTCCCATTCAGATATTCCTAAAGTGTAGACTTAGAATGAACCAGTAATAGTAAGTAAAGTCTTTTCCTGAGTATTGTGTGGGCTTTTTCTCTTTTTTTTTTTTTGATAATTATAAAGAATGAGGGGTCATGTGAACCTCCAAACCTGGAGTTAACCAGGCCAAAATGTGAGTTACCTAGACATCCCATTTGTGATGACGTCTGAAGTTATGTTACTGAGCCTTGAAACTATGGGGTCTGCACCCACATCAGATAGTTAGTATCAGAACTGAAATGATTTGTAGGACACCCCATTGGAGAATTGGTTTTTGATGGGAAAAAACAAAAACAAAACCTTCAGGTCATATAAAAACTACCCGGCAGGGTGATGCTAGAAGTGATTATGATATTGTCAGTGATCAGCCTGTATTAGGTGCTCAGGGAGTTTGAGAAAACTTTTCTTTCACTCCCCTCTCTCACTAAGCCCTCTTTCACCTTCAGAGTCCACCTTCACCATTTTCTTCCTCTTCTCACAGAATGAGGCTGGAGGCAGTGTTTCTGATCCCAGGAGCAGTGGAGGTACACGCCTGTAAGTCTATTCATATTGTTGTCCACCCTGAGGTGGGATCTGTTCGCCTAATTCCTAGGCAGCCAGTAAACTGACATCAGGTTGCAGTGAAAGGAAAGAAAGTATATATTTCAAAGGTACAAATGAAGGGCAATGGGGCAGCTGATGCTCAAAGACCAGAACTCAAAGTGGATTCTATTTAGGGACTTTTAAGAGGAAAAAGTCATGACATGGGGTCCAGAGTCATGGGTTTTCAAGATTGGTCAGTTATGCTGTAAGTACCCATAATGTGACTTATTTCTCCCTGGCACCATCCTGGCTAGGGTCTTTGGTTATTGGGGCCTAGAGGTCTTCCGTCATGCAGACAGCCCAATGTTCTGAAACCCATTTTGGGGTTGGGTGGGTTATGTTACCTTAAGAGCAGAAAACATCTATCCATCTTGTGCTTAGCAGACAACATCTTTCTCTTATCTCGAGGAATATATATTCTGCAACTTGTTTCACTGACTAGTTTCCAGACTCCAGGCCGCATCTGCATTCTTTCCCATCATACCTGCTGGTTATATTTTCTATTTATGCTTTAACTAGAAATCATAATATCCAGACATGGGAACAAAAGGTAATCTTCCTCTCATCTTTTAAATTCTTCTATATGAGTTAAAAATCAAATTAACAGAGACAGATTAACAGGAAACAATGTACAAAGTCTGATATATGAACAAATATACTGGAGCTATAAGAATAGAGACCAACGGAAGCATTGAGTAGTGGAGGCTTATATGACATTCTGAAGCTAAGGGGGAAAGTGGTGTGTGGTTTGAGGCTTCAAAAGGCAGGAACATTGGCATGGAGATGCCAAAGCAAATGTGAATATTCCCCCTGGAGCTGGTCCTCCATCTATACACATTCTAGGCAGTTTAGTGGGAAGGTCCAAGGCTTATTTCTTAAAGCTTTTTCGCCCCAATAAGTATATCAAAATCAATACCCTAAAAGGCACATCTGGGGTAAACACTCGGGTTCCCTTGACAGCAGAATCCTGACTCTAAGTAATGTTTAAAAGTTTAACTAAAAGCTCAAATCTAGTTACCTAGTCATTGAGTACCTAACTAATTACCAAAACAAAACAAAACATAAAAATACTGCAACCTTGCTCTTTCAGTCTAAATATGTCCACTTCTGACTTCTCATTAGAAACAAAAAGTAAAAGATACATTGGAATCTGCTAATAAAAAATTTCTTCATTCCTGGAGAGCACCTTGACACACTCACATCATCCATAGCTGTTCAGGAAGAACTAGGGTCCTGAGACCCTGACTCATGTCTCAGATTAGTGTTCACGCCATCACTACTCACTGCTTAAGCAGTTCCTTCGTTGTTTTTGTACATGTCCCTAATTTTGACTAGTATGTGAGCTTCTTGCCTGCCTGGAGGACTCCTGTCACATCTCTATTGTTGAGGAATTGGGGGAAGGACTCTTGCCAAGGGTTGCCAGCTAGGCTTCAATATCACCAGGCACTTTCATGTTTAACTTAATTTATTTCCAAAATGTGTACAGCATGAATGCTGGAGAAAGGTCCTGATGTGATTTACAAAAACAAATGGGTTCATAAGGGCCCCTGCAGGCATGGTAACTTTATGGCATCTCTGTATTTTTTCAGCCACTAAGAGATATTGTGTATGAGTGTCCAGGATAGGATCTGATTATTCATTTGTTGATTCTTGGAATATGTAATGTATTCCTATAATGTACCTACCCATTATTATCCAGGGCCCTAAAAACACGAGAGTGGATGAGAGAGACAACCTGGACATTAGTGCTGATGTCCAACTATTTATTTTTTATGACTTTCTAATAAATCTTTATTGTTCAGATTATTACAATTTTCCTCTCTTTTCTTCCATAGCTCCCTTCCACCCGGTTCCAACCCCACCCTCTGCCCTTATCCCCCCGCCCCCTCCAACTGTCCTCATGCATAGGTGTACGATTTTTGCCCATTCTCTTCCCGCACCCCCACAACACTTTCCCCCCAAGAATTGTCAGTCCACTCCCTTCCTATGCTGGATTCTATTTTTTTCACCAGTTTATTCTGTTCATCAGATTTTTTATTTACTTGATTTTTAGATTCACTTGTTGATAGATATGTATTTGTTGTTTATAATTTTTATCTTTACCTTTTTCTTCTTCCTCTTCTTCTTAAAGAATACCTTTCAGCATTTCATATAATACTGGTTTGGCGGTGAGGAACTCCTTTAGTTTTTTCTTATCTGTGAAGCTCTTTGTCTGACCTTCAATTGCAAATGATAGCTTTGCTGTGTAGAGTAATCTTGGTTGTAGGTTCTTGCTATTAATCACTTATATTTCTTGCCACACCCATCTGGCTTGCATAGTTTCTGTTGAGAAATCAGCTGGCAGTCTTATGCGTGCTCCCTTGTAGGTAACTAACTGTTTTTCTCTTGTTGTGTAAAATATTCTCTCTTTGTCTTTTGCTCTTGGCATTTCAATATGATGTGTCTTGGTGTGGTCCTCTTTTGATTCCTTTTGTTTAGGGTTCTCTGCGCTTCCTGGACTTGTAAGTCTATTTCTTTCACCAGGTCGGGGAATATTTTGGTCATTATATCTTCAAATAGGTTTTCAGTATCTTGCTCTCTCTCTTCTTCTGGCACCCCCATAATTCGGATGGTGGTATGCTTGAAGTTGTCCCAGAGGCTCCTTACACTATCTTCCTATTTTTGGATTCTTATTTCTTTTTGCATTTCCAGTTGGGTGTCTTTTGCTTCTTTGTATTTCAAATATTTGACTTGATTCTTGCATTCCTCTAGTCTGCTGTTAAATCTCTGTATGATATTTTTTATTTCAGTCAGTGGATGCTTAATTTGTAATTGGTCTTTTTTCTACTCCCCGAGGGTCTTGCTAAATTTATCGGCCTTTACTAGACAATTCTTAAAAAACATAATAACCGTGGTTTTGAACTCTATATCCAGTTGTTTGCTTTCCTCCGTTTCTTTCATTTGTGATCTGTTTTTTTGTCTCTGCATTTTGTCTGCTTTCCTGAGTTGATAGAGTGGCTTTGTGTGCTATTTGTCCTATAGGGCCCAGAGACTCAGCCTCCCCAGTTACCTGAGGTGGACACTCTTGGTGCACCCATTTGTGGGCTGTGTGCACAGTCTCGTTGTAGTTAAGTTTTTATTGTTTTTAGTATCTCTGGGAGGAATTGACCTCCAGGACAATTGGCTATGAGGATCAGCTGTGTCTATGCTAGACAAGTTCTTTGCTGGAGACACCCTTATGAGACAAGACTTGCAAAAGCCTCTGTGCTCAGCTTGGATGGGGCGGAGTCTCAGGGCGGAGTCTCAGGGTGGAGAAGACAGCATTGGTTTCCCTCTCAGCCCTGCCCGAAGAGGCCCCTGAGTCTTAGTGTCCCAAAGTAATCGGTAATCACTGCAAGTTCCTCTGAGAGAATGCCACCTTCCAATATCGTCTACTGCCAGACAGTGCAGTTTCTCCCCAAATGAGCCTGGATCCCCAGATTCTTGCCTGGAGCTGGAGTTCAGCAAAGTCAGGAGCATTTGTCTCCTTCCCGCTTGAGAAAGCCAGCCAGGTATTGAGTTGCCCACCTTCTCTGTGCGTACGCGTCTCATTACCTCTGCCTTGCAGCTCCTCTGAGTCTCAGTGTGCTTTTCTCTTTCCTTCTAGTTGTAAAATTTCCATAGAGCAGGCTTTCTTGTGGTTCTGGATGATGTCCACGCTGTGTTTTAGTTGTAGTTTAGAAATTGTTGTGCAAGGCAGCAGTTTAGGTGTGTACCTATGCCATGACCTTGGTTTCACCCGAGGCTCTCAACGATTTATTTGAAAACTAATATCTAAAAGACACTTCAAGATGCCCTAAGATCCTTGATCACCACCAGACATATTACCTCAATGTGCTCCTCCAGAATTTTCCTGAATCTCTTTCTCTGTCTCACACACCCCATATCCTATCTTTCAGCAAATCCTCTTGAATCCATCCTTTCAACAAATACAGAAACTGACCCCTTCTTCCCACACTTGTCTGACCAC
Source organism: Cnephaeus nilssonii (assembly GCF_951640355.1). Classification (NCBI taxonomy): domain Eukaryota; kingdom Metazoa; phylum Chordata; class Mammalia; order Chiroptera; family Vespertilionidae; genus Cnephaeus; species Cnephaeus nilssonii. Next base: position 40,282,739 of record NC_137091.1, read on the forward strand.
CCTCACCTGTCACCTGGATGACTGCACTTGCCTCCTCACTGGGCTCCCTGCCCTCCGCCCAGCAGCCACTCAGATGCTGAGGAAAGTAGGCTAAGGTGAACATCCTGATTCCTTTGTGGAGCGGATTTTTCTGTCTGAATCTATGGCAGGAATGGGTGGGGGAAGGCAGAGAGGGGTCAAAAGTTCTTCCTGAGTTTTGTTTCATAAAAGCGTGAAATAAATATCCAAAAATAGGAATTTCAGAAAGGCTAAATTTTAGATGGCTTCACTAAACACGGATCACTTACTCCCACTGGGGCTCTGAGCGCGCCAGAGGCTCCTCAGATCACTCAGAGGGAAGCCAGACTTCTGGCTATGGCCTCTCCCTCTCTGACTTCATCTCCTCTCATCTCCAGCTCTGTCTCCTCCACCGAGCTTGTCTCGTTTTTGCTGCCCCAACATTTTTAAATAGAAAGAAATAAAAAAAACCCACACATGCCTTCTTTCACTCTATTGTGCTATCACATTATTACTGTTGTTTCTGGGTGGGTTACTGGGCGACTCCCCCAACAGCATGCCATGTCCATGAGGACTGGGATTTTGTCTTTTGTGTCTCACACTGCACCCCAGTGCTTAAAGCAGTGTCAGCAGATGGTGACCAGTAGGTTGGTCTTCTTTGATACATGAATAAAGAAGTTACACATGTGATCATGGTTGAAAGGATGACATATGGAGCGTGATGACCTCACATAACTAGGATTCTGATCTAGACTGAGGGACCAGGGAGACTTTCCTGAAGCGCGGCTGGGAAGTCAGGCCATCTCCTGCTGTGAACCCGACCTCAGAAAAGAGGAAGAAAAGTGGGAAACATTTTTTGGAGGATTGTAGCCACATAAGGAAAGAAATGGGAAAATTTGAAAATATGATAAGGATTGACACGGTAAGATGCAGGTTCTGCTAATTACAGGTAGATGATGTCAAAGTAAAACTTGAGCCACACAAATTTAGGGAGGCAAGAAAGTCCTTATTCAAGACCATGCAATAGGGCAGTGAGATTGACCTCAACAGCAATGAAATAAAAGGATGGGAGATTTTAAGAACAGGAGAAGGAATCACAGGCATCTGTGATTGCTTATTGGGTTGACAAAAAAGATAAATAAAACTCATGTAATCCTTGCAGGAGGGTTTTCATAATTTTTATTATTGTTACATTTAAACCTCACTCAAGGATAAGTTTTTATTGATAAGAAGATAGAGAGAAAGAGAGAGAGAGAGAGAGAGAGAGAGAGAGAGAGAGAGAGTGAATGAGTGAGAGAGAGAGAGGTGAGAAAGAAAATACCAGTTGCCTCTAATAAATGCCTTGACCGAGGATTAAACATGCAAACTTTAGGTGTTCAGGACAAAGGGACAACCAATTTGGCCACACTGGTGAGTATAAGCAGGTTTTTCACATCTTGGTTTCAAATGTTAACACCCAATTTAGGCTCCTACCCTTCCTCAGAGACTGAGACACAGAAAACATGAGAATTAAATTTTAACAGAATGGACCCAAACCCTCTAGGCAGATATTCTATGAATCATATCACTGGCAAGAAGTTGTTTTTTAAAAATGCACTTTTACTGATTTCAGAAAGAGGAAGGGAAAGGGGAGAGACATAGAAACATCAATGATGAAAGAGAATCATTGATTGGCATCTTCCTGCACACCCCTATTGGGGATCAAGCTTGAAACCCAGGCATGTGCCCTGACTGGGAATTGAACTATGACCTCCTGGTTCCTGGGTGGATGCTCAACCACTAAACCACTCCAGCCGGGAGGCAAGAAGCTTTTAAGTAGACTTAGGTATATTTCAAAAGGACAGAGAAAGAATGTGCAATTACAAATTGCAGTTACATTCCTAAAGAAAATGCTCTAAAAAAGTAGAGGTAAGAGGCCTAGTCAGGAAGAAAGGTTAGAGACTCTGAGTGAATACTGAGGCCTCTGGTTCATAACACAGCTACTTTCTGCACAGCGGAGGATAATACAATTAATCTTTTCAGCCAAGACCCAGTTTGCATCTCCACAGTTCCTGCAATTTATAAAGAAGTGCAAGTTCCCAGCCATTTATAAATAGTTGCAAAATAACTGAAAGACTGAATAGAGATAGCATCTGAACTCCCAGAAGGCTGTGCTTCTGGAGTTTTCCATGGAGACATTACATTTCTCTCTATAACCACCTCCCCTATGATCAAAAGGCATCTCCAAGGAAGAAGAGTATTTTGATCCTATCACATGTATCGCAGGTGTCATTCAATTTGGCCTGATTAATGACCTAATTGCAGAGGAACTGCTATTCACCTTCTAGTTTTCTCTGATGCATGTTTTTCTATGAAACCTAAGATGGGAGATTTAACAGCCTCTTGAGGTTAGGCGGCCTCACACTCACACTTCACCTGCAGTTTCTCTAGATTTGGGAGATGCCCTCCTCTCAAAGAGATTACAAGTCTTCATCAGGTCATAATTAGCTCCATAAAAGGTGAGGTCGTTTATAATTCTGTTTGAACTAGACATTTGCTAAGCCTTGCTTATATCAACAACGTTTCCAATTCTATTCTATCAACAAAGAGGACAGGGTGCTACTGAACTTATGCAAATAAGTCTATTGCCATAACCAAAAGAATACTCCAGAGGGCATTAGTAATTTGGGGGAAGACAAAGGTCACTGTTGCATCTCACATAGGTGTTCTCTTGTCTATTCCCATTATCACAAGTGTCCAGGCACCCTCCACATGTCTCCCTGGAAATGGGAGAGAGCTCAGATTCCTGTGAAGCACATGGCGTCCCCTCCATTTTGGACATGGTGCAAATGAGACCACCAGAGATGGGATCCAATGTGGTATGTTACCTTACGTCAACAATAATGACAATGCCAGCTCACATTTATTAGGATTTATTGATTCATAGCAAGTCTTCTACACAATTTCCACCACCACAAGAAACCTAATAGGTACATTATTTTATTTTTTAGTTTAAGAACATAGGGGAAGGGAGGAGGATCTCTAGTACTTGACCTCTAACACTACAGGCGCACTTTCAACAGAGCTGATGGGGTTGGAAATTTTACACTGGTAGTTCCCAGCATCCTCTCTCCTAACAGGGTCTATGGTGAGGGACCTCTTGTCCTGGGACAGCGTCATCCTCCAGTTGAGCTGGAGCCTTTTACCATTGAATAACCAGTAGGTGGACCTCACACTTGAGTAGCAAGTCATCTCCACTGCATCCTCATTCTCTTTGACTGTGGTGCTGCTGGCTAGGAGTATGGGCTCACTCAATTGTGCTGTGAAGAAATAGAGGGTGAGAATGATTGAGTGTGGGCTTCAGACCTGGGGCCATGCTCCCGCCACAAAGATCTAAGCCCTGACTCTGATTGTTATGAGGGTAATTTGGTTCCAAAATAAAAATTAATTAATTCTAAATTTGCCATCACTCCCCAGACCAAATCTACCCCTCTGAACTGGAGAGCCCTAAGAAGGAAGGATATGAGCCATTGATTGCTCTAGTGATCCAAAAACATCTAATAAGGCCACTGGGATTGGAGGAAAAGATGGGGCTATGACTGCAGATAAACCTCAAGTGACTCAGAACAATTTCTCATGGTCTGTGTGACTCTGCTTAGGGACTGTTTCTCCTTGTGCCTCACTTTCCCCTCAGTGAAGTGAAATGAATATTTGACTGCCAGGCTGACAAAGTACTACTCATAAAATATTCACAGTATCTGACATAAATTTTGGGAAGGAAAACTGCTCAAATGAGAGGCATTTGTTATTGATGTACTTCATGATAAAATCTCCTGGGCTGATCCCTGGTGGATGAGCAGCTGCCAGGGGAATCTTTACTCCTGCTCCTCCTTTGAGACACTAACCTTTCTCTGAATTCTCCTAAGTCACCCAGAACAGTCAGCTAATAATCTGTGGAGCTTGTCCAGTTGTGCTCTGCACACACAGTCTCAGGTGAAGGACCATGCTCCATCTCTGCGCTGACGTGGCTCTTAGGTTTGAGCCCCAACTGGTGACCAGCTCAAGAGCCTTGTGCCTCTGGCACATGGGAAACTGTTGCTCTCACTCAGCCAATCCCAGCAGGCAAAACCCAAGTAGACAAAGGCTCCCCAGGGCCTCTGGAGTCAGGACATTGTGACTGGGGCCTGGAGAGGGGCTGCCCAAGCTGAGCTTCTCTGTGAAGAACTCAGGGAGCCCCCCAGGCCAGGTTCTTACAGAGCCATGCAGGGTCTATCTCAGGGAAATGATCAAGGAAAGGGGCCCAAGGACCTGGACTGATACTGGTCTCCCCCTGCTGACTCACACCCATCAAATTGGTCCTTCTCTCTGTGGTGAATGTCTGTGGGGCTGGAATCTGGGAAGGGAACTCTGACCTTAGGAAGTTTGTGTCCACTGTGTCTGTCATGCACTAAATGCCCAAACCCAGCTTGGGACATGATGCAGAGGCAGATGGAGGGGAGTCCAGGGCTAGCAGTCCTGTGTGTGAAGTAGAATTCACCCCACCCGACACATAGAGGTCAGAGATCAATCACTCACTGTAGACGCTGAGAGATACAATTCCAAATGCTCTTTGATAATTTTGAAGGAGAGCTACTACCCGGTAGAGTCCTTCATCGCTAGTAGTGAGGTTTCTTATGACCAGGGATCCATCAAGGTTTGCTGACTCTCGACCACTGTATCCGGGCCCTTTTAGATATTCATCTGAACCCAATACAAATATACCAATTAAATTAGATAACTTCATCTCTGTTCCCCTGTACCACATAAAGGCTGTACTATTGTGAGAACTATTGCGGATAGGTAGAATCACATCCTGCCCTTCAGCAGCACCGGTCGAGACAAAAGCAATTTTCGCAGTGGTGGGTGGGATCCAGATGGGAAGACAAGAAGGGAAGACTAGAAAGGAAGAGAGAAATTGATCAGTATTTTGATCTAGGCATTGGGATGGAGAGATGAGGCATTTCTCTTCAACTCTCAGCCTTGGTCTGTGTGTGAGTTCGTGTGTGCATCTCCTTGGTCGAGGTCAGCAACATGGCCACCATTGCTTCAGCACCTCAGAACCTATGCTTTCTGTTTTGAATTCTCTTTCCCAGCTGTCTGTGTGCTGTCCTCCTTACTACCCTCAGAACCCTGTTGACACTCAGTGGCCTTCTTGGAAGATCTTCCTTGGCCACGTCCTCTAAAGACCCTCTATCTTCACTCTCTGACCTGTCCCCGCTCTGTGCCCTTCAGGGCACTTGTGGGTACCTGATATCACAAGTAGATCTCTTCTTCTCTATTTTCTCCCCATATAGTGTGAGCTACAAGTGGGCAAGGGATTTTGGATCTTGTGACCCCTCAGTGACTGCAATAGGCTTCAAACACCTGTGGGTGTATGAATGAGTGTTCCCAGGCTTGACCATGACCCATATCGTATTTTCCCATATTTGTAGTTGTTGTTGGGGACAATGTTTAGCACCCCTGGTTAAAATGTTCCTGCAATCACCTGAAATAAATTGTTATTACTGTGTTCAGTCGTCAAAATTCAATACTCTGTGATGAATAACTTAGCAAATGAACCGCAATTGAGGTTTCCCTGCCCCTCACCACTTTCAAATCATGAAATTTTGCTGTTGCTGAGCACCCTCTCTCATCCTATTCTGTGCCCCTGTGCTTCCACTCAGGTCCAAAGAGAAGCCCTTCCTCCCTTCCAGAGTGCTGTTCTCCCCAGGAGGTCTTGGCCACTCTCCTACTCTCAACCTCCCTTCCATTCCCAGGGATTATCCCCTCCTTACCAGCCAGCAGGAGCCCCAGCCAGGGAACAAGTCCTCTGTGGGCAGAGGCTGCAGGGAACTCCATGGTGACTGCTGCCTGCTCCGTCCCTTCCTCTGAGACAAGAGCTCGAGGTCCAGTAAGGCTCCCAGGCACCTCTGTCCAGACTGGTGGGATGTTCCGTCCCTCCTTCCTGTGTGCTGAGCCTCCTCCTGGGGAAAGATAACCTCCCTGGTCATGTGGGCCTGGGCGGGGTCAGGCCTCTGGACCTCCCTCTCCCTCCCCTCATTTTTGCCAACCCTGTTGCCCCTTTCAGTTTACCTTTTCTCTGTATTTTGGTTTCCTGGAAACTGCTGAGGCTTTTGACAACACACACACATACAAACACAAACACACACTTGCACAGACACGTGCCCAGTAAAGCACTTGCCTGGGGTGTCCAGTTCCTGGTCATTCTCTACATCTCCCTGTCAGGGCACATTTTACTTTCCCTTCAGTGCAAGAGGTCTGGGCCCCCCTCAGGAATATTGTCACAGGGATGCCCCGGCTCTACATTGGCTCACCTGTGAAACTTTGTAAGGATTGGGATGCCCAGGTGACATTTTTAAAAGGCTTCTTCAGCAGCTGCCCAGCTTGCATGGATGCCAGGATGAGAGCCTATGATGTTAGGGTGGGGAGCCCTGCTCCTCTCCAGAACCTCTGAAAATGCAGATTCTGACTAAGCAAATGTGTAGTGGATCAGAGACTGTGCATCTGATATGCTCTCAAGAGAGTTGGGTCTTACTTGCCTGTGAAGCCCACTTGCAATAGCAAAGCTGAGGGGGCACATGTCCTCCTGAGAGGATGACCCCTCACCCCAGCATTGGCCCCTGCTTCATCTTGGTCTTAGGTCTGCCAGCACCACACAGAGAGCCCCACAGGCCACAAACTGGGGATTGTGTCTGGTTGTGATACAGAACCTCAGTTGGACACTGGGTCTTCCCTGTGTTCTCAAATGTGCTGGGAAGATGGGATTTCCTTCCAGCAGGAAGGCCACAGAGGTAACTAGCAGTGAGAAGGGGTCAAGCTAGGTGATGACTGCAGAGGGACCCTCTCTCTATCTCAGGTTGTCACCATCCTGGCCATTGTTTCCAGAGAAAGAGTCCACATCACCATGGGTATCCAGGAGGACATGCAGTTTCCAGGTATGAAGGGTAAGATATGAAGCAAGGACTATGGTGTGAGCTCAGGTGGCTGTGGCCTCCATGGTCCTTGGGGAATATTTTCATGGATACCCTCCATCTCTTTGTTGATTGACCCTGTCCATGTCCTCCATGACTATTCGGGCAGCCTCTGTCCTCTGCCTGGGGGACTTTTTTGAGGTCACCTCGTCTTGCCCATGTGTGGTTCCAGTTATGATTTGGGGAGCAACATAGAGATTCCTGATAAAGCAGCTGCCCCTAGACCTTCTCAAGGTAAGAAATGTCCAAACCTGTAGAGGATTGTTATGAGTATTTCAGCTGAATTAATGTCATATGACTGCAAGCAAGATCTCAAATCCTGAGAAGAACAGCAGTTTTGTCACTTATTTTATACATTATAATCAAAGGAGAAGATGAAAAAGTTGCATGAAATCTATTGGAAAGTGAGAGAAAGGTTAGGAGGGAGATTTCTAAAAATAAATAAAAAGCAAAATGGAGAAACACGTATTATTTTTACATTGGAGGGTCCAGGATAGTTAACATGTATAGCAGGTACAGAGGCTTGCCAGGAACCAGGCAACAAGAGCGCTCTGGGGTCTTGTATTCTGGCCCCACAAGCTCTGCCTTCAATGGGTCCAGCAAAGAAAATTTGCTAGAGGAATGTGATGTCAAAGGTATGTTATCCAGGATGCATCAGAACAGGGAAAGGGCTCACTTAACGTAAAGTCTGACATTTGCTAAGGAAACTGTGGGCCTGTGACATGACTACCTGCCATCACCTGCCCAGTTAGGCATTTGTGATCAGATCACACTGTGCGTCACTGAGCTTGTCAGGCATGTCATGGGGCCCACTGGGCTTATCAGGTTTGTCCCACAGCCCCTTTTTCATTCACATTTTCTGGAAAGAGGAAGGTGGGACAGCACAGACAGGACGGAGGGGCCTAGAAAAATCTATTGGATTTTCAGGCCATGGAAATTGGTCTCCTTCTTCACCTCCTTAGCCAAAGCCCAGATCAAGTGTGGATTTCCTGTGTTTTGTAGGTGCGTGTCAATATCACCCTCTAGAAAGCAAACGGAGACCTGCAGGCTATGTCAGGTACTGCACTAGGAATGCTGACCAGGATCCAGAAGGTGGGAGCTAACTGTGAGCCCTGGACAAAGGTGAGCTTTGACCTTTAGACTAAGAACCCAACATCCAGGGCCCGGTCCCTGTGTGTCTCATACCTCCTGACTGCATCCTAGGGCAGGCTGGGGCCAGTGAGAGGCCTGGCTGTGTCCAGAGTATTATAAATCCATTCTCCAGAAAGCTGCTCCCTCTGGTGGATTTGCTCTTTCAGGAGGATGTGCTTTCCAGGTTTTCGAAGCCAGGGTATGGTGATGGCTCTTTTGAGAGAGGGTGCTGGCCTGGATGGTTGATCCCCAAAATGCCCTCTGTGTTTCCCATCACAGCATGGGGATGTTGCGTCCAGTCCCCTGTTTCCCTGTCATCTGCTCTAGGCCTCCCCACCGGGCCCAGGTTCTGGAGGAGCTCCACATGGAGTGTCAATCAGGGGACTCAGTAGGTTCCTCTGTTAGGGGAGGTGAGACCCCCGTGGGACCCTCAGCACCTCTGAGATGGAAGCAACCCCAGATCCTGGGTTCTCCTTTCCCATCCTGCTGAGGAAGTTCCCCTTGTTCCCCAGGATACCCTGGGCTGGTGAGATGTCTTTAGGGGCCACAGACAGCTGTATTCAGACCAGGAATCTTGGGTATGATGAGTAATCCCCTAATTTCCTTGAGGTGAGAGTGAGCATCCTCCTGCCTTGGTAGGAACTCTACCTGGGATGGAGAATCCAGAATGTCTGGCAGGTCAGGGATCTGTGATAAAAGGAAGAACATGGGTTGCTTTCCAGACCCTTAAGAGATGAGTGTAGGGAGGGTTGTGATTACCTGGCAAAGAACTCAGAGCGGTCTGACCCCTCACTGTTAGGAGGTTCCTGTCCCCCTTTCCTGACTGTAAGTGGGGTAAACACCTGACTCTGGGACATCCCCATGTAAAAAAGGGCTGTGTCCTCCTCCCAGGCTGACACCAAGCCTACGGATGAATAAGGAACATGATCTGACTGCACGTGTCAAACAGGGTGACAGGCTTCCAGTATATGGTTTCCCTCATCCATTTAATTAGTCTTTACTGAGTATCTGTGGTGTTTCAAGTCAGTGCTGGTTCCTGAGAATGCCACAGAGAGCAGGAAATACGTGGGCCCTGCAGTCGTGGAGTTTAACTTGTAAGGAGAGACAGGGTCTCAGATAAACGTTCCATAAACATTTATGTAGAAAAGTCTTTCACACAAAGAATTACATGCTTGTAAAATTATTAAAGGGCTAGAGAAATGGAAGTTAAAGAGTTGGCACTGGAAGTCAGATTTTAAGGCCGTGCTGGCACAGCCCCCTTCCACAGGTAAAGAATGAGCTGTGTATGCCAGAGGGCACCCATCAGTCAACACAATAGCAGAAATAAGATGCCCATCTCCTTTCCAGCTTTCAAATTACACAAAAGTGCATCTCAAGCCTGAGTTTATTTCACATCTGGACTCTTAATCACAAGGAGTAGGGGAATGGAGTATTTAACCTTTCAGTCTACCTGATATAGGAGGGAACATGGAAAAGGGTGGAATATAAATGCCATGTGCCAATACATGGCATGTCTGAGTCCACATGCAGGCTGTGGGACTCTAGACAACTGATCCCATCTCAAAAAATTTCGGTCTCCCTATGTGATATCATAGAAAGGTATTTGTTGTTATTTCCTGGTTCTTAGAACTGAGCAACAAAAATACTTTGAATTTTATGATTTATAAGGGTGATAAGAGTGTCTTTTATGGTGAGGAAGAAACAGACCTGTGGATAGATACAAGGTAAGGGCAGGTCACCATAATGACAAACCCTTGCTTAGAAGCAGGGATTGCCCCGAAGAGATGAGGGTACATAAAGTGTGTAGGAATTTTTGGGTGCCAATGTAATAAGAGTTTAAATCTATAGATAATTTTTATGAGTTTACTTGAGCCAAATTGATGAGAATTGCTAGAAAGCCAAAACTCAATGGACTGAGAAAATCCTTCAGAAAATTGGACTTTTACTTCTTATTTTATACATTACTATCAAGGCAGAAGGTGTAAGGGGTTACAAGAAATCCATTGGTGAACTATTAGAAGGCAGGAGAAAGCAAAGTGGGGAAATCTCTGAGATTGGATAAACAGTAAACCAAGTAGACACATACTAATTTTTCATGGATGGGTGCTGAACAGTTAACAGTTAACAATTAACGCGATGACAATAACAATGAGGGGTTCTGCGGTGCAGTAGGAAGTCTGGAAATAAAGAAATTACACAAACATTCCATAGGTATGCTACTGTACACAGGCTCCGTTAAACTAAAGATTGGCCTTTGTTAGGGAGGAGGTTGGCCTAAGACAAGACTACCCTCCATGGCTCACTTTTCTTTAGAACATTTTCATTTCAGATCATCCTATGTAGTTACTGTAGATCTCTGAGTTTGTAAGCCCCAACGCAGGCGTCCCCTGAGCTTGTCAACTTGAGTATGAAGACCTTTTATGTCAACACTTTCAAATTATGGTCATAAGTCAATCTAAAGGATGCATTAATAACCAACATTTTGATTGGATAATGTGCTCCCACAGGGCTAAGAAGGCTCATCCCAGGAAGCCTTAGTGTAAACATTTGTCTTGCTGAACAACAGACCATTGGAGTTGGGCCAAGAATATAACCTTCAATGGAAGTCAAGGCTGAATTTTCTCAAAAGTGAAAAGCAGGTAAATGGGAGGCAGGCAGGTTCCATGGGCCTTCACTAAGAAAAACAGTCTGGATTATTTCTAACCTATAATCCAAGTTTTGCTATCTGTCTCATTTCTCTGTAATTAGCCTCTTCTATGACATTTACTCATAGTTTTAGGGCAACCTATACATCTCTTCAGTTATCATCATCTGACCAAGAGATGGGTTCCCATTTACTATGGACCCTATATTTCCCATTGAAAAGACTCAAGAGCTATTCATTATTAATCTGATTCTTGCTAGTTTTGCATTTAAAAGCTATAATCTTAAGGTTTATGCAGAAACAAGGACGTAAGAATGCAATGTTATAAATTACAATTTCCATCTAAACATTCCAAAGTCAAGGAAGACAGTAAGTTTAATCAGTAAATTTCCTATGTCTCAGCAACTGTTACACAGGGCATTGTTTGTAAAGCGTCTATTTTAATTAATATAGTTAGTAATCATTGCTAGGTTAAAGTGTTATCATATTCCCATAATCAGGTTCTAGCATTCATACAGAAAATATCTTCCTCAACATTTCTTCTCTACTAACTTTCTACATCTACCCTTATTCTTCTTGGTTTATCGCTTTTTACTCATTCAAAAATAACCAACTTATGGAAACATGCTCATGTCACTAAGCATCTGAGAAATGCAAATCAAAATGACTATGAAGTACCATCTCACACTGTCAGAATGACTATCATCAACAAATCAACAAATGACAAGTGCTGGCAAGGATGTGAAGAAAAAGGAACCCTCATACAATGCTGGTGGGAATGCAGACTGGTGCAGCCACTGTGGAAAACAGTATGAAAGTATGAAGTTTACTCAAAAAAATTAAAAATGGAACTTCCATTTGACCCAGTAATTCCACTTCTAGGAATATATCCCAAGAAAACAGAAACACCAATCAGAAAGGATATATGCACACTTATATTCATGCCAGCACAATTTACAGTAGCTAAGAATTGGAAACTGCCTAAGTGCCCATCAGCAGATGAGTGGATTAGAAAACTGTGGTACATCTACACAATGGAATACTACACTGCTGTAAGAAAAAAAGCATTATTACCATTTGCAACAGCAGGGATGGAACTGGAGAACATTATGCTAAGTGAAATAAGCCAGTCAGAGAAAAATAAATATCACATGACCTCACTTATTTGTGGAATATAATGAACAACAAACTACTGAACAAAAATAGAACCAGAGACAGAGAAGCATGTCTAACCGATGAGGGAAGACTGGGAATGAGAGAGTAGGAGATCAACAAAAGGACTTGTATGTATACATATGAGTATAACCAATGGACCCAGACAGTAGGTGGGGTGAGGGCATGTGCTGGTGTGTGGAAGTGGCCGGGGAGAGGTCAATGGGAGGAAAAGGAAAATCATGTAATACTTTAAACATTAAAAAGTTTAAATTTCTTTAAAAGCATAAAAATGGTTTTAATATTGAAAAAAATAAAAAAATAACCAACTTGCCCAGTCAGTGTGGATGAATGGTTTTGCATCAACCCATGAATCAGGAGGTCACAATTCAATTCCCAGTCAAGGCACATGCCTAGGTTTCAGGCTCCATCCCCCACAGGGGACATGCAGGAGGCAGCCAATCTATGAATGATTCTCTCTCATCGTTGATGTTTCTCTCTACATATCCCTCTCCCTTCCTCTCTCTGAAATCAATAAAAACATTTTTTTAAAATAACCAACTGATTAGGAAAAACTACTCACTTTTAAATTCTCTTAAAACGAACACTTTACATTCCTTTCCTTTGCTATAGCATTCTTTCTAAATTTCAAAATGTTACCAGAAAGGGAGCCAGGTCCTGAACGGATTTGCTTAAGGCCAGCCTGCAGTGTGTGGATTCTTGACTTGGTGCAAGAAACATTTCACAACATGAGTTCAGGTGATTTAGAAAGTATGTTTTTAAAGTTTGGAACAGTGAAACAAAGAAAGGCTTAGGATAGAGGCAGTAGGAGAGAGACTAGGCAGGACGGTTTGAGCTCTCTAGAAACCTGGGAATGAAGTGAGTCTAGGTGGGGCTGCTGTCAGCTCACGGGCAAAAAAGTTTGGGGGACAGATCAATGGGATTAGTCCAGGACAAGCTGCTGCTGATCATTGCTCCCCTGGTTGCAAGCTGCATGGAAACCTCATAAAGATTAAAAGAAAAAAAAATCACTCAAAAAGGAGATGGGGCCGGGGGCGGGGCATGTTCCACAAGGAGGGCCCAGGCTGTCTTTTCTGTCTTGAGCTATTTTATTTGCTTTCCGAAGGTGGGGATTTAGCGGGGGACTCAGGGGAGATTTCAATAGAATTTTCATCAGCTTTCCCAGGTGTCCCTTTTAAGGGTCATGGTCTCTAATAATGGGTCAGTGCCAGGGCAGGCAGTCCAAACCTCATTATCAGCAACATTACAGGGAAGGAAAGTCCTCCCTGGGGCCAGTTTTGCCCATTACTAGGAACCCAGGGCTTTGCACCCTGATGGCCTTCCGTATCTGGCTGTAAATTGCTTGGCCAGTTTGTTAAGCTACCTGTCTCAGTTGCCTAATTACACTTGACAAGGAATTTTCCTAGCTTCTTACTATCCTGTCTCAAAAAGAGAAAACATAAAATTATTATTAATAATACAAAAGGTATCATATAAACCTTTAGTCATTATTAAAAATTGGGCTATATATACAATGTTGAAGAAAAGTCCAAAGAACAAGTGTAATTATTATTATCACTAGTATTCACAGACAGGTAAAGAAAATCAGTTTGTAGTTATACAGGCCTTGTCAGTGTCTTGGGATAGCTGTTGATCTCTGAGGTCAATGACCTCTCATTCTCAAGAAGTCTTTGTTCACTATATGTGGAGGCAAGTGTCAGACACAGGGGCAGATGTCCATTTCGGGTTGGGCACGTGATAGGGTCCCTTCAAACAATGTTGGAGAGTCTTTCATTGATGCCTTTTCCAAATGACAAAATAAGTCATGGTCTTTGAAGTCTTCATGTGCTGAGTGCACTCCTGTAAAATAAATGTCACTACTTTATCTGTCCGTATATGCTGGTTAATAAGTTCCTGATAATAATGCAGAATGTCTCCTTTTTGTAAGGTTGGTTCATATGTCTCCTCATCTAGATAAATGGGGTTACTTGTGACTATTTAATGAGGAGAAAAGCTATGTGTTTACCAAAAAAGGAGATTCCAGGTTGAGAAGAACCATAAGGAGGGCTTTAGGCCAAGGGAGATTAAAAGCTTCTGAAAATTTACCTAGTTGAGTTTTAATTATATCATTTGTATATTACACCAATCCAGAGAACTGGAGTTATAGGTATAATAAAAAGACTAGTAGAATAGGCCAAACATTAGAAATGAATTGTATTTTTTGAACAGTGAAATGTGTCCCTCAGTCACTAAAACTCATAGGCAATTCCCCAATATGCATTAGGTTTCCCCAATAATCATTTACCTTTTTAACTCTTGCTCTTCTTCAAGTGAATGCCTCAACCTAGTGAGAATAACATACAAATCATTACTAACACCTATTTGTATTCCTGACATGGTATCACTTGAATAAAATTCAATTACCATCTTTAAAATGGAACTAAAAGAAGTAGGAAATGACCTTGGGGTTCATGGAATGATGTTCCAGCATTATATTTAGACAGTAGAACATCTGCTACACAGTTTGCAATCTATAGAAGGAAAAGCAGTGACATGGAATCCAGTGGTCAAAGATTGGAGAGGTAGAAGAAAAAACAGCAAGGCATAGAGAGAATCTCTGGGATTAGATAAAAAGTAAAGCCAATCAATGCATACTTCTTTTATATTGGTTGGTATAAGATAGTTAACAGTAAACAATTAGCATGATAACAATAACATGAAGGGGCCTTGTGCTTTCTGCTCTGGGGTTGTGAGGGGTTTGGAGAAAAGAAAATCACCCTGACATTCGAAAGGTATGTTATAATAGATGCCAAAAATCATGGATGGGCTCAGTTAATGTAAAGACTGACCTTTGTCAGGAAAGATACCAGCCTAGCACATGACTACCCACCATGACTCACTTTAAGTTAGAAGGTTTTATTTTCAGACCATCCTGTGGGGTTACTTAAGGTTTCTGAGTTTGTATGGACCCCACACTGGCCTTTCCTGAGCTTATGAGGTTGAGTATGTGGCCCCTTTTTCATTCACACAGCCCAACCCCTTTACCTCATGGGAGGAGAGAGGAGCTAGAGATTATTACCAATGGCTGATTATTTAAGCAATTATGACAACATAAGGATACTTCCAATAAAAACCCTAAACACTGGATTCAGAAAACTTTGTGTTGATGCTGGAAGGCTGAGCACTCAGGGAAAAAGTGGAATTTTCACACCTCTCCCCATGCTTTGATCTGCCAGTCTCTCCCATTTATTTATTCCTAAATTGTATACTTACAATGAACCAGTAATACTAAGTAAAGTCTTTTCCTGAGTATTGTGTGGGCTTTTTCACTTTTTTTTTTTGATAATTATAAAGAATGAGGGGTCATGTGAACCTCCAAACATGGAGTTAACCAGGCCAAAATGTGAGTTACCTAGGCATCCCATTATTGATGGCGTCTGAAGTTATGTTACTGAGCCTTGAAACTATGGGGTCTGCACCCACTTCAGATAGTTAGTATCAGAACTGAAATGATTTGTAGGACACCCCATTGGAGAATTGGTTTTTGATGGGGAAAAACAAAAACAAAACCTTCGGGTCATATAAAAACTACCCGGCAGGGTGATGCTAGAAGTGATTATGATATTGTCAGTGATCGGCCTGTATTAGGTGCTCAGGGAGTTTGAGAAGACTTTACTTTCACTCCCCTCTCTCACTACGCCCTCTGTCACCTTCAGAGTCCACCTTCACCATTTTCTTCCTCTTCTCACAGAATGTGGCTGGAGGCAGTGTTTCTGATCCCAGGAGCAGTGGAGGTACAGGCCTGTGAGTCTATTCATATTGTTGTCCACCCTGAGGTGGGATCTGTTCGCCTAATGCCTAGGCAGCTAGTAAACTGACATCAGGTTGCAGTGAAAGGAAAGAAAGTATATATTTCAAAGGTACCAATGAAGGGCAATGGGGCAGCTGATGCTCAAAGACCAGAACTCACAGTGGTTTATATTTAGGGTCTTTAAGAGGCAAAAGTCATGACATGG
This sequence comes from Cnephaeus nilssonii, assembly GCF_951640355.1. Classification (NCBI taxonomy): domain Eukaryota; kingdom Metazoa; phylum Chordata; class Mammalia; order Chiroptera; family Vespertilionidae; genus Cnephaeus; species Cnephaeus nilssonii. The sequence goes on from NC_137091.1 coordinate 40,298,668, forward strand.
GGTTCAGAGTCATGGGTTTTCAAGATTGGTCAGTTATGCTGTAAGTACCCATAATGTGACTTATTTCTCCCTGGCACCATCCTGACTAGGGTCTTTGGTTATTGCGGCCTAGAGGTCTTCCGTCATGCAGACAACTTAATATTCTGAAACTCATTTTGGGGTTGGGTGGGTTATGTTACCTTAAGAGCAGAAAACATCTATCCATCTTGTGCTTAGCAGACAACATCTTTCTCTTATCTCGAGGAAGATATATTCTGCAACCTGTTTCACTGACTAGTTTCCAGACTCCAGGCTGCATCTGCATTCTTTCCCATCATACCTGCCAGGTTATATTTTCTATTTATGCTTTAACTTGTTGTTTTGTTGATAGTTTCTTTTGCTGTAAAAAAGCTTTTTATTTTGATGTAGTCCCATTTGTTTATTTTCTCTTTAGCTTTCATTGCCCTAGGGGCATTATCAGTGAAGTTCTTTCGGCATATGTATGAGATTTTGCTGCCTGTGGATTCCTCTAGTATTTTTATGGGTTCCCATCTTATGTTTAAGTCCTTTATCCATTTTGAGTTTATTTTTGTGTATGGTGTAAGTTGGTGATCTAGTTTCACTTTTTTTGCATGTATCTGTCCAATTTTCACAACACCATTTATTGAAGAGACTGTCTTTACTCCATGGTATGTTCATGCCTCCTTTGTCAAATATTAATTGAGCATAGTGGTTTGGGTTGATATCTGGATTCTCCATTCTGTTCCGTTGATCTATATGTCTGTTCTTGTGCCAGTACCAGACTGTTTTGAGAACCCTGGCTTTGTAATACAGCTTGAAACCTGGTATTGAGATCCCTCCTACTTTATTCTTCTTTCTCAGGATTGCTGTGGCTATTCGGGGTCTTTTTTTCTTCCAGATGAATTTTTGGAGAGTTCTTTCTAGGTCTGTGAAATATGCCGTTGGTATTTTAATGGTGAGTGCATTGAATCTATAGATTGCTTTGGGTAATATGGACATTCTAATGATGTTGATTTTACCAATCCATGAACACGGTATGTTCTTCCATCTGTTTACGTCTTCCTCTATCTCTTTTTCCAGTGTCCTGTAGTTTTCCGTGTATAGGTCTTTTACCTCCTTAGTTAAGTTTATTCCTAGGTATCTTAATTTTTTTGGTGCGATGGTAAATGGGATTGCTTTTTTAGTCTCTCTTTCGATAAGTTCACTACTGGTGTATAGAAACGCCATAGATTTCTTGACATTAATTTTGTATCCTGCTACATTGCCGAATTCATTTATTAAGTCTATTCATTTTTTCATGGAGTCTTTCGCGTTTTTTATGTACAATATCATGTCATCTGCAAATAAGGACAGCTTTACTTCTTCTTTTCCAATTTTCATGCCTTTTATTTCTTCTTCTTGTCTAATTGCAATGGCTAATACTTCCAGTACTATGTCAAACAGGAGTGGTGAGAGTGGGCATCCCTGTCTTGTTCCTGTTCTTAGGGGAAATGGTTTTAGTTTTTGCCCATTGAGTATGATGTTTGCTGTGGGTTTATCATATATAGCTTTTATTATGTTGAGGTATGATCCTTCTATTCCCACCATGTTGAGAGTTTTATCAAGAAAGGGTGTTGGATTTTGTCAAATGCTTTTTCTGCATCAATTAATATGACTATGTGATTTTTATCTCTCAGTTTGTTTATGTGATGTATCATGTTTATTGATTTGCAGATATTGTACCATCCTTGCATTCCTGGGATAAATCCTACTTGGTCATGGTGTATGATGTTTCTGATGTACTGCTGGAGCTGATTTGCTAGAATTTTGTTGAGGATTTTGGCATCTATGTTCCTTAGGGATATTGGCCTGTAATTCTCTTTCATTGTGTTGTCTTTATCTGGTTTTGGTATTAGGGTGATGCTGGCTTCATAGAAGGAGCTTGGAAGTGTTCCTTCCACTTGAATTTTTTGGAATAGTCTGAGGAGGATAGGTTTATTTCTTCCTTGAATGTTTGGTAAAACTCTCCTGTGAAACAATTTGGCCCTTGGATTTTGTTTGCCAGAAATTTTTTGATGACTGCTTCAATTTCTTCCAGAGTTACTGGACTATTGAGCTGTTCAGATTCTCCCTGATTGAGTTTTGGAAGATTATATTTTTCTAGAAATATATCCATTTCCTCCAGGTTGTCCAGTTTGTTGGAATAGAGTTGTTCGTAGTATTTTGAAACAATCCTTTGTATTTTGGCTGGGTCTATTGTTATTTCACCTCTTTCATTTCTGATTTTGTTTATTTGGGTCCTCTCTCTTTGCTTCTTGGTGAGCCTGGCTAGAGGTTGATCAATCTTGTTTATCCTTTCACAGAACCATCTCTTGTTTTTTGTTGATCTTTTGTATTATTTCTATGGTCTTTATGTCATTTATCTCCACTCTGATCTTTATTATTTCCTTCCTTCTGCTTACACTGGGCTTTTCTTGCTCTCTTTTTAACTCTTTGAGTTGTAGGGTTAAATAATTTATTACCATTGTTTCTTGTTTTTTGCAGTAGGCTTGTAGAGCTATGAACTTCCCTCTCAAGACTACTTTGGCTGTGTCCCATAGATTTTGGATTGTTGTGTTTTCATTGTCATTTGTTGCCATGATGTTTTTTATTTCTTCCTTGATCTCGCTGGTAACACAGTCATTGTTTAATAGCATGCTGTTTAGTCTCCATGTGTTTGATTTCTTTGGGTTTTTTTTTATTGTAGTTGATTTCCAGTTTTATGCCATTGTGATCTGAGAAGATGCTTGAAATGATTTCTATCTTCTTGAATTTGGAGAGACTTTGCCTATGTCCCAAGATATGGTCTATCTTTGAAAATGACCCATGTGCACTTGAGAAGAATGTGTATTGTTTGTCTTTGGGGTGAAATTTTCTGAAGATGTCAATTAATTCCATCTGGTCAAGTGAGTCATTTAGGATTGATGTTTCTTTGCTGATTTTTTGTTTAGAGGATTTGTGTAATGGTGATAGTGGGCTATTAAAGTTTCCTACTATGATTGTATTGCTGTTAATCTCTCCCTTGATATCCTCCAGGAGTTTTTTTTATGTATTTGGGTGCTCTTGTATTGGGTGTGTATATGTTCACCAGAGTTATTTCTTCTTGTTGGATTGCTCCCTTTAGTATTATGAAGTGGCCTTCCTTATCACTTGTTATGTCCTTCACTTTGAGATCTAATTTGTCAGATACAAGTATTGCTACCCCAGCTTTTTTTTATTTCCATTCGCCTGGAAAACCTTTTTCCATCCCTTCATCCTCAGTCTGTGTGCATCTTTTATTCTGAGGTGGGTTTCTTGTAGACAGCAGATATATGGGTCTTGTTTTCTTATCCACTCTGTTACCCTATGTCTTTTGATTGGGGCATTTAATCCATTTACCTTTAAAGTTATTATTGATAGGTACTTATTTGTTGCCATTTTTATTCTATACCCCTGTGTTCCTTCTTTGCTTCCCTTTTTTTTTTTTTTTTTTTTTTTTTTTTTTTTTTTTTTTTTTTTTTTTTTTTTACAGCATACCCTTTAGCATTTCTTGTATTGCTGGTTTGGTCGTGATAAATTCCCTTAGTCCTTTTTTGTCTGTGAAGCTCCTGATTTCACCTTCAATTTTGATTGGTAGCCTTGCTGGGTACAGTATTCTTGGATTCAGAACCTTCCTTTGCATGACTTTGTATATTTCATTCCATTGCCTTCTGGCCTGATGAGTTTCTGTTGAGAAATCAGTTGCTAGTCTTATGGAGGTTCCTTTGTATGTAACTTTCTGTCTCTCTCTGGTTGCTTTTAAGATTCTTACTTTGTCATTGGTGTTTGCCAATTTAATTATAATGTGCCTTGGTGTTGGTCTTTTGGGGTCATTTTGCTTGGGACTCTGTGGGCTTCTTGGATTTGTGTGGGTTTTTTCTTCCCTATATCAGGAAAGTTTACTGTCATTATTTCTTCAAACAGGTTTTCTATTCCTTGCTCAGTTTCCTTTTCTTCTGGAACCCGTATTATGCAGATGTTGTTTTGTTTTCTGTTGTCCCAAAGTTCCCTTAGGCTCTCCTCCTGCTTTTTAATTTTTTTTCTATAAGCTGCTCTACTTGGGTATTTTTTTCCATCTTGTCTTCTAGCTCACTGATGCCGTCCTCTGCTTCTACTAGTCTAGTGTTGATGCTTTCTATTGAGTTCTTTACAGCAGCGATATCATTTTTCATTTCTTCTTGGTTCTTCTTCATTTCCTCTTAGTTCTTACACATATTGTCGAATTTGTCTTCCATTCTTTTCAGCCACCTTATGACCATTTCTCTGAATTCTTTCTATGATAGGTTGCTGGCCTCTAATTCCTTTACTTCCTTTTCTGGTGATGCCTGCTTTTCTTTCATATGCAGGCTGTTTCTTTGTCTCCCCATGGTCTCCTGGGGGACCCTCAATCCTCCACCTTCTCCTGGGGTTCAGCTGTCCCTTAGGTTGCTACGAAACACTGCCCATGTGACCCTCAGCTGTTCTTTCTTTCTGCTCCAGGACAAGACTGGGAATACATCTATCTATTATGCCGCCATTTTCTCCCCTCTCACCCATGCACTTTCATGTTTAACTTAATTTAGTTTCAAAATGGGTACAGCATGAATGCTGGAGAAAGGTCCTGATGTGATTTACAAAAACAAGTATGTTCATAAGGGGCCCTGCAGGCATGGTAACTTTATGGCATCTCTGTATTTTTTTCAGTCACTAAGAGATATTGTGTATGAGTATCCTGGATAGAATCTGATTGTTCATTTGTCGATTCTTGGAATATGTAATGTATTCCTATAAGGTACCTACCCATCATTATCCAGGGCCATCGAGGCATGAGAGTGGATGAGAGAGACAAACTGTACATTAGTGCTGATATCCAACTATATTATTTTACTTTCTAATAAATCTTTATTGTTCAGGTTATTGTAATTGTTCCTCTTTTTCCCCCCATAATTCCCCATCCACCCGATTCCCTCCCCACCCTCTGCCCTTATCCGCCCAGCCACTGTCCTGATGCATAGGTATACGATTTTTGTCCAGTCTATTCCCACACCCCCAACACTCATTTCCCCCTGAAAATTGTCAGTCCACTCCCTTCCTATGCCCGATTCTATTTTATTCACCAGTTTATTCTGTTCATCAGATTTTGTTATTCACTTGATTTTTAGGTTCACTTGTTGATAGATATGCATTTGTTGTTCATAATTTTTATCTTTACCTTTTTCTTCTTCTTCCTCTTCTTGAAGAATACCTTTCAGCATTTCATATAATACTGGTTTGGTGGTGATTAACTCCTTTAGCTTTTTCTTATCTGTGAAGCTCTTTGTCTGACCTTCATTTCTAAATGATAGCTTTGCTGGGTAGAGTAATCTTGGTTGTAGGTTCTTGCTATTAATCACTTATATTTCTTGCCACTCCCATCTACCTTGCATAGTTTCTGTTGAGAAATCAGCTGGCAGTCGATTGGGTGCTCCCTTGTAGGTAACTATCTGTTTTTCTCTTGCTGCTTTCAATATTCTCTCTTTGTCTTTTGCTCTTGGCATTTTAATATGATGTGTCTTGGTGTGGTCTTCTTTTGATTCTTTTGTTTGGGGTACTCTGCGCTTCCTGGACTTGTAAGTCTATTTCTTTCACCAGGTGGGGGAAGATTTTGGTCATTATTTCTTCAAATAGGTTTTCAGTATCTTGCTTTCTCTCTTCTTCTGGCATCCCCAAAATTCAGAATGTGGTACGCTTGAAGTTGTCCCAGAGGCTCCTTACACTATCTTCCTATTTTGGGATTCTTTTTTCTTTTAGCTTGTCCAGTTGGGTGTTTTTTGCTTCTTTGTATTTCAAATCTTTGACTTGATTCTTGCGATCCTCTATTCTGCTCTTAGATCTCTGTATAATATTTTTTATTTCAGTCAGTGTATGCTTAATTTCTAGCTCGTCCTTTTTCAGACCATCGAGGGTCTCGCTAAATTTATCAGCCTTTACTAGAAAATTCTTGAAAAACCTTATAACCGTGGTTTTGAACTCTATATCCAGTCATTTGCTTTCCTCCATTTCTTTCATTTGTAATCTGTTTCTTTGTCTCCGCATTTTGACTGCTTCCCTGAGTTGATATAGTGTCTTTGTGTGCTAGGTGTCATATAGGGCCCAGTGACTCAGCCTCCCTAGTTACCTGAGGTGGACACTCCTGGTGCACCCCTTTGTGGGCTGTGTGCACAGTCTTGTTTTAGTTAAGCTTTGATTGTTGTTGGTATCACTGGCAGGAATTGACCTCCAGGCCAATTGGCGGTGAGGATCAGCTATGTCTATGCTGGGAGAACTCTGTGCTGGAGACACCCTTATGAGATAAGACTTGCAAAAGCCTCTGTGGTCAGCTTAGATGGGGCAGAGTCTTAGGGCAGAGTCTCAGGATGGAGAAGACAGCATTGGATTCCCTGTCATCCCTGCCTGAGGAGGCCCCTGGGTCTTAGTGTCCCATAGTAATCGGTAATCTCTGCAAGCTCCTCTGAGAGAAAGCCGCCCTCGAGTTTCATCTGCTGCCAGACAGTGCAGATTCTCCATGAATGAGTCTGGATCCTCAGACTCTCACATGGAGCTGGAGTTCAGTGAAGTCAGACACATTTGTCTCCATCCTTCTTGAGAAAGCCAGCTGGGTACTGAGTTGCCCGCCATCTCTGCGTCTCAGTACCTCTGCCTTCTGCAGTTCCTTTGAGTCTCAGTGTGCTTTTCTCTTTCCTTCTAGTTGTAGAATTTCCAAACAGCCAGCTTTCCTTGTTTCTGGATGATGTCCGTTTTGTCTTTAAGTTGTAGTTTTGAAATTGTTGAGCGAGGAAGCAGTTTAGGTGTTTACCTATGCTGCCACCTGGGATTCTCCTGAGACTCTCCAACTATTTATTTGACAAGTAATATCTAAAAGGCACTTCAAGATGATCTAAAATCCTTGATCCCCACCAAACATATGACCTCAATGTGCTCCACCAGAATTTTCCTGAATCTCTTTAACTGTCTCACACACCCCACATCCAATATTTCAGCAAATCCTCTTGAATCCATCATTACAAAAAAAACAGAAACTGACCCCTTCTTCCCATGCTTGTCTGACCACCCTCACCTGTAACCTGGATGACTGCACTTGCCTCCTCATTGGTCTCCCTGCCCTCCGCCCAGCAGCCACACAGGTGCTGAGGAAAGTAGGCTAAGGTGAACATCCTGATTCCTTTCACGACCAAGTTTTTCTGTCTGAATCTATTGCAGGAAAGTGAGGGGGGGGGTGTAAAGAGTGGTCATAAGTTCTTTATGAGTATTGTTTCTTAAAAGCTTGAAATCAATATCCAAAAATAGGAACTTCAGAAAGGCTAAATTTTGGATGGCTTCACTAAACACAGATCACTCACTCCCCCTGGGGCTCTGAGCCCTCCAGAGGCTCCTCAGATCACTCAGAGGGAAGCCAGACTCTGGCTATGACCCCTCCCTCTCTGACTCCATCTCATCTCATCTCCAGCTCTGTATCCTCCACCCAGCTTGTCTCCTTCTTGCTGCCCCAACATTTTTAAATGGAAAGAAATAAAAACATCCCACACACGCCTTATTTCACTCTAACATGCTATCACATTATTACTGTTGTTTCTGTGTGGGTTACTGGGCAACTCTCCCAACACCATGCCATGTCCATGAGGACTGGGATTTTGTCTGTTCTGTCTCACACTGTACCCCCATTGCTTAGAGAAGTGTCAGCAGATGGTGAGCAGTAGGTTGGTCTCTTTGATAAATGAATTAAAAAATTACACATGTGATCATGGTTAAAAGCATGAAATATGGAGCGTCATGACCTCACATAACTGGGATTCTGACCTAGACTGAGGGACCAGGGAGACTTTCCTGAAGCGCTGCTGGGAAGTCAGGCCATCTCCTGCTGTGAACCCCACCACGAAGAGAGGAAGAAAAGTGGGAAACATTTATTTGGAGGATTGTAGCCATATAAGGAAATAAATGGGAAAATTTGAAAATATGATAAGGATTGACACTGTAAGATGACAGGTTCTGCGAATACAGGCAGACGATGTAAAAGTATAACTTGAGCCAGAAATTTAGGGAGGCAAGAAAGTCCTTATTCAAGACCAAGCAATAGGGCATTGAGACTGACCTCAACACCAATGAAATAAAAGGATGGGGGATTTGAAGAACAGGAGAAGGAATCTTAGGCATCTGTGATTGCTTATTGGATTGACACAAAAGATAAATAAAACTCATGAAATCCTGACAGGAGGGCTTTCATTATTTTTATTATTGTTACATTTAAACCTCACTCAAGGATAAGTTTTTGTTCATGAGAGAACTAGAGGGGGAGAGAAAGAGAGACAGAGACAGAGAGATAGAAAGAGAGATAGAGAGAGAGAGAGAGAGAGAGAGAGAGAGAGAGAGAGAGAGAGAGAATAACCCGTTGCCTCCCAAAAATGCCTTGACCGAGGATTGAACATGCAAACTTCAGGTGTTCAGGACAAAGTGCCAACCAATTTGGCCACACTGGTGAGTGTAAGCAGGTTTTTTTACATCTTGGTTTCAAATGTTACCACCCAAGTAAGGCTCCTACACTTCCTCAGAGACTGAGACACAGAAAAGATGAGAATTAAATTTTAACAGAATGGACACAAACCCTCTATGCAGATATTCTGTGAATCATATCACTGGTAAGAAGATGTGTTTTTTAAAAATACACTTTTATTGATTTCAGAGAGAGGAAGGGAGAAGGTGAGAGACATAGAAACTTCCATGATGAAAGAGAATCATTGATTGGCTGCTTCCTGCACACCCCTACTGGGAATCAAGCTTGAAACCCAGGCATGTGCCCTGACTAGGAATTGAACCATGACCTCCTGGTTCCTGGGTTGATGCACAACCACTGAGCCACTGCAGTTGGGAGGAAAGAAGCTTTTTAAGTTACTTAGGTATATTACAAAAGGACAGAGAAAGAATCTCAAATTACAAATTGCAGTTACATTCCTAAAGGAAATGCTCTAAAAAAGTAGTTATAAGAGGCCTAATGTGGTAGAAAGTTTAGAGACTCTGAGGGAATAATGGGGCCTCTGGTTTATAACACAGATACTTTCTGCACAGCGGAGGGAAACACAACTATATCTTTTCATCAAAGACCCAGTTTGCATCGCCACATTTCCTGTCATTTATAAAGAAGTGCAAGTTCCCAGCCATTTATAAATAGATGCAAAATAGCTGAGAGACTGAACAGAGATAGCATCTGATCTCCCAGAAGGCTGTGCTTCTGGAGTTTTCCATGGAGACATTACATTTTTCTCTATAGTCACCTTCTCTTTGATCAAATGTCATCTCCAAGGAAGAAGAGTATTTTGATACTATCACATATATGGCAGGTGTCATTCAATTTAGCCTGTTTTATGACCTAAGTGCAGAGGAACTGATATTCACCTTATAGTTTGCTCTGATGCAGGTGTTTCTATGAAACCTGAGATGGGAGATTTTACAGCCTCCTGAGGTTAGGCGGCCTCACCCTCACACTTCACCTGCAGTCTCTCGTTTTAGGGGATGCCCTCCTCTCAAACAGATTACAAGTCTTCATCAGGTTAAAATTAGATCCATAACAGGTGAGGTCATTTGTAATTCTGTTTGAACTAGGACATTTGCTAACCCTTTCTTATATTATCAACGTTTCCAATTCTATTCTATCAACAAAGAGGACAGGGTGCTACTGAACTTATGCAAATAAGTCTATTGCCATAACCAAAAGAATACTCCAGAGTGCATTAGTAATTTGGGAGAAGACAAAGGTCACTGTTGCATCTCACATAGGTGTTCTCTTTTCAATTCCCATCATCACGAGTTTCCAGGCACCCTCCACATGTCTCCTTGGATATGGGAGAGAGCACAGATTCCTGTGAAGCACATGGTGTCCTCTCCTTTGGGGAGATGGTGCAAATGGGACCAACCAGAGATGGGATCCAATGTGGTATGTTACCTTACGTCAACAATAAGAACAATGCCAGATAACATTTTTTAGTATTTATTGATGCAAAGCAAGTCTTCTACGCAATTTCCACCACCACAAGGAATCTAACAGGTACTTTCTTTTTTTTTTTTTTTTTTTAGTTTAGGAACATAGGGAAAGGGAGGAGGATCACTAGTACTTGACATGTAACTCTACAGGTGCACTTTCAGTGGTGCTGATGGGGTTGTAAACTTTACACTGGTAGTTCCCAGCATCCTCTCTCCTGACAGGGTCTATGGTGAGGGTTCTGTGATCCTGGGACAACTTCATCCTCTCACTGAACGACAGACTCATACCATTGAATAACCAGTAGGTGGATCTAGCATCTGTGTAGCAAGTCATGACCACCGCATCCTCATTCTCTGTGACTGTGGTGTTGCTGGCTAGCAGTGTGGGAACACTCACTGGCTCTGTGAAGAAATAGAGAGTGAGAATGATTGAGTGTGGGCTTGAGACCTGGGGCCATGCTCCTGCCTCAAAGATCTCAGCCCTGACTCTGATTGTTATGAGGGTAATTTGGTTCCACAATAAAAATTATTTAATTCTAAATTTGCCATCACTCCCCAGAACAAATCTACCCCCTCTGAATTGAAGACCACTAAGAAGGAAGGATATGAACCAATGATTGATCTTCATATCAAGACATCTAATAAGGCCCCTGGGATTGGAGGGAAAATGGGGCTATGGCTGCAGATAGACCTCAAGTGACTCGAGCAATTTCTCATTGTCTGTGTGACTCTGCTTAGGAACTCTTTCTCCTTGTGCCTCACTTTCCCCTCAGTGAAGTAAAATGAATATTTGACTGCCAGGCTGACAATGTGCTACTCATAAAATATTCACAGTATCTGACATAAATATTGGGAAGGAAAACTGCTAAAATAAGAGGCATTTGTTACTGATGGACTTCACAAGAGAATCCCCTGGTCTGATCCCTGCTGGATGAGCAGCTGCCAGGGGAATATTTCCTGCTGCTCTTCCCTTGGGACACTAACCTTTCTCTGGAATCTCCTAAGTCCCCCCAAACAGTCAGCTAATAATCTGTGGAGCTTGTCCAGTTGTGCTCTCCACACACAGTCTCGGGTGAAGGACCAGGCTCCATCTCTGCCAAGACGTGCCTCTTAGGGTTGAGCCCCAACTGGTGACCAGCTCAAGAGGCTTGTTACTCTAGCACATGGGAAACTGTTGCTCTCACTCAGCCCTTCCCAGGAGGCAAAACCCAAGCAGACACAGGCTCCCCAGGGCCTCTGGAGTCAGGACATTGTGACAGGGGCCTGGAGAGGGGTTGCCCCAGCTAAGCTTCTCTGTGAAGAACTCAAGGAGTCCCTCAGGCCAGGTCCTTACAGAGCCCTGCAGGCTCTATCTCAGCGACGTCATCAGGGAAAGGAGGTCAGGGACATGGACTGGGACTGGTCTCCCTCCGCTGACTCACTCTCATCAAATTGGTCCTTCTCTCTGTGCTGAATGTCTGTGGGACTGGAATCTGGGAAGGGAACTCTGACCTTAGGAAGTTTGTGTCCACTGTGTCTGTCCTGCACTAAATGCCCAAACCCAGCTTGGGACATGATGCAGAGGGCGATGGAGGGGAGTCCAGAAATAGCAGTCCTGTGTTTGAAGTAGAATTCACCCCACCCAACACTTAGATTTACAGAGCAATCACTCACGGTATACGGCAAACCATCCAGATCCTGTTGGTGTTTGTGAATTTGGAAGGAGAGCTTGTACCATGTAGAATCCTTGATCGCTTTGAGTGACTTTGCTTATGGTCAGGGATCCGTCAGCCTTTATTGTCTCTCGACCACTGTTTGCGGGCCCTCTTATATATGCACCAAAACTCAATGCAAAATACCCAATTATATCAGAGTACTTCATCTCTGTTCCCCTGTACCACCAATAGCCTAAAACACCGGGAGGACTACTGCGGATACGAAGAATCACATCCTGCCCTTCAGCAACAATGGTGGAGACAACAGCAATTTGTGCAGTTGTGGGCGGGATCCAGATGGGAAGACTAGAAGGGAAGACTAGAAGGGAAGAGAGAAATTGATCAGTATTTTGATCTATGTATTGGAATGGAGATATGAGGCATTTCTCTTCAACTCTCAGCCTTGGCCTACGTGTGAGTTCCTGTGTGCATCTCCTTGGTCAAGGTCAGCAACATGGCCACCATTGCTTCAGCACCTTAGAACCTATGCTTTTTGTTTTGAATTCTCTTTTCCAGCTGTCTGTGTGGCTCTCCTCCTTACTGCCGTCAGATCGCTATTGACACTCTAAGGACTTCTTGGATGACCTTTCCTGACCACGTCTTCTAAAGACCCTCTATCTTCACTCTCTGACCTTTCCCCGCTCTGTGCCCTTCAGAGCACTTGTGGGTACCTGATGTCACAAGTAGATCTCTTCTTGTCTATTTTCTCCCCATATAGTGTGAGCTGCAAGTCGGCAGGGGATTTTGAATCTTGTGCCTGCCATGTGCCTGCAATAGGCTGCAAACACCTGTGGGTGCATGAATGAGTGTTCCCATGCTTGACCATGACCCATGTCGTATTTTCCAATAGTTGTAGTTGGTGGTGGGGACAATGTTTAGCGCCCTTGCTTAAAATGTTCCTGCTATCCCCTGAAATAAATTGTTATTACTGTGGTCAGTTGTCAAAATTCAATACTCTGTGATGAATAACTTAGCAAATGAACCGCAATTGAGGTTTTCCTGCACCTCACCACTTCCACATCATGAAATTTTCCTGTTGCTGAGCCTCCTCTCTCACACTACTCTGCGCCCCTGTCCTTCCACTCAGGTCCAAAAAGAAGCCCCTCTTCCCTTCCAGAGTGCTGTCCTCCCCAGGGGATCTTGGCCACTCTCTGACTGCCAACCTCCCTTCCATTCCCAGGGATTGTCCCCTCCTTACCAGCCAGCAGGAGCCCCAGCCAGGGGATAAGTCCTCTGTGGGCAGAGGCTACAGGGAACTCCATGGTGACTTCTGCCTGCTCTGTCCCTCCCTCTGAGAGAAGAGCTCGAGGTCCAGTAAAGCTCCCAGGCACGTCTGTCCAGACTAGTGGGATGTTCCGTCCCTCCTTCCTGTGTGCTGAGCCTCCTCCTGGGGCAAGATAACCTCCCTGGTCATGTGGGCCAGGCGGAGTCAGGGCTCAAGACCTCCCTCTCCCTCCCGTCATTTTTGCCAACCCTGTTGCCCCTTTCAGTTTACCTTTTCTCTGTATTTTGGTTCCCTGGAAACTGCTGAAACCTTTGACAACACACACACACATACAAACACAAACACACATATGCACAGACACGTGCCCAGAAAAGCACTTGCCTGGGGTGTCCAGTTCCTGGTCATTCTCCACAGTTCCCTGTCAGTGCACATTTGACTTTTCCCTTCAGTTCAAGAAGTCTGGGCCCCCCACACAATATTGTCACAGGGATGCCCCGGCTCTACATTGGATCTCCTGTGAAACTTTGTAAGGATTGGGATGCCCAGGTGACATTTTTGAAAGGCTGCTTCAGCAGCTGCCCAGCTTGCATGGATGCCAGGATGAGACCCTATGATGTGAGCGTGGGGAGCCCTGCCCCTCTCCTGTGCACAAGAAGTGTCTCCAGATCCTCTTAAAATGCCGATTCTGATTCAGCAGGTGTGCAGTGGACCAGAGACTCTCCATCTGACAAGCTCTCGGGGGAGGTGGATCTTACTGGCCTGTGGAGCCCACTTGCAATAGCAAGGCTGATGAGGGCACATGTCCTCCTGAGATGGTGATCCCCTCACCCCAGCATTAGCTCCTGCTTCATCTTGGTCTTGGGTCTGTCAGCACCACACAGACAGCCCCACAGGCCCCAAACAGGGTATTTTTTCTGGTTGTGACACAGAAACACAGCTGGGCACCAGGTCTTCCCTATGTTCTCAAATGTGTTGAGAAGATGGGATTTCCTTCCAGCAGGAAGGCCACAGACGTGACTAGCAGTGAGAAGGGATCAAGCTAGGTGATGACTGCAGAGGGACCCTCCCTCTATCTCAGGTTGTCACCAGCCTGGCCGTTGTTTCCAGAGACAGAGATCCCATCACCATGGGTATCAGGAGGACATGCAGTATCAAGGTGTGAAGGGTAAGGTGTAAAGCAAGGACTATGGTGGGAGCTTAGGTGGCTGTGGGCTCCATGGTCCTTGGGGAATGTTTTCAAGGAAACCATCCCTCTCTTTGTTTTTATAGGTATAATAAAAAGGCTAGTAGAATAGGACAAACATTAGAAATGAATTGTATTTTTTAACAGTGAAATGTGTCCCTCAGTCACTGTAACTCATAGGAAATTCCCCAAAATGCTTTAATTTTTCCCAATCATAATTTACCTTTTAAACTGTTGCTCTCCTTCAAGTGAATGCCTCAACCTAGTGAGAATAACATACAAATCATAACTAACACATATTTGTATTCCTGAGATGGTATCACTTGGATAAAATTCAATTGCCATCTTTAAAAGGAATCTATAGGAAGTAGGAAATGACCTTGGGGTTCATGGAATGATTTTCCAGGGTTATATTTACACAGTAGAACATCTGCTACACAGTTTGCAATCTATAGAAGGAAAAGCAGTGACATGGAATCCAGTGGTCAAAGATTGGAGAGGTAGAAGAAAAAACAGCAAGGCATAGAAAGAATGTCTGGGATTAGATAAAAAGTAAAGCCAATCAATGCATTCTTCTTTTATATACGTTGGTATAAGATAGTTAGCAGTAAACAATTAGCATAATAACAATAACATGAAGGGGTCTTGTGCTCTCTGCACTGGAGTTGTGAGGGGTTGGGAAAAAAGAAAATCACCCTGACATTCCAAAGCTATGTTATTGTAGATGCAAAAGGTCAATGGATGGGCTCAGTTATCGTAAAGACTGACCTTTGTCAGGAAAGATACCAGCCAGCACATGACTATCCACCATGACTCACTTTAAGTCAGAAGGTTTTATTTTCAGACCTTAAGTAATCCTGTGGGGTTCCTTAAGGTTTCTGAGTTTGTAAGGCCCCCACACAGGCCTTTCCTGAGCTCATCAGGTTGAGTATGTGGCCCCTTTTTCATTCACACAGCCCAACCCCTTAACCTCATGGGAGGAGAGAGGAGCTAGAGATCATTACCAATGGACAATTACTTTAACAATTATGCCAACATAAGGATACTTCCAATAAAACCCCTAATGATAGGGTTCAGAAAACTTTGTGTTGATACTGGAAGGCTGAGCGCTAAGGGAAAAAGTGGAATTTTCACACCTCTCCCCATGCTTTGATCTGCCAGTCTCTTCCATTTAGTTATTACTGAATTTTATACTTACAATGAACCAATAATAGTAAGTAAAGTCTTTTCCTGAGTACTGTGTGGGCTATATATATATATATATAATTATAAAGCATGAGGGGTCATGTGCACCTCCAAACCTGGAGTTAACCACGCCAAAATGTGAGTTACCTAGGCATCCCATTTGTGATGGCGTCTGAAGTTATTTTACTAAGCCTTGAAACTATGGGGTCTGCACCCACTTCAGATAGTTAGTATCAGAACTGAAATGAATTGTAGGACACCCCATTGCAGAATTGGTTGTCGATGGGAAAAATACAAAATAAAACCTTCAGGTCATATAAAAACTACCCGGCAGGGTGATGCTAGAAGTGATTATGATATTGTCAGTGATTGGCCTGTATTAGGTGCTCAGGGAGTTTGAGAAGACCTTACTTTCACTCCCCTCTCTCACTAAGCCCTCTGTCACCTTCAGAGTCCACCTTCACCCATTTTCTTCCTCTTCTCACAGAATGAGGCTGGAGGCAGTGTTTCTGATCCCAGGAGCAGTGGAGGTACATGCCTGTAAGTCTATTCATATTGTTGTCCACCCTGAGGTGGAATCTGTTCGCCTAATGCCTAGGCAGCTAGTGAACTGACAACAGGTTTCAGTGAAAGGAAAGAAAGTATATATTGCAAAGGTACCAATGAAGGGCAATGGGGCAGCTGATGCTCAAAGACCAGAACTCAAAGGGGATTCTATTTAGGGACTTTTAAGAAGCAAAAGTCATGACATGGGGTTCAGAGTCATGGGTTTTCAAGATTGGTCAGTTATGCTGTAAGTACCCATAATGTGACTTATTTCTCCACAGCACCATCCTGGCTAGGGTCTTTGGTTATTGGGGCCTAGAGGTCTTCCGTCATGCAGACAACCCAATGTTCTGAAACCCATTTTGGGGTTGGGTGGGTTATGTTACCTTAAGAGCAGAAAACATCTATCCATCTTGTGCTTAGCAGACAACATCTTTCTCTTATCTTGAGGAAGATATATTCTGCAACCTGTTTCACTGACTAGTTTCCAGACTGCAGGCCGCATCTGCATTCTTTCCCATCATACCTGCCAGGTTATATTTTCTATTTATGCTTTAACTAGAAATCATAGTATCCAGACATGGGAACAAAAGGTAATCTTCCTCTCATTTTTTAAATTCTTCTATCTGGCCGAAACCGGTTTGGCTCAGTGGATAGAGCGTCGGCCTGCGGACTGAAAGGTCCCACGTTCGATTCCGGTCAAGGGCATGTACCTTGGTTGTGGGCACATCCCCAGTGGGGGTTGCGCAAGAGGCAGCTGATCGATGTTTCTCTATCATCGATGTTTCTAACTCTCTATCCCTCTCTCTTCCTCTCTGTGAAAAATCAATAAAGTATATTTTTAAAAAACGCACACACAAGAAATATTCTTCTATCTGGGTAAAAAAATCAAATTAACAGAGACAGATTAACAGGAGACAATGTACGAAGTCTGATATATAAACAAATATTCTGGATCTATAAGAATAGAGACAAAACAAAGCATTGGGTAGTTGAGGCTTATATGTCATTCTGAAACTAAGGGGGAAAGAAGGGTGTGGTTTGAGGCTTCAAAAGGCAGGAACATTGGCATGGAGATGCCAAAGCAAATGTGAATATTCCCCCTGGAGCTGGTCCTCCATCTATACACATTCTAGGCAGTTTAGTGGGAAGGTCCAAGGCTTATTTCTTAAACCTTTTTCTCCCCAATAAGGATATCAAAACCAATACCCTAAAAGGCACATCTGGGGTAAACACTCGGGTTTCCTTCACAGCAGAATCATGACTCTAAGTAAGGTTTAAAAGTCGAACTAAAAGCTCAAATCTAGTTACCTCATAATTGAGTACCTAACTCATACCAAAACAAAACAAAACAAAACATAAAAATCCTGCAACATTGCTCTTTCAGTCTAAATGTGTCCACTTCTGACTTCTCATTAGAAAAATAAAACAAAAAGGTACATTGGAATCTGCTAATAAAAAATTTCTTCAGTTCTGGAGAGCACCTTGACACACTCACATCATCCATAGTTGTTCAGGAAGAACTAGGGGTCCTGAAATGCTGACTCATGTCTCAGATTAGTGTTCATGCCATCACTACTCACTGCTTAAGCGGTTCCTTTGGTGTGTTTGTACATGTCCCTAATTTTGACTAGTATGTGCGCTTCTTGCCTGCCTGGAGGACTCCAGTCACGTCTCTATTGTTGAGGAATTGGGGGCAGGACTCTTGCCTAGGGTTGCCAGCTAGGCATCAATATCACCCATGCACTTTCATGTTTAACTTAATTTAGTTCCAAAATGCGTACAGCATGAATGCTGGAGAAAGGTCCTGATGTGACTCTTGCCTGGAGCTGGAGTTCAGCGCAGTTGGGAGCATTTGTCTCCTTCCCGCTTGAGAAAGCCAGCTGGGTACTGAGTTTCCCGCCCACTCTGTGCGCACCCGTCTCAGTACCTCTGCCTTGCAGCTCCTCTGAGTCTCAATGTGCTTTTCTCTTTACTTCTAGTTGTAGAATTCAAATAGAGCTGGCTTTCTTGTGGTTCTGGATGATGTCCACTCCGTGTTTTAGTTGTAGTTTGAAATTGTTGTGCGAAGCAGCAGTTTAGGTGTTTCCCTATGTCACCACCTTGGATTCTCCCGAGACTCTCCAACTATTTGACAACTAATATCTAAAAGGCACTTCAAGATGCCCTAAGGTCCTTGATCCCCACCAAACTTATGACCTCAATGTGCACTTCCAGAATTTTCCTGAATCTCTTTCTCTGTCTCACACACCCCACATCCTATCTTTCAGCAAATCCTCTTGAATCCATCCTTTTAACAAATACAGAAATTGACCCCTTCTTCCCACGCTTGTCTGACCATCCTCACCTGTCACCTGGATGAGTGCACTTGCCTCCTCACTGGGCTCCCTGCCCTCCGCCAAGCAGCCACACAGGTGCTGAGGAAAGTAGGCTAAGGTGAACATCCTGATTCCTTTGTGGAGCAGGTTTTTCTGTCTGAATCTATGGCAGAAATTGGGGGCGGGGGGGGGGAATCAGATAGGGGTCAAAGGTTCTTCCTGAGTTTTGTTTCTTAAAAGCTTGAAATCAATATCCAAAAATAGGAATTTCAGAAAGGCTAAATTTTAGATGGCTTCACTAAACACAGATCACTTACTCCCACTGGGGCTCTGAGCACTCCAGAGGCTCCTCAGTTCACTCAGAGGGAAACCAGACTTCTGGCTATGACCCCACCCTCTCTGACTTCATCTCCTCTCATTTCCAGCTCTGTCTCCTCCACACAGCTTGTCTCCTTCTTGCGGCCCCAACATTTTTAAATGGAAAGAAATAAAAACATCCCACACATGCCTTATTTCACTCTAACGTGCTATCACATTATTACTGTTGTTTCTGTGTGGGTTACTGGGCTACTCCCCCAACAGCATGCCATGTCCATGAGGACTGAGATTTTGTCTGTTCTGTCTCATACTGCACCCCCAGTGCTTAGAGCAGTGTCAGTAGATGGTGAGCAGTAGGTTGGTCTTCGTTGATAAATGAATAAAGAAATTACACATATGATCATGGTTGAAAGGGTGACATATGGAGCGTCATGACCTCACATAACTGGGATTCTGACCTAGACTGAGGGACCAGGGAGACTTTCCTGAAGCGTGGCTGAGAAGTCAGGCAATCTCCTGCTGTGAACCCCACCTCAAAAGAAGGGAAGAAAAGTGGGGAACATTTTTTGGAAGATTGTAGTCACATAAGGAAAGAAATGGGACAATTTGAAAATATGATAAGGATTGACACTATAAGATGACAGGTTCCGCTAATTACAGGTGGATGATGTCAAAGTAAAACTTGAGCCACACAAATTTAAGGAGGCAAGAAAGTCCTTATTCAAGACCATGCAATAGGGCAGTGAGACGGACCTCAACACCAATGAAATAAAAGGTTGGGGAGATTTTAAGAACAGGAGTAGGAATCGTAGGCATCTATGATTGCTTATTGGATTGACACAAAAGATAATACAACTCATGAAATCCTGACAGGAGGGTTTTAATTATTTTTATTATTGTTAGATTTAAACTTCACTCAAGGATAAGTTTTTATTGATAAGAGAGAGAGAGAAAAAGAGAGGGAGAGAGAGAGAGAGAGAGAAAGAGAGAGAGAGAGAGAGAGAGAGAGAGAGAGAGAAGAGATAAAATACCAGTTGCCTCCCATAAATGCCTTGACCGAGGATTGAACATGCAAACTTTAGGTGTGCAGGACAAAGAGCCAACCAATTTGAGCACACTGGTGAGTATAAGCAGGTTTTTCACATCTTGGTTTCAAATGTTCCCATCAAAGTTAGGTTCCTACCCTTCCGCAGAGACTGAGACACAGAAAAGATGAGAATTAAATTTTAACAGAATGGACCCAAACCCTCTAGGCAGATATTCCATGAATCATATCAGTGGCAAGAAGTTGAGTTTTTTAAAAATACACTTTTACTGATTTCAGAGAGAGAAAGGGAAAAAGGGGAGAGACATAGAAACATCAATGATGAAAGAGAATCATTGATTGGCTGCTTCCTGCACACCCCTACTGGGGATCAAGCTTGAAACCCAGGCATGTGCCCTGCCTGGGAATTGAACCATGACCTCCTGGTTCCTGGGTTGATGCTTAACCACTGAGCCACTCCAGCCGGGAGGCCAGAAGCTTTTAAGGAGACTTAGGTTTATTTCAAAAGGACAGAGAAAGAATGTGCAATTACAAATTGTAGTTACATTCCTAAAGAAAATGCTCTAAAAAAGTAGAGGTAAGAGGCCTAATCAGGAAGAAAAGTTAGAGACTCCGAGGGAATACTGAGGCCTCTGGTTCATAACACAGCTACTTTCTGCACAGCGGAGGGAAACACAACTATATCTTTTCATCTAAGACCCAGTTTGTATCTCCACAGTTCCTGCCATTTATAAAGAAGTGCAAGTTCCCAGCCATTTATAAATAGATGCAAAATAGCTGAGAGACTGAACAGAGATAGCATCTGATCTCCCAGAAGGCTGTGCTTCTGGAGTTTTCCATGGAGACAATACATTTCTCTCTACAGTCACCTTCCCTTTGATCAAACGTCATCTCCAAGGAAGAAGAGTATTTTGAACCTATCACATATATGGCTGGTGATATTCAATTTGGCCTGATTAATGACCTAAGTGCAGAGGAACTGACATTCACCTTATAGTTTGCTCTGATGCATGTTTTTCTATGAAACCTGAGAAGGGAGATTTAACAGCCTCTTGAGGTTAGGCGGCCTCACACTCTCACTTCACCTGCAGTCTCTCTAGTGTGGGTGGATGCCCTCCTCTCAAACAGATTACAAGTCTTCATCAGGTCAAAATTAGCTCCATAAAATGTGAGGTCATTTATAATTCTGTTTGAACCTGGACATTTGCTAACCCTTTCTTATATTATCAACGTTTCCAATTCTATTCTATCAACAAAGAGGACAGGGTCCTACTGAACTTATGCAAATAAGTCTATTGCCATAACCAAAAGAATACTCCAGAGGGCATTAGTAATTTGGGGGAAGACAAAGTTCACTGTTGCATCTCACATAGGTGTTCTCTTGACTATTCCCATCATCACAAGTGTCCAGGCAGCCTCCACATGTCTCCCTGGAAAAGGGAGAGAGCTCAGATTCCTGTGAAGCACATGGTGTCCCCTCCATTGTGGAGATGGTGCAAATAGGACCAACCAGAGATGTGATCCAATGTGGTATGTTACCTTGCATCAACAATAATGACAATGCCAGCTCACATTTTTTATATTTATTGATTCAAAGCAAGTGTTCTACACAATTTACACCACCACAAGAAATCTAATAGGTATTTTTTTTATTTTTTTAGTTTAAGAACTTAGGGGAAGGGAGGATGATAACTAGTACTTGACATCTAACTCTACAGGTTCACTTTCAAAGGAGGTGATGGGGTTGGAGACTTTACACTGGTAGTTCCCAGCATCCTCTCTCTTGACAGGGTCTATGGTGAGGGATTCTTGGCCCTTGGACAGCTTCATCCTCTCATTGAACTGCAGACTCGTACCATTGAACAACCAGTCGGTGAACTTCACACTTGAGTAGCAAGTCATGACCACCGCATCCTCATTTTCTGTGACTGTGGTGTTGCTGGCTACGAGTATGGGAACACTCACTGGCTCTGTGAAGAAATAGAGGGTGAGAATGATTGAGTGTGGGCTTGAGACCTGGGGTTTGCTCCTGCCTCAAAGATCTAAGCCCTGACTCTGATTGTTATGAGGGTAATTTGGTTCCACAATAAAAATTAATTAATTCTAAATTTGCCATCACTCCCCAGAACAAATCTACCCCCTCTGAACTGAAGACCACTAAGTGGATGATATGAACCAATGATTGATCTAGGGATCCAAAGACATGTCATAAGGCCATTGGGATTGGAGGAAAAATGAGGCTATGGCTGCAGATAGACCTCAAGTGACTCAGATCAATTTCTCATGGTCTGTGTGACTCTGTTTAAGGACTGTGTCTCTTTGTGCCTCAATTTCCCCTCAGTGAAGTAAAATGAATATTTGACTGCCAGGCTGGCAATGTACTACTCATAAAATATTCAAAGTATCTGACATAAATTTTGGGAAGGAAAACTGCTCAAATGAGAGGCATTTGTTATTGATGGACTTCACGAGAAAATCTCCTGGGCTGATCCCTGGTGGATGAGCAGCTGCCAGGGGAATCTTTACTCCTGCTCCTGCCTTGGGACACTAACCTTTCTCTGGACTCTCCTAAGTCCCCCAGAACAGTCAGCTAATAATCTGGGGAGCTTCTCCAGTTATGATCTCCACACACAGTCTCAGGTGAAGGACCAGTCTCCATCTCTACCCAGTCGTGGCTCTGAGGTTTGATCCCCAACTGCTGACCAGCTCAAGAGCCTTGTGACTCTGGCACAGGGAAAAATGTTGCTCTCACTCAGCCCTTCCAAGCAAGCAAAACCCAACAAGACTCAGGCTCCCCAAGGCCTCTGGAGTCAGGACATTGTGACAGGGGCATTGAGAGGGGCTGCCCAAGCTGAGCTTCTCTGTGAAGAACCCAGGGAGCCCCTCAGGCCAGGTCCTTACAGAGCCCTGCTGGGTCTATCTCAGGGACATGATCAGGAAATGGGGCCCAGGGACCTGGACTGAGACGGGTCTCCCTCTGCTGAGTCACTCCCATCAAATTGGTCCTTCTCTCTGTGGTGAATGTCTGTGGGGCTGGAATCTGGGAAGGGAACTCTGACCTTAGGAAGTTTGTCTCCACTGGGTGTGTCCTGCACTAAATGCCCAAACCCAACTTAGGACATGATGACGAGTGGGATGGAGGGGAGTCCAGTGCTGGCAGTCCTGTGTGTGAAGTAGAATTCACCCCACCCCAAACCTAGAGGTCAGAGAGCAATCACTCACCATATACGTTGAGTGATCCCGATGCTAATGCTGTTTGAAAATTTGGAAGGAGAGCTACTACATTGTAGAGTCCTTGATCGCGAGGAGTGACGTTTCTTATGGTCAGGGATCCATCAGGGTTTGCTGTCTCTCGACCACTGTATCTGGGCCCTATTATATAATAACCTGAATCCGATCTAAATATCCCAATTAAATTATGGTTCTTCACCTCTATTCCCCTGTACCACATAAAGGCTATTAAATCAGGAGGACTATTGCGGATACGTAGAATCACATCCTGCCCTTCAACAGCATTGGTTGAGACCAAAGCAAGTTGCATAGGGGTTGGCGGGATCCAGATGGGAAGACAAGAAGGGAAGACTAGAAGAGAAGAGAGAAATTGATCAGTATTTTGATCTATGTATTGGGATGCAGAGATGAGGCATTTCTCTTCAACTCTCAGCCTTGGTCTGCGTGTGAGTTCGTGTGTGCATCTCCTTGATCAAGGTCAGCAACATGACCACTATTGCTTCAGCACCTCAGCACCTATGCTTTTTCTTTTGAATTCTCTTTCCCAGCTGTCTGTGTGGCTGTCCTGCTTACTGCCCTCAGATCCCTGTTGATACTCAGCGGCCTTCTTGACCACGTCCTCTAAAGACCCTCTATCTTCACTCTCTGACCTGTCCCCACTCTGTGCCCTTCAGGGCACTTTTGGGTACCTGATGTCACAAGTAGATCTCTTCTTGTCTATTTTCTCCCTGTATAATGTGAGCTGCAAGTGGGCAGGGGATTTTGGATCTTGTGCCCGCCCAGTGCCTGCAATAGGCTGCAAACAACTGTGGGTGCATGAATGAGTGTTCCCAGGCTTGACCATGACCCATGTCGTATTTTCCCTTTATTTGTACTTGTTGATGAGGAAAATGTTTAGCGCCCCTGGTTAAAATGTTCCTGCTATCACCTGAAATAAATTGTTATTACTGTATTCAGTTGTCAACATTCAATACTCTGTGATGAATAACTTAGCAAATGAACCGCAATTGAGGTTTTTCTGCCCCTCACCACTTCCACATCATGAAATATTCCTGTTGCTGAGCCTCCTCTCTCACACTACTCTGCGCCCCTGTCCTTCCACTCAGGTCCAAAGAGAAGCCCCTCTTCCCCTTCCAGAGTGCTGTCCACCCAGGAGATCTTGGCCACTCTCCCAATGCCAAACTCCCTTCCATTAAAAGGAATTGTCCCCTCCTTACCAGCCAGCAGGAGCCCCAGCCAGGGGATAAGTCCTCTGTGGGCAGAGGCTGCAGAGAACTCCATGGTAATTGTTGCCTGCTCTGTCCCTCCCTCTGAGAGAAGAGCTCGAGGTCCAGGAAGGCTCCCAGGCACCTCTGTCCAGACTGGTGGGATGTGCAGTCCCTCCTTCCTGTGTGCTGAGCCTCCTCCTGGGGCAAGATAACCTCCCTGGTCATGTGGGCCAGGCGGAGTCAGGGCTCAAGACCTCCCTCTCCCTCCCCTCATTTTTGCCAACCCTGTTGCCCCTTTCAGTTTACCTTTCCTCTGTATTTTGGTTCCTGGAAACTGCTGAAGCCTCTGAAAATACACACATGCAAACACAAACACACACATGCACAGACACGTGCCCAGAAAAGCACTTGCCTGGGGTGTTCAGTTCCTGGTCATTCTCCACAGCTCCCTGTCAGTGCACATTTGACTTTTCCCTTCAGTGCAAGAGGTCTGGGCCCCCTACACAATATTGTCACAGGGATGCGCCGGCACTACATTGGCTCACCTGTGAAACTTTGTAAGGATTGGGATGCCCAGGTGACATTTTTGAAAGGCTGCTTCAGCAGCTGCCCAGCTTGCATGGATGCCAGGATGAGACTCTATGATGTGAGGGTGGGTAGCCCTGCCCCTCTCCTGTGCACAGGGAGCATCTACAGATCTCCTTAAAATGCAAATTCTGATTCAGCAGGTGTGCAGTGGACCAGAGACTCTGCATCTGACAAGCTCTCAGGGGAGGTGGATCTTACTGGCCTGTGGAGCCCACTTGCAACAGCAAATCTGATGAGGGCCATGTCCTCCTGAGAGGGTGACCCCCTCACCTCAGCATTGGCCCTTGCTTCATATTGGTCTTGGGTCTGTCAGCACCACACAGACAGCCCCACAGGCTCCAAACTGGGGATTGTTTCTGGTCGTGACACAGAAACTCAGCTGAGCACCGGGTCTTCCCTGTGTTCTCAAATGTGCTGGGAAGATGGGATTTTCATCCAGCAGGAAGGCCACAGAGGTCACTGGCGGTGAGAAGGGGTCAACCTAGGTGATGACTGCAGAGGGACCCTCCCTCTATCTCAGGTGATCACAAGCCTGGCCGTTGTTGCCAGAGACAGAGACCACATCACCACGGGTATCAGGAGGACATGCAGTTTCCAGGTGTGAAGGGTAAGATGTGAAGCAAGGACTATGGTTGGAGCTCAGGTGGCTGTGGCCTCCATGGTCCTTGGGGAATGTTTTCAAGGAGACCCTCCCTCTCTTTGTTGGTTGACCCTGTCCATGTCTCCCTGACTATTGGGGCAGCCTCTGTCCTCTGCCTGGGGGACTTTTTTGAGGTCACCTCGCCTTGCCCATGTGTGATTCCAGTTATGAGTTTGGAAGCAGCATAGAGATCCCTTAAAAAGCAGCTGCCCCTACACCCTGTCAAAGTAAGAAATGTCCAAACCTGTGGAGGATTGTTATGATTATTTCAGCTGAATTGATGTCATATGACTGCAAGCAAGATCTCAAATCCTGAGAAGAACAGCAGTTTTGTTGCTTATTTTATACATTATAATCAAAGGAGAAGATGAAAAAAGTTGCATGAAATCTAACAGAAAGAGAGAGAAAGGATAGCAGGGAGATTTCTAAAAATAAATAAAAAGCAAAATGGAGAAACATGTATTATTATTTTTACATTGGAGGGTCCAGGATAGTTAACATTTACAGCAGGTACAGAGGCTTGCAGGGAACTAGGCAACAAGAGCGCTCTGTGGGCTTGTATTCTGGCCCCACAGGCTCTGCCTTCAATGGGTCCAGCAAAGAAAATTTGCTAGAGGAATGTGATGTCAAAGTATGTTATCCATGATGCATAAGAACAGGCAAAGGGCTCACTGAACGTAAAGTCTGACATTTGGTAAGGAAGCTGTGGGCCTGTGACATGACTACCTGCCATCACCTGCCCAGTTAGGCATTTGTGATCAGACCACACTGTGCGTCACTGAGCTTGTCAGGCCTGCCATGGGGTCCCCTGTGCTTATCAGATTTCTTGCACAGCCCCTTTTTCATTCACAGTTTCTGGAAAGAGCAGGTGGTACAGCGCAGGCAGGATGGAGGAGCCTAGAAAAATCTGTTAGTCAGGGAATGGAAATCGGTCTCCTTCTGCACCTCCTTAGCCAAAGCCCAGTTCAAGTGTGGATTTCCTGTTTTGTAAGTGCGTCTCAATATCGCCCCCTAAAAGGCAAAAGGAGACCTGCAGGCAATGTCAGGTACCACACTAAGAATGCTGACCAGGCTCCAAAAGGTGGGAGCTCACTGTGAGCCCTGGACAGAGGTGAGCTCTGACCTCTAGACTAAGAGCCAGCCATCCAGGGCTCGGTCCCTGTGTGTCTCTTATCTCCTGACTGCATCCCAGGGCAGGCTGGGTCCAGTAAGAGGACTGGCTTTGTCCAGAGTATTATGAGTCCAGTGTCCAGAAAGCTGCCCAATCTGGTGGATATGCAGTTTCAGGAGGATGTGCTGTCCAGGTTTTCGAAGCCAGGGTATGGTGATGGCTCTTTTGGGAGAGGGTGCTGGCCTGGATGGTTGATCCGCAAAATGCCCTCTGAGTTTCCCATCACAGCATTGGGATGTTGCATCCAGTCATCTGTGTCCCTGTCTGATAACTGCTCTAGGCCTCCCCACAGGGCCCAGGTTCTAGAGCAGCTCCACATGGAGTGTCAACCAGGGAATTCTGTGGGCTTCTCTGTTAGGGGAGGGGAGGTCCCCGTGGGACCCTCAGCACCTCTGAGATGGAAGCAACCCCAGATCCTGGGTCCTCCTTTCCCATCCTGCTGAGGCAGTTCGTCTTGTTCCCCAGGACACCGTGGGCTGGTGAGATGTCTTTAAGGGCCACAGACAGCTGTATCCAGACCAGGGACCTTTGGGGATGGGGACTCATCCCCTAATTTTCTTGAGGTGAGGGTGAGCACCCTCCTGCCCTGGTAGAAACTCTACCTGGGATGGAGAATCCAGAATGTCTGGCAGGTCAGGGATCTGTGATAAAAGGAAGAACATGGGCTGCTTTCCAGTCCCTGAAGAGATGAGGGGTGGGGAGGGTTGTGATTACCTGGCAATGAAATCAGAGTGGCCTGACCCCTCACTCTTAGGAGGTTCCTATGCCTATTTCCTGACTGTAATTGGGGTAAACACCTGGCCCTGGACATCCCATGTAAAAAGGGGTTATGGCCTCCTCCCAGGCTGACACCAAGCCTTTCGGTGGATAAGGAACATGATGTAGAGGGCCCCCTGGGAAGGCACATGGACATTCTTTAAATTGTTGTCAGCTGAGTACTAGATGACTGGCAGAGCTGCTTCTCTGAAACACCCTCCCCAAGAAGGAGGAGATTGTTATTAGTACTGACTTCTTATCTTTGTCCAGTTGCTGAAAATGATGCAATGAATTGGACATTGGCCCACCCAGGCCTTGATATGTTAAATCCACTCCTAGTACTGGGAATGAGAGAATGAATAGGACCTGGGCCCACCCAAACTCATTTGATCCTAAGTTTTTCGGTGAAACCCCCTTGTATTTTGGAATATAAATAAATGTGCTGCTTCTTGGCTCTGAGTCGTCTGTCTCTCCAGCAGAAGAGGGCAGCTGGGACCCAGCTTTAAATCTATCTCTGTGTCTTCTCTCTTTCTTTCTTTTATTTCTCAATCCCCGGCCGCCTCTACTAAGAATGGGTTTCATCTCTGTTTCCATGCTGGACGCATAAAAGGGAGATCCCCGCCGCATCTTTTATCAGAATAAAAGCTTCTGAAAATTTACCTAGTTGAGTTTTCATTATATCATTTGTGTATTACACCAATCCAGAGAAATGGAGTTATAGGCACAATAAAAAGACTAGTAGAATAGGCCAAACATTAGAAATGAATTGTATTTTTTAACAGTGAAATGTGTCCCTCAGTCACTGTAACTCATAGGAAATTCCCCAAAATGCATTAATTTTTCCCAACCATAATTTACCTTTTTAACTGTTGCTCTCCTTCAAGTGAATGCCTCAACCTGGTGAGAATAAAAGACAAATCATAACTAACACATATTTGTATTCCTGAGATGGTATCACTTGGATAAAATTCAATTGCCATCTTTAAAATGGATCTACAGGAAGTAGGAAATGACCTTGAGGTTCATGGAATGATTTTCCAAGATTATATTTAGACAGAAGAACATGTGCTACATACTTTGCAATCTATAGAAGGAAAAGGAGTGACATGGAATCCAGTGGTCAAAGATTGGAGAGGTAGAAGAAAAAACAGCAAGGCATAGAGAGAATCTCTGGGAATAGATAAAAAGTAAAATCAATCAACACATACTTCTTTTATATACGTTGGTATAAGATAGTTAGCAGTAAACAATTAGCATGACAACAATAACATGGAGGGGTCTTGTGCTCTCTGCTCTGGAGTTTTGAGGGGTTTGGAAAAAAGAAAATCACCCTGACATTCCAAAGGTATGTTATTGTAGATACAAAAGGTCAATGGATGGGCTCAGTTATCGTAAAGACTGACCTTTGTCAGGAAAGATACCAGCCTAGCACATGACTACCCACCATGACTCACTTTAAGTCAGAAGGTTTTATTTTCAGACCATCCTGTGGGGTTACTTAAGGTTTCGGAGTTTGTAAGGCCCCCACACAGGCCTTTCCTGAGCTCATCAGGTTGAGTATGTGGCCCCTTTTTTCATTCACACAGCCCAACCCCTTAACCTCATGGGAGGAGAGAGGAGCTAGAGATCATTACCAATGGACAATTACTTCAACAATTATGTCAACATAAGGATACTTCCAATAAAACCCCTAATGATGGGGTTCAGAAAACTTTGTGTTGATACTGGAAGGCTGAGCGCTGAGGGAAAAAGTAAAATTTTCACACCTCTCCCCATGCTTTGATCTGCCAGTCTCTCCCATTTAGTTATTCCTGAATTGTATACTTACAATGAACCAATAATAGTAAGTAAAGTCTTTTCCTAAGTACTGTGTGGGATATATATATATATATATATATATATATATATATATATATATATATAATTATAAAGCATGAGGGGTCATGTCACCTTCAGAGTCCACCTTCACCATTTTCTTCCTCTTCTCACAGAATGAGGCTGGAGGCAGTGTTTCTGATCCCAGGAGCAGTGGAGGTACAGGGCTGTGAGTATATTCATATTGTTGTCCACCCTGAGGTGGGATCTGTTCTCCTAATGGCTAGGCAGCTAGTAAACTGACATCAGGTTGCAGTGAAAGGAAAGAAAGTATATATTTTAAAGGTACCAATGAAGGGCAATGGGGCAGCTGATGCTCAAAGACCAGAACTCAAAGGGGATTCTATTTAGGGACTTTTAAGAGGCAAAAGTCATGACATGGGGTTCAGAGTCATGGGTTTTCAAGATTGGTCAGTTATGCTGTAAGTACCCATAATGTGACTTATTTCTCCCTGGCACCATCCTGGCTAGGGTCTTTGGTTATTGGGGCCTAGAGGTCTTCCGTCATGCAGACAACCCAATGTTCTGAAACCCATTTTGGAGTTGGGTGGGTTATGTTACCTTAAGAGCAGAAAACATCTATCCATCTTGTGCTTAGCAGACAACATCTTTCTCTTATCTCGAGGAAGATATATTCTGCAACCTTTTTCACTGACTAGTTTCCAGACTGCAGGCCGCATCTGCATTCTTTCCCATCATACCTGCCAGGTTATATTTTCTATTTATGCTTTAACTAGAAATCATATTATCCAGACATGGGAACAAAAGGTAATTTTCCTCTCATTTTTTAAATTCTTCCATCTGGCCGAAACCGGTTTGGCTCAGTGGATAGAGCGTCGGCCTGCAGACTGAAAGGTCCCAGGTTCGATTCCGGTCAAGGGCATGTACCTTGGTTGTGGGTACATCCCCAGTGGGGGTTGCACAAGAGGCAGCTGATCGATGTTTCTCTGTCATCGATGTTTCTAACTCTCTATCCCTCTCTCTATTCCTTTCTGTGAAAAATCAATAAAATATATTAAAAAAACACACACACAAAAAAAATTCTTCTATCTGGGTAAAAAATCAAATTAACAGAGACAGATTAACAGGACACAATGTACAAAGTCTGATATATAAACAAATATTCTGGAGCTATAAGAATAGAGACAAAACAAAGCATTGGGTAGTTGAGGCTTATATGTCATTCTGAAGCTAATGGGACAGAGGGTTGTGGTTTGAGGCTTCAAAAGACAGGAACATTGGCATGAAGATGCCAAAGCAAATGTGAATATTCCCCCTGGAGCTGGTCCTCCATCTATACACATTCTAGGCAGTTTAGTGGGAAGGTCCAAGGCTTATTTCTTAAACCTTTTTCTCCCCAATAAAGATGTCAAAATCAATACCCTAAAAGGCACATCTGGGGTAAACACTCGGGTTCCCTTCACAGCAGAATCATGACTCTAGGTAAGGTTTAAAAGTCGAACTAAAAGCTCAAATCTAGTTACCTCCTAATTGAGTACCTAACTCATTACCAAAACAAAACATAAAAATCCTGCAACATTGCTCTTTCAGTCTAAATGTGTCCACTTCTGACTTCTCATTAGAAACAAAAACTAAAAGATATATTGGAATCTGCTAATAAAAAATTTCTTCATTCCTGGAGAGCACCTTGACACACTCACATCATCCATAGCTGCTCAGGAAGAACTAGGAGTCCTGAGACGCTGACTCATGTCTCAGATTAGTGTTTACACCATCACTACTCACTGCTTAAGCGGTTCCTTTGTTGTGTTTGTAAATGTCCCTAATTTTGACTAGTACGTGAGCTTCTTGCCTGCCTGGAAGACTCCAGTCACGTCTCTATTGTTGAGGAATTGGGGGCAGGACTCTTGCCGAGGGTTGCCAGCTAGGCCTCAATATCACCCAGGCACTTTCATGTTCAACTTGATATAGTTCCAAAATGCGTACAACATGAATGCTGGAGAAAGGTCCTGTCTTGGAGGTCAATTCCTCCCAGTGATACCAACAATCAATCAACAACAAAAACAAATGGGTTCATAAGGGGCCCTGCAGGCATGGTAACTTTATGGCATCTCTGTATTTTTTCAGTCACTAAGATATATTGTGTATGTGTGTCCAGGATAGGATCTGATTGTTCATTTGTCGATTCTTGGAATCTGTAATGTATTCCTATAATGTACCTACCCATCATTATCCAGGGCCCTAGAGGCACGAGAGTGGATGAGAGAGACAACCTGGACATTAATGCTGATGTCCAACTATTTATTTTTAATGACTTTCTAATAAATCTTTATTGTTCAGATTATTACAATTGTTCCTCTTTTGCCCCTATAGCTCCCATCCACCCGGTTACAACCCTACCCTCTGCCCTTATCCCTCCTCCCCCGCAATGTTCTCATGCATAGGTGTATGATTTTTGCCCATTCTCTTCCCACACCCCCACACCACTTTCCCCCCAAGAATTGTCAGTCCACTTCATTCCTATGCCGGATTCTATTTTATTCACCAGTTTATTCTGTTCATCAGATTTTTTATTTACTTGATTTTTAGATTCACTTGTTGATAGATATGTATTTGTTATATATAATTTTTATCTTTACCTTTTCTTCTTCCTCCTCTTCTTAAAGAATACCTTTCAGCATTTCACATAATACTGGTTTGGCGGTGAGGAACTCCTTTAGCTTTTTCTTATCTGTGAAGCTCTTTGTCTGACCTTCAATTCTAAATAATAGCTTTGCTGGGTAGAATAATTTTGGTTGTAGGTTCTTGCTATTAATCACTTATATTTCTTGCCACACCCATCTGGCTGCATAGTTTCTGTTGAGAAATCAGCTGGCAGTCTTATGGGTGCTCCCTTGTAGGTAACTAACTGTTTTTCTCTTGTTGCTTAAAATATTGTCTCTTTGTCTTTTGCTCTTGGCATTTTAACATGATGTGTCTTGGTGTGGACCTCTTTTGATTCCTTTTGTTTGGGGTTCTCTGTGCTTCCTGGACTTGTAAGTCTATTTCTTTCACCAGGTGGGGGAAGATTTTGGTCATTATTTCTTCAAATAGGTTTTCAGTATCTTCCTCTCTCTCTTCTTCTGAAACACCCATAATTCGGATGGGGGTACGCTTAAAGTTGTCCCAGAGGCTCCTTACACTATCTTCCTATTTTTGGATTCTTTTTTCTTTATGCATTTTCAGTTGGGTGTCTTTTGCTTCTTTGTATTTCAAATCTTTGACTTGATTCTTGCGATGCTCTAGTCTGCTGTTAAATCTCTGTATAATATTTTTTATTTCAGTTAGTGTATGCTTAATTTCTAGTTGTTCCTTTTTCATATCCTCAAGGGTCTCACTAAATTTATCGGCCTTTACTAGACTATTCTTGAAAAAACTTATAACCGTGGTTTTGAACTCTATATCCAGTTGTTTGCTTTCCTCCGTTTCTTTCATTTTTGATCTATTTTTTGTCTCCGCATTTTGGCTGCTTCCCTGAGTTGATAGAGTGGCGTTGTGTGCTAGGTATCCTATAGGGCCCATAGACTCAGAGTCCCCAGTTACCTGAGGTGGATACTCTTGGTGCACCCCTTTGTGGGCTGTGTGCACAGTCTTGTTGTAGTTAAGCTTTGATTGTTGTTGGTATCACTGGGAGGAATTGACCTCCAGGACAATTCATTGTGAGGATCAGCTGTGTCTATGCTGGAGACCTTCTGTGCTAGAGACACCCTTATGAGACAAGACTTGCAAAAGCCTCTGTGCTCAGCGTGGATGGGGCGGAGTCTCGGGGCGGAGTCTCAGGGTGGAGAAGACAGCATTGGTTTCCCTCTCAGCCCTGACCGAAGAGGCCCCTGAGTCTTAGTGTTCCACAGTAATCAGTAATCACTGCAAGCTCTTCTAAAAGAAAGCCACCCTTGGGTATCATCTGCTGCCAGACAGTGCAGTTTCTCTTGGAATGAGTCTGGATCCCCAGACTCTTGCCTGGAGCTGGAGTTCAGCGCAATCGGGAGCATTTGTCTCTTTCCCGCTTGAGAAAGCCAGCCGGGTACTGAGTAGCCCGCCCTCTCTGTGCGCACGCGTCTCAGTACCTCTGCCTTGCAGCTCCACTGAGTCTCAGTGTGCTTTTCTCTTTCCTTCTAGTTGTAGAATATCCATAGAGCTGGCTTTCTTGTGGTTCTGGATGATGTCCACTTTGTGCTTTAGTTGTAGTTTTGAAATTGTTGTGTGAGGCAGCAGTTTAGGTGTTTACCTATGTCACCACCTTGGATTCTCCAGAGACTCTCCAACTATTTATTTGACAACTAATATCTAAAGGGCACTTCAAGATGCCCTAAGATCCTTGATCCCCGCCAAACTTATGACCTCAATGTGCTCCTCCAGAATTTTCTTGAATTTCTTTCTCTGTCTCACACACCCCACATCCAATCTTTCAGAAAATCCTCTTGAATCCATCCTTTCAACAAATACAGAAACTGACCCCTTCTTCCCACACTTGTCTGACCACCCTCACCTGTCACCTGGATGACTGCACGTGCCTCCTCACTAGGCTCCCTGCCCTCCACCCAGCAGCCACACAGGTGCTGAGGAAAGTAGGCTAAGGTGAATATCCTGATTCCTTTGTGGAGCAAGTTTTTCTGTCTGAATCTATGGCAGGAATTGGGGTAAGGGGGAGGGAGACAGAGAGGGGTCAAAAGTTCTTTCTGAGTTTTGTTTCTTAAAAGCTTGAAATCAATATCGCAAAATAAAAATTTCAGAAAGTCTAAATTTTGGATGGCTTCACTAAACACAGATCACTCATGCCCAATGGAGTTCTGAGCCCTCCAGAGGCTCCTCAGATCACTCAGAGGGAAGCCAGACTTCTGGCTATCACCCCACCCTCTCTGACTTCATCTCCTCTCATCTCCAGCTCTGTCTCCTCCACCCAGCTTGTCTCCTTTTTGCTGCCCCAACATTTTTAAATGGAAAGAAATAAAAACACCCAACACATGCCTTATTTCACTCTAACGTGCTATCACATTATTACTGTTGTTTCTGTGTGGGTTACTGGGCAACTCTCCCAACACCATGCCATGTCCTTGAGGACTTGGATTTTGTCTGTTCTGTCTCACACTGCACCCCTAGTGCTTAGAGCAGTGTCAGTAGATGGTGAGCAGTAGGTTGGTCTTCTTTAATAAATGAATAAAGAAGTTACACATGTGATCATGGTTGAACGGGTGACATATGGAGTGTCATGACTTCACATAACTGGGATTCTGATCCAGACTGAGGGACCAGGAAGACTTTCCTGAAGCACGGCTGGGAAGTCAGGCCATCTCCTGCTGTGAATCCTTCCTCATAAGAGAGGAAGAAAAGTGAGGAACATTTTTTGGAGGATTGTATTCACATAAGGAAAGAAATGGGAAAATTTGAAAATATGATAAGGATTGACACTGTAAGATGACAGGTTCCGCTAATTACAGGTAGATGATGTCAAAGTAAAACTTGAGCCGCACAAATTTAGGGAGGCAAGAAAGTCCGTATTCAAGACCAAGCAATAGGGCAGTAAGAGTGACCTCAACACCAATGAAATAAAAGCATGGGAGATTTTAAGAACAGGAGAAGGAATCCTAGGCATCTGTGATTGCTTATTGGATTGACACAAAAGATAAATAAAACTCATGAAATCCTGACAGGAGGGTTTTCATTATATTTATTATTGTTACATTTAAACCTCACTCAAGGATAAGTTTTTATTGATTAGAGAGATAGAGATAAAGAGAGAGAGAGACAGAGAGAGAGAGAGGTGAGAGAGAAAATACCAATTGCCTCCCATAAATGCCTTGGGAGGCAATTGGTATTTTTGAACATGCAAACTTTATGAGTTCAGGACAAAGTGCCAACCAATTTGAGCACACTGGTGAGTATAAGCAGGTTTTTCACATCTTGGTTTCAAATGTTCCCACCCAAGTTAGGTTCCTACCCTTCCTCAGAGACTGAGACACAGAAAAGATGAGAATTAAATTTTAACAGAATGGACCCAAACCCTCTAGGCAGATATTCTATGAATCATATCACTGGCAAGAAGTTGTGTTTTTTAAAAATACACTTTTACTGATTTCAGAGAGAGGAAGGGAGAAGGGGAGAGACATAGAAACATCATTGATGAAAGAGAATCATTGATTGGCTGCTTCCTGCACACCCCTACTGGGGATAAAGCTTGAAACCCAGGCATGTGCCCTGCCTGGGAATTGAACCATGACCTCCTGGTTCCTGGGTTGATGCTCAACCACTGAGCCACTCCAGCCTGGAGGCAAGAAGCTTTTAAGTAGACTTAGGTGTATTTCAAAAGGACAGAGAAAGAATCTGAAATTACAAATTGCACTTACATTCCTAAAGAAAATGCTCTAAAAAAGTAGAGGTAAGAGGCCTAGTCAGGAAGAAAGGTTAGAGACTCTGACGGAAGAATGAGGCCTCTGGTTTATAACACAGCTACTTTCTGCACAGCGGAGGGAAACACAACTAAATCTTTTCATCCAAGACCCAGTTTGCATCGCCACAGTTCTTGCCATTTATGAAGAAATGCAAGTTCCCAGCCATTAAGAAATAGATACAAAATAGCTGAGAGACTGAACAGAGATAGCATCTCATCTCCCAGAAAGCTGTGCTTCTGGAGTTTTCCATGGAGACAATACATTTCTCTCTACAGTCACCTTCCCTTTGATCAAACATCATCTCCAAGGAAGAAGAGTATTTTGATCCTATCACATATTTGGCAGGTGTCATTCAATTTAGCCTGATTAATGACCTAAGTGCAGAGGAACTGACATTCACCTTATAGTTTGCTCTGATGCATGTTTTTCTATGAAACCTGAGATGGGAGATTTAACAGCATCTTGAGGTTAGGCGGCCTCACGCTCACACTTCACCTGCAGTTTCTCTAGTTTTGGGGGATGCCCTGCTCTCAAACAGATTACAAGTCTTCATCAGGTCAAAATTAGCTCCATAACAGGTGAGGTTGTTTATAATTCTGTTTGAACTAGGACATTTGCTAAGCCTTGCTTATATCACCAACGTTTCCAATTCTATGCTATCAACAAAGAGTACAGGGTGCTACTGAACTTATGCAAATAAGTCTATTGCCATAACCAAAAGAATACTCCAGATGGCACTAGTAATTTGGGAAAAGACAAAGGTCACTGTTGCATCTCACATAGGTGTTCTCTTGTCTATTCCCATCATCACAAGTGTCCAGGCAGCCTCCACATGTCTCCCTGGAAATGGGAGAGAGCTCAGATTCCTGTGAAGTACATGGTGTCCCCTCCACTGTGGACATGTTGCAAATGGGACCACCAGAGATGGGATCCAATGTGGTATGTTACCTTATGTCAACAATAATGACAATGCCAGCTCACATTTTTTAGTATTTATTGATTCAAAGCAAGTCTTCTATGCAATTTACACCACCACAAGAAATCTAATAGGTAATTTCTTTATTTTTTTTAGTTTAAGAACATAGGGGAAGGGAGGAGGATCTCTA
The DNA here is from genome assembly GCF_951640355.1 of Cnephaeus nilssonii. NCBI lineage: Eukaryota > Metazoa > Chordata > Mammalia > Chiroptera > Vespertilionidae > Cnephaeus > Cnephaeus nilssonii. Next base: position 40,335,172 of record NC_137091.1, read on the forward strand.
GTACTTGACCTCTAACACTACAGGTTCACTTTCAGCGGAGCTGATGGGGTTGGAGATTTTACACTGGTAGTTCCCAGCATCCTGTCTCCTGACAGGGTTTATGGTGAGGGTTCTCTTGTCCTGGGACAGCGACACCCTCCGATTTTCCTGCAGACTGGTACCATTGAATAACCAGTATGTGGACCTCATATTTGAGTAGCAATTCATCTCCACTGCATCCTCATTCTCTGTGACTGTGGTGTTGCTGGCTATGAGTATGGGCTGACTCAATTGCGCTGTGAAGAAATAGAGGGTGAGAATGATTGAGTGTGGCCTTGAGACCTGGGGCCATGCCCCTGCCTCAAAGATATAAGCCCTGACTGTGATTGTTATGAGGGTAATTTGGTTCCACAATAAAAATTATTTAATTCTAAATTTTCCATCACTCCCCAGACCAAATCTACCCCTCTGAACTGAAGACCCCGAAGAAGGAAGGATATGAACCATTGTTTGATCTAGGGACCCAAAGACATCTAATAAGGCCACTGGGATTGGAGGAAAAGATGGGGCTATGACTGCAGATAGACCTCAAGTGACTCAGAGCAATTTCTCAGGGTCTGTGTGACTCTGCTTAGGGACTGTATCTCCTTGTGCCTCACTTTCCCCTCAGTGAAGTGAAATAAATATTTGACTCCCAGGCTGACAAAGTACTACTCATAAAATATTCACAGTATCTGACATAAATTTTGGGAAGGAAAACTGCTCAAATGAGAGGCATTTGTTATTGATGGACTTCACAAGAAAATCTCCTGGGCTGATCCCTGGTGGATGAGCAGCTGCCAGGGGAATCTTTACTCCTGCTCCTCCCTTGGGACACTAACCTTTCTCTGAACTCTTCTAAGTCCCCCAGAACAGTCAGCTAATAATCTGTGGAGCTTGTCCAGTTGTGCTCTCCACACACAGTCTCAGGTGAAGGACCAGGCTCCATCTCTGTGCAGACGTGGCTCTTAGGTTTGAGCCCCAACTAGTGACCAGCTCAAGAGCCTTGTGCCTCTGGCACATGGGAAACTGTTGCTCTCACTCATCCCTTCCCAGGAGATAAAACTCAACCAGACTCAGTCTCCCCAGGGCCTCTGGAGTCAGGACATTGTGACTGGGGCCTGGAGAGGGGCTGCCCGAGCTGAGCTTCTCTGTGAAGAACCCAGGGAGCCCCTCAGGCCAGGACCTTACAGAGCCTGCAGGGTCTATCTCAGGGACATGGTCAGGGAAAGGGGCCCAGGGACCTGGACTGAGACGGGTCTCCCTCTGCTGACTCACTCCCATCAAATTGGTCCTTCTCTCTGTGGTGAATGTCTGTGGGGCTAGAATCTGGGAAGGGAACTCTGACCTTAGGAAGTTTGTCTCCACTGGGTGTGTCCTGCACTAAATGCCTAAACCCAGCTTGGGACATGATGCAGAGGGGGATGGAGCGGAGTCCAGGGCTGGCAGTCCTGTGTGTGAAGTAGAATTCACCCCACCAGACACCTAGAGGTCAGAGAGCAATCACTCACTGTAGACGCTGAGAGATCCAATTCCTATTGCTGTTTTATATTTTGGAAGGAGAGCTATTACAATGTAGATTCCTTCATCGCTCTCAGTGAGGTTTCTTATCATCAGGGATCCATCAAGTGTTGCTGTCTCTCGACCACTGCTTCTGGGTCCTCTCACATATTCGCCTGAACTCAAAGTAAATACCCCAATTAAATTAGTGTACATCTTCTCTGTTTCCTTGTACCACATAAAGGCTTTACTATCGCGAGGACGATTGCGGATACGTAGAATCGCATCCTGCCCTTTAGGAGCACCGGTGGAGAAAAAAGCAATTTGCGCAGTGGTGGGCGGGATCCAGATGGGAAGACAAGAAGGGAAGACTAGAAGGGAAGAGAGAAATTGATCAGTATTTTCATCTATGTATTGGGATGGAGAGATGAGGCATTTCTCTTCAACTCTTAGCCTTAGTGAACATGTAAGTTCCCATGTGCATCTCCTTAGTCAAGGTCAGCAACATGGCCACCATTGCTTCAGCACCTCAGAACCTGTCCTTTTGTTTGAATCCTCTTTCCCAACTGTCTGTGTGGCTGTCCTGCTTACTGCCCTCAGATCCCTGTTGACACTCAGCGGCCTTCTTGGAAGAACTTCCCTGACCATGTCCTCTAAACACGCTCTATCTTCACTCTCTGACCTGTCTCCACTCTGTGCACTTCAGGGAACTTATGGGTACCTGATGTCACAAGTAGATCTCTTCTTGTCTATTTTCTCTCCATATAGTGTGAGCTACAAGTGGGGAGGGGGTTTTGTGATCGTGTGACCCCTCCCCCCCCCCAGTGCCTGCAAAGCCTGCAAACACCTGTGGGTACATGAAAGAGTGTTCCCAGGCTTGACCATGACCCATGCCGTATTTTCCCATATTTGTAGATGTTGTTGGGGACAATGTTTAGCACCCTGGATAAAATATTCCTGCTATCACCTGAAATGAATTGTTATTACTGTGGTCAGTTGTCAAAATTCAATACTCTGTGATGAATAACTTAGCAAATGAACCGCAATTGAGGTTTTCCTGCCCCTCACCACTTCCACATCATGAAATTTTTCTGTTGCTGAGCCCCCTCTCTCATCCTATTTTGCGCCCCTGTCCTTCCACTCAGGTCCAAAGAGAAGCCCTTCTTCTCCATTTGGAGTGCTATCCTCCCCTGGAGATCTTGGCCACTCTCTGAATCCCAACCTCCCTTCCATTCCCAGGGATTTTTCCCCTCCTTACCAGCCAGCAAGAACCCCAGCCAGGGGACAAGTCCTCTGAGGGCAGAGGCTACAGGGAACTCCATGGTGACTGCTGCCTGCTCTGTCCCTCCCTCTGAGAGATGAGCTTGAGGTCCAGTAAGGCTCCCAGGCACCTCTGTCCAGACTGGTGGGATGTGCTGTTCCTCCTTCCTGTGTGCTGAGCCTCCTCCTGGGGCAAGATAAACTCCCTGGTCATGTGGGACAGGGCGGGGTCAGGGCTCAGGACCTCCCTCTCCCTCCCCTCTTTTTTGCCAACCCTGTTGCCCCTTTCAGTTTAACTTTTCTCTGTATTTTGGTTCCTGGAAACTGCTGAAGCATTTGACAACACACACACATACAAACACAAACACACACATGCACAGACACATGCCCAGTAAAGCACTTGCCTGAGGCGTCCAGTTTCTGGTCATTCTCCACAGCTCCCTGTCAGTGCACATATGACGTTTCCCTTCAGAGCAAGATGTCTGGGCCCCCCTCAGGAATATTGTAACAGGGATGCCCCGGCTCTGCATTGGATCTCCTGTGAAACTTTGTAAGGATTGGGATGCCCAGGTGACATTTTCGACAGGTTGCTTCAGCAGCTGCCCAGCTTGCATGGATGCCAGGATGAGACCCTATGATGTGAGGGTGGGGAGCCCTGCCCCTCTCCTGTGAACAGCAAGCATTTCCAGATCCTCTCAAAATGCAGATTCTGACTCAGCAAGTGTGCAGTGGACCAGAGAATCTGAATCTGAAAAGTTCTCAGGGGAGGTGGGTCTTACTGGCCTGTGGAGCCCACTTGCAATAGCAAGGCTGATGAGGGCACATGTCCTCCTGAGAGCGTGACCTTCTCACCCCAGCATTGGCCCCTGCTTATCTTGGTGTTGGGTCTGTCAGCACTACACAGAGAGCACCACAGGCCCCAAACTGGGTATTGTTTCTGGTTTGACGCAGAAAACCAGCTGGGCACCAGGTCTTCCCTGGGTTCTCAAATGTGCAGGGAAGATGCGATTTCCTCCCAACAGGAAGGCCACAGAGGTGACTAGCAGTGAGAAGGGGTCAAGCTAGGTGATGACTGCAGAGGGATCCTCCCTCTATCTCAGGTTGTCACCAGCCTGGCCGCTGTTTCCAGAGACAGAGACCCCATCACTGCGGGTATCAGGAGGACATGCAATTTCCAGGTGTGAAGGGTAAGATGCGAAGCATGGACTATGGTGGGAGCTCAGGTGGCTGTGGGCTCCATGGTCCTGGGGGAGTGTTTTCAAGGAAACCCTGCCTCTCTTTGTTGGTTGACCCTGTCCATGTCCTCCCTGACTATTCAGGCAGCCTCTGTCCTCTGCTTGGGAGACTTTTTTGAGGTCATCTCACCTTGCCCATGTGTCATTCCAGTTAGGAGTTGGGGAGCAACATAGACATCCCTGAAAAAGCAGCTGCCCCTACCTATACCCTCTCAAGGTAAGAAATGTCCAACCTGTGGAGGATTGTTATGAGTATTTCAGCTGAATTGATGTCATATGACTGCAAGCAAGATCTCAAATCCTGAGAATAACAGCAGTTTTGTTGCTTATTTTATACGTTATAATCAAAGGAGAAGATGAAAAAAGTTGCATGACATCTACTGGAAAGTGAGAGAAAGGATAGCAGGGAGATTTCTAAAAATAAATAAAAGCAAAATGGAGAAACACATATTATTTTTACATTGGAGGGTCCAGGATAGTTAACATTTACAGCAGGTACAGAGGCTGTGCAGGGAACCAGGCAACAAGAGCGCTCTGTGGTCTTGTATTCGGGCACCACAGGCTCTGCCTTCAGTAGGTCTAGCAAAGAAAATTTGCTAGAGGAATGTGATGTCAAAGGTATGTTATCCATGATGCATAAGAACAGGCAAAGGGCTCACTTAACATAAAGTCTGACATTTGCTAAGGAAGCTGTGGGCCTGTGACATGACCACCTGTCATCACCTGCCCAGTTAGGCATGTGTGATCAGACCACACTGTGCGTCACTAAGCTTGTCAGGCCTGCCATGGGGCCCCCTTGGGCTGATCAGGTTTGTTCCACAGCCCCTTTTTCATTCACAGTTTCTGGAAAGAGCAGGTGGGACAGCGCAGGCAGGGTGGAGGGACCCAGAAAATTCTATTAGTCAGGGAATGTAAATTGGTCTCCTTCTGCACCGCCTTAGCCAAAGCAGAGTTCAAGTGTGGATTTCCTATGTTTTGTAGGTGCATTTCAATATCGCCCCCTAAAAGGCAAAAGGAGACCAGCAGGCAATGTCAGGTACTGCACTAGGAATGCTGATCAGGCTCTAGAAGGTGGGAGCCCACTGTGAGCCCTGGACAGAGGTGAGCTCTGACCTCTAGACTAAGAGCCAGCCATCCAGGGCTCGGTCCCTGTGTGTCTCATACCTCCTGACTGCATCCCAGGGCAGGCTGGGCCCAGTGAGAGGACTGGCTTTGTCCACAGTATTATGAGTCCAGTGTCCAGAAAGCTGCGCCTCTTGTGGATATGCAGTTTCAGGAGGATGTGCTTTCCAGGTTTTCAAAGCCAGGGCCTCATGAGGGATATTTTGGGAGAGGGTGCTGACCTGGATGGTTGATCCACAAAATGCCCTCTGTGTTTCCCATCACAGCATTGGGATGTTGCATCCAGTCCCCTGTGTCCCTGTCATCTGCTCTAGGCCTCCCCTCAGGGCCCAGATTATGGAGCAGTTCCACATGAAGTATCAACCAGGGGATTCTGTGGGTTCCTCTCTTACGGGAGGGGAGGCCCCTGTAGGACCCTCAGCAACTCTGAGATGGAAGCAACCCTAAATCCTGAGTTCTCCTTTCCCATCCTGCTGAGGAAGTTCCCCTGTTCCCCAGGACACCGTGGGCTGGTGAGATGTCTTTAGGGGCCACAGACAGCTCTAGCCAGACCAGGGACCTTGGGGATGGGGACTCATACCCTAATTTCCTTGAGGAGAGGGTGAGCACCCACCTGCCTTGGTAGAAACTCTACCTGGGATGGAGAATCCAGAATGTCTGGCAGGTCAGGGATCTCTGATAAAAGGAAGAACATGGGCTGCTATCCAGGCCCTGAAGAGATGAGGGCTGGGGAGGGTTGTGATTACCTGGCAATGAAATCAGAGTCTCTGACCCCTCACAGTAAGGAGGTTCCTGTCCCCCTTTCCTGACTGTAAGTGGGGTAAACACCTGGCCCTGGGACATCCCGTGTAAAAAGGGGCTGGGGCCTTTTCCCAGGCTGACACCAAGCCTTCAGGTGGATAAGGAACATGATGTAGAGGGCCCCCTGGGAAGGCAGATGGACATTCTTTAAATTGTTGTCAGCTCAGTCCGAGATGACTGGCAGAGATGCTTCTCTGAAACACTATCCCAAGAAGGCGGAGACTGTTATCAGTACTGACTTCTTATCTTTGTCCAGGTGCCGGGAATAAGGGAATGAATAGGACATTGTCCCACGCAGGCTTTCCAGTCCTAGTACCGGGAATGAGGGAATGAATAGGACCTGGGCCCACCCAAACTCATTTGATCCTAAGTTTTTCGGTGAAACCCCCTTCTATTTTGGAATATAAATAAATGTGCTGCTTCTTGGCTCTGGGTTGTCTTTCTCTCTAGCAGAAGAGGGCATCGGCCCACCCGGGACCCAGCGTTAAATCTATCTCTGTGTCTTCTCTCTTTCTTTCTTTTATTTCTCAATTTCTGGCCGCCTCTACTAAGAACCGGTTTCATCTCTCTTTCCATGCTGGACACGGAAAAGGGAGAACTCCACTGCATCAGGCCCCCGCAACATGATCTGACTGCAAGTGTCACACAAGATGACAGGCTTCCAGTATATGGTTTCCCTCATCCATTTAATGAGTGTTTACTGAGTACCTGTGGTGTTTCAGGTCAGGGCTGGGCCCGGGGAATGCCACAGTGAGCAGGAAATACGTGGGCCCTGCACTTGTGGAGTTTAAGTTGTAAAGAAAAACACGCTCTCAGATAAACGTTCCATAAACAATTATGTGGAAAAGGCATTCACACAAAGAATTAGGTGCTTGTAAAATTATTAAAGGGCTAGAGAAATAGAAGTTAAAGAGTTGCCACTGGAATTCGGGTTTTAAGGTCACGCTGGCACAGCCCCCTCCTACAGGTAATGAATGAGCTGTGTCTGCCAGAGGCCACCCATCAGTCAACACAGTAGCAGAGATAAGAGGCCCATCTCCTTTCCAGCTTCCACATTACACACAAGTGCATCTCAGAGGCTGAGTTTAATTCACATCTGGACTCTCAATCACAAGGAGTGGGGGAATGGAGTATTTAACCTTTCAGTCTACCTGATATAGGAGGGAACATGGAAAGGGGTGGAACATAAATGCCAGGTGCCAATTCATGGCATGTCTGAGTCCACATGCAGGCTGTGGGACTCTAGGCAACTGATCCCACCTCAAAAAAATTCAGTCTCCCTCTGTGATATCATAGAAAGATATTTGGTGTTATTTCCTGGTTCTTAGAACTGAGCAGAAAAATACTTGGAATATGGGGGTTTCTAAGGGTGATGAGAGTGTCTTTTGTGGTGATGAAGAAAGTCTTACAGGCCTCTGGATAGATGCAAGGTAAGGGTAGTTCACCTTAAAACAAAATCTTGCTCCCCTGGCTGCGCAGGCGAGAAGACACTCAGAAACCGGTTTCAGTCCCCTTTCTGTCTTTTGGTTCCTCTTTCCTCCCAAGTAAGGGAATCAGCCCTGAGGACAGATTGCTCTGGGAAACCGCACAACCAAGTGTTGCCTGGTGAGAGGTGTACTACCATACCAGTTAAAAATTGTGACAGTACATAGCGGGAAGATGGCTGCCAACAGGAAGGCATACTGAAAGATAGTGTGTGAGTGAGAGAACAAAGGGAGAGTGTGTGGTCGCACAAGGAGTGTTTGTTAGTGAGCTGAGGGACAGCTATACTCCAGGAGACTGTGGGGGATGGCCGGAAGGACTTCCCCTGACCAGGCAGCCCCCACTGCTGCTGGGTTCCCTCCAAGAATGACCAGCTCTGACATGGAGAGCACACCATCTTGAAGGAGAAAGTGGATGTTATCAGAACCCTGAAAATCTACAACTATGGCACCCAGCGAACAGCTGTGAACATGAGAACACCGGTTCCCAAGTGGCTTGAGCACGCAGAGTCAGAGGAGCTCTGCACTCCCTCATGGAAAGGTCAGATTTCACCTGGGATAAGGTGAGGTCTGTGGTCCAGGCAGGAAAGAGAAATGCACTCTGTGGGAGCTGGAGGACCTGGGGAAGTCTGTGACCAGAAAAATCCACGGCCTTTGGGACTGGCATGATGCACGAATGTGGAAGGGGGACCGCAGAGCTTCTAACAGAAGGGAACTCTAAAAAGCAACCCATGTCTGAACTGGGCACAAAAGGTCAGCATAAAAATTTTAAAAGTGTGAAGGCTACTTAATCCCAAGGGGAAAAAAGACTGCACAGATTTGTGCCCAGCGCTAGAGTTAGCACACTTACTCTGGCTCTTTTCTCTCTCTCTCTCTCTCTTTTTCTGTTTAAATCCTTACTTTTGATTACTAAGCCCAATACATAGGATCACCCAATTGGGGACACTCTAAGAGACTGAAGGGAAAAGTTGTTTTTGTGGAACCTGTGGATCAGAGTGGGGAATAACAAACAGAGAACCAGGTCTGGAGCAACCCCTTCCCTTAAACCAGTACTAAGTGCCACAGGGAAAACAAAATCTAAGCCCTAGCTGGAGAGGAACTATAGACCCGGAGTTCAATCCAGGAACACTGCCACCAAGGGGTTGAATCAATAATTCACTCTTGTGTAAACACAAATGAAGGAGTATCCTATCAAATAATAGAGAAACATGCAAATTGGCCATACCTACACTACACCCACAAGCCACGCCTACCAGCCAATCAGGAGTGAGTATGCAAATTAAAACAGGACTGCTGGCTCCCAACTGCTTGCCTGCCTGCCTTCCTGATTGCCCCTAACCATTTCTGCCTGCCAGCCTGATCACCCCCTAGCCACTCCACTGCCAACCTGTTTGCCCCCAACTTCCCTCCTCTGCCAGCCTGGTCACTCCTAACTGCCCTCTCCTGCAGGGTTGATCACCTCCAACTGCCCTCCCTTGCAGTCCTGGTCCCTCTCAACTGCCCTCCCTTTCAGGCCTGGTCCTTCTCGACTGCCCTCCCTTGCAGGCCGGGTGCCTCCCAACTGCCCTCTCCTGCTGACCATCTTGGGGTGACCATCTTGTGTCCACATGGGGGCAGGATCTTTGACCACATAAGGGCAGCTATATTGTGTGTTGCAGTGATGATCAATCTGCATATTATTCTTTTATTAGATAGGATAGAGGCCTGGTACAGTGGTGGGGGCCAGCTGGTTTTCCCTGAAGGGTGTCCCTGATCAGGGTGGGGTTCCCTTGGGGCATGGGGCAGCCTGAGCGAGGGGCCTGTGGTGGTTTGCAGGCCGGCCACACTCCCTGGCAACCCAAGCAGAGGCCCTGGTATCTGGAATTTATTTTCCTTCTACAATTGAAACTTTGTACCCTGGATTGGAGCCAAGCATGTGGCTCCCTCCACGGCAAGCAGCCATTTCTGTTGGGGTTATAATTGAAACTTTGTAGCCTTAAGGGGGTGGGCCCGGCCAGGGTGTGTGGAAAGCTTTGCTTCCCCTGTTACCGGGAGCAATCCTAGCCTGCTCTCTCAAGCTCCATTCTGCCGCCATTTCTGTTTGAATTTGTTTACCTTCTATAATTGAAACTTTGTAGCTTGAGTGGAGGCTTAGGCCTGGCAAGGGCAGGCAGAAAGCTTGGCTTTCTCTGTTACCTAGGAAACCTTGATCTCTGTGGCTGTAGCCATCTTGGTTGGGTTAATTTACATACTCGCTCTGATTGGATGGTGGGTGTGGCTTGTGGGCGAGGCTTCTGGTTGTGAAAGAGGTATGGTCAATTTGCATATTTGTCTATTATTAGGTAGGGTTAGCAAACACCAATGACAAAGTAAGCATCTAAAAAGCGGCCAGAGAGGAACAGCAAGTTACATACAAAGGATCCCCCATATGACTAGCAACTGATTTCTCAACAGAAACACATCAGGCCAGAAGAGAATGGAATGAAATATACAAAGTCATGCAAAGGAAGGGTCTGAATCCAAGAATACAGTACCCAGCAAGGCTATCAATCAAAATTGAAGGTGAAATCAGGAGCTTCACAGAAAAAAAAGAACTAAGGGAGTTTATTACCACCAAACCAGCAATGCAAGAAATGCTAAAGGGTCTGCTGTAAAAAGGACAAATAGGAAGAGAAGAAGGAACACAGGGGTAATGAATAAAAATGGCGACAAACAAGTACCTATCAATAATAACTTTAAATGTAAATGGATTAAATGCCTCAATCAAAAGGCATAGGGTAACGGACTAGATAAGAAAACATGATCCATATATCAGCTGTCTACAGGAAACCCACCTCAGAAAAAAAGACGCACACAGACTGAGGGTGAAGGGATGGAAAAAGGTTTTTCAGGCGAATGGAAATGAAACAAATGCTGGGGAAGTAATACTTATATCTGACAAATTAGATCTCAAAGTGAAGGACCTAAAAGTAGTTAAGAAAGGCCACTTCATAATACTAAAGGGAGCAATCCAACAAGAAGAAATAACTCTGGTAAACATAAACGCACCCAATACAGGAGCACCCAAATACATTAAAATAAAAACTCATGGAGGATATCAAGGGAGAGATTGACAGCAATACAATCATAGTAGAGGACTTTAATACCCTACTATCACCATTGGGCAAATCCTCTAAACAAGAAATCAGCAAAAAAACATCAATCCCAAATGACTCACTAGACCAGATGGAATTAATTGACATCTTCAGGACATTTCACTCCAAATCCACAGAATATACATTCTTCTCAAATTCACATGGGTCATTTTCAAAGATAGACCATATGCTGGGTCACAGGCAAAGTCTCTTCAAATTCAAGAAGATAGAAATCATATCAAGCATCTTCTCAGATCACAATGGCATAAAACTGGAAATCACCTACAATAAAAACAATTAAAAAAATCAACACATGGAGACTAAATAGCATACTATTAAACAATGACTGGGTTACCAGATAGTTCAAAGAAGAAGAAAAAAAATCATGGCAACAAATGACAATGAAAACACAACAATGAAAACTCTATGGAACACAGCGAAAGCAGTCTTGAGAGGGAAGTTCATAGCTCTACAAGCATACCGAAAAAAAAAAAAAAACGAAAAAAAACAGGAAACAATGGTAATAAATTGCTTCACCCTACAACTCATAGAGTTAGAAAGAGAGCAACAAGAAAATACCAATGTAAGCAGAAGGAAGGAAATAATAAAGATCAGAGTGGAGATAAACGACATAAGAGACAAAACAAAAAAAAACAACGAATGCTAAAGATCAACAAAACCAAGAGCTGTGTCTTTGAAAGGATAAACAAGATTGATGAACCTCTAGCCAGGCTCAGCAAGAAGCAAAGAGAGAGGACCCAAATAAACAAAATCAGAAATGAAAAGGAGAAATAACAACAGACCCTACCGAAATACAAAGGATTGTTAAAAAATACTATGAACAACTCTATTCCAACAAACTGGACAACCTGCAGAAAATGGACAGATTCCTAGAAAAATACCACCTTCCAAAACTCAATCAGCAAGAAACTAAACATCTCAATAGGCAAATAACTATTGAAGAAATTGAAGCAGTCATCAAAAAGCTTCCAGCAAACAAAAGCCCGGGGCCAGACGACTTCACAGGGGAGTTTTACAAAACCTTCAAGGAAGAACTAAAACCAATCCTCCTCAGACTATTCCAAAAAATTCAAGAGGAAGGAACACTTCCAAACTCATTCTCTGAAGCCAGCATCACCCTAATACCAAAACCACATAAAGACAACAAAATCAAAGAGAATTACAGTCCATATCCCTCATGAACATAGATGCCAAAATCCTCAACAAAATTCTAGCAAATCAGCTCCAGCAGTACATCAGAAAGATCATACACCATGACCGAGTAGGATTTATCCCAGGGATGCAAGGATGGTACAATATCCGTAAATCAATAAACGTGATACATCACATAAACAAATTGAGAGATAAAAATCACATAGTCATATTAATTGATGCAGAAAATGCATTTGACAATATCCAACACCCTTTCTTAATAAAAACTCTCAGGAGGTAGGAATAGAAGGATCATACCTCAACATAATAAAAGCCATATATAAAAAAAAGACAGCCATCATCATACTCAATGGGCAAAAACTAAAACCATTTCTCCTAAGAACAGGAACAAGACAGGGATGCCCACTCTCACTACTCCTGTTCATCATAGTACTGGAAGTATTAGCCATTCTTATTAAACAAGAATCTTACCTTATAATAGAGAAACATGCAAATTGACCGCACCTCCGCTATGCCCATGATTGGGCCAGCAGGAGGCTAGGGGCGGGACTCCGGGTGGCATATCCGCCGTTGAGAAGATCAAGATGGCGGTGCCCAGTGGCCGGGCCCATGCCGCCGCTCGGGGTGCCTGAGGCGATCGGCACCCCGGGGGGGCGTGGCCAGGCCCATGCCGCCGCTCCCCGGGGTGCCTGGGGCGATCAGCACCCCAGGGGGCGTGGCCGGGCCAATGCCGCCGCTCCCCGGGGTGCCTGGGGCCGTCGGCACCCCGGGGGGTCGTGGCCGGGCCCATCGGCACCCCGGAGGGTCGTGGCCGGACCCATGCCACCGCTCCCTGGGGTGCCTGGGGCCATCGGCACCCCGGGGGGCGTGGCCGGGCCCATGCCGCCACTCCCCGGGGTGCCTGGGGCGATCGGCACCCAGGGGGGCGTGGCCGGCCAATCGGAACCCCGGGGGGCGTGGCCGGGCCCATACCGCCCCTCCCGGTGTTGATCGGCCACCTGGGGGGGCGTGGCCCGGCCCCTCCCGCCCCTCCCGGGGGTTGGGGATCGATCGGCCACCTGGGGGGGCATGGCCCGGCCCCTCCCGCCGCTCCCAGGGGTCCCAGGGACCGAGGCTTTCCAGGCCTTGGGCACCAGCGGGGAGCCTGCACCGATCGCAGGAAACCACTGGGGGTCGGCTCCTGTGATCGGTAGCAGGGACTCTGGGTGCGGCGAGCCCAAGGCCACCGCCCGGGGCCAAGCCCTGACCCTGAAAAAGGCAGAAGGTGGTGGCCACAGCCAAGGCCTGGGTCCCTGGTGCCGGCAGAAAACTGGTGCAGGCAGCCAGGTGAATGAAGGTCTATTGCACGAATCTTCGTGCAAACGGGCTACTAGTAAGAAATAAAAGGCATCCAAATTGGAAAAGAAGAAGTAAAGCTGCCCTTATTTGCAGATGACATGATACTGTACATAAAAAACCCTAAAGACTCCATGAAAAAACTATTAGACTTAATAAGTGAATTCGACAATGTAGCAGGATACACAATTAATGCCAAGAAATCTATGGCATTTCTATACACCAATAGTGAACTTACAGAAAGAGAGACTAAAAATCCTATTTACCATCGCACCAAAAAAATTAAGATACCTAGGAATAAACTTAACTAAGGTCGTAAAAGACTTATACATGGAAAACTACAGGACACTGGAAAAAGAGATAGAGGAAGACATAAACAGATGGAAGAACATACCGTGTTCATGGATTGGTAGAACCAACATCATCAAAATGTCCATACTACCAAAAGCAATCTACAGATTCAATGCACTCCCCATTAAATTACCAATGTCATATTTCACAGACTTAGAAAGAACTCTCCAAAAAATCATCTGGAATAATAAAAAGACCCGGAATACCCACAGCAATCCTGAAAAATATGAACAAAGTAGGTGGGATTGCAATACCAGATTACAAGCTGTATTACAAGACCACTGTTCTCCAAACAGCTTGGTACTGGCAAAAGAACAGACATATAGACAAATGGAATAGAATGGAGAACCCAGATATCAACCCAAACCACTATACTCAATTAATATTTGACAAAGGAGGCATGAACATACAATGGAGTCAAGACAGTCTCTTCAATGAATGGTGTTGGTAAAATTGCACGGATACATGCAAAAAAATGAAACTAGACCACCAACTTACACCATACACCAAATTAAACTCAAAATGGATAAAGGACTTAAACATAATACGGGAAACCATAAAAATACTAGAGGAATCCACAGGCAAAGAAATCTCAGACATGTGCCGAAGGAAGTTCTTCACCGATACCGGACCTAGGGCAATGGAAACTAAACAGAAATTAAACAAATGAGACTACATCAAAATAAAAAGCTTTTGCACAGCAAAAGAAACCATCAACAAAACAACAAGAAAACTCACTGCATGGGGGAACATATTTGCAAATGTTATCACTGATAAAGGTTTAATCTCCAACATTTACAGGAAACTCATACAACTTAATAAAAGGTAGATAAAAGATCCAATAAAAATATGGGCAGAGGACCTAAATAGAAACTTTTCGAAAGAAGATAGAAGCAAGGCCAAGAAACATATGATAACATGCTCAAAGTCACTAATTATCCGAAAGATGCAAATCAAAACTACAATGCAGTAACATCTCACACCTGTCAGAATGGCTATCATCAATAAATCAACAAACGACAAATGCTGGCGAGGATGCTGAGAAAAAGGAACCCTCATGCACTGCTGGTAGGAATGCAGACTGGTGCAGCCACTGTGGAAAACAGTATGCAGTTTCCTCAAAAAGATTAAAAATGAAACTTCCATTTGACCCAGTATTTCCAATTCTAGGAATATATCTCAAGAAAACAGAAACACCAATAAGAAAAGTTATATGCACCCCTAAATTCATAACTGCACAATTTACAGTAGCTAAGATCTGGAAACTGCATAAGTGCCCATCAGCAGATGAGTGGATTAGAAAACGTGGCACATCTACACAATGGAATAATACGCTGCTGTAAAAAAAGAATTATTACCATTTGAACAGCAGGGATGGGACTAGAGAATATTATGCGAAGTGAAATAAGCCAGTGAGAGAAAAATAAATATCACATGATCTAACTCATTTGCAGAATATAATGAACAACAAACTAATGAACAAAAATAAAAGCCGAGACATAGAAGCATCGAACAGACTGTACAACCTCTGAGGGTAGACAGGGAATGAGAGGATAAGAGATCAACCAATGGGTTTGTATGCATGCATATGAGCATAACCAATGGACACAGACAGTAGCAGGGTGAGGGCATATGCTGATGGGTGGAAGCGGCTGGGGAGCGATCAATGGGGGGAAAGAAAACTCATGTAATACTTTAAACAACAAAAATTTAAATTTATTTTTAAAAGCATAAAAGTGCTTTTAATGTTAACACATAAAATCAAATAATAACCAACTTGCCCAGCCAGTGTGGATGAGTGGTTGAGCATCAACTCATGAACCAGGAGGTCACAATTCAATTCCAAGTCAGGGCACATGCCTAGGTTTCAGGCTCCATCCCCCCGCAGGGGACATGCAGAAGGCAGCCAATCTATGAATGATTCTCTCTCATTATTTATGTTTCTCTCTCTATCTCCCTCTCCCTTCCTCTCTCTGAAATCAATGAAAACATTTTTTAAAATAACCAACTGATTAGGAAAAACTACTTACTTTTAAATTCACTTAAAAACAAACACATTACATTCCTTTCCTTTGCAATAGCATTCCTTCTAAATTTCACTATGTTACCAGAAAGAGAGCCAGGTCCTGAACGGATATGCTTAAGGCCAGCCTGCAGTGTGTGGGTTCTTGACTTGGTGCAAGAAAGATTTCACAACACGAGTTCAGGTGACTTTGAAAGTATGTTTTTAAAGCTTGGAACAGTGAAACAAGGAAAGGCTGAGGATAGAGGCAGTAGGGGAGAGACTAGGCAGGGCTGTTTGGGCTCTCTAGAAACAAGGGAATGAAGTGAGTCTAGGTGGGGCTGCTCTCAGCTCACGGGTAAAAGAGTTTGGGGGACAGGTCCATTGGATTAGTGCAGGACAAGCTGCTGCTGCGCGTTGCTCCCCTGGTTGCAAGCTGCATGGGGACCTCATAGAGATTAAAAGAAAGAAAATTCACTCAAAAAGAGATAGAGGGATGCCACAAGTAGGACACATACTGGCTTCTAGGTCTTCAGCAATTTTATTTACTTTCCGAAGGTGGGGATTTAGTGAGGGTCTCAGGGGAGATTTAAATAGGATTTTCATCAGCTTTCCCAGATGTCTCTTTTAAGGGTCATGGTCTCTAATAATGGGTCAGTGCCAGGGCAGGCAGTCCAAACCTCATTATCAGCAACATTACAGGGAAGGAAAGGACTCCCTGGGGCCAGTTTTGCCCATTACTAGGCACCCCGGGCTTTCCACCCTGATGGCCTTCTGTATCTGGCTGTAAATTGCTTGGCCAGTTTGTTCAGATATCTGTCTCAGTTGCCTAATTCCACTTGCCAAGGAATTTCCCTAGCTTCTTACTATCCTGTCTCAAAAAGAGAAAACAGAAAAAAGTATTATTAATAATATACACCTTTAGTCTTTATTAAAAATTGGGCTATATATACAATGTTGGAGAAAAGTCCAAAGAATTAGTGTAATTATTATTATCACTAGTATTCACAGACAGGTAAAGAAAATCAATTTGTAGTTACACAGGCCTTGTCAGTGTCTTGGGATAGCTGTCGATCTCTGAGGTCAGTGACCTCTCATTCTCAAGAAGTCTTTGTTCACTATATGTGGAGGCAAGTGTCAGACACAGGGGCAGATGTCCATTTGTGGTTGGGCATCTGATAGGGTCCCTTCAAACAATGTTGGAGAGTCTTTCATTGATGCCTTTTCCAATTGACAAAATAAGTCATAGTCTTTGAAGTCTTCATGTGCTGAGAGCACTCCTATAAAATAAATGTCACTAATTTATCTGTCCCTATAAGCTGGTTAATAAGTTCTTGATAATAATGCAGAATGTCTCCATTTCATAAGGTTGGTTCACATGTCCCTTCATCTAGATACATGGGGTGACTCATGACTATTTAATAAAGAGAAAAGCTATGTGTTTACCAAAAAAGGAGACTCCAGGTTGAGAAGAACCATAAGGAGGGCTTTAGGCCAAGGGAGATTAAAAGCTTCTGAAAATTTACCTAGTTGAGTTTTATTTATATCATTTGAATATTACACCAATCCAGAGAACTGGAGTTATAGGCACAATAAAAAGACTAGTAGAATAGGCCAACCATTAGAAATGAATTGTATTTTTTGAACAGTGAAATGTGTCCCTCAGTCACTGTAACTCATAGGGAATTCCCCAATAGGCATTACTTTTCCCCAATCATCGTGTACTTTTTAACTGTTGCTCTCCTTCAAGTGAATGCCTCAACCTAGTGAGAATAACATACAAATCATAACTAACACATATTTGTATTCCTGACATGGTAACACTTGGATAGAATTCAATTGCCATCTTTAAAAGAGATCTACAGGAAGTAGGAAATGACCTTGGGTTTCATGGAATGATTTTCCATGGTTATATTAAGACAGTAGAACATCTGCTACACACTTTGCAATCTATAAAAGAAAAAGGAGTGACAAAATCCAGTGGACAAAGAATGGAGAGGTAGAAGAAAAAACAGCAAGGCATAGAAAGAATATCTGGAATTAGATAAAAAGTAAAACCAATCAACACATAAGTCTTTTATATACATTGGTATGAGATAGTTAGCAGTAAACATTTAGCATGACAACAATAACATGGAGGGGTCTTGTGCTCTCTGCTCTGGAGTTGTGAGGGGTTTGGAAAAAAGAAAATCACCCTGACATTCCAAAGGTATGTTATCGTAGAAGCAAAAAGTCAATGGATGGGCTCAGGTAACGTAAGGACTGACCTTTGTCAGGCAAAATACCAGCCTAGCACATGACTACCCACCATGACTCACTTTAAGTTAGAAGGTTTTATTTTCAGACCATCCTGTGGGGTTACTTCAGGGTTCTGAGTTTGTATGGCCCCCACACAGGCCTTTTCTGAGCTTAGGAGGTTGAGTATGTGGCCCCTTTTTCATTCACACCGCCCAACCCCTTAACTTTTTTGGAGGAGAGAGGAGCTAGAGATCATTACCAATGGCTGATTATTTTAGGAATTATGCCAACATAAGGATACTTCCAATAAAAACCCTAAACATGGTGTTCAGAAAACTTTGTGTTGACGCTGGAGGGCAGAGCGCTCAGGGAAAAAGTGGAATTTTCACACCTCTCCCCATGCCTTCATCTGCCAGTCTCTCCCATTTAGTTATTCCTGAATTGTATACTTACAATGAACCAATAATAGTAAGTAAATTCTTTTCCTGAGTACTCTGTGGGAGATATATATATATATATATATATATATATATATATATATATATATATATATATATATATATATATATAGCATGAGGGGTGAAGGGAACCTCTAATCCTGTAGTTAACCAGGCCAAAATGTAAGTTACCTAGACATCCATTTGTGATGGCGTCTGAAGTTATGTTACTGGCCTTGAACCTATGGGGTCTGCACTCACTTCAGATAGTTATTATCAGAACTGAAATGAATTGTAGGACTCCCCCTTGGAGAATTGGTTGTTGATGGGGAAAAACAAAAAGGAAACCTTCACCTCATATAAAAACAAACCGGCAGGGTGATGGGAGAAGTGATTATGATGTTGTCAGTGATCGGCCTGTATTAGGTGCTCAGGGAGTTTGAGAAGACTTTACTTTCACTCCCCTCTCTCACTACGCCCTCTGTCACCTTCAGAGTCCACCTTCACCCTCTTTCTTCTTCTTTGTTCTCACAGAACGAGGCTGGAGGCAGTGTTTCTGATCCCAGGTGCAGTGGAGGTACACGCCTGTAAGTCTATTCATATTGTCCACCCTGAGGTGGGATCTGTTCTCCTAATGCCTAGGCAGCCAGTAAACTGACATCAGGTTACAGTGAAAGGAAAGAAAGTATATATTTCAAAGGTACCAATGAAGGGCAATGGGGCAGCTGATGCTCAAAGAACAGAACTCCAAACATGTATATATTTTGCCTCTTAAAAGACCCAATATATAATCATTTAAGGGTCTTTTTAAGAGGCAAAAGTCATGACATAGGGTTCAGAGTCATGGGTTTTCAAGATTGGTCAGTTATGCTGTAAGTACCCATAATGTGACTTACTTCTCCACAGCACCTTCCTGGCTAGGGTCTTTGGTTATTGGGGCCTAGAGGTCTTCCGTCATGCAGACAACCCAATGTTCTGAAACCCATTTTGGGGTTGGGTGGGTTATGTTACCTTAAGAGCAGAAAACATCCATCCATCTTGTGCTTAGCAGACAACATCTTTCTCTTATCTCGAGGAAGATATATTCTGCAACCTTTTTCACTGACTAGTGTCCAGACTCCAGGCCGCATCTGCATTCTTTCCCATCACACCTGCCAGGTAATATTTCTATTTATGCTTTAACTAGAAATCATAACATCCAGCTATGGGAACAAAGGGTAATCTTCCTCTCATCTTTTAAATTCTTCTATCTGGGCTAAAAATCAAATTAACAGAGACAGATTAACAGGAGACAATGTACAAAGTCTGATATATGAACAAATATTCTGGAGCTATAAGAATAGAGACAAAAGAAAGCATTGAGTAGTGGAGGCTTATATGTCATTCTGAAGCTAAGGGGGAAAGTGGTGTGTGGTTTGAGGCTTCAAAAGGCAGGAACATTGGCATGGAGATGCCAAAGCAAATGTGAATATTCCCCCTGGAGCTGGTCCTCCATCTATACACATTCTAGGCAGTTTAGTGTGAAGGTCCAAGGCTTATTTCTTTTTTTTTAATTTCTTTATTGATTAAGGTGTCACATATTTGTCCTCATCCCCCCATTCCCATCCCCCACCCCTCCCCACGGATGCCCCCACCCCCCTGTTGTCCTTAACCATTAGTTAGGCTCGTATGCATGCACACAAGTCCCTTGGTTGATCTCTCCCCCCTACCCCCACCCGCTCCTACCCTCCCTCTGAGGCCCGACAGTCCGATCGATGCCTCCTTGTTTCTGGGTCTGTTCTTGTTCATCAGTCTATGTTGTTCATCATTTCCCCTAGATGAGTGAGATCATGTGTTACTAGAAATATACTTATAAGAACCGAATGTGAGACGAGCAATAATAGTTATGCTGACAGGCAAATGAATCAGTGTGTAGTAACTTTCTTTCTGGACCAACAGTTCTTTTGAGACCCAATTTCAATGTCCACCAGTTCCTTATGTGTACATGTCGGCACTGACTTTTCAGCTCTGGATGGTGGACAAATGGTGGTAATGCAGGTCCGACTCCCTCTGGTTTGGTCTCGCCCGGATGCAGGGCCGCGGCTTCACCCGGACTCAGGGGCGCGCGGCCTCACCCGGACCTGGGACCCAGCATCACCCAGGCCCCGGGGCGCGTGGACTCACCAGGACCCAGGTGTGTGCAGCCTCACCCGGTCCCGGGATCCATCCTCACCTGGACCCAGGGGCGCGTGGCCTCTCCCGGACCCAAAGGCGCAGCCTCACCCGGACTCAGGGACCCAGCGTCACCCGGATCCAGGGGCGCACGGTCTCACCCGGACCCGGGATCCAGCTTCACCCGGACCCGGGACCCAGCCTCACCTGGATCCAGGGGCGCACGGCCTCACCCGTTTCCAGGAACCAGCCTCACCCGGAACCAGGGGCGCACAGCCTCACCCGGACCTGGGACCCAGCATCACCCAGGCCCCGGGGCACATGGCCTCACCTGGACCCAGGTGTGTGTGGCCTCACCTGGTCCCAGGATCCATCCTCACCTGGACCCAGGGGCGGGTGGCCTCTCCCAGACCCGGGACCCAGCCTCACCCGGATCCAGGGGCGCACGGCCTCCCCCGGACCCAGGATCCAGCCTCACCCGGATCCAGGGGCGCACGGCCCCACCCGGACCCGGGATCCAGCTTCACCCGGACCCAGGGGCACGTGGCCTCACCCAGACCCAGGTGTGTGCGGCCTCACCCGGTCGCGGAATCCAGCCTCAATCGAACCCAGGGGTGCAGCCTCACCCGGACCCGGGACCCAGCCTCACCCGAATCCAGGGGCGCTCGGCCTCACCCGGACCCGGGACCCAGCCTCACCCGGATCCAGGGGCGCAGAGCCACACCCGGACCAGGGATCCAGCTTCATCCGGACCCAGGGGCGCGTGGCCTCACCCGGACCCAGGTGTGTGCGGCCCCGCCTGGTCCCGGGATCCAGCCTCACCCGAACCCAGGAGCGCGTGGCCTCACCCAGATCCAGGGGTGCATGGCCTCTCCTGGACCCAGGGGCATGGCCCAAGGCTTATTTCTTAAACCTTTTTCTCCCCAATAAGGATATCAAAATCAATACCCTAAAAGGCACATCTGGGGTAAACACTCGGGTTCCCTTCACAGCAGAATCAGGACTCTAAGTAAGGTTTAAAAGTCAAACTAAAAGCTCAAATTTAGTTACCTAGTCATTGAGTACCTAACTCATTACCAAAACAAAACAAAACAAAACATAAAAATACTGCAACATTGCTATTTCAGTCTAAATGTGTCCACTTTTGACTTCTCATTAGAAAAAAAAACTATAAGATACATTGGAATCTGCTAATAAAAAATTTCTTCATTCCTGGAGAGCACCTTGACACACTCACATCATCCATAACTGTTCAGAAAGAAATAGAAGTCCTGAGATCCTGACTCATGTCTCAGATTAGTGTTCACGCCATCACTACTCACTGCTTAAGCGGTTCCTTTGTTGTGTTTGTACATGTCCCTAATTTTGACTAGTATGTGAGCTTCTTGCCTGCCTGGAGGACTCCAGTCACGTCTCTATTGTTGAGGAATTGGGGGCAGGACTCTTGCCGAGGGTTGCCAGCTAGGCTTCAATATCACCCAGGCACTTCCATGTTTAACTTAATTTAGTTCCAAAATGCGTACAGCATGAATGCTGGAGAAAGGTCCTGATGTGACTTATAAAAACAAATGGGTTCATAAGGGCCCCTGCAGGCATGGTAACTTTATGGCATCTCTGTATTTTTTCAGCCACTAAGAAATATTTTGTATGAGTGTCCAGGATAGGATCTGATTGTTCATTTGTCGATTCTTGGAATCTGTAATGTATTCCTATAATGTACCTACCCATCATTATCCAGGGCCCTAGAGGCACGAGAGTGGATGAGAGAGACAAACTGGACATTAGTGCTGATGTCCAACTATTTATTTTTTATGACTTTCTAATAAATCTTTATTGTTCAGATTATTACAATTGTTCCTCTTTTTGCCCCCATAGATCCCCTCCACCCGGTTTCAAGCCCACGCTCTGCCCTTATCCCTCCACCCCGCCCCCAATGTCCTCATGCATAGGTGTACGATTTTTGCCCAGTTTCTTCCCGCACCCCCACACCACTTTCCCCCCAAGAATTGTCAGTCCACTCCCTTCCTATGCCGGATTCTATTTTATTCACCAGTTTATTCTGTTCATCAGATTTTTTATTTACTTGATTTTTAGATTCACTTGTTGATAGATATGTATTTGTTGTATATAATTTTTATCTTTACCTTTTCTTCTTCCTCCTCTTCTTAAAGAATACCTTTCAGCATTTCACATAATACTGGTTTGGCGGTGAGGAACTCCTTTAGCTTTTTCTTATCTGTGAAGCTCTTTGTCTGACCTTCCATTCTAAATGATAGCTTTGCTGGGTAGATTAATCTTGGTTGTAGGTTCTTGCTATTAATCACTTATATTTCTTGCCACACACATCTCGCTTGCATAGTTTCTGTTGAGAAATCAGCTGGCAGTCGTATGGGTGCTCCCTTGTAGGTAACTAACTGTTTATCTCTTGTTGCGTAAAATATTCTCTCTTTGTCTTTTGCTCTTGGCATTTTAATATGATGTGTCTTGGTGTGGTCCTCTGTTGATTCGTTTTCTTTGGGGTTCTCTGCACTTCCTGGTTTTGTAAGTCTATTTCTTTCACCAGGTGTGGGAAGAATTTGGTCGTTATTTCTTCAAATAGGTTTTCAGTATCTTGCTCACTCTCTTCTTCTGGCACACCCATAATTCAGATGGGGGTACGCTTAAAGTTGTCCCAGAGGCTCCTTACACTATCTTCCTATTTTTTTTTTTCTGATAATGTTACAATTTTATTTTATTTTATTTTATTTTATTTTTTATTTTTTATTTTTTTTTAGCCCAAGGCTGATTTTTTTTTATTAAGGTATTATATGTGTACATATCTTACCATTGCCCTCCCCACACCCCCCTCCCATATATGCCCCCACCCCCCAGAGTTTTGCATCCATTGGTTATGCTTATATGCATGCATACAAGTCCTTTGATTGATCTCTTATCTCCCCCACCTCTCCCTAACCTTCCCCTTGTAATTTGACAGTCTGTTTGATGCTTTACTGTCTCTGTATCTATCTTTTTGTTCAAGATTATAATGTTCTTTATTATCCATAAATGAGTGAGATCATGTGGTATTTTTCTTTCATTGACTGACTTATTTCACTTAACATAATGTTCTCCAATTCCATCCAGGTTGCTGCAAATGATGAGAATTCCTTCTTTTTTATGGCAGCATAGTATTCCATTGTGTAGATGTACCACAGTTTTCTGATCCAGTCATCTGCTGACGGGCACCTAGGCTGTTTCCAAATCTTAGCTATGGTGAATTGTGCTGCTATGAACATAGGGGTGCATATATCCTTTCTAATTGGTGTTTCTAGTTTCTTCGGATATATTCCCAGGAGTGGGATTACTGGGTCAAATGGGAGTTCCATTTTCAGTTTTTTGAGGAAACTCCATACTGTTCTCCACAGTGGCTGCACCAGTCTGCAATCCCACCAGCTGTGCACGAGGGTTCCTTTTTCTCCGCATCCTCGCCAACACTTGTCGTTTGTTGATTTGTTGATGATAGCCATTCTGACAGGTGTGAGATGGTACCGCATTGTTGTTTTGATTTGCATCTCTCGGATAATTAGTGACGTTGAGCATGTTTTCATGTGTCTCTTGGCCTTTCTTCTGTCTTCTTTTGAAAAGATTCTATTTAGGTCTGTTGCCCATTTTTTTATTGGATCATTTATCTTCCTTTTATTAAGTTGTATAAGCTGCCTGTAGATGTTGGAGATTAAACCTTTATCAGTGATGCCATTTGCAAATATGTTCTCCCATGCAGTGAGCCTTCTTGTTGTTTTGTTGATGGTTTCTTTTGCTGTGAAAAAGCTTTTTATTTTGATGTAGTCCCATTTGTTAATTTTCTCTTTAGCTTCCATTGCCCTAGGGGCAGTGTCAGTGAAAAATTTCTTTTGGCATATGTCTGACATTTTGCTGCCTGTGGATTGCTCTAGTATTTTTATGGTTTCCCGTCTTATGTTTAAGTCCTGTATCCATTTTGAGTTTATTTTTGTGTATGGCGTAAGTTGGTGATCAAGCTTCATTTTTTTGCATGTATCTGTCCAATTTTCCCAACACCATTTATTGAAGAGACTGTCTTTATTCCATTGTATGTTCATGCCTCCTTTGTCAAATATTAATTGAGCATAGTGGTTTGGGTCAATATCTGGATTCTCTATTCTGTTCCATTGATCTATATGTCTGTTCTTGTGCCAGTACCAGGCTGTTTTGAGAACAGTGGCTTTGTAATACAGCTTGAAATCTGGTATTGAGATCCCTCCTACTTTATTCTTCTTTCTCAGGATTGCTGTGGCTATTCTGGGTCTTTTTTTATTCCAGATGAATTTTTGGAGAGTTCTTTCAAGGTCTGTGAAATATGCCGTTGGTATTTTAATGGGGAGTGCATTGAATCTATAGATTGCTTTGGGTAGTATGGACATTTTAATGATGTTGATTCTACCAATCCATGAACATGGTATGTTCTTCCATCTGTTTACGTCTTCCTCTATCTCTTTTTTCAGTGTCCTGTAGTTTTCCGTGTATAGGTCTTTTACCTCCTTAGTTAAGTTTATTCCTAGGTATCTTAATTTTTTTGGTGCGATGGTAAATGGGATTGCCTTTTTAGTCTCTCTGTCTGTAAGTTCACTATTGGTGTATAGAAAGGCCATAGATTTCTTGGCGTTAATTTTGTATCCTGCTACATTGCCGAATTCATTTATTAAGTCTATTAGTTTTTTGACGGAGTCTTTAGGGTTTTTTATGTACAATATCATGTCGTCTGCAAATAAAGACAGCTTTACTTGTTCTTTTCCAATTTGGATGCCTTTTATTTCTTCTTCTTGTCTAATTGCAATGGCTAATACTTCCATTACTATGTCAAACAGGAGTGGTGAGAGTGGGCATCCCTGTCTTGTTCCTGTTCTTAGGGGAAATGTTTTTAGTTTTTCTCCATTGAGTATGATGTTTGCTGTGGGTTTATCATATATAGCTTTTATTATGTTGAGGTATGAGCCATCTATTCCCACCTTGTTGAGAGTTTTTATCAAGAAAGGGTGTTGGATTTTGTCAAATGCTTTTTCTGCATCAATTGATATGACTATGTGATTTTTATCTTTCAATTTGTTTATGTGATGTATCACGTTTATTGATTTGCGGATATTGTACCATCCTTGCATTCCTGGGATAAATCCTACTTGGTCATGGTGTATGATCTTTCTGATGTACTGCTGGAGCCGATTTGCTAGAATTTTGTTGAGAATTTTGGCATCTATGTTCATGAGGGATATTGGTCTGTAATTCTCTTTCATTGTGTTGTCTTTATCTGGTTTTGGTATTAGGGTGATGCTGGCTTCATAGAAGGAGCTTGGAAGTGTTCCTTCCACTTGAATTTTTTGGAATAGTCTGAGGAGGATAGGTTTTAGTTCTTCCTTGAATGTTTGGTAAAACTCTCCTGTGAAGCCATCAGGCCCCGGGCTTTTGTTTGCCGGAAGCTTTTTGATGACTGCTTCAATTTCGTCCATAGTTATTGGCCTATTGAGCTGTTTAGATTCTTCTTGATTGATTTTTGGAAGGTTATATTTTTCTAGGAATATGTCCATTTCCTCCAGATTGTCCAGTTTGTTGGAATAGAGTTGTTCGTAGTATTTTGTAACAATCCTTTGTATCTCAGAGGGGTCTGTTGTTATTTCACCTCTTTCATTTCTGATTTTGTTTATTTGGGTCCTCTCTCTTTGCTTCTTGGTGAGCCTGGCTAGAGGTCCATCAATCTTGTTTATCCTTTCAAAGAACCAGCTCTTGGTTTTGTTGATCTTATGTATTGTTTCTTTGGTCTCTATGTCATTTATCTCCGCTCTGATCTTTGTTATTTCCTTCCTTCTGGTTACACTGGGCTTTTCTTGCTGCTCTTTTTCTAGCTCTTTGAGTTGTAGGGTTAAGTAATTTATTACCATTGTTTCTTGTTTTTTGCAATAGGCCTGTAGAGCTATGAACTTCCCTCTCAAGACTGCTTTCGCTGTGTCCCATAGATTTTGGATTGTTGTGTTTTCATTGTCATTTGTTGCCATGATGTTTTTTATTTCTTCCTTTATCTCTCTGGTGACCCAGTCCTTGTTTAATATCATGCTGTTTAGTCTCCATGTGTTTGATTTCTTTGGATTGTATTTATTGTAGTTGATTTCCAGTTTTATGCCACTGTGATCTGAGAAGATGCTTGATATAATTTCTATCTTCTTGAATTTGAAGAGACTTTGCCTGTGACCCAGCATATGGTCTATCTTTGAAAATGACCCATGTGCACTTGAGAAGAATGTATATTCTGTGGCTTTGGGGTGAAATGTTCTGAAGATGTCAATTAATTCCATCTGGTCTAGTGAGTCATTTAGGGTTGCTGTTTCTTTGCTGATTTTTTGTTTAGAGGATTTGTCCAGTGGTGATAGTGGGGTATTAAAGTCTCCTACTATGATTGTGTTGCTATTAATCTCTCCCTTGATATCCTCCAGGAGTTTTTTTATGTATTTGGGTGCTCCTATATTGGGAGCGTATATGTTTACCAGAATTATTTCTTCTTGTTGGATTTCTCCCTTTAGTATTATGAAGTGGCCTTCCTTATCTCTTGTTATGGCATTTACTTTGAGGTCTATTTTGTCAGATATAAGTATTGCTACCCCAGATTTTTTTTCATTTCCATTTGCCTGAAAGATATTTTTCCATCCCTTCACTTTCAATCTGTGTGAGTCTCTTGTTCTGAGGTGGGTCTCTTGTAGACAGCATATATATGGGTCGTGTTTTTTTATCCATTCAGCTACTCGATGTCTTTTGATTGGAGCATTTAGTCCGTTTACATTTAAAGTTATTACTGAAAGGTATTTGTTTGCAGTCATATCTATTTTTGTGTCTGTATTCCTTCTTACCTGTTTATTTCTTCTTTTTACAGTATTCCCTTTAGCAATTCTTGCATTGCTGGTTTGGTGGTGATAAACTCCCTGAGGCTTTTATTGTCTGCAAAGCTCCTGATTTCCCCTTCAATTTTGATTGATAGTCTTGCTGGATATAGTATTCTTGGATTCAGTCCTTTGCTTTGCAACACTTTGTATACCTCCTTCCATTCACTTCTAGCTTGTTGTGTTTCTGATGAGTAATCATTTGACAATCTGATGGGTGTTCCTTTGTAGGTAACTCTCTGTCTCTCTCTTGCCACCTTTAGGATTCTCTCTTTATCATTTATATTTGCCATTGAAATTATGACATGTCTTGGTGTGGGTCTTTTGGGGTTGATCCTGCTTGGGACTCTCTTTACTTGCGTAACTTTTATCTTTCCCATATCCGGGAAGTTTTCTGTCATTATTTCTTCAAATAGATTTTCTAATCCCTGCTGCTCTTCTTGTCCTTCTGGCAGCCCTATTATACGCATGTTACTTCGTTTCATGTTGTCCCGAAGCTCCCTTAGGCTTTCCTCCTGCTTTTTAATTTTTTTCTCCAATTGCTGTTCAGCTTGAGCTGGTTTCTGTACCTGATCTTCTAACTCACTAATTCGGTCCTCTGCTTCTTGTAGTCTACTGTTGAAACTTTCCATGGTGTTTTTTATTGTAGCTATATCACTTTTCATTTCTTCCTGATTCTTGCATAAGTTGTTGATTTTCTCATCCATCCGATGTATAAATTCCATGACCATTACTCTGAACTCCTTTTCGGTCATGTTGCAAGCTTCATTTTCACTAATTTCCTTTCTTGGCGACTCCACATTTTCTTTCCTCTGTGAGTTATTTCGTTTCCCCATTCTGGCTATTACCAGAAAGCTCAAGCTTCTGTTTGCGTGGACCTGGGCCGTGTGCTGTGGGGACTTCGCTCCACCCTAGTTTCACTGAAGTGCTCTGACACTAGGACGTGTGGCTGTCTTTGGTTGGTGGGAACCAGACTTGCCCAGGATCAGTGTCCCCAGTGTTCTGTGTGGTCTCGTGTGCACATTTAGAATCAGGGGCCCTGTCTGCACCACACTGTTGGTATGTGCCGAGAATGAGATCCTTAGCATGTGCCAGGAGTCAGAGTTTCCCTGTGTCTGCACCAAGACTCGAGTGTCAAAGTCTCTGTTGCCTTGTGCGGTTTCTCGTTGAGAATCAGGGTCCCTGTGCGTGCACGCACCAACAATTGGGGTCGCTGGCTCTTAGTGTGAATGCGCTGTGAGTCAGGGATCCCAGGCAGCTGTGTCCGGAGTGCCAAATTCCCTGAAGTGGAGCTGCGTCCTGTGTGTGCTCTCTCTACTGAGCCAAACCGGCTAGAGCGCACATTCTTAAAAACCTGAAGGTGAGCCGGCTCAGTGCACTCTCCCAAAGTCCCAGAAGGGGGGCGGAGTCCGTCCTGCGCGCCAAATTCCCCAAAGGGAAGCCCCTCTGTGCACGCTCTTAAGAATCTCCGAAGGGGGAGCTGTGACCCGCAAGCCAAATTCCCCCAAATTCCCCGAAGGGGAGCCCTCTGTGCGCACTGACAGATTTCCCCGACGGGGAGCTGCTTCTGTCCCATGCGCGAGCGCGTGCCAAGTTCCCTAAGAGGGAGCGCGTCCCTGCGCAAAGCTCGGCAGCTTGGGCCAGGGGCGGGTCTATCAGTTACTATGGCGCTGTCTGTGCGCGTGCCTGTGAGCAGCTTGGGTGAAGGGCGCGTCTATCAGTTACTATGGCGCTTTCTGCGCGCCTGTGGGCGCTCAGCAGCTTGGGGGAGGGGCAGGTCTATCAGTAGATTAATCTTGGTTGTAGGTTCTTGCTATTAATCACTTATATTTCTTGCCACACCCATCTGGCTTGCATAGTTTCTGTTGAGAAATCAGCTGGCAGTCGTATGGGTGCTCCCTTGTAGGTAACTAACTGTTTATCTCTTGTTGCGTAAAATATTCTCTCTTTGTCTTTTGCTCTTGGCATTTTAATATGATGTGTCTTGGTGTGGTCCTCTGTTGATTCGTTTTCTTTGGGGTTCTCTGCACTTCCTGGTTTTGTAAGTCTATTTCTTTCACCAGGTGTGGGAAGAATTTGGTCGTTATTTCTTCAAATAGGTTTTCAGTATCTTGCTCACTCTCTTCTTCTGGCACACCCATAATTCAGATGGGGGTACGCTTAAAGTTGTCCCAGAGGCTCCTTACACTATCTTCCTATTTTTGGATTCTTTTTTCTTTATGCATTTGCAGTTGGGTGTCTTTTGCGTCTTTGTATTTCAAATCTTTGACTTGATTCTTGCAAGCGCTAGTCTGCTGTTAAATCTCTGTATAATATTTTTTATTTCAGTTAGTGTATGCTTAATTTCTAGTTGTTCCTTTTCATATCCTCAAGGGTCTCACTAAATTTATCGGCCTTTACTAGACTATTCTTGAAAAAACTTATAACCGTGGTTTTGAACTCTATATCCAGTTGTTTGCTTTCCTCCATTTCTTTCATTTTTGATCTGTTTTTTGGTTTTTTTTGTTTGTTTTTTTTTTTTTGTCTCCGCGTTTTGGCTGCTTCCCTGATTTGATAGAGTGGCTTTGTGTGCTAGGTGTCCTATAGGGCCCAGAGACTCAGCGTACCCAGTTACCTGAGGTGGACACTCTTGGTGCATCTCTTTGTGGGCTGTGTGCACAGTCTTGTTGTAGTTAAGCTTTGATTGTTGTTGGTATCACTGGGAGGAATTGACCTCCAGGACAATTGGCTGTGAGGATCAGCTGTGTCTATGCTGGAGAACTTCTGTGCTAGAGACACCCTTATGAGACAAGACTTGCAAAAGCCTCTGTGCTCAGCGTGGATGGGGCGGAGTCTCGGGGCGGAGTCTCAGGGTGGAGAAGACAGCATTGGTTTCCCTCTCAGCCCTGACCGAAGAGGCCCCTGAGTCTTAGTGTTCCACAGTAATCAGTAATCACTGCAAGCTCCTCTGAAAGAAAGCCACCCTTGAGTATCGTCTGCTGCCAGACAGTGCAGTTTCTCTCGGAATGAGTCTGGATCCCCAGACTCTTGCCTGGAGCTGGAGTTCAGCGCAATCGGGAGCATTTGTCTCCTTCCCGCTTGAGAAAGCCAGCTGGGTACTGAGTTGCCCGCCCTCTCTGTGCGCAAGCGTCTCAGTACCTCTGCCTTGCAGCTCCACTGAGTCTCAGTGTGCTTTTCTCTTTCCTTCTAGTTGTAGAATTTCCATAGAGCAGGCTTTCTTGTGGTTCTGGATGATGTCCACTTTGTGTTTTAGTTGTAGTTTTGAAATTGTAGTGTGAGGCAGCAGTTTAGGTGTTTACCTATGTCACCACCTTGGATTCTCCCGAGACTCTCCAACTATTTATTTGACAACTAATATCTAAAGGGCACTTCAAGATGCCCTAAAATCCTTGATCCCTGCAAAACTTATGACCTCAATGTCCTCCTCCAGAATTTTCTTGAATTTCTTTCTCTGACTCACAAAACCCACTTCCAATCTTTCAGCAAATCCTCTTGAATCCATGCT
The DNA here is from genome assembly GCF_951640355.1 of Cnephaeus nilssonii. Taxonomy (NCBI): domain Eukaryota; kingdom Metazoa; phylum Chordata; class Mammalia; order Chiroptera; family Vespertilionidae; genus Cnephaeus; species Cnephaeus nilssonii. The sequence goes on from NC_137091.1 coordinate 40,365,811, forward strand.
TTCAGCATTTACAGAAACTGACCCCTTCTTCCCACACTTATCTGACCACCCTCACCTGTCACCTGGATGACTGCACTTGCCTCCTCACTGGGCTCCCTATCCTCCGCCCAGCAGCCACACAGGTGCTGAGGAAAGTAGGCTAAGGTGAACATCCTGCTTCCTTTGTGGAGCAGGTTTTTCTGTCTGAATCTATGGCAGGAATTGGCGGGGGGAGGCAGAGAGGGGTAAAAAGTTCTTCCTGAGTTTTGTTTCTTAAAAGCTTGAAATCAATATCCCAAAATAAAAATTTCAGAAAGTCTAAATTTTGGATGACTTCACTAAACACAGATCACTCACACCCAATGGAGCTCTGAGCCTTCGGAGGCTCCTCAGATCACTCAGAGGGAAGCCAGACTTCTGGCTATCACCCCACCCTCTCTGACTTCATCTCCTCTCATCTCCAGCTCTGTATCCTCCACCCGGCTTGTCTCCTTTTTGCTGCCCCAACATTTTTAAATGGAAAGAAATAAAAACACCCCACACATGCCTTATTTCACTCTAATGTGCTATCACATTATTACTGTTGTTTCTGTGTGGGTTACTGAACAACTCTCCCAACACCATGCCATGTCCATGAGGACTGGGATTTTGTGTGTTCTGTCTCACACTGCACCCCCAGTGCTTAGAGCAGTGTCAGTAGATGGTGAGCAGTAGGTTGGTCTTCTTTGATAAATGAATAAATAAGTTACACATGTGATCATGGTTGAACGGGTGACATATGGAGTGTCATGACCTCACATAACTGGGATTCTGACCTAGACTGAGGGACCAGGGAGACTTTCCTGAAGCGCTGCTGGGAAGTCAGGCCATCTCCTGCTGTGAATCCTACCTCAGAAGAGAGGAAGAAAAGTGGGAAACATTTTTTGGAGGATTGTAGTCACATAAGGAAAGATATGGGAAAATTTGAAAATATGATAAGGATTGACACTGTAAGATGACAGGTTCTGCTAATTACAGGTAGATGATGTCAAAGTAAAACTTGAGCCACACAAATTTAGGGAGGCAAGAAAGTCCGTATTCAAGACCATGCAATAGGGTAGTGAGACGGACCTCAACACCACTGAAATAAAAGCATGGGAGATTTTAAGAACAGGAGAAGGAATCACAGGCATCTGTGATTGCTTATTGGATTGACACAAAAGATAAATAAAACTCATGAAATTCTGACAGGAGGGTTTTCATTATATTTATTATTGTTACATTTAAACCTCACTCAAGGATAAGGTTTTATTGATAAGAGAGATAGAGATAAAGAGAGAGAGAGACAGAGAGAGAGAGAGGTGAGAGAGAAAATACCAATTGCCTCCCATAAATGCCTTGGGAGGCAATTGGTATTTTTGAACATGCAAACTTTATGAGTTCAGGACAAAGTGCCAACCAATTTGAGCACACTGGTGAGTATAAGCAGGTTTTTCACATCTTGGTTTCAAATGTTCCCACCCAAGTTAGGTTCCTACCCTTCCTCAGAGAATGAGACACAGAAAAGATGAGAATTAAATTTTAACAGAATGGACCCAAACCCTCTAAGCAGATATTCTATGAATCATATCACTGGCAAGAAGTTGTGTTTTTTAAAAATACACTTTTACTGATTTCAGAGAGAGGAAGGGAGAAGGGGAGAGACATAGAAACATCATTGATGAAAGAGAATCATTGATTGGCTGCTTCCTGCACACCCCTACTGGGGATAAAGCTTGAAACCCAGGCATGTGCCCTGCCTGGGAATTGAACCATGACCTCCTGGTTCCTGGGTTGATGCTCAACCACTGAGCCACTCCAGCCTGGAGGCAAGAAGCTTTTAAGTAGACTTAGGTGTATTTCAAAAGGACAGAGAAAGAATCTGAAATTACAAATTGCACTTACATTCCTAAAGAAAATGCTCTAAAAAAGTAGAGATAAGAGGCCTAGTCAGGAATAAAGGTTAGAGACTCTGACGGAAGAATGAGGCCTCTGGTTTATAACACAGCTACTTTCTGCACAGCGGAGGGAAACACAACTAAATCTTTTCATCCAAGACCCAGTTTGCATCGCCACAGTTCTTGCCATTTATGAAGAAATGCAAGTTCCTAGCCATTAAGAAATAGATACAAAATAGCTGAGAGACTGAACAGAGATAGCATCTCATCTCCCAGAAAGCTGTGCTTCTGGAGTTTTCCATGGAGACAATACATTTCTCTCTACAGTCACCTTCCCTTTGATCAAACATCATCTCCAAGGAAGAAGAGTATTTTTATCCTATCACATATTTGGCAGGTGTCATTCAATTTAGCCTGATTAATGACCTAAGTGCAGAGGAACTGACATTCACCTTATAGTTTGCTCTGATGCATGTTTTTCTATGAAACCTGAGATGGGAGATTTAACAGCATCTTGAGGTTAGGCGGCCTCACGCTCACACTTCACCTGCAGTTTCTCTAGTTTTGGGGGATGCCCTGCTCTCAAACAGATTACAAGTCTTCATCAGGTCAAAATTAGCTCCATAACAGGTGAGGTTGTTTATAATTCTGTTTGAACTAGGACATTTGCTAAGCCTTGCTTATATCACCAACGTTTCCAATTCTATGCTATCAACAAAGAGGACAGGGTGCTACTGACACTTATGCAAATAAGTCTATTGCCATAACCAAAAGAATACTCCAGATGGCACTAGTAATTTGGGAAAAGACAAAGGTCACTGTTGCATCTCACATAGGTGTTCTCTTGTCTATTCCCATCATCACAAGTGTCCAGGCACCCTCCACATGTCTCCCTGGAAATGGGAGAGAGCTCAGATTCCTGTGAAGTACATGGTGTCCCCTCCACTGAGGACATGTTGCAAATGGGACCACCAGAGATGGGAACCAATGTGGTATGTTACCTTACGTCAACAATAATGACAATGCCAGCTCACATTTTTTAGTATTTATTGATTCAAAGCAAGTCTTCTATGCAATTTACACCACCACAAGAAATCTAATAGGTAATTTCTTTATTTTTTTTAGTTTAAGAACATAGGGGAAGGGAGGAGGATCTCTAGTACTTGACCTCTAACACTACAGGTTCACTTTCAGCGGAGCTGATGGGGTTGGAGATTTTACACTGGTAGTTCCCAGCATCCTGTCTCCTGACAGGGTTTATGGTGAGGGTTCTCTTGTCCTGGGACAGCGACACCCTCCGGTTTTCCTGCAGGCTGGTACCATTGAATAACCAGTGTGTGAACCTCATATTTGAGTAGCAATTCATCTCCACTGCATCCTCATTCTCTGTGACTGTGGTGTTGCTGGCTATGAGTATGGGCTCACTCAATTGCGCTGTGAAGAAATAGAGGGTGAGAATGATTGAGTGTGGCCTTGAGACCTGGGGCCATGCACCTGCCTCAAAGATATAAGCCCTGACTCTGATTGTTATGAGGGTAATTTGGTTCCACAATAAAAATTATTTAATTCTAAATTTTCCATCACTCCCCAGACCAAATCTACCCCTCTGAACTGAAGACCCCGAAGAAGGAAGGATATGAACCATTGTTTGATCTAGGGACCCAAAGACATCTAATAAGGCCACTGGGATTGGAGGAAAAGATGGGGCTATGACTGCAGATAGACCTCAAGTGACTCAGAGCAATTTCTCAGGGTCTGTGTGACTCTGCTTAGGGACTGTATCTCCTTGTGCCTCACTTTCCCCTCAGTGAAGTGAAATGAATATTTGACTCCCAGGCTGACAAAGTACTACTCATAAAATATTCACAGTATCTGACATAAATTTTGGGAAGGAAAACTGCTCAAATGAGAGGCATTTGTTATTGATGGACTTCACAAGAAAATCTCCTGGGCTGATCCCTGGTGGATGAGCAGCTGCCAGGGGAATCTTTACTCCTGCTCCTCCCTTGGGACACTAACCTTTCTCTGAACTCTTCTAAGTCCCCCAGAACAGTCAGCTAATAATCTGTGGAGCTTGTCCAGTTGTGCTCTCCACACACAGTCTCAGGTGAAGGACCAGGCTCCATCTCTGTGCAGACGTGGCTCTTAGGTTTGAGCCCCAACTAGTGACCAGCTCAAGAGCCTTGTGCCTCTGGCACATGGGAAACTGTTGCTCTCACTCATCCCTTCCCAGGAGATAAAACTCAAGCAAACTCAGTCTCCCCAGGGCCTCTGGAGTCAGGACATTGTGACTGGGGCCTGGAGAGGGGCTGCCCGAGCTGAGCTTCTCTGTGAAGAACCCAGGGAGCCCCTCAGGCCAGGACCTTACAGAGCCCTGCTGGGTCTATCTCAGGGACATGGTCAGGGAAAGGGGCCCAGGGACCTGGACTGAGACTGGTCTCCCTCTGCTGACTCACTCCCATCAAATTGGTCCTTCTCTCTGTGGTGAATGTCTGTGGGGCTAGAATCTGGGAAGGGAACTCTGACCTTAGGAAGTTTGTCTCCACTGGGTGTGTCCTGCACTAAATGCCTAAACCCAGCTTGGGACATGATGCAGAGGGGGATGGAGCGGAGTCCAGGGCTGGCAGTCCTGTGTGTGAAGTAGAATTCACCCCACCAGACACCTAGAGGTCAGAGAGCAATCACTCACTGTAGACGCTGAGAGATCCAATTCCTATTGCTTTTTTAAATTTTGGAAGGAGAGCTATTACAATGTAGATTCCTTCATCGCTCTCAGTGAGGTTTCTTATCATCAGGGATCCATCAAGTGTTGCTGTCTCTCGACCACTGCTTCTGGGTCCTCTCATATATTCGCCTGAACTCAAAGTAAATACCCCAATTAAATTAGTGTACATCTTCTCTGTTTCCTTGTACCACATAAAGGCTTCACTATCGCGAGGACGATTGCGGATACGTAGAATCGCATCCTGCCCTTTAGGAGCACCGGTGGAGAAAAAAGCAATTTGCGCAGTGGTGGGCGGGATCCAGATGGGAAGACAAGAAGGGAAGACTAGAAGGGAAGAGAGAAATTGATCAGTATTTTCATCTATGTATTGGGATGGAGAGATGAGGCATTTCTCTTCAACTCTTAGCCTTAGTGAACATGTAAGTTCCCATGTGCATCTCCTTAGTCAAGGTCAGCAACATGGCCACCATTGCTTCAGCACCTCAGAACCTGTCCTTTTGTTTGAATCCTCTTTCCCAACTGTCTGTGTGGCTGTCCTGCTTACTGCCCTCAGATCCCTGTTGACACTCAGCGGCCTTCTTGGAAGACCTTCCCTGACCATGTCCTCTAAACACGCTCTATCTTCACTCTCTGACCTGTCTCCACTCTGTGCACTTCAGGGAACTTATGGGTACCTGATGTCACAAGTAGATCTCTTCTTGTCTATTTTCTCTCCATATAGTGTGAGCTACAAGTGGGGAGGGGGTTTTGTGATCTTGTGACCCCTCCTCCCCCCCAGTGCCTGCAAAGCCTGCAAACACCTGTGGGTACATGAAAGAGTGTTCCCAGGCTTGACCATGACCCATGCCGTATTTTCCCATATTTGTAGATGTTGTTGGGGACAATGTTTAGCACCCTGGATAAAATATTCCTGCTATCACCTGAAATGAATTGTTATTACTATGGTCAGTTGTCAAAATTCAATACTCTGTGATGAATAACTTAGCAAATGAACCGCAATTGAGGTTTTCCTGCCCCTCACCACTTCCACATCATGAAATTTTTCTGTTGCTGAGCCCCCTCTCTCATCCTATTTTGCGCCCCTGTCCTTCCACTCAGGTCCAAAGAGAAGCCCTTCTTCCCCGTCTGGAGTGCTATCCTCCCCAGGAGATCTTGGCCACTCTCTGAATCCCAACCTCCCTTCCATTCCCAGGGATTTTTCCCCTCCTTACCAGCCAGCAAGAGCCCCAGCCAGGGGACAAGTCCTCTGAGGGCAGAGGCTGCAGGGAACTCCATGGTGACTGCTGCCTGCTCTGTCCCTCCCTCTGAGAGAAGAGCTCCAGGTCCAGTAAGGCTCCCAGGCACCTCTGTCCAGACTGGTGGGATGTGCTGTTCCTCCTTCCTGTGTGCTGAGCCTCCTCCTGGGGCAAGATAAACTCCCTGGTCATGTGGGACAGGGCGGGGTCAGGGCTCAGGACCTCCCTCTCCCTCCCCTCTTTTTTGCCAACCCTGTTGCCCCTTTCAGTTTAACTTTTCTCTGTATTTTGGTTCCTGGAAACTGCTGAAGCATTTGACAACACACACACATACAAACACAAACACACACATGCACAGACACATGCCCAGTAAAGCACTTGCCTGAGGCGTCCAGTTTCTGGTCATTCTCCACAGCTCCCTGTCAGTGCACATATGACGTTTCCCTTCAGAGCAAGATGTCTGGGCCCCCCTCAGGAATATTGTAACAGGGATGCCCCGGCTCTACATTGGATCTCCTGTGAAACTTTGTAAGGATTGGGATGCCCAGGTGACATTTTCGACAGGTTGCTTCAGCAGTTGCCCAGCTTGCATGGATGCCAGAATGAGACCCTATGATGTGAGGGTGGGGAGCCCTGCCCCTCTCCTGTGAACAGCAAGCATTTCCAGATCCTCTCAAAATGCAGATTCTGACTCAGCAAGTGTGCAGTGGACCAGAGAATCTGAATCTGACAAGCTCTCAGGGGAGGTGGGTCTTACTGGCCTGTGGAGCCCACTTGCAATAGCAAGGCTGATGAGGGAACATGTCCTCCTGAGAGGGTGACCTTCTCACCCCAACATTGGTCCCTGCTTATCTTGGTGTTGGGTCTGTCAGCACTACACAGAGAGCCCCACAGGCCCCAAACTGGGTATTGTTTCTGGTTTGACGCATTAACCCAGCTGGGCACCAGGTCTTCCCTGGGTTCTCAAATGTGCAGGGAAGATGCGATTTCCTCCCAACAGGAAGGCCACAGAGGTGACTAGCAGTGAGAAGGGGTCAAGCTAGGTGATGACTGCAGAGGGATCCTCCCTCTATCTCAGGTTGTCACCAGCCTGGCCGCTGTTTCCAGAGACAGAGACCCCATCACTGCGGGTATCAGGAGGACATGCAGTTTCCAGGTGTGAAGGGTAAGATGCGAAGCATGGACTATGGTGGGAACTCATGTGGCTGTGGGCTCCATGCTCCTGGGGGAGTGTTTTCAAGGAGACCCTCCCTCTCTTTGTTGGTTGACCCTGTCCATGTCCTCCCTGACTATTCAGGCAGCCTCTGTCCTCTGCTTGGGAGACTTTTTGGAGGTCATCTCACCTTGCCCATGTGTCATTCCAGTTATGAGTTGGGGAGCAACATAGACATCCCTGAAAAAGCAGCTGCCCCTACCTATACCCTCTCAAGGTAATAAATGTCCAACCTGTGGAGGATTGTTATGAGTATTTCAGCTGAATTGATGTCATATGACTGCAAGCAAGATCTCAAATCCTGAGAATAACAGCAGTTTTGTTGCTTATTTTATACGTTATAATCAAAGGAGAAGATGAAAAAAGTTGCATGACATCTACTGGAAAGTGAGAGAAAGGATAGCAGGGAGATTTCTAAAAATAAATAAAAGCAAAATTGAGAAACACATGTTATTTTTACATTGGAGGGTCCAGGATAGTTAACATTTACAGCAGGTACAGAGACTTGCAGGGAACCAGGCAACAAGAGCGCCCTGTGGTCTTGTATTCTGGCCCCACAGGCTCTGCCTTCAATGGGTCTAGCAAAGAAAATTTGCTAGAGGAATGTGATGTCAAAGGTATGTTATCCATGATGCATAAGAACAGGCAAAGGGCTCACTTAACGTAAAGTCTGACATTTGCTAAGGAAGCTGTGGGCCTGTGACATGACCACCTGTCATCACCTGCCCAGTTAGGCTTGTGTGATCAGGCCACACTGTGCGTCACTGAGCTTGTCAGGCCTGCCATGGGGCCCCCTTGGGCTGATCAGGTTTGATGCACAGCCCCTTTTTCATTCACAGTTTCTATAAGAGCAGGTGGGACAGCGCAGGCAGGGTGGAGGGACCCAGAAATTTCTATTAGTCAGGGAATGTAAATTGGTCTCCTTCTGCACCGCCTTAGCCAAAGCAGAGTTCAAGTGTGGATTTCCTATGTTTTGTAGGTGCATTTCAATATCGCCCCCTAAAAGGCAAAAGGAGACCTGCAGGCAATGTCAGGTACTGCACTAGGAATGCTGATCAGGCTCTAGAAGGTGGGAGCCCACTGTGAGCCATGGACAGAGGTGAGCTCTGACCTCTAGACTAAGAGCAAGCCATCCAGGGCTCGGTCCCTGTGTGTCTCATACCTCCTGACTGCATCCCAGGGCAGGCTGGGCCCAGTGAGAGGACTGGCTTTGTCCACAGTATTATGAGTCCAGTGTCCAGAAAGCTGCGCCTCTTGTGGATATGCAGTTTCAGTAGGATGTGCTTTCCAGGTTTTCAAAGCCAGGGCCTCATGAGGGATATTTTGGGAGAGGGTGCTGACCTGGATGGTTGATCCACAAAATGCCCTCTGTGTTTCCCATCACAGCATTGGGATGTTGCATCCAGTCCCCTGTGTCACTGTCATCTGCTCTAGGCCTCCCCTCAGGGCCCAGATTATGGAGCAGTTCCACATGAAGTATCAACCAGGGGATTCTGTGGGTTCCTCTCTTACGGGAGGGGAGGCCCCTGTAGGACCCTCAGCAACTCTGAGATGGAAGCAACCCTAAATCCTGAGTTCTCCTTTCCCATCCTGCTGAGGAAGTTCCCCTGTTCCCCAGGACACCGTGGGCTGGTGAGATGTCTTTAGGGGCCACAGACAGCTCTAGCAAGACCAGGGACCTTGGGGATGGGGACTCATCCCCTAATTTCCTTGAGGTGAGGGTGAGCACCCACCTGCCTTGGTAGAAACTCTACCTGGGATGGAGAATCCAGAATGTCTGGTAGGTTAGGGATCTCTGATAAAAGGAAGAACATGGGCTGCTATCCAGGCCCTGAAGAGATGAGGGCTGGGGAGGGTTGTGATTACCTGGCAATGAAATCAGAGTCTCTGACCCCTCACAGTAAGGAGGTTCCTGTCCCCCTTTCCTGACTGTAAGTGGGGTAAACACCTGGCCCTGGGACATCCCGTGTAAAAAGGGGCTGGGGCCTTTTCCCAGGCTGACACCAAGCCTTTAGGTGGATAAGGAACATGATGTAGTGGGCCCCCTGGGAAGGCAGATGGACATTCTTTAAATTGTTGTCAGCTCAGTCCGAGATGACTGGCAGAGATGCTTCTCTGAAACACCATCCCAAGAAGGCAGAGACTGTTATCAGTACTGACTTCTTATCTTTGTCCAGGTGCCGGGAATAAGGGAATGAATAGGACATTGTCCCACGCATGCCTTGATATGTTAAATCCAGTCCTAGTACCGGGAATGAGGGAATGAATAGGACCTGGGCCCACCCAAACTCATTTGATCCTAAGTTTTTCGGTGAAACCCCCTCCTATTATGGAATATAAATAAATGCACTGCTTCTTGGCTCTGGGTTGTCTTTCTCTCTAGCAGAAGAGCGCAGCGGCCCACCCGGGACCCAGCGTTAAATCTATCTCTGTGTCTTCTCTCTTTCTTTCTTTTATTTCTCAATTTCTGGCCGCCTCTACTAAGAACCGGTTTCATCTCTCTTTCCATGCTGGACACGGAAAAGGGAGAACTCCACTGCATCAGGCCCCCACAACATGATCTGACTGCAAGTGTCACACAGGATGACAGGCTTCCAGTATATGGTTTCCCTCATCCATTTAATGAGTGTTTACTGAGTACCTGTGGTGTTTCAGGTCAGGGCTGGGCCCGGGGAATGCCACAGTGAGCAGGAAATACGTGGGCCCTGCACTTGTGGAGTTTAAGTTGTAAAGAAAAACACGCTCTCAGATAAACGTTCCATAAACAATTATGTGGAAAAGGCATTCACACAAAGAATAAGGTGCTTGTAAAATTATTAAAGGGCTAGAGAAATAGAAGTTAAAGAGTTGCCACTGGAATTCGGGTTTTAAGGTCACACTGGCACAGCCCCCTCCCACAGGTAATGAATGAGCTGTGTCTGCCAGAGGCCACCCATCAGTCAACACAGTAGCAGAGATAAGAGGCCCATCTCCTTTCCAGCTTCCACATTACACACAAGTGCATCTCAGAGGCTGAGTTTAATTCACATCTGGACTCTCAATCACAAGGAGTGGGGGAATGGAGTATTTAACCTTTCAGTCTACCTGATATAGGAGGGAACATGGAAAGGGGTGGAACATAAATTCCAGGTGCCAATTCATGGCATGTCTGAGTCCACATGCAGGCTGTGGGACTCTAGGCAACTGATCCCACCTCAGAATCTTCAGTCTCCCTCTGTGATATCATAGAAAGATATTTGGTGTTATTTCTTGGTTCTTAGAACTGAGCAGAAAAATACTTGGAATATGGGGGTTTCTAAGGGTGATGAGAGTGTCTTTTGTGGTGATGAAGAAAGTCTTACAGGCCTCTGGATAGATGCAAGGTAAGGGTAGTTCACCTTAAAACAAAATCTTGCTCCCCTGGCTGCGCAGGCGAGAAGACACTCAGAAACCGGTTTCAGTCCCCTTTCTGTCTTTTGGTTCCTCTTTCCTCCCAAGTAAGGGAATCAGCCCTGAGGACAGAGTGCTCTGGGAAACCGCACAACCAAGTGTTGCCTGGTGAGAGGTGTACTACCATACCAGTTAAAAATTGTGACAGAACATTCCGGGAAGATGGCTGCTGAGAGGAAGGAATACTGAAAGATAGTGTGTGAGTGAGAGAACAAAGGGAGAGTGTGTGGTCGCACAAGGAGTGTTTGTTAGTGAGTTGAGGGACAGCTATACTCCAGGAGACTGTGGGGGATGGCCGGAAGGGCTTCCCCTGACCAGGCAGCCCCCACTGCTGCTGGGTTCCCTCCAAGAATGACCAGCTCTGACATGGAGAGCACACCATCTTGAAGGAGAAAGTGGATGTTATCAGAACCCTGAAAATCTACAACTATGGCACCCAGCGAACAGCTGTGAACATGAGAACACCGGTTCCCAAGTGGCTTGAGCACGCAGAGTCAGAGGAGCTCTGCACTCCTTCATGGAAAGGTCAGATTTCACCTGGGATAAGGTGAGGTCTGTGGTCCAGGCAGGAGAGAGAAATGCACTCTGTGGGAGCTGGAGGACCTGGGGAAGTCTGTGACCAGAAAAATCCACGGCCTTTGGGACTGGCATGATGCACGAATGTGGAAGGGGGACCGCAGAGCTTCTAACAGAAGGGAACTCTAAAAAGCAACCCATGTCTGAACTGGGCACAAAAGGTCAGCATAAAAATTTTAAAAGTGTGAAGGCTACTTAATCCCAAGGGGAAAAAAGACTGCACAGATTTGCGCCCAGCGCTAGAGTTAGCACACTTACTCTGGCTCTTTTCTCTCTCTCTCTCTCTCTTTTTCTGTTTAAATCCTTACTTTTGATTACTAAGCCCAATACATAGGATCACCCAATTGGGGACACTCTAAGAGACTGAAGGGAAAAGTTGTTTTTGTGGAACCTGTGGATCAGAGTGGGGAATAACAAACAGAGAACCAGGTCTGGAGCAACCCCTTCCCTTAAACCAGTACTAAGTGCCACAGGGAAAACAAAATCTAAGCCCTAGCTGGAGAGGAACTATAGACCCGGAGTTCAATCCAGGAACACTGCCACCAAGGGGTTGAATCAATAATTCACTCTTGTGTAAACACAAATGAAGGAGTATCCTATCAAATAATAGAGAAACATGCAAATTGGCCATACCTACACTACACCCAAAGCCACGCCTACCAGCCAATCAGGAGTGAGTATGCAAATTAATCCAGGACTGCTGCCTCCCAACTGCTTGCCTGCCTGCCTTCCTGATTGCCCCTAACCATTTCTGCCAGCCAGCCTGATCACCCCCTACCCACTCCACTGCCAACCTGTTTGCCCCCAACTTCCCTCCTCTGCCAGCCTGGTCACTCCTAACTGCCCTCTCCTGCAGGGTTGATCACCTCCAACTGCCCTCCCTTGCAGTCCTGGTCCCTCTCAACTGCCCTCCCTTTCAGGCCTGGTCCTTCTCGACTGCCCTCCCTTTCAGGCCTGGTCCTTCTCGACTGCCCTCCCTTGCAGGCCGGGTGCCTCCCAACTGCCCTCTCCTGCTGACCATCTTGGGGTGACCATCTTGTGTCCACATGGGGGCAGGATCTTTGACCACATAAGGGCAGCTATATTGTGTGTTGCAGTGATGATCAATCTGCATATTATTCTTTTATTAGATAGGATAGAGGCCTGGTACAGTGGTGGGGGCCAGCTGGTTTTCCCTGAAGGGTGTCCCTGATCAGGGTGGGGTTCCCTTGGGGCATGGGGCAGCCTGAGCGAGGGGCCTGTGGTGGTTTGCAGGCCGGCCACACGCCCTGGCAACCCAAGCAGAGGCCCTGGTATCTGGAATTTATTTTCCTTCTACAATTGAAACTTTGTACCCTGGATTGGAGCCAAGCATGTGGCTCCCTCCATGGCAAGCAGCCATTTCTGTTGGGGTTATAATTGAAACTTTGTAGCCTTAAGGGGGTGGGCCCGACCAGGGTGTGCGGAAAGCTTTGCTTCCCCTGTTACCGGGAGCAATCCTAGCCTGCTCTCTCAAGCTCCATTCTGCCGCCATTTCTGTTTGAATTTGTTTACCTTCTATAATTGAAACTTTGTAGCTTGAGTGGAGGCTTAGGCCTGGCAAGGGCAGGCAGAAAGCTTGGCTTCCTCTGTTACCTAGGAAACCTTGCTCTCTGTGGCTGTAGCCATCTTGGTTGGGTTAATTTGCATACTCACTCTGATTGGATGGTGGGTGTGGCTTGTGGGCGAGGCTTCTGGTTGTGAAAGAGGTATGGTCAATTTGCATATTTGTCTATTATTAGGTAGGGTTAGCAAACACCAATGACAAAGTAAGCATCTAAAAAGCGGCCAGAGAGGAACAGCAAGTTACATACAAAGGATCCCCCATATGACTAGCAACTGATTTCTCAACAGAAACACATCAGGCCAGAAGAGAATGGAATGAAATATACAAAGTCATGCAAAGGAAGGGTCTGAATCCAAGAATACAGTACCCAGCAAGGCTATCAATCAAAATTGAAGGTGAAATCAGGAGCTTCACAGAAAAAAAAGGACTAAGGGACTTTATTACCACCAAACCAGCAATGCAAGAAATGCTAAAGGGTCTGCTGTAAAAAGGACAAATAGGAAGAGAAGAAGGAACACAGGGGTAATGAATAAAAATGGCGACAAACAAGTACCTATCAATAATAACTTTAAATGTAAATGGATTAAATGCCTCAATCAAAAGGCATAGGGTAACGGACTAGATAAGAAAACATGATCCATATATCAGCTGTCTACAGGAAACCCACCTCAGAAAAAAAGACGCACACAGACTGAGGGTGAAGGGATGGAAAAAGGTTTTTCAGGCGAATGGAAATGAAACAAATGCTGGGGAAGTAATACTTATATCTGACAAATTAGATCTCAAAGTGAAGGACCTAAAAGTAGTTAAGAAAGGCCACTTCATAATACTAAAGGGAGCAATCCAACAAGAAGAAATAGCTCTGGTAAACATAAACGCACCCAATACAGGAGCACCCAAATACATTAAAATAAAAACTCATGGAGGATATCAAGGGAGAGATTGACAGCAATACAATCATAGTAGAGGACTTTAATACCCTACTATCACCATTGGGCAAATCCTCTAAACAAGAAATCAGCAAAAAAACATCAATCCCAAATGACTCACTAGACCAGATGGAATTAATGGACATCTTCAGGACATTTCACTCCAAATCCACAGAATATACATTCTTCTCAAATTCACATGGGTCATTTTCAAAGATAGACCATATGCTGGGTCACAGGCAAAGTCTCTTCAAATTCAAGAAGATAGAAATCATATCAAGCATCTTCTCAGATCACAATGGCATAAAACTGGAAATCACCTACAATAAAAACAATAAAAAAAAATCAAACACATGGAGACTAAATAGCATACTATTAAACAATGACTGGGTTACCAGATAGTTCAAAGAAGAAGAAAAAAAATCATGGCAACAAATGACAATGAAAACACAACAATGAAAACTCTATGGAACACAGCGAAAGCAGTCTTGAGAGGGAAGTTCATAGCTCTGCAAGCATACCGGAAAAAAAAAAAACAACGAAAAAAAACAACAGGAAACAATGGTTATAAATTGCTTCACCCTACAACTCATAGAGTTAGAAAGAGAGCAACAAGAAAATACCAATGTAAGCAGAAGGAATGAAATAATAAAGATCAGAGTGGAGATAAACGACATAAGAGACAAAACAAAAAAAAAACAACGAATGCTAAAGATCAACAAAACCAAGAGCTGTGTCTTTGAAAGGATAAACAAGATTGATGAACCTCTAGCCAGGCTCAGCAAGAAGCAAAGAGAGAGGACCCAAATAAACAAAATCAGAAATGAAAAGGAGAAATAACAACAGACCCTACCGAAATACAAAGGATTGTTAAAAAATACTATGAACAACTCTATTCCAACAAACTGGACAACCTGCAGAAAATGGACAGATTCCTAGAAAAATACCACCTTCCAAAACTCAATCAGCAAGAAACTAAACATCTCAATAGGCAAATAACGATTGAAGAAATTGAAGCAGTCATCAAAAAGCTTCCAGCAAACAAAAGCCCGGGGCCAGACGGCTTCACAGGGGAGTTTTACAAAACCTTCAAGGAAGAACTAAAACCAATCCTCCTCAGACTATTCCAAAAAATTCAAGAGGAAGGAACACTTCCAAACTCATTCTCTGAAGCCAGCATCACCCTAATACCAAAACCACATAAAGACAACAAAATCAAAGAGAATTACAGTCCATATCCCTCATGAACATAGATGCCAAAATCCTCAACAAAATTCTAGCAAATCAGCTCCAGCAGTACATCAGAAAGATCATACACCATGACCGAGTAGGATTTATCCCAGGGATGCAAGGATGGTACAATATCCGTAAATCAACAAACGTGATACATCACATAATCAAATTGAGAGATAAAAATCACATAGTCATATTAATTGATGCAGAAAATGCATTTGACAATATCCAACACCCTTTCTTAATAAAAACTCTCAGGAGGTAGGAATAGAAGGATCATACCTCAACATAATAAAAGCCATATATAAAAAAAAGACAGCCATCATCATACTCAATGGGCAAAAACTAAAACCATTTCTCCTAAGAACAGGAACAAGACAGGGATGCCCACTCTCACTACTCCTGTTCATCATAGTACTGGAAGTATTAGCCATTCTTATTAAACAAGAATCTTACCTTATAATAGAGAAACATGCAAATTGACCGCACCTCCGCTATGCCCATGATTGGGCCAGCAGGAGGCTAGGGGCGGGACTCCGGGTGGCATATCCGCCGTTGAGAAGATCAAGATGGCGGTGCCCAGTGGCCGGGCCCATGCCGCCGCTCGGGGGTGCCTGAGGCGATCGGCACCCCGGGGGGGCGTGGCCGGGCCCATGCCGCCGCTCCCCGGGGTGCCTGGGGCGATCAGCACCCCGGGGGGCGTGGCCGGGCCAATGCCGCCGCTTCCCGGGGTGCCTGGGGCCGTCGGCACCCCGGGGGTCGTGGCCGGGCCCATCGGCACCCCGGAGGGTCGTGGCCGACCCATGCCACCGCTCCCTGGGGTGCCTGGGGCCATTGGCACCCCGGGGGGGCGTGGCCGGGCCCATCGACACCCCGGGGGGCGTGGCCGGGCCCATGCTGCCGCTCCCCGGGGTGCCTGGGGCGATCGGCACCCAGGGGGGCGTGGCCGGCCCATCAGAACCCCGGGGGGCGTGGCCGGGCCCATACCGCCCCTCCCGGGGTTGATCGGCCACCTGGGGGGGCGTGGCCCGGCCCCTCCCGCCGCTCCCAGGGGTCCCAGGGACCGAGGCTTTCCAGGCCTTGGGCACCAGCGGGGAGCCTGCACCGATCGCAGGAAACCACTGGGGGTCGGCTCCTGTGATCGGTAGCAGGGACTCTGGGTGCGGCGAGCCCAAGGCCACCGCCCGGGGCCAAGCCCTGACCCTGAAAAAGGCAGAAGGTGGTGGCCACAGCCAAGGCCTGGGTCCCTGGTGCCGGCAGAAAACTGGTGCAGGCAGCCAGGTGAATGAAGGTCTATTGCACGAATCTTCGTGCAAACGGGCTACTAGTAAGAAATAAAAGGCATCCAAATTGGAAAAGAAGAAGTAAAGCTGCCCTTATTTGCAGATGACATGATACTGTACATAAAAAACCCTAAAGACTCCATGAAAAAACTATTAGACTTAATAAGTGAATTCGACAATGTAGCAGGATACACAATTAACGCCAAGAAATCTATGGCATTTCTATACACCAATAGTGAACTTACAGAAAGAGAGACTAAAAATCCTATTTACCATCGCACCAAAAAAATTAAGATACCTAGGAATAAACTTAACTAAGGTCGTAAAAGACTTATACATGGAAAACTACAGGACACTGGAAAAAGAGATAGAGGAAGACATAAACAGATGGAAGAACATACCGTGTTCATGGATTGGTAGAACCAACATCATCAAAATGTCCATACTACCAAAAGCAATCTACAGATTCAATGCACTCCCCATTAAATTACCAATGTCATATTTCACAGACTTAGAAAGAACTCTCCAAAAAATCATCTGGAATAATAAAAAGACCCGGAATACCCACAGCAATCCTGAAAAATATGAACAAAGTCGGTGGGATTGCAATACCAGATTACAAGCTGTATTACAAGACCACTGTTCTCCAAACAGCTTGGTACTGGCAAAAGAACAGACATATAGACAAATGGAATAGAATGGAGAACCCAGATATCAACCCAAACCACTATACTCAATTAATATTTGACAAAGGAGGCATGAACATACAATGGAGTCAAGACAGTCTCTTCAATGAATGGTGTTGGTAAAATTGCACGGATACATGCAAAAAAATGAAACTAGACCACCAACTTACACCATACACCAAATTAAACTCAAAATGGATAAAGGACTTAAACATAATACGGGAAACCATAAAAATACTAGAGGAATCCACAGGCAAAGAAATCTCAGACATGTGCCGAAGGAAGTTCTTCACCGATACCGGACCTAGGGCAATGGAAACTAAACAGAAATTAAACAAATGAGACTACATCAAAATAAAAAGCTTTTGCACAGCAAAAGAAACCATCAACAAAACAACAAGAAAACTCACTGCATGGGGGAACATATTTGCAAATGTTATCACTGATAAAGGTTTAATCTCCAACATTTACAGGAAACTCATACAACTTAATAAAAGGTAGATAAATGATCCAATAAAAATATGGGCAGAGGACCTAAATAGAAACTTTTCAAAAGAAGATAGAAGCAAGGCCAAGAAACATATGATAACATGCTCAAAGTCACTAATTATCCGAAAGATGCAAATCAAAACTACAATGCAGTAACATCTCACACCTGTCAGAATGGCTATCATCAATAAATCAACAAACGACAAATGCTGGCGAGGATGCTGAGAAAAAGGAACCCTCATGCACTGCTGGTAGGAATGCAGACTGGTGCAGCCACTGTGGAAAACAGTATGCAGTTTCCTCAAAAAGATTAAAAATGAAACTTCCATTTGACCCAGTATTTCCAATTCTAGGAATATATCTCAAGAAAACAGAAACACCAATAAGAAAAGTTATATGCACCCCTAAATTCATAACTGCACAATTTACAGTAGCTAAGATCTGGAAACTGCATAAGTGCCCATCAGCAGATGAGTGGATTAGAAAACGTGGCACATCTACACAATGGAATAATACGCTGCTGTAAAAAAAGAATTATTACCATTTGAACAGCAGGGATGGGACTAGAGAATATTATGCGAAGTGAAATAAGCCAGTGAGAGAAAAATAAATATCACATGATCTAACTCATTTGCAGAATATAATGAACAACAAACTAATGATCAAAAATAAAAGCCGAGACATAGAAGCATCGAACAGACTGTACAACCTCTGAGGGTAGACAGGGAATGAGAGGATAAGAGATCAACCAATGGGTTTGTATGCATGCATATGAGCATAACCAATGGACACAGACAGTAGCAGGGTGAGGGCATATGCTGATGGGTGGAAGCGGCTGGGGAGAGATCAATGGGGGGAAAGAAAACTCATGTAATACTTTAAACAACAAAAATTTAAATTTATTTTTAAAAGCATAAAAGTGCTTTTAATGTTAACACATAAAATCAAATAATAACCAACTTGCCCAGCCAGTGTGGATGAGTGGTTGAGCATCAACTCATGAACCAGGAGGTCACAATTCAATTCCAAGTCAGGGCACATGCCTAGGTTTCAGGCTCCATCCCCCCGCAGGGGACATGCAGAAGGCAGCCAATCTATGAATGATTCTCTCTCATTATTTATGTTTCTCTCTCTATCTCCCTCTCCCTTCCTCTCTCTGAAATCAATGAAAACATTTTTTAAAATAACCAACTGATTAGGAAAAACTACTTACTTTTAAATTCACTTAAAAACAAACACATTACATTCCTTTCCTTTGCAATAGCATTCCTTCTAAATTTCAATATGTTACCAGAAAGAGAGCCAGGTCCTGAACGGATATGCTTAAGGCCAGCCTGCAGTGTGTGGGTTCTTGACTTGGTGCAAGAAAGATTTCACAACACGAGTTCAGGTGACTTTGAAAGTATGTTTTTAAACCTTGGAACAGTGAAACAAGGAAAGGCTGAGGATAGAGGCAGTAGGGGAGAGACTAGGCAGGGCTGTTTGGGCTCTCTAGAAACAAGGGAATGAAGTGAGTCTAGGTGGGGCTGCTCTCAGCTCACGGGTAAAAGAGTTTGGGAGACAGGTCCATTGGATTAGTGCAGGACAAGCTGCTGCTGCGCGTTGCTCCCCTGGTTGCAAGCTGCATGGGGACCTCATAGAGATTAAAAGAAAGAAAATTCACTCAAAAAAAGATAGAGGGATGCCACAAGGAGGACACATACTGGCTTCTAGGTCTTCAGCAATTTTATTTACTTTCCGAAGGTGGGGATTTAGTGAGGGTCTCAGGGGAGATTTAAATAGGATTTTCATCAGCTTTCCCAGATGTCTCTTTTAAGGGTCATGGTCTCTAATAATGGGTCAGTGCCAGGGCAGGCAGTCCAAACCTCATTATCAGCAACATTACAGGGAAGGAAAGGACTCCCTGGGGCCAGTTTTGCCCATTACTAGGCACCCCGGGCTTTCCACCCTGATGGCCTTCTGTATCTGGCTGTAAATTGCTTGGCCAGTTTGTTCAGATATCTGTCTCAGTTGCCTAATTCCACTTGCCAAGGAATTTCCCTAGCTTCTTACTATCCTGTCTCAAAAAGAGAAAACAGAAAAAAAGTATTATTAATAATATACACCTTTAGTCTTTATTAAAAATTGGGCTATATATACAATGTTGGAGAAAAGTCCAAAGAATTAGTGTAATTATTATTATCACTAGTATTCACAGACAGGTAAAGAAAATCAATTTGTAGTTACACAGGCCTTGTCAGTGTCTTGGGATAGCTGTCGATCTCTGAGGTCAGTGACCTCTCATTCTCAAGAAGTCTTTGTTCACTATATGTGGAGGCAAGTGTCAGAGACAGGGGCCGATGTCCATTTGTGGTTGGGCACCTGATAAGGTCCCTTCAAACAATGTTGGAGAGTCTTTCATTGATGCCTTTTCCACTTGACAAAATAAGTCATAGTCTTTGAAGTCTTCATGTGCTGAGAGCACTCCTATAAAATAAATGTCACTAATTTATCTGTCCCTATAAGCTGGTTAATAAGTTCTTGATAATAATGCAGAATGTCTCCATTTCATAAGGTTGGTTCACATGTCCCTTCATCTAGATACATGGGGTGACTCATGACTATTTAATAAAGATAAAATCTATGTGTTTACCAAAAAAGGAGACTCCAGGTTGAGAAGAACCATAAGGAGGGCTTTAGGCCAAGGGAGATTAAAAGCTTCTGAAAATTTACCTAGTTGAGTTTTATTTATATCATTTGAATATTACACCAATCCAGAGAACTGGAGTTATAGGCACAATAAAAAGACTAGTAGAATAGGCCAACCATTAGAAATGAATTGTATTTTTTGAACAGTGAAATGTGTCCCTCAGTCACTGTAACTCATAGGGAATTCCCCAATAGGCATTACTTTTCCCCAATCATCGTGTACTTTTTAACTGTTGCTCTCCTTCAAGTGAATGCCTCAACCTAGTGAGAATAACATACAAATCATAACTAACACATATTTGTATTCCTGACATGGTAACACTTGGATAGAATTCAATTGCCATCTTTAAAAGAGATCTACAGGAAGTAGGAAATGACCGTGGGGTTCATGGAATGATTTTCCATGGTTATATTAAGACAGTAGAACATCTGCTACACACTTTGCAATCTATAAAAGAAAAAGGAGTGACAAAATCCAGTGGACAAAGATTGGAGAGGTAGAAGAAAAAACAGCAAGGCATAGAAAGAATATCTGGAATTAGATAAAAAGTAAAACCAATCAACACATAAGTCTTTTATATACATTGGTATAAGATAGTTAGCAGTAAACATTTAGCATGACAACAATAACATGGAGGGGTCTTGTGCTCTCTGCTCTGGAGTTGTGAGGGGTTTGGAAAAAAGAAAATCACCCTGACATTCCAAAGCTATGTTATCGTAGAAGCAAAAAGTCAATGGATGGGCTCAGTTAACGTAAGGACTGACCTTTGTCAGGAAAGATACCAGCCAGCACATGACTACCCACCATGACTCACTTTAAGTTAGAAGGTTTTATTTTCAGACCATCCTGTGGGGTTACTTCAGGGTTCTGAGTTTGTATGGCCCCCACACAGGCCTTTTCTGAGCTTAGGAGGTTGAGTATGTGGCCCCTTTTTCATTCACACCGCCCAACCCCTTAACTTTTTTGGAGGAGAGAGGAGCTAGAGATCATTACCAATGGCTGATTATTTTAGGAATTATGCCAACATAAGGATACTTCCAATAAAAACCCTAAACATGGTGTTCAGAAAACTTTGTGTTGACGCTGGAGGGCTGAGCGCTCAGGGAAAAAGTGGAATTTTCACACCTCTCCCCATGCCTTCATCTGCCAGTCTCTCCCATTTAGTTATTCCTGAATTTTATACTTACAATGAACCAATAATAGTAAGTAAAGTCTTTTCCTGAGTACTCTGTGGGATACATATATATATATATATATTTATAAAGCATGAGGGGTGAAGGGAACCTCCAATCCTGTAGTTAACCAGGCCAAAATGTGAGTTACCTAGACATCCATTTGTGATGGCGTCTGAAGTTATGTTACTGGCCTTGAACCTATGGGGTCTGCACTCACTTCAGATAGTTAGCATCAGAACTGAAATGAATTGTAGGACTCCCCCTTGGAGAATTGGTTGTTGATGGGAAAAAACAAAAAGGAAACCTTCACCTCATATAAAAACAAACCGGCAGGGTGATGGGAGAAGTGATTATGATGTTGTCAGTGATCGGCCTGTATTAGGTGCTCAGGGAGTTTGAGAAGACTTTACTTTCACTCCCCTCTCTCACTACGCCCTCTGTCACCTTCAGAGTCCACCTTCACCCTCTTTCTTCTTCTTTGTTCTCACAGAACGAGGCTGGAGGCAGTGTTTCTGATCCCAGGTGCAGTGGAGGTACACGCCTGTAAGTCTATTCATATTGTCCACCCTGAGGTGGGATCTGTTCTCCTAATGCCTAGGCAGCCAGTAAACTGACATCAGGTTACAGTGAAAGGAAAGAAAGTATATATTTCAAAGGTACCAATGAAGGGCAATGGGGCAGCTGATGCTCAAAGAACAGAACTCAAAACATGTATATATTTTGCCTCTTAAAAGACCCAATATGTAATCATTTAAGGGTCTTTTTAAGAGGCAAAAGTCATGACATAGGGTTCAGAGTCATGGGTTTTCAAGATTGGTCAGTTATGCTGTAAGTACCCATAATGTGACTTACTTCTCCACAGCACCTTCCTGGCTAGGGTCTTTGGTTATTGGGGCCTAGAGGTCTTCCGTCATGCAGACAACCCAATGTTCTGAAACCCATTTTGGGGTTGAGTGGGTTATGTTACCTTAAGAGCAGAAAACATCCATCCATCTTGTGCTTAGCAGACAACATCATTCTCTTATCTCGAGGAAGATATATTCTGCAACCTGTTTCACTGACTAGTGTCCAGACTCCAGGCCGCATCTGCATTCTTTCCCATCACACCTGCCAGGTAATATTTCTATTTATGCTTTAACTAGAAATCATAACATCCAGCTATGGGAACAAAGGGTAATCTTCCTCTCATCTTTTAAATTCTTCTATCTGGGCTAAAAATCAAATAAACAGAGACAGATTAACAGGAGACAATGTACAAAGTCTGATATATGAACAAATATTCTGGAGCTATAAGAATAGAGACAAAAGAAAGCATTGAGTAGTGGAGGCTTATATGTCATTCTGAAGCTAAGGGGGAAAGTGGTGTGTGGTTTGAGGCTTCAAAAGGCAGGAACATTGGCATGGAGATGCCAAAGCAAATGTGAATATTCCCCCTGAAGCTGGTCCTCCATCTATACACATTCTAGGCAGTTTAGTGCGAAGGTCCAAGGCTTATTTCTTTTTTTTTTTAATTTCTTTATTGATTAAGGTGTCACATATTTGTCCTCATCCCCCATTCCCATCCCCCACCCCTCCCCACGGATGCCCCCACCCCCCTGTTGTCCTTAACCATTAGTTAGGCTCGTATGCATGCACACAAGTCCCTTGGTTGATCTCTCCCCCCTACCCCCACCCGCTCCTACCCTCCCTCTGAGGCCCGACAGTCCGATCGATGCCTCCTTGTTTCTGGGTCTGTTCTTGTTCATCAGTCTATGTTGTTCATCATTTCCCCTAGATGAGTGAGATCATGTGTTACTAGAAATATACTTATAAGAACCGTATGTGAGACGTGCAATAATAGTTATGCTGACAGGCAAATGAATCAGTCTGTAGTAAGTTTCTTTCTGGACCAACAGTTCTTTTGAGACCCAATTTCAATGTCCACCAGTTCCTTATGTGTACATGTCGGCACTGACTTTTCAGCTCTGGATGGTGGACAAATGGTGGTAATGCAGGTCCGACTCCCTCTGGTTTGGTCTCGCCCGGATGCAGGGCCGCGGCTTCACCCGGACTCAGGGGCGCACGGCCTCACCCGGACCTGGGACCCAGCATCACCCAGGCCCCGGGGCACGTGGACTCACCAGGACCCAGGTGTGTGCAGCCTCACCCGGTCCCGGGATCCATCCTCACCTGGACCCAGGGGCGCGTGGCCTCTCCCGGACCCAAAGGCGCAGCCTCACCCGGACTCAGGGACCCAGCGTCACCCGGATCCAGGGGCGCACGGTCTCACCCGGACCCGGGATCCAGCTTCACCCGGACCCGGGACCCAGCCTCACCCGGATCCAGGGGCGCACGGCCTCACCCGTTTCCAGGACCCAGCCTCACCCGGAACCAGGGGCGCACAGCCTCACCCGGACCTGGGACCCAGCATCACCCAGGCCCCGGGGCACATGGCCTCACCTGGACCCAGGTGTGTGTGGCCTCACCTGGTCCCAGGATCCATCCTCACCTGGACCCAGGGGCGGGTGGCCTCTCCCAGACCCGGGACCCAGCCTCACCCGGATCCAGGGGCACACGGCCTCACCCGGACCCGGGATCCAGCTTCACCCGGACCCAGGGGCACGTGGCCTCACCCAGACCGAGGTGTGTGCGGCCTCACCCGGTCGCGGAATCCAGCCTCAATCGAACCCAGGGGTGCAGCCTCACCCGGACCCGGGACCCAGCCTCACCCGAATCCAGGGGCGCTCGGCCTCACCCGGACCCGGGACCCAGCCTCACCCGGATCCAGGGGCGCAGAGCCACACCCGGACCAGGGATCCAGCTTCACCCAGACCCAGGGCCGCGTGGCCTCACCTGGACCCAGGTGTGTGCGGCCCCGCCTGGTCCCGGGATCCAGCCTCACCCGAACCCAGGAGCGCGTGGCCTCACCCAGATCCAGGGGCGCATGGCCTCTCCTGGACCCAGGGGCATGGCCCAAGGCTTATTTCTTAAACCTTTTTCTCCCCAATAAGGATATCAAAATCAATACCCTAAAAGGCACATCTGGGGTAAACACTCGGGTTCCCTTCACAGCAGAATCAGGACTCTAAGTAAGGTTTAAAAGTCGAACTAAAAGCTCAAATTTAGTTACCTAGTCATTGAGTACCTAACTCATTACCAAAACAAAACAAAACAAAACATAAAAATACTGCAACATTGCTATTTCAGTCTAAATGTGTCCACTTTTGACTTCTCATTAGAAAAAAAAAACTATAAGATACATTGGAATCTGCTAATAAAAAATTTCTTCATTCCTGGAGAGCACCTTGACACACTCACATCATCCATAACTGTTCAGAAAGAACTAGGAGTCCTGAGATCCTGACTCATGTCTCAGATTAGTGTTCACGCCATCACTACTCACTGCTTAAGCGGTTCCTTTGTTGTGTTTGTACATGTCCCTAATTTTGACTAGTATGTGAGCTTCTTGCCTGCCTGGAGGACTGCAGTCACGTCTCTATTGTTGAGGAATTGGGGGCAGGACTCTTGCCGAGGGTTGCCAGCTAGGCTTCAATATCACCCAGGCACTTCCATGTTTAACTTAATTTAGTTCCAAAATGCGTACAGCATGAATGCTGGAGAAAGGTCCTGATGTGACTTATAAAAACAAATGGGTTCATAAGGGCCCCTGCAGGCATGGTAACTTTATGGCATCTCTGTATTTTTTCAGCCACTAAGAAATATTTTGTATGAGTGTCCAGGATAGGATCTGATTGTTCATTTGTCGATTCTTGGAATCTGTAATGTATTCCTATAATGTACCTACCCATCATTATCCAGGGCCCTAGAGGCACGAGAGTGGATGAGAGAGACAAACTGGACATTAGTGCTGATGTCCAACTATTTATTTTTTATGACTTTCTAATAAATCTTTATTGTTCAGATTATTACAATTGTTCCTCTTTTTGCCCCCATAGATCCCCTCCACCCGGTTTCAAGCCCACGCTCTGCCCTTATCCCTCCACCCCGCCCCCAATGTCCTCATGCATAGGTGTACGATTTTTGCCCAGTCTCTTCCCGCACCCCCACACCACTTTCCCCCCAAGAATTGTCAGTCCACTCCCTTCCTATGCCGGATTCTATTTTATTCACCAGTTTATTCTGTTCATCAGATTTTATATTTACTTGATTTTTAGATTCACTTGTTGATAGATATGTATTTGTTGTATATAATTTTTATCTTTACCTTTTCTTCTTCCTCCTCTTCTTAAAGAATACCTTTCAGCATTTCACATAATACTGGTTTGGCGGTGAGGAACTCCTTTAGCTTTTTCTTATCTGTGAAGCTCTTTGTCTGACCTTCCATTCTAAATGATAGCTTTGCTGGGTAGATTAATCTTGGTTGTAGGTTCTTGCTATTAATCACTTATATTTCTTGCCACACCCATCTGGCTTGCATAGTTTCTGTTGAGAAATCAGCTGGCAGTCGTATGGGTGCTCCCTTGTAGGTAACTAACTGTTTATCTCTTGTTGCGTAAAATATTCTCTCTTTGTCTTTTGCTCTTGGCATTTTAATATGATGTGTCTTGGTGTGGTCCTCTGTTGATTCGTTTTCTTTGGGGTTCTCTGCGCTTCCTGGTTTTGTAAGTCTATTTCTTTCACCAGGTGTGGGAAGAATTTGGTCGTTATTTCTTCAAATAGGTTTTCAGTATCTTGCTCACTCTCTTCTTCTGGCACACCCATAATTCAGATGGGGGTACGCTTAAAGTTGTCCCAGAGGCTCCTTACACTATCTTCCTATTTTTGGATTCTTTTTTCTTTATGCATTTGCAGTTGGGTATCTTTTGCTTCTTTGTATTTCAAATCTTTGACTTGATTCTTGCAAGCTCTAGTCTGCTGTTAAATCTCTGTATAATATTTTTTTTATTTCAGTTAGTGTATGCTTAATTTCTAGTTGTTCCTTTTCACATCCTCAAGGGTCTCACTAAATTTATCGGCCTTTACTAGACTATTCTTGAAAAAACTTATAACCGTGGTTTTGAACTCTATATCCAGTTGTTTGCTTTCCTCCGTTTCTTTCATTTTTGATCTGTTTTTTTGTTTTTGTTTTTTTTTGTTTTGTTTTTTGTTTTTTGTTTTTTTTTGTTTGTTTGTTTGTTTTGTTTTGTTGTTGTTTTTTTGTCTCCGCGTTTTGGCTGCTTCCCTGATTTGATAGAGTGGCTTTGTGTGCTAGGTGTCCTATAGGGCCCAGAGACCCAGCCTCCCCAGTTACCTGAGGTGGACACTCTTGGTGCATCTCTTTGTGGGCTGTGTGCACAGTCTTGTTGTAGTTAAGCTTTGATTGTTGTTGGTATCACTGGGAGGAATTGACCTCCAGGACAATTGGCTGTGAGGATCAGCTGTGTCTATGCTGGAGAACTTCTGTGCTAGAGACACCCTTATGAGACAAGACTTGCAAAAGCCTCTGTGCTCAGCGTGGATGGGGCGGAGTCTCGGGGCGGAGTCTCAGGGTGGAGAAGACAGCATTGGTTTCCCTCTCAGCCCTGACCGAAGAGGCCCCTGAGTCTTAGTGTTCCACAGTAATCAGTAATCACTGCAAGCTCCTCTGAAAGAAAGCCACCCTTGAGTATCGTCTGCTGCCAGACAGTGCAGTTTCTCTCGGAATGAGTCTGGATCCCCAGACTCTTGCCTGGAGCTGGAGTTCAGCGCAATCGGGAGCATTTGTCTCCTTCCCGCTTGAGAAAGCCAGCTGGGTACTGAGTTGCCCGCCCTCTCTGTGCGCAAGCGTCTCAGTACCTCTGCCTTGCAGCTCCACTGAGTCTCAGTGTGCTTTTCTCTTTCCTTCTAGTTGTAGAATTTCCATAGAGCAGGCTTTCTTGTGGTTCTGGATGATGTCCACTTTGTGTTTTAGTTGTAGTTTTGAAATTGTTGTGTGAGGCAGCAGTTTAGGTGTTTACCTATGTCACCACCTTGGATTCTCCCGAGACTCTCCAACTATTTATTTGACAACTAATATCTAAAGGGCACTTCAAGATGCCCTAAGATCCTTGATCCCTGCCAAACTTATGACCTCAATGTCCTCCTCCAGAATTTTCTTGAATTTCTTTCTCTGACTCACAAAACCCACTTCCAATCTTTCAGCAAATCCTCTTCAATACATCCTTTCAGCATTTACAGAAACTGACCCCTTCTTCCCACGCTTGTCTGACCACCCTCACCTGTCACCTGGATGACTGCACTTGCCTCCTCACTGGGCTCCCTATCCTCTGCCCAGCAGCCACACAGGTGCTGAGGAAAGTAGGCTAAGGTGAACATCCTGATTCCTTTGTGGAGCAGGTTTTTCTGTCTGAATCTATGGCAGGAATTGGCGGGGGGAGGCAGAGAGGGGTCAAAAGTTCTTCCTGAGTTTTGTTTCTTAAAAGCTTGAAATCAATATCCCAAAATAAAAATTTCAGAAAGTCTAAATTTTGGATGGCTTCACTAAACACAGATCACTCACTCCCAATGGAGATCTGAGCCCTCCAGAGGCTCCTCAGATCACTCAGAGGGAAGCCAGACTTCTGGCTATCACCCCACCCTCTCTGACTTCATCTCCTCTCATCTCCAGCTCTGTCTCCTCCACCCGGCTTGTCTCCTTTTTGCTGCCCCAACATTTTTAAATGGAAAGAAATAAAAACACCCCACACATGCCTTATTTCACTCTAATGTGCTATCACATTATTACTGTTGTTTCTGTGTGGGTTACTGAACAACTCTCCCAACACCATACCATGTCCATGAGGACTGGGATTTTGTCTGTTCTGTCTCACACTGCACCCACAGTGCTTAGAGCAGTGTCAGTAGATGGTGAGCAGTAGGTTGGTCTTCTTTGATAAATGAATAAATAAGTTACACATGTGATCATGGTTGAACGGGTGACATATGGAGCGTCATGACCTCACATAACTGGGATTCTGACCTAGACTGAGGGACCAGGGAGACTTTCCTGAAGCGCTGCTGGGAAGTCAGGCCATCTCCTGCTGTGAATCCTACCTCAGAAGAGAGGAAGAAAAGTGGGAAACATTTTTTGGAGGATTGTAGTCACATAAGGAAAGATATGGGAAAATTTGAAAATATGATAAGGATTGATACTGTAAGATGACAGGTTCTGCTAATTACAGGTAGATGATGTCAAAGTAAAACTTGAGCCACACAAATTTAGGGAGGCAAGAAAGTCCGTATTCAAGACCATGCAATAGGGTAGTGAGACGGACCTCAACACCACTGAAATAAAAGCATGGGAGATTTTAAGAACAGGAGAAGGAATCACAGGCATCTGTGATTGCTTATTGGATTGACACAAAAGATAAATAAAACTCATGAAATTCTGACAGGAGGGTTTTCATTATATTTATTATTGTTACATTTAAACCTCACTCAAGGATAAGTTTTTATTGATAAGAGAGATAGAGATAAAGAGAGAGACAGACAGAGAGAGAGAGAGAGAGAGAGAGGTGAGAGAGAAAATACCAATCGCCTCCCATAAATGCCTTGGGAGGCAATTGGTATTTTTGAACATGCAAACTTTATGAGTTCAGGACAAAGTGCCAACCAATTTGAGCACACTGGTGAGTATAAGCAGGTTTTTCACATCTTGGTTTCAAATGTTCCCACCCAAGTTAGGTTCCTACCCTTCCTCAGAGACTGAGACACAGAAAAGATGAGAATTAAATTTTAACAGAATGGACCCAAACCCTCTAGGCAGCTATTCTATGAATCATATCACTGGCAAGAAGTTGTGTTTTTTAAAAATACACTTTTACTGATTTCAGAGAGAGGAAGGGAGAAGGGGAGAGACATAGAAACATCATTGATGAAAGAGAATCATTGATTGGCTGCTTCCTGCACACCCCTACTGGGGATAAAGCTTGAAACCCAGGCATGTGCCCTGCCTGGGAATTGAACCATGACCTCCTGGTTCCTGGGTTGATGCTCAACCACTGAGCCACTCCAGCCTGGAGGCAAGAAGCTTTTAAGTAGACTTAGGTGTATTTCAAAAGGACAGAGAAAGAATCTGAAATTACAAATTGCACTTACATTCCTAAAGAAAATGCTCTAAAAAAGTAGAGGTAAGAGGCCTAGTCAGGAAGAAAGGTTAGAGACTCTGACGGAAGAATGAGGCCTCTGGTTTATAACACAGCTACTTTCTGCACAGCGGAGGGAAACACAACTATATCTTTTCATCCAAGACCCAGTTTGCATCACCACAGTTCTTGCCATTTATGAAGAAATGCAAGTTCCCAGCCATTAAGAAATAGATACAAAATAGCTGAGAGACTGAACAGAGATAGCATCTCATCTCCCAGAAAGCTGTGCTTCTGGAGTTTTCCATGGAGACAATACATTTCTCTCTACAGTCACCTTCCCTTTGATCAAACATCATCTCCAAGGAAGAAGAGTATTTTTATCCTATCACATATTTGGCAGGTGTCATTCAATTTAGCCTGATTAATGACCTAAGTGCAGAGGAACTGACATTCACCTTATAGTTTACTCTGATGCATGTTTTTCTATGAAACCTGAGATGGGAGATTTAACAGCATCTTGAGGTTAGGCGGCCTCACCCTCACACTTCACCTGCAGTTTCTCTAGTTTTGGGGGATGCCCTGCTCTCAAACAGATTACAAGTCTTCATCAGGTCAAAATTAGCTCCATAACAGGTGAGGTTGTTTATAATTCTGATGGAACTAGGACATTTGCTAAGCCTTGCTTATATCACCAATGTTTCCAATTCTATGCTATCAACAAAGAGGACAGGGTGCTACTGACACTTATGCAAATAAGTCTATTGCCATAACCAAAAGAATACTCCAGAGGGCATTAGTAATTTGGGGGAAGACAAAGGTCACTGTTGCATCTCACATAGGTGTTCTCTTGTCTATTCCCATCATCACAAGTGTCCAGGCACCCTCCACATGTCTCCCTGGAAATGGGAGAGAGCTCAGATTCCTGTGAAGTACATGGTGTCCCCTCCACTGTGGACATGTTGCAAATGGGACCACCAGAGATGGGATCCAATGTGGTATGTTACCTTACGTCAACAATAATGACAATGCCAGCTCACATTTTTTAGTATTTATTGATTCAAAGCAAGTCTTCTATGCAATTTACACCACCACAAGAAATCTAATAGGTAATTTCTTTATTTTGTTTAGTTTAAGAACATAGGGGAAGGGAGGAGGATCTCTAGTACTTGACCTCTAATACTACAGGTTCACTTTCAGCGGAGCTGATGGGGTTGGAGATTTTACACTGGTAGTTCCCAGCATCCTGTCTCCTGACAGGGTTTATGGTGAGGGTTCTCTTGTCCTGGGACAGCGACACCCTCCGGTTTTCCTGCAGACTGGTACCATTGAATAACCAGTATGTGGACCTCATATTTGAGTAGCAATTCATCTCCACTGCATCCTCATTCTCTGTGACTGTGGTGTTGCTGGCTATGAGTATGGGCTCACTCAATTGCGCTGTGAAGAAATAGAGGGTGAGAATGATTGAGTGTGGCCTTGAGACCTGGGGCCATGCACCTGCCTCAAAGATATAAGCCCTGACTCTGATTGTTATGAGGGTAATTTGGTTCCACAATAAAAATTATTTAATTCTAAATTTTCCATCACTCCCCAGACCAAATCTACCCCTCTGAACTGAAGACCCCGAAGAAGGAAGGATATGAACCATTGTGTGATCTAGGGACCCAAAGACATCTAATAAGGCCACTGGGATTGGAGGAAAAGATGGGGCTATGACTGCAGATAGACCTCAAGTGACTCAGAGCAATTTCTCATGGTCTGTGTGACTCTGCTTAGGGACTGTATCTCCTTGTGCCTCACTTTCCCCTCAGTGAAGTGAAATAAATATTTGACTCCCAGGCTGACAAAGTACTACTCATAAAATATTCACAGTATCTGACATAAATTTTGGGAAGGAAAACTGCTCCAATGAGAGGCATTTGTTATTGATGGACTTCACAAGAAAATCTCCTGGGCTGATCCCTGGTGGATGAGCAGCTGCCAGGGGAATCTTTACTCCTGCTCCTCCCTTGGGACACTAACCTTTCTCTGAACTCTTCTAAGTCCCCCAGAACAGTCAGCTAATAATCTGTGGAGCTTGTCCAGTTGTGCTCTCCACACACAGTCTCAGGTGAAGGACCAGGCTCCATCTCTGTGCAGACGTGGCTCTTAGGTTTGAGCCCCAACTAGTGACCAGCTCAAGAGCCTTGTGCCTCTGGCACATGGGAAACTGTTGCTCTCACTCATCACTTCCCAGGAGATAAAACTCAACCAGACTCAGTCTCCCCAGGGCCTCTGGAGTCAGGACATTGTGACTGGGGCCTGGAGAGGGGCTGCCCGAGCTGAGCTTCTCTGTGAAGAACCCAGGGAGCCCCTCAGGCCAGGTCCTTACAGAGCCCTGCAGGGTCTATCTCAGGGACATGGTCAGGGAAAGGGGCCCAGGGACCTGGACTGAGACTGGTCTCCCTCTGCTGACTCACTCCCATCAAATTGGTCCTTCTCTCTGTGGTGAATGTCTGTGGGGCTAGAATCTGGGAAGGGAACTCTGACCTTAGGAAGTTTGTCTCCACTGGGTGTGTCCTGCACTAAATGCCTAAACCCAGCTTGGGACATGATGCAGAGGGGGATGGAGCGGAGTCCAGGGCTGGCAGTCCTGTGTGTGAAGTAGAATTCACCCCACCAGACACCTAGAGGTCAGAGAGCAATCACTCACTGTAGACGCTGAGAGATCCAATTCCTATTGCTTTTTTAAATTTTGGAAGGAGAGCTATTACAATGTAGATTCCTTCATCGCTCTCAGTGAGGTTTCTTATCATCAGGGATCCATCAAGTGTTGCTGTCTCTCGACCACTGCTTCTGGGTCCTCTCATATATTCGCCTGAACTCAAAGTAAATACCCCAATTAAATTAGTGAACATCTTCTCTGTTTCCTTGTACCACATAAAGGCTTCACTATCGCGAGGACGATTGCGGATACGTAGAATCGCATCCTGCCCTTTAGGAGCACCGGTGGAGAAAAAAGCAATTTGCGCAGTGGTGGGCGGGATCCAGATGGGAAGACAAGAAGGGAAGACTAGAAGGGAAGAGAGAAATTGATCAGTATTTTCATCTATGTATTGGGATGGAGAGATGAGGCATTTCTCTTCAACTCTTAGCCTTAGTGAACATGTAAGTTCCCATGTGCATCTCCTTAGTCAAGGTCAGCAACATGGCCACCATTGCTTCAGCACCTCAGAACCTGTCCTTTTGTTTGAATCCTCTTTCCCAACTGTCTGTGTGGCTGTCCTGCTTACTGCCCTCAGATCCCTGTTGACACTCAGCGGCCTTCTTGGAAGACCTTCCCTGACCATGTCCTCTAAACACGCTCTTATCTTCACTCTCTGACCTGTCTCCACTCTGTGCACTTCAGGGAACTTATGGGTACCTGATGTCACAAGTAGATCTCTTCTTGTCTATTTTCTCTCCATATAGTGTGAGCTACAAGTGGGGAGGGGGTTTTGTGATCTTGTGACCCCTCCCCCCGCCAGTGCCTGCAAAGCCTGCAAACACCTGTGGGTACATGAAAGAGTGTTCCCAGGCTTGACCATGACCCATGCCGTATTTTCCCATATTTGTAGATGTTGTTGGGGACAATGTTTAGCACCCTGGATAAAATATTCCTGCTATCACCTGAAATGAATTGTTATTACTGTGGTCAGTTGTCAAAATTCAATACTCTGTGATGAATAACTTAGCAAATGAACCGCATTTGAGGTTTTCCTGCCCCTCACCACTTCCACATCATGAAATTTTTCTGTTGCTGAGCCCCCTCTCTCATCCTATTTTGCGCCCCTGTCCTTCCACTCAGGTCCAAAGAGAAGCCCTTCTTCCCCGTCTGGAGTGCTATCCTCCCAAGGAGATCTTGGCCACTCTCTGAATCCCAACCTCCCTTCCATTCCCAGGGATTTTTCCCCTCCTTACCAGCCAGCAAGAGCCCCAGCCAGGGGACAAGTCCTCTGAGGGCAGAGGCTGCAGGGAACTCCATGGTGACTGCTGCCTGCTCTGTCCCTCCCTCTGAGAGATGAGCTTGAGGTCCAGTAAGGCTCCCAGGCACCTCTGTCCAGACTGGTGGGATGTGCTGTTCCTCCTTCCTGTGTGCTGAGCCTCCTCCTGGGGCAAGATAAACTCCCTGGTCATGTGGGCCAGGGCGGGGTCAGGGCTCAGGAGCTCCCTCTCCCTCCCCTCTTTTTTGCCAACCCTGTTGCCCCTTTCAGTTTAACTTTTCTCTGTATTTTGGTTCCTGGAAACTGCTGAAGCATTTGACAACACACACACATACAAACACAAACACACACATGCACAGACACATGCCCAGTAAAGCACTTGCCTGAGGCTTCCAGTTTCTGGTCATTCTCCACAGCTCCCTGTCAGTGCACATATGACGTTTCCCTTCAGAGCAATATGTCTGGGCCCCCCTCAGGAATATTGTAACAGGGATGCCCCGGCTCTACATTGGATCTCCTGTGAAACTTTGTAAGGATTGGGATGCCCAGGTGACATTTTCGACAGGTTGCTTCAGCAGCTGCCCAGCTTGCATGGATACCAGAATGAGACCCTATGATGTGAGGGTGGGGAGCCCTGCCCCTCTCCTGTGAACAGCAAGCATTTCCAGATCCTCTCAAAATGCAGATTCTGACTCAGCAAGTGTGCAGTGGACCAGAGAATCTGAATCTGAAAAGTTCTCAGGGGAGGTGGGTCTTACTGGCCTGTGGAGCCCACTTGCAATAGCAAGGCTGATGAGGGCACATGTCCTCCTGAGAGCGTGACCTTCTCACCCCAGCATTGGCCCCTGCTTATCTTGGTGTTGGGTCTGTCAGCACTACACAGAGAGCCCCACAGGCCCCAAACTGGGTATTGTTTCTGGTTTGACACAGAAACCCAGCTGGGCACCAGGTCTTCCCTGGGTTCTCAAATGTGCAGGGAAGATGCGATTTCCTCCCAACAGGAAGGCCACAGAGGTGACTAGCAGTGAAAAGGGGTCAAGCTAGGTGATGACTGCAGAGGGATCCTCCCTCTATCTCAGGTTGTCACCAGCCTGGCCGCTGTTTCCAGAGACAGAGAACCCATCACTGCGGGTATCAGGAGGACATGCAGTTTCCAGGTGTGAAGGGTAAGATGCGAAGCATGGACTATGGTGGGAGCTCAGGTGGCTGTGGGCTCCATGGTCCTGGGGGAGTGTTTTCAAGGAAACCCTCCCTCTCTTTGTTGGTTGACCCTGTCCATGTCCTCCCTGACTATTCAGGCAGCCTCTGTCCTCTGCTTGGGAGACTTTTTGGAGGTCATCTCACCTTGCCCATGTGTCATTCCAGTTAGGAGTTGGGGAGCAACATAGACATCCCTGAAAAAGCAGCTGCCCCTACCTATACCCTCTCAAGGTAAGAAATGTCCAACCTGTGGAGGATTGTTATGAGTATTTCAGCTGAATTGATGTCATATGACTGCAAGCAAGATCTCAAATCCTGAGAATAACAGCAGTTTTGTTGCTTATTTTATACGTTATAATCAAAGGAGAAGATGAAAAAAGTTGCATGACATCTACTGGAAAGTGAGAGAAAGGATAGCAGGGAGATTTCTAAAAATAAATAAAAGCAAAATGGAGAAACACGTATTATTTTTACATTGGAGGGTCCAGGATAGTTAACATTTATAGCAGGTACAGAGGCTTGCAGGGAACCAGGCAACAAGAGCGCTCTGTGGGCTTGTATTCGGGCACCACAGGCTCTGCCTTCAATAGGTCTAGCAAAGAAAATTTGCTAGAGGAATGTGATGTCAAAGGTATGTTATCCATGATGCATAAGAACAGGCAAAGGGCTCACTTAACGTAAAGTCTGACATTTGCTAAGGAAGCTGTGGGCCTGTGACATGACCACCTGTCATCACCTGCCCAGTTAGGCATTTGTGATCAGACCACACTGTGCGTCACTGAGCTTGTCAGGCCTGCCATGGGGCCCCCTGGGCTTATCAGGTTTCTTGCACAGCCCCTTTTTTATTCCCAGTTTCTGGAAAGAACAGGTGGGACAGCACAAGTAGGACGGAGGGGCCCAGAAAAATCTATTACTCAGGGAATGGAAATCGGTCTCCTTCTGCACCTCCTTAACCAAAGCAGAGTTCAAGTGTGGATTTCCTATGTTTTGTAGGTGCATTTCAATATCGCCCCCTGGAAGGCAAAAGGAGACCTGCAGGCAATGTCAGGTACTGCACTAGGAATGCTGATCAGGCTCTAGAATGTGGGAGCCCACTGTGAGCCCTGGACAGAGGTGAGCTCTGACCTCTAGACTAAGAGCCAGTCATCCAGGACTCGGTCCCTGTGTGTCTCATACCTCCTGACTGCATCCCAGGGCAGGCTGGGCCCAGTGAGAGGACTGGCTTTGTCCACAGTATTATGAGTCCAGTGTCCAGAAAGCTGCACCTCTGGTGGATATGCAGTTTCAGGAGGATGTGCTTTCCAGGTTTTCAAAGCCAGGGCCTCATGAGGGATATTTTGGGAGAGGGTGCTGACCTGGATGGTTGATCCACAAAATGCCCTCTGTGTTTCCCATCACAGCATTGGGATGTTGCATCCAGTCCCCTGTGTCCCTGTCATCTGCTCTAGGCCTCCCCTCAGGGCCCAGATTATGGAGCAGTTCCACATGAAGTATCAACCAGGGGACTCTGTGGGTTCCTCTCTTACGGGAGGGGTGGCCCCTGTAGGACCCTCAGCAACTCTGAGATGGAAGCAAACCTAAATCCTGAGTTCTCCTTTCCCATCCTGCTGAGGAAGTTCCCCTGTTCCCCAGGACACCGTGGGCTGGTGAGATGTCTTTAGGGGCCACAGACAGCTGTATCCAGACCAGGGACCTTGGGGATGGGGACTCATCCCCTAATTTCCTTGAGGTGAGGGTGAGCACCCACCTGCCTTGGTAGAAACTGTACCTGGGATGGAGAATCCAGAATGTCTGGCAGGTCAGGGATCTGTGATAAAAGGAAGAACATGGGCTGCTATCCAGGCCCTGAAGAGATGAGGGCTGGGGAGGGTTGTGATTACCTGGCAATGAAATCAGAGTCCCTGACCCCTCACAGTAAGGAGGTTCCTGTCCCCCTTTCCTGACTGTAAGTGGGGTAAACACCTGGCCCTGGGACATCCCGTGTAAAAAGGGGCTGGGGCCTTTTCCCAGGCTGACAACAAGCCTTCAGGTGGATAAGGAACATGATGTAGAGGGCCCCCTGGGAAGGCAGATGGACATTCTTTAAATTGTTGTCAGCTCAGTCCGAGATGACTGGCAGAGATGCTTCTCTGAAACACCATCCCAAGAAGGCAGAGACTGTTATCAGTACTGACTTCTTATCTTTGTCCAGGTGCCGGGAATAAGGGAATGAATAGGACATTGTCCCACGCAGGCCTTGATATGTTAAATCCAGTCCTAGTACCGGGAATGAGGGAATGAATAGGACCTGGGCCCACCCAAACTCATTTGATCCTAAGTTTTTCGGTGAAACCCCCTTCTATTTTGGAATATAAATAAATGCGCTGCTTCTTGGCTCTGGGTTGTCTTTCTCTCTAGCAGAAGAGCGCAGCGGCCCACCCGGGACCCAGCGTTAAATCTATCTCTGTGTCTTCTCTCTTTCTTTCTTTTATTTCTCAATTTCTGGCTGCCTCTACTAAGAACCGGTTTCATCTCTCTTTCCATGCTGGACACGGAAAAGGTAGAACTCCACCGCATCAGGCCCCCGCAACATGATCTGACTGCACGTGTCACACAGGATGACAGGCTTCCAGTATATGGTTTCCCTCATCCATTTAATGAGTGTTTACTGAGTACCTGTGGTGTTTCAGGTCAGGGCTGGGCCCGGGGAATGCCACAGTGAGCAGGAAATACGTGGGCCCTGCACTTGTGGAGTTTAAGTTGTAAAGAAAAACACGCTCTCAGATAAACGTTCCATAAACAATTATGTGGAAAAGGCATTCACACAAAGAATAAGGTGCTTGTAAAATTATTAAAGGGCTAGAGAAATAGAAGTTAAAGAGTTGCCACTGGAATTCGGGTTTTAAGGTCACGCTGGCACAGCCCCCTCCCACAGGTAAAGAATGGGCTGTGTCTGCCAGAGGCCACCCATCAGTCAACACAGTAGCAGAAAGAAGAGGCCCATCTCCTTTCCAGCTTCCACATTACACACAAGTGCATCTCAGAGGCTGAGTTTAATTCACATCTGGACTCTCAATCACAAGGAGTGGGGGAATGGAGTATTTAACCTTTCAGTCTACCTGATATAGGAGGGAACATGGAAAGGGGTGGAACATAAATTCCAGGTGCCAATTCATGGCATGTCTGAGTCCACATGCAGGCTGTGGGACTCTAGGCAACTGATCCCACCTCAAAAAAATTCAGTCTCCCTCTGTGATATCATAGAAAGATATTTGGTGTTATTTCCTGGTTCTTAGAACTGAGCAGAAAAATACTTGGAATATGGGGGTTTCTAAGGGTGATGAGAGTGTCTTTTGTGGTGATGAAGAAAGTCTTACAGGCCTCTGGATAGATGCAAGGTAAGGGTAGTTCACCTTAAAACAAAATCTTGCTCCCCTGGCTGCGCAGGCGAGAAGACACTCAGAAACCGGTTTCAGTCCCCTTTCTGTCTTTTGGTTCCTCTTTCCTCCCAAGTAAGGGAATCAGCCCTGAGGACAGAGTGCTCTGGGAAACCGCACAACCAAGTGTTGCCTGGTGAGAGGTGTACTACCATACCAGTTAAAAAATGTGACAGTACATAGCGGGAAGATGGCTGCCAACAGGAAGGCATACTGAAAGATAGTGTGTGAGTGAGAGAACAAAGGGAGAGTGTGTGGTCGCACAAGGAGTGTCTGTTAGTGAGCTGAGGGACAGCTATACTCCAGGAGACTGTGGGGGATGGCCGGAAGGACTTCCCCTGACCAGGCAGCCCCCACTGCTGCTGGGTTCCCTCCAAGAATGACCAGCTCTGACATGGAGAGTACACCATCTTGAAGGAGAAAGTGGATGTTATCAGAACCCTGAAAGTCTACAACTATGGCACCCAGCGAACAGCTGTGAACGAGAACACCGGTTCCCAAGTGGCTTGAGCACGCAGAGTCAGAGGAGCTCTGCACTCCCTCATGGAAAGGTCAGATTTTGCCTGGGATAAGGTGAAGTCTGTGGTCCGGGCAGGAGAGAGAAATGCACTCTGTGGGAGCTGGAGGACCTGGGGAAGTCTGTGACCAGAAAAATCCACGGCCTTTGGGACTGGCATGATCCATGAATGTGGAAGGGGACCGCAGAGCTTCTAACAGAAGGGAACTCTAAAAAGCAACCCATGTCTGAGCTGGGCACAAAAGGTCAGCATAAAAATTTTAAAAGTGTGAAGGCTACTTAATCCCAAGGGGAAAAAAGACTGCACAGATTTGCGCCCAGCGCCAGATTTAGCACACTTACTCTGGCTCTTTTTTCCCTTTCTCTCTCTCTCTTTTTCTGTTTAAATCCTTACTTTTGATTACTAAGCCCAATACATAGGATCACCTAATTGGGGACACTCTAAGAAACTTAAGGGGAAAGTTGTTTTTGTGGAACCTGTGGATCAGAGTGGTGAATAACAAAGAGAGAACCAGGTATGGGGAAACCCGTTCCCTTAAACCGGTATTAAGTGCCACAGGGAAAAAAAAATCTAAGCACTAGATGGAGAGGTCCTATAGGCCCGGAGGTCAATCCAGAAATACTGCCACCAAGGGGTTGAATCACAAATTGACTCTTGTGTAAACACAAATAAAGGAGTATCCTATCTAATAATAGAGAAACATGCAAATTGACCATACCTCCACTACACCCACAAGCCACTCCCACCAACCAATCAGGAGTGAGTATGCAAATTAACCCAACAAATATGGTGGTGACCACAAAGCTTTAGCAAGCAGGAGGCTTGGGTTGCCCCTGGTGATGGAGGAAACCAAGCTTCAG
This sequence comes from Cnephaeus nilssonii, assembly GCF_951640355.1. Classification (NCBI taxonomy): domain Eukaryota; kingdom Metazoa; phylum Chordata; class Mammalia; order Chiroptera; family Vespertilionidae; genus Cnephaeus; species Cnephaeus nilssonii. The sequence continues at coordinate 40,404,933 of NC_137091.1, forward strand.
GCCTGCCCTGGCCTCCCCTGGCCTTGGCTCAAGGCTACAAAGTTTCAATTATAGAAGATAAATAAATCCCAAATACCAGGGCCTCCACTTGGGTCTCTGGGTGGCATAGCCTGCCTGCAAACCACCACAGGCCCCTCGCCCAGGCCGCCCCACACCCAAAGGAATCCTCATCATGATCCAGGACACCTTTCAGGGCAAACCACTTGGCCCCCATCCGTGTACCAGGCCTCTATCTTATCTAATAAAAGAGTAATATGGAAAATGTCCATCACTCCAACACACAAGATGGTGGCCCCATGTGGTCAAAGATGGCTGCCCCCATGTGGACACAAGATGGCCCCCACAAGATGAACAGCAGGGGAGGGTAGTTGGGGGCAATCAAGCCTTCAGGGGAGGAAAGTTAGTATTGACCAAGCTGACAGAGGAGGGAAGTTAGGGGCGACCGGGGTTCCAGGGAAGGGCTGTTGGGGGGACTGTCCTGCAGGGGAGGGCAGTTGGGGGGACCAGCCTGCAGGGGAGGGCAATTAGGGGTGAGCAGGCCTGCAAGGGAGGGCAATTAGGGGTGACCAGGCCTTCAGGGGAAGGCAGTTAGGGGTGACAAGGCCTACAGGGGAGGGAAGTAAGGGGCAATCAGGCTGGCAGGGGAGTGGTTAGGGGGTGATCAGGCTGGCCGGCAGAAGGGTTAGGGGCAATCAGGAAGGCACGCAGGTGAGCAGTTCGGAGCCAGCAGTCCTGGATTGTGAAAGGGATGTCCGACCTCGCATTTAGACCCGATCTTATCGGGCATTCAGACAACCCTCGAGGAATCCCAGAATGGAGAGGGTACATGCTGGGCTAAGGGACACACACCCCCATGCACAATTTCATTCACTGGGCCTCTAGTAAGAAATAAAGACATACAGCCTGCCTGAAAATCAGGACGGTGGCCTACAATACCGAGGAGCAGTGCAACACAGAGAACTTTGATAATGTCCTGACTAGGAAACAGGCATGCCAAACAGAAGAGTAGAGGAAGTGAATGACCTTCACTACTTCACTTCTTTTTTCATCTTTTACTTAAGAAACTAAAGTTTTTTTTTCTTTTTTCCTCACTGGATTTTACCTTTTTAATTATTACATTTTTATTTTCAATCAGTACTATTACTACTACTATTTTACCTTTTTTTTAAAAAGTGTCATTTTATTTTCTCTTTATTTTATTTTGGAATTAGTGTTCTACATTCTATTTTCATCTTTCCTCTAGCATTATTTTACTCTATCTCAACTTTACGTTTATGCCAACACTCTCTTCCTCACTTTTCCCCTTTTGTTGTCCTGTTTCTCTTACCCTATTCACGCTTTAGATTTTCCCTATTCCTTCTTTTTACCCCCTGTTAAAATTTCACCCTACTTATATATCTAATTTCCAAGTGTATACACACCTCTGTCTTCTCTTTCTTCACTATCCAAAAATTTTTTTTCTCCCTGTCCTTCTGTTGTTATTTCCTTGGTTGTTGACTATATCCTTTTTTTACACTTGTTTGTGAGATTCTTTCGCTTTTTCTTTCTGTTTTGCTTATTTCTTGCTTGTTTTCCCACACCTCGGTCGATATTAGTTGTTGTTTGTAGTTTGCATTCACCTCTAGGTATTTGTTGCTGGCATTTGTTAGGATTAGTGGCTGTTCTATTGGAGTTTTCTCCCCATATAAATAGTTTTTTCTCTTTTCTTTTTTATTCTCTTTCTTTTCTCTCTTACTTTTTTCTCCTTTTCCCAATTTCATTTTTGTAATCCTTTTTTTCGCTGTTTTCTCTTTTTTTTTTCTCTTCTTCTTTCTTTCTTATCCTCTAATTCTCTTTCCTCTGGTGGTGACCTTTATTTGGGCTTATTAGTATTGTGAATACATTTGTGCTCAGTGCCGTTTGCATTGTGCCTTGTTGTATTGTATTTTGTGCCTTTAAATCAATGCAGGAGAGAGAGAATTACATAACCAGACACCTGGAGAAGAGAGATCATGGCAAGACAAAGAAACAGCCCACATATGACAGAAAAGCAGGCATTACCAGAAAAGGAAGTAAACTAAATGGAGGCAAGAAACCTGTCAAAGAAAGAATTCAGAAAAATGGTCATAAGGTGGATGAAAAGAATGGAAGACAGTACAGAAAGCTTCAGACCACATAATGGGTTAGCTGGAGGTCAATGGGCAAAGAGCAGGAAGAAATTGCTCATAAACTGGGTATATGAAAGCTTCCCAAAATGAAATTATTGAATAAAAAATGAGGAAACTAGATTTGTCAGTAGGAAAAGAATAAAACCTCCAGGGACTAGTAGGACTACGCTATGAAAAGGTGAGAGTTAGGAAAAACAACTCTGACAACAGCCATAGAAAGGAATGGCGGAACCAAGATAGCAGCATAGATAAGCACCTAAACTGGTGCCTCGCACCACAATTTCAAAACTACAACTAAAAGACAGAACGGACATCATCCAGAACCACAAGAAAGCTGGCTGAGGGGAAATTCTACAACTAGAAGGAAAGAGAAAAGCTCACGGAGAATCAGAGGAGCTGCAAAGGGCTGAGTACGGAGACACACATGCAGAGAGGAAGGGCGGCTGAGTGCCTGGCTGTCTTTCTCTGGTGGGAGGGGGAAGGAAGCCCCCAACTGCACTGAACCCCAGTTCCAACTGTACTGAACCCCAATCCTGGGCAAAACCCCATGGACCCAGGCTCATATGGGAGGAGTCTGGACTGTCAGGTAGAGAGAAATGCCCACGGAGACTCGGAGACTCGGGGGAGCCGCGGCAGGCAGGGGTCTGGAGGCGTGTATGAGTGCTCGCAAAGAAGACTGAAGGCGGAGTTTGCTGCAGGCTTTCCCTAGTGGAAGGGAGTCGGAAGCTCCTGACTGCCCTGAACCCAAGTTCCGACTACACTGAACCCCATTTCCGGGCGAATCCCTGGGGATCCACGCACTTACAGGGGGGAATCTGGACTGTCAGGCAGAAACTCAGGGGCGCCTTGGAAGGCAGAGGTCTGGAGGCGCATGCGCAAGGGCAGGGCTGACAGGAAGCCAAGACTGTCTGCTTAGACCTGAGACTCTGCACCATCCAAGTTGAGCACAAAGGCATTTGCAATTTTGCAAGTCTGGTCCTATAAGGCTGTCTCCAGCACAGAAGGTCTCCCAGCGTAGACACAGCTGATACTCACAGCCAATTGGCCTGGAGGTCAATCAGTCCCAGTGATAACAACAACAATCAAGACTAAACTACAACAAGGCTGTACACACAGTCCAAAAGTGGTGCACCAAGAGTGTCCACCTCTGGTAACTGGAAAGGCCGACCCACTGGGCCATATAGGAAAGCTAGCACACAAAGCTACCCAACCAACTCAGGAAGCACACAAAATGCGGAGACAAAGAAACAGATCACAAATGATAGAAATGGAGGAAAACAAAACACTGGATATAGAATTCAAAACCATGGTTATAAGATTTTTCAAGAATTTCCTAGAAAAGGCCGATAAATTTATTGAGACCGTTGAGGATATGAAAAAGGACCAACTAGAAATTAAGCAAACACTGACTGAAATTACAAATATTATACAGAGGCTCAACAGCAGACTAGAGAAACGCAAGAATCAAGTCAAAGATTTGAAATACAAAGAAGCAAAAAACACTCAACCAGAAAAGCAAAAAGAAAATAGAATCCAAAAAGTTGAAGATAATGTAAGAAGCCTCTGGAACAACTTCAAGGGTACCATCAGAATTATGGGGGTGCCAGAAGAAGAGAGAAAGAACAAGATACTAAACACCTACTTGAAGAAATAATGACTGAAAACTTCCCCCACCATGTGAAAGATATAGACTTACAAGTCCAGAAAATGCACAGAACCAAAAAAAAAGGAATCCAAAGAGGACCACACCAAGACACATCATAATAAAAATGCCAAGAGCAAAAGACAAAGAGAATATTAAAAGCAGCAAGAGAAAAATAGTTAGTTACCTACAAGGAAGTACCCATACGATTGTCAGCTGATTTCTAACAGAAACTATACAGGCCAGACGGGAGTGGCAAGAAATATTCAAAGTGATGAATGGCAAGAACCTACAACCAAGATTACTCTACCCAGCAAAGTTATCATTCAGAATGGAAGGTCAGATAACGAGATTCAACGATGAGAAAAGGCTAAAGGAGTTCATCACCACCAAACCAGTATTATATGAAATGCTGAAAGGGATTCTTAGAGAAAAGGACGAAGAAAAAGGTAAAGATAAAAATTATGAACAACAAATACATATCTATCAACAAGTGAACCTAAAAATCAAGTGAATTAAAAATCTGAAGAACAGAATAAACTGGTGAAGATAATAGAATCAGGGGCATAGAAAGGGAGTGGACTGATAATTCTCAGGGGGAAAGGAGAATGGGAGGTGCAGGAAGAGATGGGACAAAAATCGTACACCTATGGATGAGGACAGTGGGTGGTAGGTAAGGGCAGAGGATGGGGTGGGAACTGGGTGGAAGGGAGATAATGGGGGGAAAAGGAGAAACAATTGTAATAATCTGAACAATGAAAATTTATTAAATTTAAACAATAATAATGGAAGACAAATTCGACAACATGTGTAAAAACCAAGATGACATGAAGAAGAACCAAGAAGAAATGAAAAATGACATCGCTGCTATTAAGAACTCAATAGAAAACATGAAGAGTAGTCTAGAAGAAGCAGAGGACCGCATCAGTGAGCTAGAAGACAAGGTAAGAAAAAATACCAAAGGAGAGCAGCTTCAAGAAAAAAAAAATTAAAAAGCAGGAGGAGAGCCTAAGGAAAATTTGGGACAACACAAAAGAAAACAATATCTGCCTAATAGGGGTGCCAGGAGGAGAGGAAAATGAACAAGGAATAGAAAACCTGTTTGAAGAAATAATGACAGAAAACTTCTCTGATATAGGGAAGAAAAAAACCCACACAAATCCAAGAAGCTCACAGAGTCCCAAAAAAAATGAACCCCAAAAGACTGATGCCAAGGCACATTATAATTAAATTATCAAACACCAAGGACAAAGTAAGAATCTAAAAAGTGGACAGAAAGAAACAGCAAGTTACCTACAAAGGATCCCCCAACAGACTAGCAACTGATTTCTCAACAGAAACACATCAGGCCAGAAGAGAATGGAATGAAATACACAAAATCATTCAAAGGAAGGGTCTGAATCCAAGAATACTATACCCAGCAAGGCTACCAATAAAAATTGAAGGTGAAATCAGGAGCTTCACAGAAAAAAAAGGAGTAAGGGAGTTTATTACCACCAAACCAGCAATACAAGAAATGCTAAAGGGTCTGCTGTAAAAGAAGAAATAGGAAGCGAAGAAGGAACATGGGTAATGAATAAAAATGGCAACAAACAAGTACCTATCAATAATAACTTTAATTGTAAATGGATTAAATGCCTCAATCAAAAGGCATAGGATAACAGACTAGATAAGAAAACATGATCCATATATCAGCTGTCTACAGGAAACCCACCTCAGAAAAAAAGACGCACACAGACTGAGTGTGAAGGGATGGAAAAAAGGTTTTTCAGTCGAATGGAAATGAAAAAAAACCTGGGGTAGTAATACTTATATCTGACAAATGAGATCTCAAAGTGAAGGACCTAAAAATAGATAAGGAAGGCCACTTCATAATACTAAAGGGAGCAATCCAACAAGAAGAAATAACTCTGGTAAACATAAATGCACCCAATACAGGAGCACCCAAATATATTTTTTTAAAAAACCTCCTGGAGAATATCAAGGGAGAGATTGACAGCAATACAATCATAGTAGAGGACTTTAATACCCTACTATCACCATTGGACAAATCCTCTAAACAAAAAATAAGCAAAGAAACATCAATCCCAAATGACTCACTAGACCAGATGGAATTAATTGACATCTTCAGAACATTTCAACCCAAAGCCACAGAATATACATTCTTCTCAAGTGAACATGGTTCACTTTCAAATAGAGATCATATATTGGGTCACAGGAGATTAAAAGCTTCTGAAAATTTACCTAGTTGAGTTTTAATTATATCATTTGTATATTACACCAATCCAGAGAACTGGAGTTATAGGTACAATAAAAAGACTTTTAGAATAGGCCAAACATTAGAAATGAATTGTATTTTTTGAACAGTGAAATGTGTCCCTCAGTCACTGTAACACATAGGAAATTCCCCAAAATGCGTTAATTTTTCCCAATCATAATTTACCTTCTTAACTGTTGCTCTCCTTCAAGTGAATGCCTCAACCTAGTGAGAATAAAATACAAATCATAACTAACACGTATTTGTATTCCTGAGATGGTATCACTTGGATAGGATTCAATTGCCATCTTTAAAATGGATCTACAGGAAGTAGGAAATGACCTTGGGGTTCATGGAATGATTTTCCAAGATTATATTTAGACAGTAGAACATCTGCTACACACTTTACAAACTATAGAAGGAAAAGGAGTGACATGGAATCCAGTGGTCAAAGATTGGAGAGATAGAAGAAAAAACAGCAAGGCATAGAGAGAATCTCTGGGATTAGATTAAAAGTAAAACCAATCAACACATACTTCTTTTATATACGTTGGTATAAGATAGTTAGCAGTAAACAATTAGCATGATAACAATAACATGGACGGGTCTTGTGCTCTCTGCTCTGGAGTTGTGAGGGGTTTGGAAAAAGGCAAATCACCCTGACATTCCAAAGCTATGTTATTGTAGATGCAAAAGGTCATGGATGGGCTCAGTTAACGTAAAGACTGACCTTTGTCAGGCAAAATACCAGCCTAGCACATGACTACCCACCATGACTCACTTTAAGTTAGAAGGTTTTATTTTCAGATTATCCTGTGGGGTTACATCAGGGTTCTGAGTTTGTAAGGCCCCCACACAGGCCTTTCCTGAGCTTATGAGGTTGAGTATGTGGCCCATTTTTCATTCACCCCTTAACCTCTTGGGAGGAGAGAGGAACTAGAGATCATTATCAATGGACAATTACTTCATCAATTATGCCAACATAAGGATACTTCCAATAAAAACCCTAAACATGGGGTTCAGAAAACTTTGTGTTGATGCTGAAAGGCTGAGCGCTCATGGGAAAAAAAAATGGAAGTTTCACACCTCTTCCCATGCATTGATCTGCCAGTCTCTCCCATTTAGTTATTCCTGAGTTGTATACTTACAATAAACCAGTAATAGTAAGTAAAGTCCTTTCCTGAGTACTGTGTGGGCTTTTTTATATAATTATAAAGCATGAGGGGTCATGTGAACCTCCAAACCTGGAGTTAACAAGGCCAAAATGTGAGTGACCTAGGCATCCCATTTGTGATGGAATCTGAATTCATGTTACTGGCCTTGAAGCTATGGGGTCTGCACACAATTCAGATAGTTAGTATCAGAACTGCAATGATTTGTAAGACACCCCATTGCAGAATTGGTTGTCGATGGGAAAAATACAAAACAAAACCTTCAGGTCATATAAAAACTACCCGGCAGGGTGATGCTAGAAGTGATTATGATATTGTCAGTGATCGGCCTGTATTAGGTGCTCAGGAAGTTTGAGAAGACTTTACTTTCACTCTCCTCACTCACTAAGCCCTCTGTCACCTTCAGAGTCCACCTTCACCATTTTTCTTCCTCTTCTCACAGAACGAGGCTGGAGGCAGTGTTTCTGATCCCAGGTGCAGTGGAGGTACACGCCTGTAAGTCTATTCATATTGTTGTCCACCCTGAGGTGGGATCTGTTCTCCTAATGCCTAGGCAGCCAGTAAACTGACATCAGGTTGCAGTGAAAGGAAAGAAAATATATATTACAAAGGTAGCAATGAAGGGGAATGGGACAGCTGATGCTCAAAGATCAGAACTGAGAGTGGTTTATATTTAGGGTCTTTAAGAGGCAAAAGTCATGACGTGGGGTTCAGAGTCATGGGTTTTCAAGATTGGTCAGTTATGCTGTAAGTACCCATAATGTGACTTATTTCTCCCTGGCACCATCCTGGCTAGGGTCTTTGGTTATTGGGGCTTAGAGGTCTTCCGTCATGCAGACACCCCAATGTTCTGAAACCCATTTTGGGGTTGGGTGGGTTATGTTACCTTAAGAGCAGAAAACATCCATCCATCTTGTGCTTAGCAGACAACATCTTTTCTCTTATCTCGAGCAAGATACCTCCTGCAACCTGTTTCACTGACTAGTTTCCAGGCTCCAGGCCGCATCTGCATTCTTTCCCATCACACCTGCCAGGATATATTTTCTATTTATTCTTTAACTAGAAATCATAACATCCAGCTATGGGAACAAAGGGTAATCTTCCTCTCATCTTTTATATTCTTCTATCTGGGCTAAAAATCAAATTAACAGAGACAGATAAACAGGAGACAATGTACAAAGTCTGATATATAAACAAATATTCTGGCGCTATAAGAATAGAAACCAAAGGAAGCATTGAGTAGTGGAGGCTTATATGTCATTCTGAAACTAAGGGGGAAAGAAGGGTGTGGTTTGAGGCTTCAAAAGGCAGGAACATTGGCATGGAGATGTGAATATCCCTCCTGGAGCGGGTCCTCCATCTCAACACATTCTAGGCAGTTTAGTGTGAAGGTTCCAGGCTTATTTCTTAAACCTTTTTTTTTCCCAATAAGGATATCAAAATCAATACCCTAAAAGGCACATCTGGGGTAAACATTCAGCTTCCCTTCACATCAGAGCCACGACTCTTAGTAAGGTTTAAAAGTCTAACTAAAAGTTCAATCCTAGTTACCTAGTCATTGAACTAACTCATTACCAAAACAAAACATAACAAAAAATACTGCAACATTGCTCTTTCAGTCTAAATGTTTCCACTTTTGACTTCTCATTAGAAAAAAAAAGCTAAAAGATACATTGGAATCTGCTAATAAAAAATTTCTTCATTCCTGGAGAGCAACTTGACACACTCACATCATCCATAGCTATTCAGGAAGAACTAGGAGTCCTGAGACCCTGACTCATGTGTCAGATTAGTGGGGTTTTTTTTATTCTTGTTTTATTATTGTTTAAAGTATTATATATAGTAGTACATATATCTTCTTTTTTCCCCCATTGACCTTCCCCAGTCCCCCTAACCACTGTTGCATGCCCTCATCACACCCCCTCAGTGTCTTGTGTCCATTGGTTGTGCTTATACGCATGCATTCAATTCTTTTGGTTGATCTCTTTTCCCCCCTCCCCAACACTCCCCAGCCTTCCCACTGTAATTTGACAGTCTGTTCGGGGCTTTACTGCCTTTGTATCTATCTTATTGTTCATCAGGTTATAATGTTCTTTATTTTCCATAAATGAGTGAGATCATGTGGTATTTTTCTTTCATTGCCTGGCTTATTTCACTTAACATAATGCTCTCCAGGTCCATCCACGCTGCTGCAAATGGTAAGAGTTCCTTCTTTTTTATAGCAGCGTAGTATTCCATTGTGTAGATGTACCACAGTTTTCTAATCCACTCTTCTGCTGATGGGCATTTAGGCTGTTTCTAAATCTTAGCTATGGTAAGTTGTGTTGCTATGAACATAGGGCTGCATATATCCTTTCTGATTGGTGTTTCTAGTTTCTTGGGATATATTCCTAGAAGTGGGATTACTGGGTCAAATGGCAGTTCCATTTTTAATTTTTTGAGGAAACTCCATACTGTTCTCCACAGTGGCTGCACCAGTCTGCATTCCCACCAGCAGTACACGAGGATTCCTTTTTCTCCGCATCCTCGCCAACACTTGTCGTTTGTTGATTTGTTGATGATTGCCATTCTTACAGGTGTGAGATGGTACCGCATTGACGTTTTGATTTTCATCTCTCAGATAATTAGTGACTTTGAGCATGTTTTCATGTATCTCTTGGCCTTCCTTCTGTCTTCTTTGTAAAAGATTCTATTTAGATCCATTGCCCATTTTTTTATTGGATCATTTATCTACCTTTTATTAATTTGTATAAGCTGCCTGTAGATATTGGAGATTAAAGTTTTATCAGTGAAAACATTTGCAAATATGTTCTCCCATACAGTGGGCTTTCTTGTTGTTTTATGGTGTCTTTTTCTGTGAGAAAGCTTTTTATTTTGATGCAGTCCCATTTGTTTATTTTCTCTTTAGCTTTCATTGCCCTAGGAGCGGTATCGGTGAAGAAATTGCTTCAGCATATGTCTGAGATTTATCTGCCTGTGGATTTCTCTAGTATTTTTATGGTTTCCCATCTTAAGTTTAAGTCCTTTATCCACTTTGAGTTTGTTTTTCTGTATGGTGTAAGCTGGTGATCTAGTTTCATTTTTTTGCATGTATCTGTCCAATTTTCCCAACACCATTTATTGAAGAGACTGTCTTGACTCCATCATATGTTCATTCCTCCCTTGTCAAATATTAATTGAGCATAGTGGTTTGGGTTGATATCTGGGTTCTCTATTCCATTCCATTGGTCTATATGTCTGTTCTTGTGCCAGTACCAGGCTGTTTTGAGAACAGTGGCTTTGTAATACAGCTTGAAATCTGGTATTGAGATCCCTCCTACTTTATTCTTCTTTCTCAGGATTGCTGTGGCTTTCGGGGTCGTTTTTTATTCCAGAGGAATTTCTGGAGAGTTCTTTCTAGGTCTGTGAAATATGTCGTTGGTATTTTAATGAGGAGTGCATTGAATCTATAGATTGCTTTGGGTAGTATGGACATTTTAATGATGTTGATTCTACCAATCCATGAACACGGTATGTTCTTCCATCTGTTTATGTCTTCCTCTATCTCTTTTTCCAGTGTCCTATAGTTTTCCATGTATAGGTCTTTTACCTCCTTAGTTAAGTTTACTCGTAGGTATCTTAATTTTTTTGGTGCAATGGTAAATGAGATTGCTTTTTTAGTCTATCTTTCTGTAAGTTCACCATTGGTGTATAGAAATACCATAGATTTCTTGGCATTAATTTTGTATCCTGCTACATTGCCTAATTCATATATTAAGTCTAATAGGTTTTGGATGGAGTCTTTCGGGGTTTTTGGTACAATAGCATGTCATCTGCAAATAAGGACAGCTTTATTTCTTTTCCAATTTGAATGTCTTTTATTTCTTCTTATAGTCTAATTGCAATGGCTAATACTTCCAGTACTATGTCAAACAGGAGTGGTGAGAGTGGGCATCCCTGCCTTGTTCCTGTTCTTAGGGGAAATGGTTTTAGTTTTTGCCCATTGAGTATGATGTTGGCTGTGGGTTTATCGTATATGGCTTTTATTATGTTGAGGTATGATCCTTCTATTCCCACCTTGTTGAGAGTTTTTATCAAGAAATGGTGTTGGATTTGTCAAATGCTTTTTCTGCATCAATTGATAGGACTGTGTGGTTATTATCTCTCAATTTGTTTATATGATGTATCATGTTTATTGATTTGTGGTTATTGTACCATCCTGGCATCCCTGGGATAAATCCTACTTGTTCATGGTGTATGATCTTTCTGATGTACTACTGGATCCGATTTGCTAGAATTTTGACATCTATGTTCATGAAGGATATAGGCCTTTAATTCTCTTTCATTGTGTTGTCTTTATCTGGTTTTGGTATTAGGGTGATGCTGGCTTCATAGAAGGAGCTTGGAAATGTTTCTTCCTCTTGAATTTTTTTGGAATATTCTCAGGAGGATAGATTTTAGTTCTTCCTTGAATGTTTGGTAAAACTCCCCTGTGAAGCTGTCAGGCCCCAGGCTTTTGTTTGCCGGAAGCTTTTTGATGACTGCTTCAATTTCTTAAATAGTTATTGGCCTACTGAGCTGTTTAGATTCTTCCTTATTGAGTTTTGAAAGGTTATATTTTTCTAGAAATATGTCTATATCTTCCAGGTTGTCCAGTTTGTTGGAATAGAGTTGTTCATAGTATTTTTAACAATCCTTTGTACTATGGTGGGGTCTGTTGTTATTTCTCCTCTTTCATTTCTGATTTTGTTTATTTGGGTCCTCTCTCTTTCCTTCTTGGTGAGCCTGGCTAGAGGTTCATCAATCTTGTTTATCCTTTCAAAGAACCAGTTCTTGGTTTTGTTGATCTTTTGTATTGTTGTTATGTTGTTTTGTTTTTTTGGTCTCTATGTCGTTTATCTCAGCTCTAATCTTTATTATTTTCTTCCTTCTGCTTACACTGGGCTTTTCTTATTGCTCTCTTTCTAACTCTTTGAGTTATAGGGTTATGTAATTTATTACCATTGTTTCTTGTTTTTTGCAGTAGGCTTGTAGAGCTATGAACTTGCCTCTCAAGACTGCTTTCGCTGTGTCCCATAGATTTTGGATTGTTGTGTTTTCATTGTCATTTGTTGCCATGATGTTTTTTATTTCTTTTTTGATCTCTCTGGTAACCCAGTCATTGTTTAATAGCATGCTATTTAGTCTCCATATTTTGATTTTTTGGATTGTTTTTATTGTGGTTGATTTCCAGTTTTATGCCACTGTGATCTGAGAAGATGCTTGATATGATTTCTATCTTCTTGAATTTAAAAAGATTTTGCCTGTGACCTAACATATGGTCTATCTTTGAAAATGACCTGTGTGCACTTGAGAAGAATGTATATTCTGTGGCTTTGCGGTGAAATGTTCTGATGATGTCAATTAATTCCATCTGGTCTAGTGAGTCATTTAGGATTGATGTTTCTTTGCTGATTTTTTGTTTAGAGGACTTGTCCAATGGTGATAGTGGGGTATTAAAGACTCCTACTATGGCTGAAACCGGTTTGGCTCAGTGGATAGAGCGTCGGCCTGTGGACTCAAGGGTCCTAAGTTCGATTCCGGTCAAGGGCATGTACCTTGGTTGCGGGCACATCAACAGTAGGGGTGTATAAGAGGCAGCTGATCGATGTTTCTAACTCTCTATCCCTCTCTCTTCCTCTCTGTAAAAAATCAATAAAATATATTTTTTTAAAAAAATAAACAAATAAAGACTCCTACTATGATTGTATTGCTATCAATCTCTCCCTTGATATCCTCCAGGATTTTTTTATGTATTTGGGTGCGTATATGTTTACCAGAGTTATTTCACTCTCATCAGAACAGGCCTCATCATCATCTCTTTTATGCCAACAACCGTTCTGTATGCTGTGAACTGGGCTTCAGGACCTGACAGGCACCAGCACCTGAGGATGGAGGTAAATGGGGTGAGGCTGAGTAGAACTCTGCATGCAAAATGGAGTCTGGGAGACACATAGGCCTCAATACCAACTGTTGTTGCTGAACAAGCTTCAGATAAACAACTGCACAGCGGGGACACTGCCTCTGATGCCTCATCCTAGTTCTGACCCACCACTGGAGCCTCTCCTCAGATTAGTGTTTATGCCATCACTACTCACTGCTTAAGCTGTTCCTTTGTTATGTTTGTACACGTCCCTAATTTTGACTAGTATGTGAGCTTCTTGCATGCCTGAAAAACTCCAGTCACGTCCCTATTGTTGAGGAATTGGAGGCAGGATTCTTGCCAAGGGATGCCAGCTAGGCTTCAATATTACCCAGCACTTTCATGTTTAACTTAATTTAGTTCCAAAATGCATACAGCATGAATGCTGGAGAAAGGTCCTGATGTGACTTACAAAAACAAATGGGTTCATAAGGGCCCCTGCAGGCATGGTAACTTTATGGCATCCCTGTATTTTTTCAGTCACTAAGAGATATTGTGTATGAGTGTCCAGGATAGGATCTGATTGTTCATTTGCGGGTTCTTGGAATATGTAATGTATTCCTATAATGTACCTACCCATCATTATCCAGGGCCCTAGAAACACGAGAGTGAATGAGAGAGACAAACTGGACATTATTGCTGATGTTCAACTATTTATTTGAAAACTAATATCTAAAAGGCACTTCAAGATGCCCTAAGATCCTTGATCCCTGCCAAACTTATGACCTCAATGTGCTCCTCCAGAATTTTCCTGAATCTCTTTCTCTGTCTCACAAACCCCACATCCAATCTTTCAGCAAATCCTCTTGATTCCATGCTTTCAACAAATACAGAAACTGACCCCTTCTTCCCACACTTGTCTGACCACCATCACCTGTCACCTGGATGACTGCACTTGCCTCCTCACTGGGCTCCCTGCCCTCCGCCCAGCAGCCACACAGACGCTGAGGAAAGTAGGCTAAGGTGAACATCCTGATTCCTTTCTTGAGCAAGTTTTTCTGTCTGAATCTATGGCAGGAATGTGGGGGGTGGGGGACGGAGAGGGGTCAAAAGTTCTTCCTGAGTTTTGTTTCGTAAAAGCTTGAAATCAATATCCAAAAATAGGAACTTCAGAAAGGCTAAATTTTGGATGGCTTCACGAAACACAGATCACTTACTCCAACTGGGGCTCTGAGCCCTCCAGAGGCTCCTCAGATCACTCAGAGGGAAGCCAGACTTCTGGCTATGACCCCTCCCTCTCTGACTTCATCTCCTCTCATCTCCAGCTCTGCCTCCTCCAACCAGCTTGTCTCCTTTTTGCTGCTCCAACAATTTTAAATGGAAAGAAATAAAAATACCCCAAATATTCCTTATTTCACTTTAACGTGCTATCACATTATTACTGTTGTTGCTGTGTGGGTTACTGGGCAACTCTCCCAACAGCATGCCATGTCCATGAGGACTGGGATTTTGTCTGTTCTGTCTCACACTGCACCCCCAGTGCTTAGAGCAGTGTCAGCAGATGGTGAGCAGTAGGTTGGTCTTCTTTGATAAATGAGTGAAGAAGTTACACATGTGATTATGGTTCAAAGGGTAAAATATGGAGCGTCATGACCTCACATAACTGGGATTCTGACCTAGACTGAGGGACCAGGGAGACTTTCCTGAAGAGCAACATCTAATAGAGGGAGAGCTCAGGTTAACCTATAGCTGAAGGAGGGGCAGGAGTAAGAGGTTCAGGCAGAGGGCACAGCGGATGCAAAGACAAGGAGGTGGGATTCGAGGGAAGTAAGTGAATTAAACTGACTCATTTGGGTGATTAAATGAACTAATAGACCTGAAGTGCCCAGTACACAGTGTGTGCTGGAGAAAGGCCAGCTGTTGTCATTATTGCACATCCAGGGTCTGCCCACTTGGGAACAACAATAACAGAATAAAGGGGTTCTTCCCTCTCAAACTACACAAGCAACTCATGACATCAAGCCTTGATTACAGCTTGACTGTGGTATAAGTGACAGGCGATTAACCACACATATGTAAAATGTATAATCCGGTGAGTGCTGACACGCATACACACTCCCTGTCAGGCAAAAGTTTCTCATGTGCTTTTGTAGTCCCTCTCTCTGCACCCCACGCCAGTCATCAGGCAATCACTCCGCCTGTCTATCTTGATAGATTAGTTTGCATTTTCTAGAATGTCATAGACATGGAATGACAGAGTTAGCCTATGATCTCCCAGAAGGCTGTGCTTAAGAAGTTTTCCATGGAGACATTACATTTCTCTCTACAGTCACCTTCCCTTTGATCAAACGTCATCTCCAAGGAAGAAGAGTATTTTGATCCTATCACATATATGGCTGGTTTCATTCAATTTGGCCTGATTAATGACCTAAGTGCAGAGGAACTGACATTCACCTTATAGTTTGCTCTGATGCAGGTTTTTCCATGAAACCTGAGATGGGAGATTTAACAGCCTCTTGAGGTTAGGAGGCCTCACCCTCAAACTTCACCTGCAGTCTCTCTAATTTTGGGTGATGTCCTCCTCTCAAAGAGATTACAAGTCTTCATCAGGTCAAAATTAGCTCCATAAAAGGTGAGGTTGTTTATAATTCTGTTTGAACTAGGACATTTACTAAGCCTTGCTTATATTATCAACGTTTCCAATTCTATTCTATCAACAAAGAGGACAGGGTGCTACTGACACTTATGCAA
The DNA here is from genome assembly GCF_951640355.1 of Cnephaeus nilssonii. Classification (NCBI taxonomy): domain Eukaryota; kingdom Metazoa; phylum Chordata; class Mammalia; order Chiroptera; family Vespertilionidae; genus Cnephaeus; species Cnephaeus nilssonii. The sequence goes on from NC_137091.1 coordinate 40,420,783, forward strand.
ATAAGTCTACTGCCATAAACATAAGAATACTCCAGAGGGCATTAGTAATTTGGGGGAAGACAAAGGTCACTGTTGCATCTCACATAGGTGTTCTCTTGTCTATTCCCATCATCACAAGTGTCCAGGCACCCTCCACATGTCTCCCTGGAAATGGGAAAGAGCTCAGATTCCTGTGAAGCACATGGTGTCCCCTCCATTGTGGACATGGTGCAAATGGAACCACCAGAGATGGGATCCAATGTGGTATGTTACCTTACGTCAACAATAATGACAATGCCAGCTCACATTTTTTAGTATTTATTGATTCAAAGCAAGTCTTCTAAGCAATTTCCACCACCACAAGAAATCTAATAGATACTTTTTAATAGATACTTTTTTTTAGTTTAGGAACATAGGGGAAGGGAGGAGGATCACTAGTACTTGACATCTAACTCCACAGGTGCACTTTCAATGGAGCTGACGGGGTTGGAGACTTTACACTGGCAGTGTCCAGCATCCTCTCTCCTGACAGGGTCTATGGTGAGGGTTTTGTGGTACGGGGACAGCTTCATCCTCTCCCTGAGGCACAGACTCGTACCACTGAATAACCAGTTGATGGAGTATTCATTTGAGTAGCAATTCATCTCCACCGCATCCTCATTCTCTGTGACTGTGGTGTTGCTGGCTATGAGTATGGGCACACTCACTGGAGCTGTGAAGAAATAGAGGGTGAGAATGATTGAGTGTGGCCTTGAGACATGGGGCCATGTTCCTTCCTAAAATATCTCAGCCCTGACTCTGATTGTTATGAGGGTAATTTGGTTCCACAATAAAAATTAATTAATTCTAAATTTGCCATCACTCACCGGACCAAATCTACCCCTCTGAACTGAAGACCCCTAAGAAGGAAGGATATGAACCAATGAATGATCTAGGGATCCAAAGACATCTAATAAGGCCACTGGGATTGGAGGAAAAAATGGGGCTATGACTGCAGATAGACCTCAAGTGACTCAGAGCAATTTCTCATGGTCTGTGTGATTCTACTTAGGGACTGTATTTCCTTGTGCCTCACTTTCCCCTCAGTGAAGAAAATGAATATTTGACTCCCAGGTTGACAATGTACTAATCATAAAATATTCACAGTATCTGACATAAATATTGGGAAGGAAAACTGCTCAAATAAGAGGCATTTGTTATTGATGGACTTCACGAGAGAATCCCCTGAGCTGATCCCTGGTGGATGAGCAGCTGCCAGGGGAATCTTTACTCCTGCTCCTCCCTTGGGACACTAACCTTTCTCTGAACTCTTCTAAGTCCCCCAGAACAGTCAGCTAATGATCTGGGGAGCTTGTCCACACGAAGTCTCTCCACACACAGTCTCAAGTGAAGGACCAGGCTCCATCTCTGTCCAGACGTGGCTCTTAGGGTTGAACCCCAACTAGTGACCAGCTCAACAGCCTTGTGACTCTGGCTCATGGGAAACTGTTGCTCTCACTCAACCCTTCCCAGGAGGCAAAACCGAACCAGACACAGGCTCCCCAGGGCCTCTGTTGTCAGGACATTGTGACAGGGGCCTGGAGAGGGGCTGCCCAAGCTGAGCTTCTCTGTGAAGAACCCAGGGAGCCCCTCAGGCCAGGTCCTTACAGAGCCCTGCAGGGTCTATCTCAGGTCTTGATCAGGGAAAGGGGCCCAGGGACCTGGACTGACACTGGTTTCCCTCTGCTGACTCACTCCCATAAAATTGGTCCCTCTCTCTGTGGTGAATGTCTATGGGGCTAGAATCTGGAAAGGGAACTCTGACCTTAGGAAGTTTGTCTCCACTATGTGTGTCCTGCACTAAATGCCCAAACCCAGCTTGGGACATGATGCAGAGGGGGATGGAGGAGAGTCCAGGGCTGGCAGTCCTGTGTGTGAAGTAGAATTCACCCCACCCGACACCTACAGGTCAGAGAGTAATCACTCACGGTATACATTGAGCCTTCCAGATCCTGTTAGTCTATGTGATTTTCGAAGGACAGCTACAACCTTGTAGATTCCTTGATCACTTGGAGTGACTTTTCTTATGATCAGGGATCCGTCAAGTGTTGCTATCTCTCAACCACTGTATTTGGGTCCTGTTATCTATTCACTAAAACGCGATGAAATAAACGCAATTAAATTAGACTGCTTAATCTCCCATCCCCTGTACCACATAAAGCCTATAATATCGGGAGGCCTAGAGCAGGTACGTAGAATGACATCCTGCCCTTCAGTAGAACTGGTCGAGACAATAACAAATCGCTCAGTGGTGGCCGGAATCCAGAAGAATAAGAGGAAGACTAGAAGGGAAGAGAGAAATTCATCAGTATTTTGACCTATGCATTGGGATGGAGAGATGAGGCATTTCTCTTCAACTCTCAGCCTTGGTCTGCGTGTGAGTTCGTGTGTGCACCTCCTTGGTCAAGGTCAGCAACATGGCCACCATTGCTTCAGCACCTCAGAACCTATGCTTTCTGTTTTGAATTCTCTTTCCCAGCTGTCTGTGTGCTGTCCTCCTTACTGCCCTCAGATCCCTTTTGACACTCAGCGGCCTTCTTGGAACTCATTCCTTGGCCACGTCCTCTAAAGACCCTCTATCTTCACTCTCTGACCTGTCTCCACTCTGTGCCCTTCAGGGCACTTCTGGCTACCTGATGTCACAAGTAGATCTGTTCTCATCTATCTTCTCCCCGAATAGTGTGAGCAGCAAGTGGGCAGGGGATTTTGTGATCTTGTGACCCTCCAGTGCCTGCAATAGGCTGCAAACACCTGTGGGTGCATGAATGAGTGTTCCCAGGCTTGACCATGTCCCATGTTGTATTTACTCATATTTGTACTTGTTGGTGGGGACAATGTTTAGCACCCTGGTTAAAATGTTCCCGCTATCACCTGAATAAATTGTTATTACTGTGGTCAGTTGTCAAAATTCAATACTCTGTGATGAATAACTTAGCAAATGAACCGCAATTGAGGTTTTTCTGCCCCTCACCACTTCCACATCATGAAATATTCCTGTTGCTGAGCCCCCTATCTCACACTACTCTGCGCCCCTGTCCTTCCACTCAGGTCCAAAGAGAAGCCCTTTCTCCCCTTCCAGAGTGCTGTCCTCCCCAGGAAATCTTGGCCACTCTCTGACTGCCAACCTCCCTTCCATTCCCAGGGATTGTCCCCTCCTTACCAGCCAGCAGGAGCCCCAGCCAGGGGACAAGTCCTCTGTGGGCAGAGGCTGCAGGGAACTCCATGGTGACTGCTGCCTGCTCTGTCCCTCCCTCTGAGAGATGAGCTCGAGGTCCAGTAAGGCTCCCAGGCACCTCTGTCCAGACTGGTGGGATGTGCCGTCCCTCCTTCCTGTGTGCTGAGCCTCCTCCTGGGGCAAGATAACCTCCCTGGTCATGTGGGCCAGGAAGGGGTCAGAGACCAGGACCCTCCCTTCATTTTTGCCAACCCTGTTGCCCCTTTCAGTTTACCTTTACTCTGTATTTTGGTTCCCTGGAAACTGCTAAAGGCTTTGACAACACACAGACATACAAACACAAACACACATATGCACAGACACGTGCCCAGAAAAGCACTGGCCTGGGGATTCCAGGTCCTGGTCATTCTCCACAGCTCCCTTTCAGTGCACATTTGACGTTTCCCTTCAGAGCAAGAGTTCTGGGGCCCCCATCAGGAAAATTGTCACAGGGATGCCCAGGCTCTACATTGAATCTCCTGTGAAATATTGTAAGGATTGGGGTGCCCAGGTGACATATTAGAAAGGCTGCTTCAGCAGCTGCCCAGCTTACATGGATGCCAGGATGAGATCCTATAATGTGAGGGTGGGGGACCCTGCCCCTCTCCTGTGCACAGGGAGCGTCTCCAGATTCTCTTAAAATGCAGATTCTGACTCAGCAGGTGTGCAGTGGACCAGAGACTCTGCATCTGACAAGCTCTCAGGGGAGGTGGATCTTACTAGCCTGTGGAGCCCACTTGCAATAGCAAAGCTGATGAGGGCACATGTCCACCTGAGATGGTGACCCTCTCACCCCAGCATTGGCCCCTGCTTCATCTTGGTCTTGGGTCTGTCAGCACCACACAGAGAGCCCCACAGGCCCCAAACTGGGTATTGTTTCTGGTTGTGACACAGAAACCCAGCTGGGCACCGGGTCTTCCCTGTGTTCTCAAATGTGCTGTGAAGATGGGATTTCCTTCCAGCAGGAAGGCCACAGAGGTGACTGGCAGTGAGAAGGGGTTAAGCTAGGTGATCACTGCAGAGGGACCCTCTCTCTATCTCAGGTTGTCACCAGCCTGGCCATTGTTTCCAGAGACAGAGACCCCATCACCACGGATATCAGGAGGACATGCAGTTTCCAGGTGTGAAGGGTAAGGTGTGAAGCAAGGATTGTGGTGGGAGCTCAGGTGGCTGTGGGCTCCAAGGTCCTGGGGGAATGTTTTCAAGGAGACCCTCCCTCTCTTTGTTGATTGGCCCTGTCCATGTCCTCCCTGACTATTCAGGCAGCCTCTGTCCTCTGCCTTGGGAGGTCACCTTGCCTTACCCATGTGTGGTTCCAGTTATGAGTTTGGAAGCAGCATAGAGATCCCTTAAAAAGCAGCTGCCCCTACACCCTGTCAAAGTAAGAAATGTCCAAACCTGTGGAGGATTGTTATGAGTATTTCAGCTGAATTGATGTCATATGACTGCAAGCAAGATCTCCAATTCTAAGAAGAAAAGCAGTTTTGTAGCCTATTTTATATATAATAATCAAAGGAGAAGATGAAAAAAGTTACATGAGATCTATTGGAAAGTGAGGGAAAGGATAGCAAGAAGATCTCTAGAAATAAATAAAAGCAAAATGGAGAAACACGTATTATTTTTACGTTGAAAGGTCCAAGATAGTTAACATTTATAGCATGTACAGAGGCTGTGCAGGGAACCAGGCAACATGAGCGCTCTGTTGTCTTCTATTCTGGCACCACAGGCTCTGCCTTCAATGGGTGTAGCAAAGAAAATTTGCTAGAGGAATGTGATGTCAAAGGTGTGTTATCCAGGATGCATAAGAACAGGCAAAGGGCTCACTTAACGTAAAGTCTGACATTTGCTAAGGAAGCTGTGGGCCTGTGACATGACTACCTGCCATCACCTGCCCAGTTAGGCATTTGTGATCAGACCACACTGTGCGTCACTGAGCTTGTCAGGCATGGCATGGGGCCCCCTGGGCTTATCAGGTTTCTTGCACAGCCCCTTTTTCATTTACAGTTTCCAGAAAAAGCAGATGGGACAGCGCAGGCATGATGGAGGGGCCCAGAAAAATCTATTAGTCAGGGAATGGAAATCGGTCTCCTTCTGCACCTGCTTAGCCAAAGCCCAGTTCAAGTGTGGATTTCCTCTGTTCTGTAGGTGCGTCTCAATATCGCCCCCTAGAAGGCAAAAGGAGACCTGCAGGCAATGTCAGGTACTGCACTAGGAATGCTGACCATGCTCCAGAAGGTGGGAGCTCACTGTGAGCCCTGGACAGAGGTGAGCTCTGACCTCTAGACTAAGAGCCAGAAATCCAGGGCCCAGTCCCTGTGTGTCTCATACCTCCTGACTGCATCCCAGGGCAGGCTGATCTCTGGGAGAGGACTGGCTTTGTCCAGAATATTATGAGTCCAGTGTCCAGAAAGCTGCCCCCTCTGGTGGATGTGCTGTTTCAGGAGGATGTGCTTTCCAGGTTTTCAAAGCCAGGGCCTGGTGAGGGCTCTTTTGGGAGAGGGTGCTGGCCTAGATGGTTGACCGCCAAAATGTCCTCTGTGTTTCCCATCACAGCATGGGGATGTTGCATCCAGTCCTCTGTGTCCCTGTCTATCATCTGCTCTAGGCCTCCCCACAGGGCCCAGATTCTGGAGCAGCTACACATGGAGTGTCAACCAGGGGACTCGGTGGGTTCCTCTGTTAGGGGAGGGGAGGCCCCTGTGGGACCCTCAGCACCTCTGAGATGGAAGCAACCCCAGATCCTGGGTTCTCCTTTCCCATCCTGCTGAGGAAGTTCTCCTTGTTCTCCAGGACACCGTGGGCTGGTGAGATGTCTTTAGGGGCCACAGACAGCTCTAGCCAGACCACGGACCTTGGGGATGCAGAGTAATCCCCTAGTTTCCTTGAGGTGAGGGTGAGCATCCTCCTGCCTTGGTAGAAACTGTACCTGGGATGGAGAATCCAGAATGTCTGGTAGGTCAGGGATCTGTGATAAAAGGAAGAACATGGGTTACTTTCCAGGCCCTGAAGAGATGAGGGGTGGGGAGGGCTGTGATTTTCTGGCAATGAAATCAGAGTGGTCTGACCCCTCTCTGTTAGGAGGTTCCTATCTTCCTTTCCTGATTGTAAGTGGGGTAAAGACCTTGCCCTGGGACATCCCCGTGTAAAAAGGGGCTGTGTCCTCCTCCCAGGCTGACACCAAGCCTTCAGGTGGATAAGGAACATGATCTGACTGCAAGTGACACACAGGGTAACAGGCTTCCATTATATGGTTTCCCTTACCCATTGAATGACTGTTTACTGAGTATCTGTGGTGTTTCAGGTCAGGGCTGGGCCCTGGGAACGCCACAGAGAGCAGGAAATACGTGGACCCTGCACTCGTGCAGTTTAACTTGTAAGGAGAGACAGGGTCTCAGATAAATGTTCCATAAACATTTATGTAGAAAAGTCTTTCACACAAAGAATTAGGTGCTTGTAAAATTATTAAAGGGCTAGAGAATTGGAAGTTAAAGAGTTGCCACTGGAATTCGGGTTTTAAGGTCAAGCTGGTACAGCCCCCTCCCACAGTTAAAGAATGAGCTGTGTCTGCCAGAGGCCACCCATCAGTTAACACAGTAGCAGAAATAAGAGGCCCATCTTCTTTCCAGCTTCCACATTACACACAAGTGCATCTCAGAGGCTGAGTTTAATTCACATCTGGACTCTCAATCACAAGGAGTGGGGGGAATTTAACCTTTCAGTCTCCCTGATATAGGAGGGAACATGGAAAGGGGTGGAACATAAATTCCAGGTGCCAATTCATGGCATGTCTGAGTCCACATGCAGGCTGTGGGAATCTAGGCAACTGATCCCACTTCAAAAAACTTCAGTGTCCCTATGTGATATCATAGAAAGGTATTTGGTGATATTTCCTGGTTCTTAGAACTGAGCAACAAAAATACTTGGAATTTTCGGGTTTATAAGGGTGATATGAGTGTCTTTTGTGGTGATGAAGAAACTCTGACAGGCCTCTGGATAGATGCAAAGTAAGGGCAGGCCACCATAAAGACAAAACCTTGATTAGAAGCTGGAATTGCCCTGAAGAAATGTAGGTACATAAAGTGTGTAGGAATTTTTGGGTGCCAATGTAAGACTTGTTTAAATATGTAGATAATTTTTATGAGTTTATTTGAGCCAAATTGATGACAATTGCTAGAAAGCCAAAACTCAATGGATTGAAGAAAAGCTTCAGAAAATGGGTCTTTTACTTCTTATTTTATACATTACAATCAAGTCAGAAGGCATTAGGGGTCCCAAGAAATCCATTGATGAACTATTAGAAGACAGGAGAAAGCAAAGTGGAGAAATCTCTGAGACTGGATAAAAAGTAAAACAAGTAGACACATGCCAATTTTACATGGGTGGGTGCAGAATAGTTAACAGTTAGCAATTAATACCATGACAATAGCAATGAGGGGTTCTGTGGTGCAGTAGGAAGCCTGGAAATAAAGAAATTACACAAACATTCCATAGGTATGCTACTGTAGACAAGCTTTGTTAGACTAAAGATTGGCCTTTGTTAGGGAAGAGATTGGCCTAAGACATGACTACCCACCATGCTCTCTGTTGTTTAGAACATTTTCATTTCAGATCATCCTATGTAGTTACTGTATATCTGAGTTTGTAAGTCCTACCGCAGGCCTCCGCTGAGCTTGTCAAGTTGAGTATGTGGCCCTTTGATGTCAACACTTTCAAATTTTGGTCATAAGTCAATCTAAAGGATTCATTAATGACCAACATTTGGATTGGATAATGTGCTCCCACAGGGCTAAGAAGGCCCATTTCTAGGAAGCCTTAGTGTAAGCATTTGTCTTGCTGAACAACGGACCATTGGGGATGGGCCAAGACTGTAACCTTGGATGGAAGTCAAGGCTGAATTTTCTCAAAAGTGGAAAGCAGGTAAATGGGAGGCAGGCAGGTTCCATGGGCCTTCACTGAGAAAAACAGTCTGGATTATTTCTAACCTATAATCCAAGTTTTGTTATCTGTCCCATTTCTCTGTATTTTGCCTCTAGTATGACATTCACTCATAGTTTGAGGGCAACCTATACAACTCTTCAATTATTATCATCTGACCATGAGATGGGTTCCCATTTACTATGGCCCCTATATTTCCCATTGGAAACACTCAAGAGCTATTCATTATTATTCTGATTCCAGCTAGCTTTGCAACTGGAAGCTATAATCTTAAGGTTTATGGAGAAACAAGGCTGTAAGAATATAATGCTATAAATTACAATTTCCATCTAAACATTCCAAAGTCAAGAAAGAGAGTAACAGTTTAATCAGTAAATTTCCTATGTCTCAGCATATGTTATACAGGGCCTTGATTGTAAAGCTTCTATTTTAATTAATATAGTTAGGAATCCTTGCTAGGTTAAAGTGTAAGCATATTCCCATAATCAGGTTCTAGCATTCATACAAAAAATATCTTTCTCAATATTTCTTTTGCACTAAGTTTCAACATCTTCCCATGATCTTCTTCGTTTACTGCTTTTTAGTCATTAAAAAATAACCAACTTATGAAAACATACTTAAAGTCGCTAATCATCTGAGAAATGGAAATCAAAATGACAATGAAGTACCATCTCACACTGTTAGAATGACTATCATCAACAAATCAACAAATGGCAAGGTTGTGGAGAAAAAGGAATCCTTGTGAACTTCTGGTAGGAATGCAGACTGGTGCAGCCACTGTGGAAAACAGTATGCAGTTTCCTCAAAAAGGTTAAAAATGAAACTTCCATTTGACCCAGTATTTCCAATTCTAGGAATATATCTCAAGAAAACAGAAACACCACTCAGAAAGGATATATGCACCCCTATATTCATAACAGCACAATGTACAATAGCTAAGATCTGGAAACTGCCTAAGTGCCCATCAGCAGATGAGTGGATTAGAAAACATGGCACATCTACACAACGGAATAATACGCTGCTGTAAAAAAAGAATTATTACCATTTGCAACAGCAGGGATGGGACTAGAGAATATTATGCGAAGTGAAATAAGCCAGTGAGAGAAAAATAAATATCACATGATCTGACTCATTTGTGGAATATAATGAACAACAAACTAATGAACAAAAATAGAACCAGAGACATAGAAGCATAGAACAGACTGTACAACCTCTGAGGGTAGACAGGGAATGAGAGGATAAGAGATCAACCAATGTGTTTGTATGCATGCATATGAGCATAACCAATGGACACAGACAGTAGCAGGGTGAGGGCATATGCTGGTGCGTGGAAGCGGCCGGGGAGAGATCAATGGGGGGAAAAGAAAACTCATGTAATACTTTAAACAACAAAAATTTAAATTTATTTTTAAAAGCATAAAAGTGCTTTTAATGTTAAAACATAAAATCAAATAATAACCAACTTGCCCAGCCAGTGTGGATGAGTTGTTGAGCATCAACTCATGAACCAGGAGGTCACAATTCAATTCCCAGTCAGGGCACATGCCTAGGTTTCAGGCTCCATACCCAACAGGGGACATGCAGGAGGCAGCCAATCTATGAATGATTCTCTCTCATCATTGATGTTTCTCTCTCTATCTCCCTCTCCCTTTCTCTCTCTGAAATCAATAAAAACATTTTTTTAAATAACCAACTGATTAGGAAAAACTACTTACTTTTAAATTCTCTTAAAAACAAACACATTACATTCCTTTCCTTTGCTATAGCATTCCTTCTAAATTTCAGTATGTTACCAGAAAGGGAGCCAGGTCCTGAACGGATTTGCTTAAGGCCAGCCTGCAGTGTGTGGGTTCTTGACTTGGTGCAAGAAAGATTTCACAACACGAGTTCAGGTGACTTTGAAAGTATGTTTTTAAAGCTTGGAACAGTGAAACAAGGAAAGGCTGAGGATAGAGGCAGTAGGGGAGAGACTAGGCAGGGCTGTTTGGGCTCTCTAGAAACATGGGAATGAAGTGAGTCTAGGTGGGGCTGCTCTCAGCTCACGGGTAAAAGAGTTTGGGGGACAGGTCCATTGGATTAGTGCAGGACAAGCTGCTGCTGCCCATTGCTGCCCTGGTTGCAAGCTGCATGGGGACCTCATAGAGATTAAAAGAAAGAAAATTCACTAAAAAAGCAGATGGGGGGGTGCCACAAGGAGGGCACACACTGGCTTCTTTGTCTTGAGCAATTTTATTTACTTTCTGAAGGCGGGGATTTAGCTGGGGTCTCAGGGGAGATTTCAGTAGGATTTTCATCAGCTTTCCCAGATGACCCTTTTAAGGGTCATGGTCTCTAATAATGGGTCAGTGCCAGGGCAGGCAGTTCAAACCTCATTATCAGCAACATTACAGGGAAGGAAAGGCCTCCCTGGGGCCAGTTTTGCCCATTACTAGGCACCTTGGGCTTTCCACCCTGATGGCCTTCTGTATCTGGCTATAAATTGCTTGGCCAGTTTGTTCAGCTATCTGTCTCAGTTGCCTAATTCCACTTGCCAAGGAATTTTCCTAGCTTCTTACTATCCTGTCTCAAAAAGAGAAAACAGAAAAAAGTATTATTGATAACACAAAAGTTATCATATACATATTTAGTCATTATTAAAAATTGGGCTATATATACAATGTTGTAGAAAAGTCCAAAGAACAAGTGTAATTACTATTATCACTAGTATTCACAGACAGGTAAAGAAAATCAATTTGTAGTTACACAGGCCTTGTCAGTGTCTTGGGATAGCTGTCGATCTTTGAGGTCAGTGACCTCTCATTCTCAAGAAGTCTTTGTTCACTATATGTGGAGGCAAGTGTCAGAGACAGGGGCCGATGTCCATTTGTGGTTGGGCACCTGATAAGGTCCCTTCAAACAATGTTGGAGAGTCTTTCATTGATGCGTTTTCCAATTGACAAAATAAGTCATGGTCTTTAAAGTCTTCATGTGCTGAGAGCACTCCTGTAAAATAAATGTCACTAATTTATCTGTCCCTACAAGCTGGTTAATAAGTTCTTGATAATAATGCAGAATGTCTCCTTTTCCTAAGGTTGGTTCATATGTGTCTTCCTCTAGATACATGGGGTTACTCGTGAATATTAAAGGAGGAGAAAAGCTGTGTGTTTACCGAAAAAGGAGATTCCAGGTTGAGAAGAACCATAAGGAGGGCTTTAGGCAAAGGGAGATTAAAAGCTTCTGAAAATTTACTTAGTTGAGTTTTAATTATGTCATTTGTATATTACACCAATCCAGAGAGTTATAGGCACAATAAAAAAACTAGTAGAATAGGCTAAACATTAGAAATGAATTGTATTTTTTGAACAGTGAAATGTGTCCCTCAGACACTGTAACACATAGGGAATTCCCCAATAGGCGTTAATTTTCCCCAATCATAATTTACCTTTTTAATTGTTGCTCTCCTTCAAGTGAATGCCTCAACCTAGTGAGAATAACATACAAGTCATAACTAACACATATTTGTATTCCTGAGATGGTATCACTTGGATAAAATTCTTTTGCCATCTTTAAAAGGGATCTAGAGGAATTAGGAAATGACCTTGGGGTTCATGGAATGATTTTCCAGGGTTATATTTAGACAGTAGAACATCTGCTACACACTTTACAAACTATAGAAGGAAAAGGAGTGACATGGAATCCAGTGGTCAAAGATTGGAGAGGTAGAAGAAAAAACAGCAAGGCATAGAGAGAATCTCTGGGATTAGATAAAAAGTAAAATCAATCAACACATACTTCTTTTATATACGTTGGTATAAGATAGTTAGCAGTGAACAATTAGCATGATAACAATAACATGGAGGGGTCTTGTGCTCTCTGCTCTGGAGTTTTGAGGGGTTTGGAAACAGAAAATCACCCTGACATTACAAAGGTATGTTATTGTAGATGCCAAAAATCAATGGATGGGCTCAGTTAACGTAAAGACTGACCTTTGTCAGGAAAGATACCAGCCTAGCACATGACTACCCACCATGACTCACTTTAAGTCAGAAGGTTTTATTTTCAGACCATCCTATGGGGTTACTTAAGGTTTCTGAGTTTGTAAGGCCCCCACACAGGCCTTTCCTGAGCTCATCAGGTTGAGTATGTGGCCCCCTTTTCATTCACACAGGAGGAGAGAGGAGCTAGCGATAATTACCAATGGACAATTACTTCATCAATTATGCCAACATAAGGATACTTCCAATAAAAACCCTAAACATGTGGTTCAGAAAACATTGTGTTGATGCTGGAAGGCTGAGCGCTCAGGAAAAAAATGGAAATTTTACAACTCTCCCCATGCTTTGATCTGTCAGTCTCTCCCATTTAGTTATTCCTGAGTTGTATACTTACAATAAACCAGTAGTAGTAAGTAAAGTCCTTTCCTGAGTACTGTGTGGGCTTTTTTATATAATTATAAAGCATGAGGGGTCATGTGAACCTCCAAACCTGGAGTTAACCAGGCCAAAATGTGAGTGACCTAGGCATCCCATTTGTGATGGAATCTGAATTCATGTTACTGGCCTTGACACTATGGGGTCTGCACCCACTTCAGATAGTTAGTATCAGAACTGCAAAGAAGTGTAGGACACTCCATTGGAGAACTGGTTGTTGATGGGGGGGGGAAAAAAACACCTTCATCTCATATAAAAACAACCCGGCAGGGTGATGGGAGAAGTGATTATGATATTGTCAGTGATCGGCCTGTATTAGGTGCTCAGGAACTTTGAGAAGACTTTACTTTTACTCCCCTCACTCACTAAGCCCTCTGTCACCTTCAGAGTTCAACTTCACCCTCTTTCTTCTTCTTTGTTTTCACAGAACGAGGCTGGAGGCAGTGTTTCTGATCCCAGGTGCAGTGGAGGTACACGCCTGTAAGTCTATTCATATTGTCCACCCTGAGGTGGGATCTGTTCTCCTAATGCCTAGGCAGCCAGTAAACAGACACCAGGTTGCAGTGAAAGGAAAGAAAGTATATATTTCAAAGGTACCAATGAAGGGCAATGGGGTAGCTGATGCTCAAAGACCAGAACTCACAGTGGTTTATATTTAGGGTCTTTGAAGGGGCAAAGGTAATGACTTGGGGTTCAGAGTCATGGGTTTTGAGGATTGGTCAGTTATGCTTTAAGTACCCATAATGTGACTTATTTCTCCCCGGCATCATCCTGGATGGGGACTTTGGTTATTGGGGCCTAGAGGTCTTCCTTCGTGCAGACATCCCAATGTGCTGCAACCCATTTTGGAGTAGGGTCGGTTTTGTAATATTAAGAGCAGAAAACATCTATCAATCCTGTGCTTAGCAGACAACATCTTTCTCTTATCTCGAGGAAGGTATCTCCTGCAACCTGTTTCACTGAGTAGTTTCCAGGCTCCAGGCCGCATCTGCATTCTTTCCCATCACACCTGCCAGAATATATTTTCTATTTATTCTTTAACAAGAAATCATAACATCCAGCTATGGGAACAAAGGGTAATCTTCCTCTCATCTTTTAAATTCTTCTATCTGGGCTAAAAATCAAATTAACAGAGACAGATTCCCAGGAGACTATGTACAAAGTCTTATATATGAACAAATATTCTGGCGCTATAAGAATAGAGACCAAAGGAAGCATTGAGTAGTGGAGGCTTATATGTCATTCTGAAGCTAAGGGGGAAAGTGGTGTGTGGTTTGAGGCTTCAAAAGGCAGGAACATTGACATGGAGATGCCAAAGCAAATGTGAATATTCCCCCTGGAGCTGGTCCTCCATCTATAAACATTCTAGGCAGTTTAGTGGGAAGGTCCAAGGCTTATTTCTTAAACCTTTTTTTCCCCAATAAGGATATCAAAATCAATACCCTAAATGGCACATCTGGGGTAAACACTCGGGTTCCCTTTACAGCAGAATCATGACTCTAGGTAAGGTTTAAAAGTCGAACTAAAAGCTCAAATCTAGTTACCTAGTCATTGAGTACCTAACTCATTACCAAAACAAAACAAAACGTAAAAATACTGCAACATTGCTCTTTCAGTCTAAATGTGTCCACTTTTGACTTCTCATTAGAAAAAAAAACTATAAGATACATTGGAATCTGCTAATAAAAAATTTCTTCATTCCTGAAGAGCACCTTGACACACTCACATCATCCATAGCTGTTCAGGAAGAACTAGGAGTCCTGAGACACTGACTCATGTCTCAGATTAGTGTTTTCACCATCACTACTCACTGCTTAAGCGGTTCCTTTGTTGTGTTTGTACACATCCCTAATTTTGACTAGTATATGAGCTTCTTGCCTGCCTGAAGGACTCCAGTCACGTCTCTATTGTTGAGGAATTGGGGGAAGAACACTTGCCGAGGGTTGCCAGCTAGGCATCAATATCACCCATGCACTTTCATGTTTAACTTAATTTAGTTCCAAAATGCGTACAGCATGAATGCTGGAGAAAGGTCCTGATGTGACTTACAAAAACAAATGGGTTCATAAGGGCCCCTGCAGGCATGCTAACTTTATGGCATCCCTGTATTTTTTCAGCCACTAATAGATATTGTGTATGAGTGTCCAGGACAGGATCTGATTGTTCATTTGTCGATTCTTGGAATATGTAATGTATTCCTATAATGTACCTACCCATCATTATCCAGGGCCATAGAGGCACGATAGTGAGTGAGAGAGACAAACTGGACATTAGTGCTGATGTCCAACTATTTATTTTTTTTTTACTTTCTAATAAATCTTTATTTTTCAGATTATTACAATTGTTCCTCCTTTTTCCCCCATACCTCCCCTCCACCCGGAACCCACCCCACCCTCTGCCGTTATCCCTCCCCCCCCCACACTGTCCTCATGCATAGATGTACGATTTTTGTCCAGTCTCTTCCCGCACCCCCACACCACTTTCCCCCCAAGAATTTTCAGTACACTCCCTTCCTATGCCTGATTCTATTTTATTCACCAGTTTATTCTGTTCATCAGATTTTTTATTCACTTGATTTTTAGATTCACTTGTTGATAGATATGTATTTTTTGTGTATAATTTTTATCTTTACCTTTTTCTTCTTCTTCCTATTCTTCAAGAAAACCTTTCAGCATTTCATATAATTCTGGTTTGGTGGTGATGAACTCATTTAGCTTTTTCTTATCTGTGAAGCTCTTTGTCTGATCTTCAATTCTAAATGATAGCTTTGCTGGGTAGAGTAATCTTGGTTGGAGGTTCTTTTTTTTTAAATATATTTTTATTGAATTTAGAGAGGAAGGGAGAAGGATAGAGAGATAGAAACATCAATGATGAGAGAGAATCACTGATCGGCTGCCTCCTGCACACCCCCTATTTGGGATTGAGCCCGCAACCCAGGCATGTGTCCTTGGCCGGAATCGAACCTGGGACCCTTCAGTCCACAGGCTGACGCTCTATCCACTGAGCCAAACTGGCCAGGGCATTTTTACGGTTGGAGGTTCTTGCTATTAATCACATATTTCTTGTCACTCCCGTCTGGCTTGCATAGTTTATGTTGAGAAATCAGCTGGCAGTCGGTTGGGTGCTACCTTGTAGGTAACTAACTGTTTTTCTCATGCTGCTTTTAATATTCTCTCTTTGTCTTTTGCTCTTGGCATTTTAATTATGATGTGTCCAGCTTTGGTTCTCTTTTGATTCCTTTTGTTTAGGGTTCTTTGTGCTTCCTGGACTTGTAAGTCTATTTCTTTCACCAGGTGGTGGAAGATTTCAGTCATTATTTCTTCAAATAGGTTTTCAGTATCTTGCTCTATCTCTCTTCTTCTGGCACCCCCATAATTCTCTTGAAGTTGTCCCAGAGGCTCCTTACACTATCTTCCTATTTTTGGATTCTTTTTTCTTTTTGCTTTCCAGTTGAGTATTTTTTGCTTCTTTGAATTTCAAATGTTTGACTTGATTCTTGTGATTCTCTAGTTTGCTGTTGGATCTCTGTATAATATTTTTTATTTCAGTCAGTGTATGCTTAATTTCTAGTTGTTCCTTTTTCATATTCTCAAGGGTCTCGCTAAATTTATTGGCCTTTTCTAGAAAATTCTTGAAAAACCTTATAACTGTGGTTTTGAACTCTATATCCAGTCATTTGCTTTCCTCCATTTCTTTCATTTGTAATCTATTTCTTTGTCTCTGCATTTTGTCTGCTTCCCTGAGTTGATAGCGTGGCTTTGTGTGATAGCTGTTCTATAAGGCCCAGTGGCTCAGCCTCCCCAGTTACCTGAGGTTGACACTCTTGGTGCACCCCTTTGTGGGCTGTGTGCACAGTCTTGTTGTAGTTAAGCTTTGATTGCAGTTGGTATCACTGGGAGGAATTGACCTCTAGGACAATTGGCTGTGAGGATCAGCTGTGTCTATGCTGGGAGAACTTCTGTGCTGGAGACACCATTATGAAACAAGACTTGCAAAAGCCTCTGTGCTCAGTATAGATTGTGAGGAGTCTTGGGGCAGAGTCTCAGGGTGGAGAAGACAGCATTGGTTTCCCTGTCAGCTCTGCTCAAAGAGGCCCCTGGGTCTTAGTGTCTCACAGTAATCGGTAATCACTGCAAGCTCCTCTGAGAGAAAGCCACCCTCCAATATCGTCTGCTGCCAGACAGTCCAGTTTCTCCCCAAATGAGTCTGGGTCCCCAGATTCTCACCTGAAGCTGGAGTTCAGCGCAGTCGGGAGCATTTGTCTCCTTCTCCCTTGAAAAAGCCGCCAGGTACTGAGTTGCCAGCCCTCTCCTCTAGCACACGTCTCAGTACCTCTGCCTTCTGCAGCTCCTCTGAGTTTCAGTGTGCTTTTCTCTTTCCTTCTAGTTGGAGAATTTCCACACAGCCAGCTTTCTTGTGGTTGTGGATGATGTCCGTTTTGTCTTTTAGTTGTAGTTTTGAAATTGTTGTGCGAGGCAGCAGTTTAGGTGTTTACCTATACTGCCACTTTGGATTCTCCCGAGACTCTCCAACTATTTATTTGACAACTAATATCTAAAATGCACTTCAAGATGCCCTAAGATCCTTCATCCCTGCCAAACCTATGACCTCAATGAGCTCCTCCAGAATTTTCCTGACTCTCTTTCTCTGTCTCCCACACCCCACATCCAATCTTTCAGCAAATCCTCTTGAATCCATCCTTTCAACAAATACAGAAACTGACCCCTTCTTCCCACGCTTGTCTGACCACCCTCACCTGTCACCTGGATGACTGCACTTGCCTCCTCACTGGGCTCCCTGCCCTCTGCCCAGCAGCCACACAGGTGCTGAGGAAAGTAGGCGAAGGTGAATATGCTGATTCCTTTCTTGAGCAAGTTTTTCTGTCTGACTCTATGGCAGGAATGTGGGGCGGGGGCAGAGAGGGGTCAAAAGATTTTTCTGAGTTTTGTTTCTTAAAAGCTTGAAATCAATATCCAAAAATAGGAACTTCAGAAAGGCTAATTTTGGATCCCTTCACTAAACAAAGATCACTTACTCCAACTGGGGCTCTGAGCCCTCCAGAGGCTCCTCAGATCACTCAGAGGGAAGCCAGACTTCTGGCTATGACCCCTCCCTCTCTGACTTCATCTCGTCTCATCTCCAGCTCTGTCTCCTCCACCCAGCTTATCTCCTTTTTGCTGGCCCAACATTTTTAAATGGAAAGAAATAAAAACACTCCACACATGCCTTATTTCACACTAACATGCTATCACATTATTACTGTTGTTTCTGTGTGGGTTACTGGGCAAGGCCCCCAACACCATGCCATTTCCATGAGGACTGGGATTTTGTCTGTTCTGTCTCACACTGCACCCCCAGTGCTTAGAGCAGTGTCAGTAGATGGTGAGCAGTAGGTTGGTCTTCTTTGATAAATTAATAAAGAAGTTACACATGTGATCATGGTTGAAAGGGTAAAATATGGAGCATCATGACCTCACATAACTGGACAGGGTGCTACTGCACTTACGCAAATAAGTCTACTGCCATAAACATAAGAATACTCCAGAAGGCATTAGTAATTTGGGGGAAGACAAAGGTCACTGTTGCATCTCACATAGGTGTTCTCTTATCAATTCCCATCATCACAAGTGTCCAGGCACCCTCCACATGTCTCCCTGGAAATGGGAGAGAGCTCAGATTCCTGTGAAGCACATGGTGTCCCCTCCATTGTGAAGATGGTGCAAATGGGATCAACCAGAGATGGGATCCAATGTGGTATGTTACCTTACGTCAACAATAATGACAATGCCAGCTCATATTTTTTAGTATTTATTGATTCAAAGCAAGTCTTCTAAGCAATTTCCACCACCAGAAGAAATCTAATAGGAACATTTTTATTTTTTTTTAGTTTCAGAACACAGGGGAAAGGAGGAGCATCACTAATACTTGACATCTAACTCTACAGGCGCACTTTCAACGGAGCTGATGGGGTTGGAGACTTGACACTTGTAGTTCCCTGCATCCTCTCTCCTGACAGGGTCTATGGTGAGGGTTCTGCGGTTGTGGGACAACGTCATCCTCCAGCTGAGCTGCAGACTAGTATCATTGAATAACCAGTTGGTGGACCACGCATTTGAGTAGCAATTCATCTCCACTGCATCCTCATTCTCTGTGACTGTGGTGCTGCTGGCTAGGAGTATGGGCTCACTCAATGGCCCTGTGAAGAAATAGAAGGTGAGAATGATTGAGTGTGGGCTTGAGACCTGGGGCCGTGCTCCTGCCTCAAAGATCTAAGCCGTGACTCTGATTGTTATGATGGTAATTTGGTTCCACAATAAAAATTAATTCTAAATTTGCCATCACTCCCAGACCAAATCTACCCCTCTGATCTGAAGACCCCTAAGAAGGAAGGATATGAACCAATGATTGATCTAGGGATCCAAAGACATCTAATAGGGCCACTGGGAATGGAGGAAAAAGGAGACTATGGCTGCAGATAGACCTCAAGTGACTCAGATCAATTTCTCATGGTCTGTGTGACTCTGCTTAGAGACTGTTTCTCCTTGTGCCTCACTTTCCCATCAGTGAAGTAAAATGAATATTTGACTGCCAAGCTGACAATGTACTAATCATAAAATATTCACAGTATCTGACATAAACATTGGGAAGGAAAACTGCTCAAATAAGAGGCATTTGTTATTGATGGACTTCACCAGAGAATCCCCTGGGCTGATCCCTGGTGGATGAGCAGCTGCCAGGGGAATCTTTACACCTGCTCCTCCCTTGGGACACTAACCTTTCTCTGGACTCTCCTAAGTCCCCCGGAACAATCAGCTAATAATCTGGGCAGCTTGTCCAGTTGTGATCTCCACACACAGTATCAAGTGAAGCACCAGGCTCCATCTCTGCCCAGACCTGGCCCTTAGGTTTGAGCCCCAACTGGTGGGTTGCTCTCACTCAGCCCTTCCCAGGAGGCAAAACCCAACCAGACACAGGCTCCCCAGGGCCTCTGGTGTCAGGACATTGTGACAGGGGCCTAGAGAGGGGCTGCCCCAGCTGAGCTTCTCTGTGAAGAACCCAGGGAGCCCCTCAGGCCAGGTACTTACAGAGCCCTGCAGGGTCTATCTCAGGGACATGATCAGGGAATGGGGCCCAGGGACCTGGACTGAGACTGGTCTCTCTTTGCTGACTCACTCCCATCAAATTGGTCCTTCTCTCTGTGGTGAATGTCTGTGGGGCTGGAATCTGGGAAGGGAACTCTGACCTTAGGAAGTTTGTCTCCACTGTGTGTGTCCTGCACTAAATGCCCAAACCCAGCTTGGGACATGATGCAGAGGGGGATGGAGGGGAGTCCAAGGCTGGCAGTCCTGTGTGTGAAGTAGAATTCACCCCACCTGACAACTAGAGGTCAGAGAGCAATCACTCACCATATACGGTGAGCGATCCAAATCCTAATTGTCTTTGATTATTTGGAAGAAGAGCTACTACCATGTACATTCCTTGATCGCTTCGAGTGACTTTTCTTATGATCAGGGATCCGTCAATTTTTGGTGTCTCTCGACCACTGTATCTGGGCCCTCTTGTATATTGACCTGAACCCAATGCAATAAACCCAATGAAATCAGAGTACGTCGTCTCTATTCCCCTGTACCACATGAAGCCTACAACACCAGGAGGAATTTTGCGGATACGTAGAATCACATCCTGCCCTTCAGCAGCAAAGGTCGAGACCAAAGCAATTTGTGCAGTGGTGGGCGGGATCCAGATGGCAAGACAAGAAGGGAAGACTAGAAGGGAAGAGAGAAATTGATCAGTATTGTGACCTATGCATTGGGATGGAGAGATGAGGCATTTCTATTCAACTCTCAGCCTTGGTCTGCGTGTGAGTTCGTGTGTGCATCTCCTTGGTCAAGGTGAGCAACATGGCCACCATTGCTTCAGCACCTCAGAACCTATGCTTTCTGTTTTGAATTCTCTTTCCCAGCTGTCTGTGTGCTGTCCTCCTTACTGCCCTCAGATCCCTGTTGACACTCAGCGGCCTTCTTGGAAGACATTCCCTGACCGTGTCCTCTAAACACGCTCTATCTTCACTCTCTGACCTGTCCCCGCTCTGTGCTCTTCAGGGCACTTGTGGGTACCTGATGTCACAAGTAGATCTCTTCTTTTTTATTTTCTCCCCATATAGTGTGAGCTGCAAGTGGGCAGGGGATTTTGGATCTTGTGCCCCACCCCCGCCCGTGCCTGCAATAGGCTGCAAATACCTGTGGGTGCATGAATGAGTGTTCCCAGGCTTGACCATGTCCCATGCTGTATTTTCCCATATTTTTAGTTGTTGGTGGGGACAATGTTTAGTACCCCTGGTTAAAATGTTCCTGCCATCACCTGAAATAATTTGTTATTACTTTGGATTTTTAAAATGATGGTCTCAAAAGATGGCGACCGGCAGGAATGTAGGGAGAGAGAGAGTGTGAGTGAGGAACCCATAGAGGAGAGTGTAGATGTGTGAGGTGTGTGTGTGTGTGTATGAGCTAGGCTCAGTTAGATTCTGCAGGTCTTCCAAGGGGCTCCCTAACCAGGCAGTCCTAGACGGTGGAGCCCCGCGCACAAAGCGGACACTTCTTGGCGGCTGGTGCGGACGCGGAGAACACGCCATCTTGGGAAACAGAGCTGCCTGAGACTCGGATCCTGGCTTTTGACACAAACCAGGACCCTGCAGCCACTGGGGACAGAGAACTGCTATCACATCTTCAGACCAACAAACAACAAGAATCCAGACTTCCCGGCAGATTTCCGTGAGTCAAAGAGCCTATCCCCCTCCCCGCAGGCGCGAGGATAGTGCCATAGTAACTGATAGACCCGCCCCTCGCCCAAGCTGCCGAGCTTTGCGCAGGGACGCGCTCCCCCATAGGGAATTTGGCACACGCGGGACAGAAGCAGCTCCCGTCAGGGAAATCTGTCAGTGCGCACAGAGGGCTCCCCTTCAGGGAATTTGGGGAAATTTGGCTTGCGGGTCACAGCTCCCCCTTCGGGGATTCTTAGAGCGTGCACAGAGGGGCTTCCCTTTGGGGAATTTGGCGCGCAGGACGGACTCCGCCCCCCTTCCGGGACTCTGGGAGAGTTCACTGAGCCAGCTCACCTTCAGGATTTTAAGAATGTGTGCTCTAGCCGGTTTGGCTCAGTAGAGAGAGCACACACAGGACACAGCTCCACTTCAGGGAATTTGGCACGCCGGACACAGCTGCCTGGGATCCCTGACTCACAGCGCATTCACACTAAGAGCCAGCGACCCCAATTGTTGGTGCATGCACACACAGGGACCCTGATTCTCAACGAGAAACCGCACAAGGCAACAGAGACTTTGACACTTGAGTCTTGGTGCAGACACAGGGAAACTCTTGACTCCTGGCACATGCTAAGGATCTCATTTTCGGCACATACCAACAGTGTGGTGCAGACAGGGCCCCTGATTCTAAGTGTGCACACGAGACCACACGGAACACTGGGGACACTGACCCTGGGCAAGTCTGGTTCCCGCCAACCAAAGGCAGCCACACGTCCTAGTGTCAGAGCACTTCAGTGAAACTCGGGTGGAGCGAAGTCCCCACAGCACATGGCCCAGGTCCACGCAAACGGAAGCTTGAGCTTTCTGGTAATAGCCAGAATGGGGAAACGAAATAACTCACAGAGGAAAGAAAATGTGGAGTCACCAAGAAAGGAAATTAGTGAAACTGAAGCTTGCAACATGACCGAAAAGGAGTTCAGAGTAATGGTCATGGAATTTATACATCGGATGGATGAGAAAATCAACAACTTATGCAAGAATCAGGAAGAAATGAAAAGTGATATAGCTACAATCAAAAACACCATGGAAAGTTTCAACAGTAGACTACAAGAAGCAGAGGACCGAATTAGTGAGTTAGAAGATCAGGTACAGAAACAAGCTCAATCTGAACAGCAATTGGAGAAAAAAATTAAAAAGCAGGAGGAAAGCCTAAGGGAGCTTCGGGACAACATGAAACGAAGTAACATGCGTATAATAGGGCTGCCAGAAGGACAAGAAGAGCAGCAGGGATTAGAAAATCTATTTGAAGAAATAATGACAGAAAACTTCCCGGATATGGGAAAGATAAAAGTTACGCAAGTACAGAGAGTCCCAAGCAGGATCAATCCCAAAAGACCCACACCAAGACATGTCATAATTTCAATGGCAAATATAAATGATAAAGAGAGAATCCTAAAGGTGGCAAGAGAGAGACAGAGAGTTACCTACAAAGGAACACCCATCAGATTGTCAAATGATTACTCAACAGAAACACAACAAGCTAGAAGTGAATGGAAGGAGGTATACAAAGTGTTGCAAAGCAAAGGACTGAATCCAAGAATACTATATCCAGCAAGACTATCAATCAAAATTGAAGGGGAAATCAGGAGCTTTGCAGACAAAAAAAGCCTCAGGGAGTTTATCACCACCAAACCAGCAATGCAAGAATTGCTAAAGGGAATACTGTAAAAAGAAGAAATAAACAGGTAAGAAGGAATACAGACACAAAAATAGATATGACTACAAAGAAATACCTTTCAGTAATAACTTTAAATGTAAACGGACTAAATGCTCCAATCAAAAGACATCGAGTAGCTGAATGGATAAAAAAACACGACCCATATATATGCTGCCTACAAGAGACCCACCTCAGAACAAGAGACTCACACAGATTGAAAGTGAAGGGATGGAAAAATATCTTTCAGGCAAATGGAAATGAAAAGAAAGCTGGGGTAGCAATACTTATATCTGACAAAATAGACCTCAAAGTAAATGCTATAACAAGAGATAAGGAAGGCCACTTCATAATACTAAAGGGAGAAATCCAACAAGAAGAAATAACACTGGTAAACATATACGCTCCCAATATAGGAGCACCCAAATACATAAAAAAAAACTCCTGGAGGATATCAAGGGAAGGATTAATAGCAATACAATCATAGTAGGAGACTTTAATACCCCACTATCACCACTGGACAAATCCTCTAAACAAAAAGTCAGCAAAGAAACAGCAATCCTAAATGACTCACTAGACCAGATGGAATTAATTGACATCTTCAGAACATTTCACCCCAAAGCCACAGAATATACATTCTTCTCAAGTGCACATGGGTCATTTTCAAAGATAGACCATATGCTGGGTCACAGGCAAAGTCTCTTCAAATTCAAGAAGATAGAAATTATACCAAGCATCTTCTCAGATCACAGTGGCATAAAACTGGAAATCAACTACAATAAATACAATCCAAAGAAATCAAACACGTGGAGACTAAACAGCATGCTATTAAACAAGGACTGGGTCACCAGAGAGATCAAGGAAGAAATAAAAAACATCATGGCAACAAATAACAATGAAAACACAACAATCCAAAATCTATGGGACACAGCGAAAGCAGTCTTGAGAGGGAAGTTCATAGCTCTACAAGCCTACTGCAAAAAACAAGAAACAATGGTAATAAATTACTTAACCCTACAACTCAAAGAGCTAGAAAAAGAGCAGCAAGAAAAGCCCAGTGTAACCAGAAGGAAGGAAATAACAAAGATCAGAGCGGAGATAAATGACATAGAGACCAAAGAAACAATACATAAGATCAACAAAACCAAGAGCTGGTTCTTTGAAAGGATAAACAAGATTGATGGACCTCTAGCCAGGCTAACCAAGAAGCAAAGAGAGAGGACCCAAATAAACAAAATCAGAAATGAAAGAGGTGAAATAACAACAGACCCCGCTGAGATACAAAGGATTGTAACAAAATACTACGAACAACTCTATTCCAACAAACTGGACAACCTGGAGGAAATGGACATATTCCTAGAAAAATATAACCTTCCAAAAATCAATCAAGAAGAATCTAAACAGCTCAATAGGCCAATAACTATGGACGAAATTGAAGCAGTCATCAAAAAGCTTCAGGCAAACAAAAGCCCGGGGCCTGATGGTTTCACAGGAGAGTTTTATCAAACATTCAAGGAAGAACTAAAACCTATCCTCTTCAGACTATTCCAAAAAATTCAAGTGGAAGGAACACTTCCAAGCTCCTTCTATGAAGCCAGCATCACCCTAATACCAAAACCAGATAAAGACAACACAATGAAAGAGAATTACAGACCAATATCCCTCATGAACATAGATGCCAAAATCCTCAACAAAATTCTAGCAAATAGGCTCCAGCAGTACATCAGAAAGATCATACACCATGACCAAGTAGGATTTATCCCACGAATGCAAGGATGGTACAATATCCGCAAATCAATAAACGTGATACATCACATAAACAAATTGAAAGATAAAAATCACATAGTCATATCAATTGATGCAGAAAAAGCATTTGACAAAATCCAACACCCTTTCTTGATAAAAACTCTCAACAATGTGGGAATAGAAGGCTCATACCTCAACATAATAAAAGCTATATATGATAAACCCACAGCAAACATCATACTCAATGGACAAAAACTAAAAACATTTCCCCTAAGAACAGGAACGAGACAGGTATGCCCACTCTCACCACTCCTGTTTGACATAGTACTGGAAGTATTAGCCATTGCAATTAGACAAGAAGAAGAAATAAAAGGCATCCAAATTGGAAAAGAACAAGTAAAGCTGTCTTTATTTGCAGACGACATGATATTGTACATAAAAAACCCGAAAGACTCCGTCAAAAAACTAATAGACTTAATAAATGAATTCGGCAATGTAGCAGGATACAAAATTAATGCCAAGAAATCTATGGCCTTTCTATACACCAATAGTGAACTTACAGACAGAGAGACTAAAAAGGCAATCCCATTTACCATCGCACCAAAAAAATTAAGATACCTAGGAATAAACTTAACTAAGGAGGTAAAAGACCTATACACGGAAAACTACAGGACACTGAAAAAAGAGATAGAGGAAGACGTAAACAGATGGAAGAACATACCATGTTCATGGATTGGTAGAATCAACATCATTAAAATGTCCATACTACCCAAAGCAATCTATAGATTCAATGCACTCCCCATTAAAATACCAACGGCATATTTCACAGACTTTGAAAGAACTCTCCAAAAATTCATCTGGAATAAAAAACGACCCCGAAAGCCACAGCAATCCTGAGAAAGAAGAATAAAGTAGGAGGGATCTCAATACCAGATTTCAAGTTGTATTACAAAGCCACTGTTCTCAAAACAGCCTGGTACTGGCACAAGAACAGACATATAGATCAATGGAACAGAATAGAGAATCCAGATATTGACCCAAACCACTATGCTCAATTAATATTTGACAAAGGAGGCATGAACATACAATGGAATAAAGACAGTCTCTTCAATAAATGGTGTTGGGAAAATTGGGCAGATACATGCAAAAAAATGCAGCTTGATCACCAACTTACGCCATACACAAAAATAAACTCAAAATGGATACAGGACTTAAACATAAGACGGGAAACCATAAAAATACTAGAGTAATCCACAGGCAGCAAAATGTCAGACATATGCCAAAAGAAATTCTTCACTGACACTGCCCCTAGGGCAATGGAAGCTAAAGAGAAAATTAATAAATGGGACTACATAAAAATAAAAAGCTTTTTCACAGCAAAAGAAACCATCAACAAAACAACAAGAAGGCCCACTGCATGGGAGAACATATTTGCAAATGGCATCACTGATAAAGGTTTAATCTCCAACATCTACAGGCAGCTTATACAACTTAATAAAAGGAAGATAAATGATCCAATAAAAAAATGGGCAACAGACCTAAATAGAATCTTTTCAAAAGAAGACAGAAGGAAGGCCAAGAGACACATGAAAACATGCTCAACGTCACTAATTATCCGAGAGATGCAAATCAAAACAACAATGCGGTACCATCTCACACCTGTCAGAATGGCTATCATCAACAAATCAACAAACGACAAGTGTTGGCGAGGATGCGGAGAAAAAGGAACCCTCGTGCACTGCTGGTGGGAATGCAGACTGGTGCAGCCACTGTGGAGAACAGTATGGAGTTTCCTCAAAAAACTGAAAATGGAACTCCCATTTGACCCAGTAATCCCACTCCTGGGAATATATCCGAAGAAACTAGAAACACCAATTAGAAAGGATATATGCACCCCTGTGTTCATAGCAGCACAATTCACCATAGCTAAGATTTGGAAACAGCCTAGGTGCCCATCAGCAGATGACTGGATCAGAAAACTGTGGTACATCTACACAATGGAATACTATGCTGCCATAAAAAAGAAGGAATTCTCATCATTTGCAGCAACCTGGATGGAATTGGAGAACATTATGTTAAGTGAAATAAGTCAGTCAATGAAAGAAAAATACCACATGATCTCACTCATTTATGGATAATAAAGAACATTATAAACTTGAACAAAAAGATAGATACAGAGACAGTAAAGCATCAAACAGACTGTCAAATTACAGGGGGAAGGTTAGGGAGAGGTGGGGGAGATAAGAGATCAATCAAAGGACTTGTATGCATGCATATAAGCATAACCAATGGATGCAAAACTCTGGGGGGGTGAGGGCATATATGGGAGTGGGGTGGGGGGGGCAATGGTAAGATATGTACACATATAATACCTTAATAAAAAAATTGGGAAAAAAATTGTTATTACTGTGGTCAGTTGTCAACATTCAATACTCTGTGATGAAAAACTTAGCGAATGAACCGCAACTGAGGTTTTCCTGCCCCTCACCACTTCTACATCATGAAATTTCCCTGTTGCTGATCCCCCTCTCTCATCCTACTCTGCGACACTGTCCTTCCACTCAGGTCCAAAGAGAAGCCCTTCCGCTCCTTCCAGAGTGCTGTTCTCTTCAGGAGATCATGGCCACTCTCCGACATCCAACCTCCCTTCCATTCCCAGGGATTGTCCCCTCCTTATCAGCCAGCAAGAGCCCCAGCCAGGGAACAAGTCCTCTGTGGGCAGAGGCTGCAGGGAACTCCATGGTGACTGCTGCCTGCTCTGTCCCTCCCTCTGAGAGAA
Organism: Cnephaeus nilssonii; assembly: GCF_951640355.1. Classification (NCBI taxonomy): domain Eukaryota; kingdom Metazoa; phylum Chordata; class Mammalia; order Chiroptera; family Vespertilionidae; genus Cnephaeus; species Cnephaeus nilssonii. The sequence continues at coordinate 40,448,359 of NC_137091.1, forward strand.
GAGCTCGAGGTCCTATAAGGCTCCCAGGCACCTCTGTCCAGACTGGTGGGATGTGCCGTCCCTCCTTCCTGTGTGCTGAGCCTCCTCCTGGGGCAAGATAACCTCCCTGGTCATGTGGGCCAGGGCGGGGTCAGGGCCCAGGACCTCCCTCTCCCTCCCCTCATTTTTGCCAACCCTGTTGCCCCTTTCAGTTTACCTTTTCTCTGTATTTTGGTTCCTGGAAAATGCTGAAGCATTTGACAACACACACACATACAAACACAAACACACACATGCACAGACACGTGCCCAGAAAAGCACTTGCGTCAGGCGTCCAGTTCCTGGTCATTCTCCACAGCTCCCTGTCAGAGCACATATGACGTTTCCCTTCAGAGCAAGAGGTCTGGGCCCCCCTCAGGAAAATTGTAACAGGGATGCCCCGGCTCTACATTGGATCTCCTGTGAAACTTTGTAAGGATTGGGATGCCCAGGTGACATTTTAGAAAGGCTGCTTCAGCAGCTGCCCAGCTTGCATGGATGCCAGGATGAGACCATATGATGTGAGGGTGGGGAGCCCTGCCCCTCTCCTATACATAGGGAGGGTCTCCAGATCCTCTTAAAATGCAGATTCTGACTCAGCAAGTGTGCAGTTGACCAGAGACTCTGCATCTGACAAGCTCTCAGGGGAGGTGGATCTTACTGGCCTGTGGAGCCTACTTGCAATAGCAAGGCTGATGAGGGCACATACGCTCCTGAGAGGATGATTCTCTCACCCCAGCATTGGCCCTGCTTCATCTTGGTCTTTGGTCTGTCAGCACCACACAGAGAGTCCCCACAGGCCCCAAACTGGGTACTGTTTCTGGTTGTGACACAGAAACCCAGCTGGGCACCAGTTCTTCCCTGTGTTCTCAAATGTGCTGGGAGGATGGGATTTCCTCCCAGCAGGAAGGCCACAGAGGTGACTGGCAGTGAGAAGGGGTCAAGCTAGGTGATGACTGCAGAGGGACCCTCCCTCTATCTCAGGTTGTCACCAGCCTGGCCGCTGTTTCCAGAGACAGAGACCCCATCACTGCGGGTATCAGGAGGACATGCAGTTTCCAGGTGTGAAGGGTAAGATGCGAAGCATGGACTATGGTGGGAGCTCAGGTGGCTGTGGGCTCCATGGTCCTGGGGGAGTGTTTTCAAGGAGACCCTCCCTCTCTTTGTTGGTTGACCCTGTCCATGTCCTCCCTGACTATTCGGGCAGCCTCTGTCCTCTGCCTGGGGGACTTTTTTGAGGTCACCTTGCCTTACCCATGTGTGATTCCAGTTATGAGTTGGGGAGCAACATAGAGATCCCTTAAAAAGCAGTTGCCCCTACCTACACCCTCTCAAGGTAAGAAATGTTCAAACCTGTGGAGGATTGTTATGATTATTTCAGCTGAATTGATGTCATATGACTGCAAGCAAGATCTCAAATCCTTAGAAGAACAGCAGTTTTGTAGCTTATTTTGTACATTATAATCAAAGGAGAAGAGTTTTGATTATAACTATTCCCTGGAAAATGTGTGCTGAAATCTATTTTCCAGGGAACCAAAAAAAGTTGCATGAAATCTATTTGAAAGTGAGAGAAAGGATAGCAGGGAGATTTCTAAAAATAAATAAAAAGCAAAATGGAGAAACACGTATTATTTTTACATTGGAGGGTCCAGGATAGTTAACATTTACAGCAGGTACAGAGGCTTGCAGGGAACCAGGCAACAAGAGCGCTCTGTGGTCTTGTATTCGGGCACCACAGGCTCTGCCTTCGATCGGTCTAGCAAAGAAAATTTGCTAGAGGAATGTGATGTCAAAGGTATGTTATCCATGATGCATCAGAACAGGGAAAGGGCTCACTTGACGTAAAGTCTGACATTTGCTAAGGAAGCTGTGGGCCTGTGACATGACTACCTGCCATCACCTGCCCAGTTAGGCATTTGTGATCAGACCACACTGTGCGTCACTGAGCTTGTCAGGCATGGCATGGGGCCCCCTGGGCTTATCAGGTTTCTTGCACAGCCCCTTTTTCTTTTTTTTCTTTTTTTTATTTATTTTTTTATTTTTTTTATTGAGGTATTATATGTGTACATATCTTACCATTGCCCCCCCACCCCACACCCATACATGCCCTCACCCCCCCCCCAGAGTTTTGCGTCCATTGTTTATGCTTATATGCATGCATACAAGTCCTTCGTTTGATCTCTTATCTCCCCCACCTCTCCCTAACTTTCCCCCTGTAATTTGAAAGTCTGTTTGTTGCTTTACTGTCTCTGTATCTATCTTTTTGTTCATCAGTTTATAATGTTCTTTATTATCCATAAATGAGTGAGATCATGTGGTATTTTTCTTTCATTGACTGGCTTATTTCACTTAGCATAATGTTCTCCAGTTCCATCCAGGTTCACAGCCCCTTTTTCATTCCCAGTTTCTGGAAAGAGCAGGTGGGACAGCACAGGCAGGGTGGAGGGGCCCAGAAAAATCTATTAGTCAGGGAATGGAAATCGGTCTCCTTCTGCACCTGCTTAGCCAAAGCCCAGTTCAAGTGTGGATTTCCTGTGTTTTGTAGGTGCGTCTCAATATCGCGCCCTAGAAGGCAAAAGGAGACCTGCAGGCAATGTCAGGTACTGCACTAGGAATGCTGACCAGGCTCCAGAAGGTGGGAGCTCACTGTGAGCCCTGGACAGAAGTGAGCTCTGACCTCCAGAGTAAGAGCCAGCCATCCAGGGCCCAACCCTGTGTGTCTCATACCTCCTGACTGCATCCCAGGGCAGGCTGGGCCCAGTGAGAGGACTGGCTTTGTCCAGAGTATTATGAGTCCAGTGTCCAGAAAGCTGCCCCTCTGGTGGATATGCTGTTTCAGGATATGTGCTTTCCAGGTTTTCAAAGCCAGGGCCTGGTGAGGGCTCTTTGGGAGAGGGTGCTGGCCTGGATGGTTCATCCCCAAAATAACCTCTGAGTTTCCTATTATAGCATTGGAATGTTGCATCCAATAACCTGTGTCCCTGTCTGTCATCTGCTCTAGGCCTCCCCACAGGGCCCAGGTTCTGAAGCAGCTCCACATGGTTAGTTAACAAGGGGACTCTGTTGGTTCCTCTGTTAGGGGAGCGGAGGCCCCCGTGGGACCTCAGCACCTCTGAGATGGAAGCAACACCAGATCCTGGGTCCTCCTTTCCCATCCTGCTGAGGCAGTTCGTCTTGTTCCCCAGGACACCGTGGGCTGGTGAGATGTCTTTAGGGGCCACAGACAGCTGTATCCAGACCAGGGACCTTGGTTTTTGGGAAGTCATCCCCTAATTTCCTTGAGGTGAGGGTGAGCACCCTCCTGCCTTGTTAGAAACTCTACCTGGGATGGAGAATCCAGAATGTCTGCCAGGTCAGGGATCTGTGATAAAAGGAAGAACATGGGCTGCTTTCCAGGCCCTGAAGAGATGAGGGGTGGGGAAGGTTGTGATTACCTGGCAAAGAAATCAGAGTGGTCTGACCCCTCACTCTTAGGAGGTTCCTGTCCCCCTTTCCTGACTGTAAGTGGGGTAAACACCTGACAGTGGACATCCCCGTGTAAAAAGGGGCTGTAAAAAGGAACATAAATTCCATGTGCCAATACATGGCATGTCTGAGTCCACATGCAGGCTGTGGGACTCGAGGCAACTGATCCCACCTCAAAACCCTCAGTCTCCCTATGTGATATCATAGAAAGATATTTGGTGTTATTTCCTGGTTCTTAGAACTGAGCAATGAAAATACTTTTATGATTTATAAGGGTGATTTATAAGGGTGATAAGAGCGTCTTTTGTGGTGATGAAGAAACTGACAGGCCTCTGTATAGATGCAAGCTAATGACACGTCACCATAAAGACAAAACCTTGCTTAGAATCTCGAATTGCACTGAAGAGATGAGGGTACTTAAAGTGTGAAGGAAGTTTTGGCTGCCAATGTAAGAAGTGTTTACATCTGTAGATAATTTTTATGAGTTTATTGGAGCCAAATTGATGAGAATTGCTAGAAAGCCAAAACTCAATGGACTGAGAAAATGCTTCAGAAAATGGGAGTTTTACTTCTGATTTTATACATTACAATCAAAGCAGAAGGCATAAGGGGTTATAAGAAATCCATTGGTGAACTATTAGAAGGCGGGAGAAAGCAAAGTGGGGAAATCTCTGAGACTGGATAAAAAGTAAACCAAGTAGACACATACTAATTTTACATGGGTGGTTGCAGAACAGTTAACAGTTAACAATTAACGCGATGACAATAACAATGAGGGGATCTGCGGTGCAGTAGGAAGTCTGGAAATAAAGAAATTACACAAATATTCCATAGGTATGCTACTGTAGACAGGCTTTGTTAAACTAAAGATTGGCCTTTATTAGGGAAGAGGTTGGGCTAAGACTTGACTACCCATCATGCTCACTGTTGTTTAGAATATTTTCATTTCAGATCATCCTATGTAGTTACCATAGATCTGAGTTTGTTAGTCACACCACAGGCCTCCCCTGAGCTTGTCAGGTTGAGTATGTGGCCCTTTGATGTCAACACTTTCAAATTTTGGTCATAAGTCAATCTAAAGGATGCATTAATGACCAACATTTGGATTGGATAATGTGCTCCCACAGGCTAAGAAGGCCCATTCCTAGGAAGCCTTAGTGTAAGCATTTGTCTTGCTGAACAACAGACCATTGGGATGAGCCAAGACTGTAACCTTGGATGGAAGTCAAGGCTGAATTTTCTCAAAAGTGAAAAGCAGGTAAATGGGAGGCAGGCAGGTTCCATGGACCTTCACTGAGAAAAACAGTCTGGATTATTTCTAACCTATAATCCAAGTTTCGTTCTCTGTATCATTTCTCTGTCTTTTGCCTCTAGTATGACATTTACTCATAGTTTGAGGGCAACCTATACAACTCTTCAATTATTATCATCTGACCATGAGATGGGTTCCCATTTACTATAGCCCCTATATTTCCCATTGGAAACACTCAAGTGCTATTCATTATTAATCTGATTCCTGCTGGTTTTGCAATTGGAAGCTATAATGTTAAGGTTTATGCAGAAACAAGGCTGTAAGAATATAATGCTATAAATTACAATTACCATCTAAACATTCCAAAGTCAAGGAAGAGAGTAACAGTTTAATCATATATAAATTTATATATAAATTTAATATATAAGATATATGAATTTCCTATATCTCAGCAGCTGTTATATAGGACCTTGTTTGTAAAACTTCTATTTTAATTAATATAGTTAGTAATCCTTGCTAGGTTAAAGTGAAAGAATATGCCCATAATCAGGTTCTAGCATTCATACAAAAAAATATCTTTCTCAATATTTCTTTTCCACTAATTTTCAAATCTTCCCATGATCTTCTTGGTTTATCGCTTTTTAGTCATTCAAAAATAACCAACTTATGAAAACATGCTCAAAGTCGCTAATCATTTGAGAAATGCAAATCAAAATGATAATGAAGTACCATCTCACACTGTCAGAATGACTATCATCAACAAATCAACAAATGACAACTGCTGGCAAGGATGTGGAGAAAGAGAAACCCTCGTGCACTGCTGATGGGAATGCAGACTGATGCAGCCACTGTTGAAAACAGTATGGAGTTTCCAAAAAAAAATTAAAGATGGAACTTCCATTTGACCCAGTAATTCCACTTCTAGGATTATATCCCAAGATGAATCTATAGATTGCTTTGTGTAATATGGGCATTTTAAAGATGTTGATTCTACCAATCCATGAACATGGAATGTTCTTCCATCTGTTTACGTCTTCCTCTATCTCTTTTTTCAGTGTCCTGTAGTTTTCCTTGTATAGGTCCTTTACCTCCTTAGTTAAGTTTATTCCTAGGTATCTTAAATTTTTTGGTGCGACGGTAAATGGGGTTGCTTTTTTAGTCTCTCTTTCTGTAAGTTCACTATTGGTGTATATAAATGCCATAGATTTCTTGGCGTTAATTTTGTATCCTGCTATATTGCCAAATTCATTTATTAAGTCTAATAGTTTTTCGATGGAGTCTTTCTAGTTTTTTTATGTACAATATCATGTCATCTGCAAATAAAGACAGCTTTACTTCTTCTTTTCCAATTTGGATGCATTTTATTTCTTCTTGTTGCCTAATTGCAATGGCTAATACTTCCAGTACTATGTCGAACAGGAGTGGTGAGAGTGGGCATCCCTGTCTTGTTCCTGTTCTTAGGAGAAATGGTTTTAGTTTTTGCCCATTGAGTATGATGTTGGCTGTGGGTTTATCATATATGGCTTTTATGATGTTGAGTTATGATCCTTCTATTCCCACCTTTCTGAGAGTTTTTATCAAAAATAGGTGTTGAATTTTGTCAAATGCTTTTTCTGCATCAATTGATATGACTATGTGATTTTTATCTCTCAATTTGTTTATGTGATGTATCACGTTTATTGATTTGTGGTTATTGTACCATCCTTGCATCCCTGGTATAAATCCTACTTGGTCATGGTGTATGTTCTTTCAAATGTACTGCTGAATGCAATTTGCTAGAATTTTGTTGAGGATTTTGGCATCTACGTTCATGAGGGATATTGGCCTGTAATTCTCTTTCATTGTGTTATCTTTATCTGGTTTTGGTATTAGGGTGATGCTGGCTTCATAGAATGAGTTTGGAAATGTTCCTTCCTCTTGAATTTTTTGGAATAGTCTAAGGAGGATAGGTTTCAGTTCTTCCGTGAATGTTTGGTAAAACTCCCCTGTTAAGCCATCTGGCCCTGAGCTTTTGTTTCTGGAAGCTTTTTGATGACTGCTTTAATTTCTTCCATAGTTATTGGCCTATTGAGTTGTTTAGATTCTTCCTGATTGAGTTTTGGAAGGTTGTATTTTTCTAAGAATATGTCCATTTCCTCGAGGTTGTCCAGTTTGTTGGAATAGAGTTGTTCATAGTATTTTTAACAATCTTTTGTATTTTGGTTGGGTCTGTTGTGATTTCTCCTCTTTCATTTCTGATTTTGTTGATTTTGGTCCTCTCTCTTTGCTTCTTGGTGAGCATGGCTAGATGTTCATCAATCTTGTTTATCCTTTCAAAGAACCAGCTCTTGGTTTTGTTGATCTTTTGTATTGTTTTTTGTTTTGTTTTGTTTTGTTTTTGGTCTTTATGTCATTTATCTCTACTTTGATATTTATTATTTCCTTCCTTCTGCTTACACTGGGCTTTTCTTGTTGCTTTCTTTCTAACTCTTTGAGTTGTAGGGTTAGGTAATTTATTACCATTGTTTCTTGTTTTTAGCAGTAGGCTTGTAGAGCTATGAACTACCCTCTCAAGACTGCTTTCACTGTGTCGCATAGATTTTGGATTGTTGTATTTTCATTGTCATTTATTTCCAAGATGCTTTTTATTTCTTCTTTGATGTCTCTGGTAACCCAGTCATTGTTCAATAGCGTGCTATTTAGTCTCCATGTGGTTGATTTTTTTGGATTGTTTTTATTGTAGTTGATTTCTAGTTTTATGCCACTGTTATCTGAGAAGATGTTTAGTATGATTTCAATCCTCTTGAATTTTAAGAGACTTTGCCTATGTCCAAGAATATGGTCTATCTTTGAAAATGACCCATGTGCACTTGAGAAGAATGTATATTCTTTGTCTTTGGGGTGAAATGTTCTGAAGATGTCAATTAATTCCATTTGGTCTAGTGAGTCATTTAGAATTGATGTTTCTTTGCTGATTTTTTGTTTAGAGGATTTGTCCAATGGTGATAGTGGGGTATTAAAGTAACCTACTATGACTGTATTGCTGTCAAGCTCTCCCTTAATATCCTCCGGGAGGTTTTGTTGTTTTTTTTAATGTATTTGGGTGCTCCTGTATTGTGTGCGTATATGTTTACCAGTGTTATTTCTTCTTGTTGGATAGCTCCATTTAGTATTATGAAGTGGCCTTCCGTATCTCTTTTTAAGTCCTTCACTTTGAGATCTAATTTGTCTGATATAAGTATTCCTACCCCCGCTTTTTTTTTTTTATTTCCATTCGCCTGAAAAATCTTTTTCTATCCCTTCATCCTCAGTCTGTGTGAGTCTTTTTTTCTGAGGTGGGTTTCTTGTAGACAGCAGATATATGGGTCATGTTTCCTTATCCAATTCCTTACTCTATGTCTTTTGATTGGGGCATTTAATCCATTTATATTTAAAGTTATTATTGATAGGTACTTGTTTGTTGCCATTTTTATTCTTTATGCCTGTGTTCCTTCTTCACTTCCTATTTCTTCTTTTTATAGCAGACACTTTAGCATTTCTTGCATTGCTGGTTTGGTGGTAATAAACTCCCTTAGTTCTTTTTTGTGTGTAAAGCTCCTGATTTCACCTTCAATTTTGATTGATAGCCCTTCTGGGTACAGTATTCTTGGATTTGGACCCTTCCTTTGCATGACTTTGTATAGTTCATTCCATTCCCTTCTGGCCTGATGTGTTTGGGTTGAGAAATCAGTTGTTAGTCTGATAAGGGATCCTTTGTAGATAACTTTCTGTCTCTCTCTGGCTGCTTTTATGATTCTTACTTTGTCATTGGTGTTTGCCAATTTAATTTTAATGTGCCTTGGAGTTGGTCTTTTGGTGTTCATTTTGCTTGGGACTCTGTGAGCTTCTTTGATTTGTGTGAGTTTTTTCTTCTCTATATCAGGGATGTTTTCTGTCATTATTTCGTCAAACAGGTTTTCTATTCCTTGCTCAGTTTCCTCTCCTTCTGACACCCCTATTATGTGGATGTTTGTTTGTTTCATGTTGTCCCAAAGTTCCCCTAGGCTCTCCTCCTGCTTTTTAATTTTTTTTTCTAGAAGCTGCTCTACTTGGGTATTTTTTCCTACTTTGTCTTCTAGTTCACTGATGTGGTCCTCTGCTTCTTCTAGTCTACTCTTGATACTTTCTATTGAGTTCTTTATAGCAGCGATGTCATTTTTCATTTCTTCTTGGTTCTTCTTCATTTCCTCTTGGTTCTTGCTCATATTGGCAAATTTGTCTTCCATTCTTTTCATCGATCTTATCACCATTTCTCTGAATTCTTTCTCTGACAGGTTGCTTGCCTCCATTTCTTTTACTTCCTTTTCTGGTGATGCCTGCTTTTCTTTCATATGCGGGGTGTTTCTTTGTCTCCCCATGTTCTCTCTTCTCTGTGTGTCAGGTTATGTAGTTCTCTCTCTCCTTCTCTCAGGTGAAATCTGACCTTTCCGTTGTGGAATGTAGAGCTCCTCTGAATCCACTTGCGTGACTTGGGAACCCGTATTCTCGGGTCCACAGCTGTTTAGTGGGTGCCATAGTTGTAGATTACCGGGCTTTTCAGGCTCCCGATAACATCCACTTTTCCTTCAAGATGGCATGGCCCGCAAAATATCTTTTAACACTGAGAAACACTGCTTACATGGATGGGTCTTCTGGGGTGCTGGAACTTTCCTGTAAAACCTGAACTGTGACTCTCCTTCTAATGATACACTCTGATCAGAACAGCCCTCATCGTCATCTTTTCATGCCAACAACCATTCTGGATGCTGTGAACTGGGCGTCAGGTCCTGATAGGCAACAGCACATGAGGATGGAGGTAAATGGGGTGAGGCTGAGTAGAACTCTGCAAGCAAAATGGAGTCTGGGAGGCACATAGGCCTCAATACCACCCCTTGCTGCTGAACCGGTTTCAGACAAACCACTGCACAGCGGGACACTGCCTCTGATGCCTCGTCCTAGTTCTGACCCACCACTGGAACTTCTCCTCAGATTAGTGTTTATGCCATCACTACTCACTGTTTACGCTGTTCTTTTGTTGTGTTTGTACACATCCCTAATTTTGACTAGTACATGAGCTTCTTGCCTGCCTGAAGGACTCTAGTCACATCTCTATTGTTAAGGAATTGGGGGCAGGATTCTTGACTAGGATTGTGAGCTAGGCTTCAATATCACCCATGCACTTTCATGTTCAACTTAATTTAGTTCCAAAATGCGTACAGCATGAATGCTGGAGAAAGGTCCTGATGTGACTTACAAAAACAAATGGGTTCATAAGGGCCCCTGCAGGCATGGTAACTTTGTGGCATCCCTGTATTTTTTCAGTCACTAAAAGATATTGTGTATGAGTGTCCAGGATAGGATCTGATTATTCATTGGCGGGTTCTTGGAATATGTAATGTACTCCTACTATGTATCTATCCATCACTTTCCAGGGCCCTAGAGGCATGAGAATGGATGAGAGAGACAAACAAGACATTATTGCTGATGTCCAACTATTTATTTGACAACTAGTATCTAAAAGGCACTTCAAGTTGCCCTAAGATCCTTGATCCCTGCCAAACTTATGACCTCAATGTGCTCCTCCAGAATTTTCCTGCATATCTTTCTCTGTCTCACACACCCCACATCCAATCTTTCAGCAAATCCACTTGATTCCATGCTTTCAACAAATATAGAAACTGACCCCTTCTTGTTACACTTGTCTGACCACCTTCACCTGTCACCTGGATGACTGCTCGTGCCTCCTCACTGGGCTCCCTGCCCTCCACCCAGTAACCACACAGGTGCTGCGGAAAGTAGGCTAAGGTGAGCATCCCGATTTCTTTCCTGACGCAAGTTTTTCTGCCTGAATCTATTGCAGAAATGTGGGTGGGCGGGCGCAGACAGGAGTCAAAAGTTCTTTCTGAGTTTTCTTTCTTAAAAGCCTGAAATTAATATTCCAAAATAGAAACTTCATAAAGGCTAAATTTTGGATCCCTTCACTAAACGCAGATCACTCACAGCCAATGGGGCTCTGAGCCCTCCAGAGGCTCCTCAGATCACTCAGAGGGAAGCCAGACTTCTGGCTATGGCCTCTCCCTCTCTGACTCCATCTCCTCTCATCTCCAGCTCTGTCTCCTCCAACCAGCTTGTCTCCTTTTTGCTGCTCCAACATTTTTAAAGGGAAAGAAGTAAAAACACTCCACACATGCCTTATTTCACTCTAACGTGCTAGCACATTATTACTGTTGTTGCTGTGTGGGTTACTGGTTGACTCCCCCACCAGCATGCCATGTCCATGAGGACTGGGATTTTGTCTGTTCTGACACCTGCACCCCCAGTGCTTAGAGCACTGTCAGCAGATGGTGAGCAAAGAATGAGTAAAGAAGTTACACATGTGATCATGGTTGAAAGGGTGAAATATGGAGCGTCATGATCTCACATAACTGGGATTCTGACTTAGACTGAGGGACCAGGGAGACTTTCCTGAAGAGCGGCATCTAATAGAGGGAGAGCCCACATTAATCTAGAGCTGACGGTGCGGGGGGCGGGGGGGGGGGGCGGGAAGGGGAGGAGTAAGAGATCCAGGCAGATGACACAGCAGTTGCAAAGGCCAGGAGGTGAGAAAGTCGAGGGAAGTAAATGAGTTAAACTGACTCCTTTGTTTTGTGTGATTAAATGAACTAATAGACATTAAGTGCCCAGTACACAGTGTGTGCTGGAGAAAAGGCCAGCTGTTGTCATTATTGCACATCCAGGGTATGACCAATTGGGGGGGGAAATAGCAGAATAAAGGGTTTCTTCCCTCCCAAACTACACAAGCAATTCATGACATCAAGCCTTGATTATAGCTTAACTGTGGTATAAGTGACAGGCAATAAACCACACATATGTAAAATGTATAATCCGGTGAGTGCTGACACACATACACACTCCCTATCATGCAAAAGTTTCTCATGTGCTTTTGTAGTCCCTCTCTCTGCAACCCACCCCACAGACATCAGGCAATCACTCTGCCTTTCTATCTTGATAGATTAGTTTGCATTTTCTAGAAGGTTATATACATGGAATTACACTGTATGCTCTCCTTTTGGTCTGCCTTCTTTCAGTAAGCATAATGAATTTTATGAGATGAAATTCTTATAACAAGAAATTAATCCTTTTAAAGTGAACATTTCACTGGCAGTATAGCCACAATGTTGTTCAGCCACCATGTTACCTAATAGTAAAACATTTTCATCATCCCAAATAAAACTCTGAACCCAATGAGATGTTGCTCCCATCCACCAGCGCCTATCCCTCAAATCCACCAATCTGAATTCTGTCTCCTTCTCTTTCTTGTACCCTGTTTTCTGTACCATCTACCCTGCCAGCCTGTACATCTGGTTCCCCACTTGTCCCAATGTCAGGGCAATAATCTAAGCCTTCAACATCTTATTCTTTCTCTGAACCTCGTTTCTCACCCCTTACACCCATCTAGCTCTGAGGAAATGGCACCCAAGACCACTGCATCAGCTCAAGTGGCTGCTTTCTCAACAGGTAGGTCAGCCCCGCTGGTGTTCCTCAGCCCAACCTAAACCCACACATAGAGAGCCTTCCTACATTACACTCTCGGTGACATTGAACTCAAAATGCCTCATACCCCCAAAACTCCCAAGCTGTACAGTTTCCCATCCTGACTCTGAACAAACCCCATCCCTCCACGACCCCTTCCTATGCTCCCTTCTGCTTACCCACAATCCAACTTTGGCCAGGTCTCCAAAACTTCCAAATACCCCAGAGGCCACAATAAGCAGGAAACAAAACAGAACCAGAGGAGAGATTTATTTCCATCTCCCAGGTTCTGCTTGTTGATTCTCTAAGGCCAGGCACATAAAGTTTGCAAAGCAACAACAAAAAAGAGACAAAGAATGAGGACCCTGATGTCTGGCCTGAGTTCTGGGTCATGGAGGGCTGGAAACAGGGTTGTCCAGTGTAAGCCTGCAGGTGGCTGACATCACAGGGACCTGCATGTTTACTGGAGTTGTTCTTTTATCACTGAATATTTGTTTAATTCTCTGTGATATTGTTCTTAGAAGATGCAGTGAAAATGAATATGGAATGAGAACACTTTTGATGGTTAGGTCATGTCTTCTCAGATCTGGTGCAAAGGCCACTCAGAGGAAACATGGGAAATATCTGGGAAGTCAGGCCATCTCCTACTTTGAAAGCCACGTCAGAAGAGAGAAAGAAAAGTAGGAAACATTTATTTGGAAGATTGTAGCCACATAAGGAAAGAAATGGGAAAATTTGAAAATATGATAAGGATTGACACTGTAAGATGACAGGTTCCGCTAATTACAGGTAGATGATGTCAAAGTAAAACTTGAGCCACACAAATTTAGGGAGGCAAGAAAGTCCGTATTCAAGACCATGCAATAGGGCACTGAGACTGACATCAACACCAATGAAATAAAAAGGCTGGGGAGATTTTAAGAACAGGAGAAGAAATCATAGGCATCTGTGTTTGCTAATTGATTGACACAAAAGATAAATAAAACTCATGAAATTTTGACAGGAGGGTTTTCATTATTTTTTATTATTGTTACATTTAAACCTCACTCAACAATATGTTTTTATTGATGAGAGAGAGAGACAGAGACAGAGACAGAGAGAAAGAGAGGTGAGAGAGAAAATAACATGTTGCCTTCCATAAATACATTGACCAAGGATTGAACATTCAAACTTTAGGTGTTCAGGACAAAGTGCCAACCAATTTGGCCACACTGGTGAGGGTAAGCAGGTTTTTTTACATCTTGGTTTCAAATGTTCCCACCCAAGTTAGGCTATTACTCTTTTTCAGAGACTGAGACGCAGAAAAGAGGAGAATTAAATTGTAACAGAATGGACCCAGACCCTTCTAGGCAGATATTCTATGAATCATATGCCTGGCAAGAAGTTCTGTTTTTTAAAAATACACTTTCATTGATTTCAGAGAGAGGAAGGGAGAAGGGGAGAGACATAGAAACATCAATGATGAAAGAGAATCATAGATTGGCTGCTTCCTGCACACCCCTACTGGGGATCAAGCCTGAAACCAGGCATGTGCCCTGACTGGAAATTGAACCATGACCTCCTGGTTCTTGGGTTGATGCTCAACCACTGAGCCACTCCAGCCAGGAGGCAAGAAGCTTTTAAGTAGACTTAGGTATATTTCAAAAGGACAGAGAATGAATCTGCAATTACAAATTGCAGTTACATTCCTAAAGGAAATGCTCTAAAAAAGTAGAGGTAAGAGGCCTAATCAGGAAGAAAGGTTAGAGACTCCGAGGGAAGAATGAGGCCTCTGGTTCATAACACAGCTGCTTACTGCACAGCGGAGGATAATACAATTAATCTTTTCAGCCAAGACCCAGTTTGCATTGCCATCAGTTCCCACAATTTATAAAGAAGTGCAAGTTCCCAGCCATTTGTAAATAGATGCAAAATAGCTAAGAGACTGAACAGAGATAGCATCTGATCTCCCAGAAGGCTGTGCTTCAGGGGTTTTCCATGGAGACATTACATTTCTCTCTACCGTCACCTTCCCTTTGATCAAATATCATCTCCAAGGAATAAGAGTATTTGGATCCTATCACATATATGTCTGGTGTCATTCAATTTGACCTGATTAATGACTTAAGTGCAGAGAAACTGACATTCACCTTATAGTTTGCTCTGATGCAGGTTTTTCTATGAAACCTGAGATGGAATTTTTAACAGCCTCTTGAGGTTAGGCGGCCTCACCCTCACACTTCACCTGCAGTCTCTCTAGCTTTGGGGGATGCCCGCCTCTCAAACAGATTACAAGACTTCATCAGGTCAAAATTAGCTCCATAAAAAGTGAGGTCGTTTATAATTCTGTTTGAACTAAGACATTTGCTAAGCCTTGCTTATATTACCAACGTTTCCAATTCTATTCTATCAACAAAGAGGACAGGGTGCTACTGAACCTATGCAAATAAGTCTACTGCCATAATCATAAGAATAATCCAGAGGGCATTAGTAATTTGGGGGAAGACAAAGGTCACTGTTGCATCTCACATAGGTGTTCTCTTGTCTATTCCCATCATCACAAGTGTCCAGGCACCCTCCACATGACTCCCTGGAAATGGGAGAGAGCTCAGATTCCTGTGAAGCACATGGTGTTGCCTCCATTGTGGAGATGGTGCAAATGGGACCAACCAGAGATGGGATCCAATGTGGTATGTTACCTTACATCAACAATAATGACATTGCCAGCTCACATTTTTTAGTATTTATTGATTCAAAGCAAGTCTTCTAAACAATATCCACCACCAGAAGAAATCTAACAGGTACTTTATTTTTTTTTTATTTATTTTTTTTTTAGTTTAACATCATAGGGGAAGGGAGGAAGATCACTAGTACTTGACACATAACTTTACAGGCGCACTTTTCATGGAGCTGAAGGGGTTGGAGACTTTACACTGGTACTTCCCAGCATCCTCTCTCCTGACAGGGTCTATGGTGAGGGTTCTGTCGTCCGGGGACAGCGTCATCCTCTCCCTGAGCCACAGACTCCTACCATTGAATAACCAGTTGGTGGAGCTTGCATTTGTTTGGCAGGTCATGACCACAAAATCCTCATTCTCTATGGCTCTGGTGCTGCTGGCTAGGAGTGTGGGCACACTCACTGGCCCTGTGAAGAAATAGAAGGGTGAGAATGATTGAGTGTGGGCTTGGGACCTGGCACCATGCTTCTACCTCAAAGATCTCAGCCCTGACTCTGATTGTTATGAGGGTAATTTGTTTCCACAGCAAAAATTAATTAATTCTAAATTTGCCATTAATCCCCAAAACAAATCTACCCCCATGAGATGAAGAACCCTAAGAAGGAAGGACATGAACCAATGATTGATCTAGGGATCCAAAGACATCCAATAAGGCCACTGGGATTGAGGGGGAAATGGGGCTATGGCTGCAGATAGACCTCAAGTGACTCAGATCAATTCCTCATGGTCTGTGTGATTCTGCTTAGGGACTGTTTCTCCTTGTGCCTCACTTTCCCCTCAGTGAAGTAAAATGAATATTTGACTGCCAGGCTGCCAATGTACTACTCACAAAATATTCAAAGTATCTGACATAAACATTGGGAAGGAAAACTGCTCAAATAAGAGGCATTTGTTATTGATGGACTTCACGAGAGAATCCCCTGGGCTGATCCCTGGTGGATGAGCAGCTGCCAGGGGAATCTTTACTCCTGCTCCTCCCTTGGGACACTAACCTTTCTCTGGACTCTCCTAAATCCCCCAGAACAGTCAGCTAATGATCTGGGGAGCTTGTCCAGTTGTGCTCTCTACACACAGTCTCAGGTGAAGGACCAGGCTCCATCTCTGCCCAGACGTGGCTCTTAGGTTTGAGCCCCAACGGGTGACCAGCTCAAGAGCCTTGTGACTCTAGCACAGGGTAAACTGTTGCTCACACTCATCCCTTCCCAGGAGGCAAAACCCAACCAGACACAGGCTCCCCAGGGTCTCTGGAGTCAGGACATTGTGACAGGGGCCTGGAGAGGGGCTGCCCGAGCTGAGCTTCTCTGGGAAGAACCCAGGGAGCAACTCTAGCCAGGTCCTTACAGAGCCCTGCAGGGTCTATCTCAGGATGATGGTCAGGGAAAGGGGCCCAGTGACCTGGACTGAGACGGGTCTCCCTCTGCTGACTCACTCCCATCAAATTGGTCCTTCTCTCTGTGGTGAATGTCTGTGGGGCTAGAATGTGGGAACGGAACTCTGACCTTAGGAAGTTTGTCTCCACTGTATGTGTCTTGCACTAAATGCCCAAACCCAGCCTGGGACATGATGCAGAGGGGGATGGAGGGGAGTCCAGGGCTGGCAGTCCTGTGTGTGAAGTAGAAATCACCCCACCCAACACCTAGAGGTCAGAGAGCAATCACTCACCATATACGGTGAGCGATCCATATCCTCTTGCTCTTTGAAAATTTGGAAGGAGAGCTACTACCATGTAGATTCCTTCATCGCTCAGAGTGACGTTTCTTATCATCAGGGATCCGTCAAATAATGCTGGCTCTCGACCAGTGTTTCCGGGCCCTGGTACATAGTCACCTGGACCCAATGCAATATACCCAATGAAATTAGAGTGCTTCATCTGTATTCCCCTGTACCACATGAAGCCTAAAACATCAGGATGACTATTGCGGACACGTAGAATCACATCCTGCCCTTCAGCAGCAAAGGTCGAGACAATAGCAAATTGCGCAGTGGTGGGCGGGATCCAGGTGGTAAGACTAGAAGGGAAGACTAGAAAGTAAGAGAGAAATTGATCAATATTGTGATCTATGTATTGGGATGGAGAGATGAGGCATTTCTCTTCAACTCTCAGCCTTGGTCTGCGTGTGAGTTCGTGTGTGCATCTCCTTGTTCAAGGTGAGCAACATGGCCACAATTGCTTCAGCACCTCAGAACCTATGCTTTTTTTTTTTTAATTCTCTTTCCCAGCTGTCTGTGTGGCTGTCCTCCTTACTGCCCTCAGATCCCTGTTGACACTCAGCAGCCTTCTTTGAACTCATTCCCTGACCACGTCCTCTGAAGACCCTCTATCTTCACTCTCTGACCTGTCCCCGCTCTGTGCCCTTCAGGGCACTTGTGGGAACCTGATGTCACAAGTAGATCTCTTCTTGTCTATTTTCTCCCCATATAGTGTGAGCTGCAAGTGGGCAGGGGATTTTGTGATCTTGTGCCCCCCATCCCCATTGCCTGCAATAGGCTGCAAACACCTGTGGGTACATGAATGAGTGTTCCCAGGCTTGACCATGTCCCATGCCGTATTTTCCCATATTTGTAGTTGTTGGTGGGGAGAATGTTTAGCACCCTGGTTAAAATGTTCCTGCTAACACCTGAAATAAATTGTTATTACTGTGTTCAGTCGTCAATATTCAATACTCTGTGATGAAAAAATTAGCAAATGAACCGCAATTGAGGTTTTCCTGCCCCTCAACACTTCCACATCATGAAATTTCCCTGTTGCTGAGCCCCCTCTCTCATCCTACTCTGTGACACTGTCCCTCCACTTAGGTCCAAAGAGAAGCCCTTTCTCCCCTTCCAGAGTGCTGTCCTCCCCAGGGGATCTTGGCCAATCTCTGACTGCCAACCTCCCTTCCATTCCCAGGGATTGTCCCCTCCTTACCAGCCAGCAGGAGCCCCAGCCAGGGAACAAGTCCTCTGTGGGCAGAGGCTGCAGGGAACTCCATGGTGACTGCTGCCTGCTCTGTCCCTCCCTCTGAGAGATGAGCTCGAGGTCCAGAAAGGCTCCAGGCACCTCTGTCCAGACTGCTGTCCCTCCTTCCTGTGTGCTGAGCCTCCTCCTGGGGCAAGATAACCTCTCTGGTCATGTGGGCCAGGGCGGGGTCAGGGCCCAGGACCTCCCTCTCACTCCCCTCATTTTTCCAACCCTGTTGCCCCTTTCAGTTTACCTTTTCTCTGTATTTTGGATCCCTGGAAAATGCTGAAGCCTTAGACAACAACACACATACAAACACAAACACAAACACACACATTCACAGACACGTGCCCAGAAAAGCACTTGCCTGGGGTGTCCAGTTCCTGGTCATTCTCCACAGCTCCTTGTCAGTGCACATTTTACTTTCCCTTCAGTGCAAGAGGTCTGGGCCCCCCACACAATATTGTCACAGGGATGCCCCGGCTCTACATTGGATCTCCTGTGAAACTTTGTAAGGATTGGGATGCCCAGGTGACATTTTAGAAAGGCTGCTTCAGCAGCTGCCCAGCTTGCATGGATGCCAGGATGAGACCATATGATGTGAGGGTGGGGAGCCCTGCCCCTCTCCTGTGCACAAGAAGTGTCTCCAGATCCTCTTAAAATGCAGATTCTGACTCAACAAGTGTGTAGTGGACCAGAGACTCTGCATCTGACAAGCTCTCAGGGGAGGTGGATCTTACTGGCCTGTGAAGCCCACTTGCAAGAGCAAGCTGATGAGGGCACATGTCCTCCTGAGAGGGTGAACCCCTCAACCCAGCATTGGCCCCTGCTTCATCTTGGTGTTGGGTCTGTCAGCACCACACAGAGAGCCCCACAGGCCCCAAACTGGGGATTGTTTCTGGTTGTGACACAGAAACCCAGCTGGGCACCAGGTCTTCCCTGTGTTCTCAAATGTGCTGGGAAGATGGGATTTCCTCCCAGCAGGAAGGCCACAGAGGTGACTAGCAGTGAGAAGGGGTCAAGCTAGGTGATCACTGCAGAGGGACCCTCTCTCTATCTCAGGTTGTCACCAGCCTGGCCGTTGTTTCCACAGACAGAGACCCCATCACCCCGGAGATCAGAAGGAGGTGCAGTATCCAGGTGTGAAGGGTAAGGTATGAAGCAAGGACTATGGTGGGAGCTCAGGTGGCTGTGGCCTCCATGGTCCTTGGGGAATGTTTTCAAGGAGACCCTCCCTCTCTTTGTTGGTTGACCCTGTCCATGTCCTCCCTGACTGTTCGGGCAGCCTGTCTTCTGCCTGAGGGACTTTTTTGAGGTCACCTCGCCTTGCCCATGTGTGATTCCAGTTATGAGTTTGGAAGCAGCATAGAGATCCCTTAAAAAGCAGCTGCCCCTACACCCTGTCAAAGTAAGAAATGTCCAAACCTGTGGAGGATTGTTATGATAATTTCAGCTGAATTGATGTCATATGACTGCTAGCAAGATCTCAAATCCTGAGAAGAACAGCAGTTTTGTTGCTTATTTTATACATTATAATCAAAGGAGAAGATGAAAAAAGTTGCATGACATCTAATGGAAAGTGAGAGAAAGGATAGCAGGGAGATTTCTAAAAATAAATAAAAAGCAAAATGGAGAAACACGTATTATTTTTACATTGGAGGGTCCAGGACAGTTAACATTTACAGCAGGTACAGAGACTTGCAGGGAACCAGGCAACAAGAGCGCCCTGTGGTCTTGTATTCTGGTGCCACAGGCTCTGCCTTCAATGGGTCTAGCAAAGAAAATTTGCTAGAGGAATGTGATGTCAAAGGTATGTTATCCATGATGCATCAGAACAGGGAAAGGGCTCACTTAACGTAAAGTCTGACATTTGCTAAGGAAGCTGTGGGCCTGTGACATGACTACCTGCCATCACCTGCCCAGTTAGGCATTTGTGATCAGACCACACTGTGCGTCACTGAGCTTGTCAGGCCTGCCATGGGGTCCCCTGTGCTTATCAGATTTCTTGCACAGCCCCTTTTTTATTCACATTTTCTGGAAAGAACAGGTGAGACAGCGCAGGCAGGATGGAGAGGCCTAGAAAAATCTATTAGTCAGGGAATGGAAATCGGTCTCCTACACCTCCTTAGCCAAAGCCCAGTTCAAGTGTGGATTTCCTGTGTTTTGTAGGTGCGTCTCAATATCGCCCCCTAGAAGGCAAAAGGAGACCTGCAGGCAATGTCAGGTACTGCACTAGGAATGCTGATCAGGCTCTTGAAGGTGGGAGCTCACTGTGAGCCCTGGACAGAGGTGAGCTCTGACCTCTACACTATATGCCAGCCATCCAGGGCCTGGTCCCTGTGTGTCTCATACCTCCTGACTGCATCCCAGGGCAGGCTGGGCCCAGTGAGAGGACTGGCTTTATCCAGAGTATTATGAGTCCAGTGTCCAGAAAGGTGTCCCCTCTGGTGGATGTGCTGTTTCAGGAGAATGTGCTTTCCAGGTTTTCAAAGCCAGGGCCTGGTGAGGGCTCTTTTGGGAGAGGGTGCTGGCCTAGATGGTTGATCGCCAAAATGCCCTCTGTGTTTCTCATCACAGCATGGGGATGTTGCCTCTAGTCCCCTGTGTCCCTGTCTGTCATCTGCTCTATGCCTCCCCACAGGGCCCAGGTTCTAGAGCAACTACACATGGAGTGTCAACCAGGGGACTCGGTGGGTTCCTCTGTTAGGCGAGGGGAGGTTTCCGTGGGACCCTCAGCACCTCTGAGATGGAAGCAACCCCAGATCCTGGGTCCTCCTTTCCCATCCTGCTGAGGCAGTTCGTCTTGTTCCCCAAGACACCATGGGCTGGTGAGATGTCTTTAGGGGCCACAGACAGCTGTATCCAGACCAGGAACCTTGGTTTTTGGGAAGTCATCCCCTAATTTCCTTGAGGTGAGGGTGAGCATCCTCCTGCCTTGGTAGAAACTCTACCTGGGATGGAAAATACAGAATGTCTGCCAGGTCAGGGATCTGTGATAAAAGGAAGAACATGGGATGCTTACCAAGCCCTGAAGAGATGAGGGGTGGGGAGGTTTGTGATTACCTGGCAATGAAATCAGAGTGATCTGACCCCTCACTGTTACGAGGTTCCTGTCCCCCTTTCCTGTTTGTAAGTGGGGTAAACACCTGGCCCTGGGACATCCCGTGTAAAAAGGATCTATTGCTTCCTCCCAGACTGACACCAAGCCTTTGGGTGGATAAGGAACATGATATAGAGGGCCCCCTGGGAAGGCACATGGACATTCTTTCAATTGGTGTCAGCTGAGTCAGAGATGACTGGCACAGCCGATTCTCAGAAACACCCTCCCCAAGAAGGCGGAGACTGTTATCATTACTGACTTCTTATCTTTGTCCAGGTGCCGAGAATGAGGGAATGAATAGGACCTTGGTCCACCCAGACCTTGATATGTTAAATCCAGTCCTAGCACCGGGAATGAGGGAATGAATAGGACCTGAGCCCACACAAACTCATTTGATCTTAAGTTTTTTGGTGCAAACCCCTTGTATTTTGGAATATAAATAAATGCACTGCTTCTTGGCTCTGGGTCATCTGTCTCTCCAGCAAAAGAGTGCAGCAGCCTACCTGGACCCAGCTTTAAATCTATCTCTGTGTCTTCTCTCTTTCTTTCTTTTATTTCTCAATTCCCGGCCGCCTCTACTAAGAACCGGTTTCATCTCTGTTTCCGTGCTGGATGTGGAAAAGGGAGATCCCCGCCACATCAGGCCCCCGCATCTGACACCCATAGAGAGGCAAGAGGCAAGGGATCACTCCTAAATGTGTGGGCACCACAGATTAAGGTAAGGAGAGGAGTGGATTGTTGTGAATTGAATCAACTGTGTGTAAAATATGGGTAATTCAGGGTCTCAGGAAAAAGATCTCTACTCTCAAATGCTTAAAACTATGCTCAAAGCCTGAGGATGTTCTGTTAAGCCTAGTCAGATTCTTGAATTTTTAAGTTTTATTAATGAAACATGCCCCTGGTTTCCTGAAGAGGGAACCATGGATATTCAAATGTGGAAAAAGTTTGGAAAGCAGTTGCGTGACCGATAGACAGCAGAAGGTCCAGAGAAGATTCCTATTCCCCCGTTCACACTATGGCCGTTGATTCATGATTTTCTTGACCCGGTGCAGGCGAGTTTAAGAATGCCTAAGCCAGGTGTAGCCAAGGCTTTACAGCCTACAGTTGAGGAGGGCAAATCTTTAAAACTATCACCCCCACCCTCTGCCCCTCCTCCACCTTCCCCGCCTCCACCTGCTGCTCCTGCAGCTGCTCCTGCATCTGTAGTTAAGAGCCCACCTAACAAAGATTTACCTCCTAAATATGAGCGGGAGCCAGAGTTTGAGGAAAAGAGAGGCAAGCATCACCGTGAACGGGATGTTTCAGATAATGAGGAAGATCTTGCTCACAGTTTTGCAAAAATATCCCTAACCACCCGGCCTTTATGGCGAGAAGCAGGTGCAGAGCCAAATGTGAAAGTAACTTCAACTTCTGCGCTGATACTGTCCCCCTTTACAGCTGACCTTACGGGAGGCAAGACGAGCAGGAGAGGATATTAAAGGACTTTCAATGTATCCGGTCATAGAAAGGCCAGACCCTACCAACCCAGGGCAGATACTGAGGGTGCATGAGCCTATTCCTTTTAAAACGCTCAAGGAGTTTAAAACCTCTGTTTCCATGTATGGCCCCACTTCTCCATTTGTCTTGAGCTTGCTTGACACTGTAACTAGTGAACCTCTGCCTCCTCTCGACTGGCAAACACTGGCTAAGGCATGTCTTTCCCCTGGAGGTTATTTAATGTGGAAATCCAATTGGACTGAACTTAGTGCAGAACAAGCGGCTAGAAATCAACAACATGGTGTGCCTATCACTCTTGAAATGTTAGTAGGAACCGGGGCATATCACAGTTTACAGGCTCAGATGATGTTTCCTTTGCAAGCTTATCAGCAGATAAATATTTGTGGCACTAAGGCTTGGAGGGAGTTGCCCTCTAAGGGAGAAAAGACCATGGACATTACTAAAGTTATACAGGGGCCAGAGGAGCCCTATCAAGACTTTGTGGCACGGTTGCTTCAGGCAGTAGACAGAGTGGTTGGAGATCCCGATGCGGAATCTCTACTAGTGAAGCAACTGGCTTTTGAAAATGCCAATACTACTTGTCAGGAGGCTCTATGCCCCTACAGGAAAAGGGGGTCAGTTCCTGAGTTCATCCGTATTTGTGCTGATATTGGGCCTGCCTATGTTCAGGGAGTGACTTTGGCTGCTACATTGAAGGAGACTCTGCAGAGGCACCATTCAGGGAGCAAAGAAAACAAGGACTTGTTTCACTTGGGGGAGGCCAGGACTCTTTGCAAAGAACTGCAGGCAATGGGCTGCCTCAGGGGGACAGGAAAGTTCTCCTAGTCTCCCTGCTCAGCAGCCAACTCTTTGTCCTCGCTGCCACAAGGGGAAACACTGGGCCAGTGGCTGCCTCTCCCAGGCAGACATTGATGGCCGGCCTATTGACCCACATCAGGGAAACGGCAAGTGGGGCCGACCCCGGCCCCGCCAAATAGTAGGGGCACTGTCACTCACCCCTGCACAGCCGTACCATATGGGCCTGCTGATCAGCCCACTGTCAGGGAACTCTACCACGCCACCCCAGGGAGTGCAGGATTGGACCTCTGTCCCACCACCGAATATGTACTAACTCCCGATATGGGGCCACAAGGAATCCCTACAGGGATTTATGGACCATTACCTAAGGGCACCATGGGACTTATTTTAGGGAGAAGTAGCTTAACTATGAAAGGATTTCAAGTTTTACCAGGTGTAATCGGTCAAGACTATACTGGTGAAATTAAAGTTATAGCACAGACAACAAATACCATAATTCAAACTTTTCCAGAAACTAAGATAGCCCAGATTATAATTTTGCCCTATTGTACAGCAGGGAAACTTCTCTCCACAGAGCTTCGGGGAGAAGGAGGATTTGGATCCTCTAATCAAATGTACTGGGCGCAGCTAGTTAAAGGAGGGCACCCAGAGCTAGAATTAAAATTAAATGGGAAAGTTTTCCTAGGAACAATAGATACCTGGGCAGATGTTTCCCTGATTGCCTCCAGGCACTGGCCCCCTGCATGGCCAGTGGGTCAGAGAGACGACCAAGGCCCTTAATGAAAAGGCTGTGGCTCCTGTATCCTAACCCTCTTCTCCCTTGCTGGGTAGACGTGGGGATAGGAGATAATCTGCCTTGCTGCCTTTTGCCTAATCCTTTAACGGGATAAAATCCTTGATTTAACATTTGAGCTGTAACCACAGCATTGGGACTCATTAGTAATACTCCCATTTGCTCTAGAATGTCCGTTCCCCAGAGGTTAATAGGTAAACGATCAAGCACATAAGGTGTAAAATATCCTGTATTTCCCTCTAAATCTTCCCATTTGATGAGCTGCGCACTCTGTTGAGGCTGAGAGACTTGGCCAATGCCTTGTAGATTGGCAGTGGCTGTATTAAGAGGCGTTGCAGGGGGCCAGTGCCTGGAGGCAATCACGGAAACATCTGCCCACGAATCTATTGTTCCTAGGAAAACTTTCCCATTTAATTTTAATTCTAGCTCTGGGAGCCCTCCTTTAACTAGCTGCGCCCAGTACATTTTTTGCTGCAAAAATTACATGGCTCTCTAAGGACCCTGTTTGGGTTGATCAATGGCCCTTAACTGGAGAGAAGCTTCAAGCAGCACAGCTTCTAGTACAAGAACCGCTTGAAGCTGGTCATATTGAACCTACTTATAGTCCTTGGAATACACCTATTGTCGTAGTTAAGAAAAAATCAAGTGGGTGGAGACTTCTGCAAGATCTCCGAGCATATGGGCCCCCTTCAATCGGGGCTGCCGTCACCTACTGCTATTCCTCTTAATTATGAACTACTCATTCTAGATTTAAAGGATTGTTTTTTCACTATACCTTTGCATCCAGATGACTGTAAATGATTTGCATTTAGTGTCCCTGCAATAAACTTCAAAGAGCCAGCGAGGAGATACTGCTGGAAAGTGTTTCCGCAGGGAATGGCTAACAGTCCTACGTTATGCCAGGATTTTGTGAATGCAGCTATCCACCCCATAAGGCAGCAGTACCCCAGGCATACATCATCCATTATATGGATGACATCTTGTTGGCTCATGAGAATGTGGACACTCTTCATAAAGCTTTTGCAGACTTACAACACTCTCTCTTAACTATGGGACTGTGTACTGCACCAGAAAAGGTACAGAAAAGTTCTCCTTTTCAATATCTAGGCAGTTTAATTGAAGGACGTACTGTGCGTCCTCAAAGCTTACAAATTCGGAAGGATTCATTAGTAACTTTAAATGATTTTCAAAAATTACTTGGGAACATTAATTGGGTCCATCCTTCATTAAATTGACTACTGCAGATTTAGCTCCTTTGTATGGTATTCTTCGAGGAGATTCCTCACCATCTTCTCCTAGACCAGTGATGGGCAACCTTTTGAGATTGGTGTGTCAAACTTCGCCAAAAAACTGAGCATAACTCGGGTAGTGTGTCACTTTGAGGAAAAAACATTATTTTGCGATATTTATAGTTTAAATAACATAAATGTATGATTGTTATATATAATTGTATTTAATAAACCAAAAACTAAATATTTAACTTACCTGCTTAGTGACTTCTTTGTTCATTCGTCAGTCAGTTTCTTTTGTTGGTCTTGATATTATTTAGCTTGTGTGGGGTGCCGTGAACTAAGATAAGTGAGGGGGAGGGGGAATTCTTTAACTAACCTGCCTATTAGTGACTTTTTTGTTGCTGAATTTCATTGGCTAAATCTTCAATTGAAGGTTGGTATTTTGTACACTTCAGGCCCAAGCAAGCGCTACTAACTTCATCTGTCAATCTGTTTCCTTTGTTGGTTTTGATATTATTTAACGCTGAGAATAAGGCCTCACAAAAGTATGTAGAGGGAAAAATTGTGAGTAAAGCCATTGCTATATTTTTCAGGGTGCTAAAAGTGTCTGGTAGTCGGTTCCAGGCACTCCAAATTTCCTGTTCGTAGTGGCACTCTCTTGATTCTCCAAGCGGCACCTTTCCAGATTCTCAAGCTTTGACCTCAAGTCGACAAACACCTGAGCCCAGATACTGTCTTGAAATTCTGCAAGTTGCATCTCCAAATCATCAATTTGCATCCATTGGAAACCATTTAATTCCAAACTACTGTAGACTACTACATCAGGATACTTACTTATTTTCATGGTCTGTTCTAGACTTCTAAATTGACTAAATCTATCACTAAACTGGTCAAGTAACAAGTCTAAAACATGCTGGTACTTCATATGCAAGAGTTCCATTTCATTTTGTACAGCTGCACTGGCCTTCTCAAAATACTTTGTTACTCGAGGAAAATACTTATAAGTTTTAGTTTCTACATCTCACTTGATAATTTTAACTTTACTTTCAAAAGCTTTTATGTATCCAAACATAACGTCAATACTTTTGCCAAAACCTTGTAACTTTAAGTTCAATTCATTAATATGAACAGAGAGATCTGTAAAAAACATCAGGGTGTTGACCCACTTATCATCATTAAGCTGAGGAAAGTTTCCCAGATCCTTATCGTCAAGAAATACTTTAATTTCTTCAAAGCACTCCACAAAGCGCTCAAGAACTTTGCCTCGGCTCAGCCATCTTACATTATTGTACATCAGCAGTCCACTGTAGGTGGAATCAACCTCCAGTAAAAGTGCTGAAAATTCTCGCTTGTGAAGGGGGCGAGCAGCTATTAAATTAACTATTTTTGTAACAACTGACATGAAGTCGTTAAAGTCGGTGAATCCTGCCTTGGCACATAAAGCCTCCTGATGGATAATACAATGAAAAGGCACAATCGGATGTCCAATAGCTTCTGTAAACAATTTGACAAATCCAACATTTTTCCCCACCATATTTGGTGCCCCATCTGTCGTCACTGACACAACTTTAGAGATATCAATGCTTAGGTCATGAAATGTTTGTATAACAACCTTACATATTTCGCTTCCTGATTTACTTGTTGACACTGATACTAACTTTATCAACTCTTCTCTCATTGTGAGACCATCAGAATATCTACCAATAATGACCAACTGAGCATGTGATGTTTCATCAAGAGAGATCGAAAAATATTTACATTTCCTTATGTCTCTCTTTAATTGATGTTGTATGTTTATGTTCAGTCTCATTATTCGGTCTTTTATGATATTTCTACTGAGTGGTAACTCAGATATTCTCTTAATAATTGCATCTTTATTCTGCATATCGTGAAATAGAACTGGTGCACATCTTAGGAGAGTTTCTTTAATAAATTCTCCCTCACTGAGCGCTTTTCCATGCTGAGCTATAGAGTGAGCAATGCTCAAACTTGCAGATGTTAAATTTGTAGAGCCTTTCATAAATTCAAGGATGGAATTAGATTGGCTCTTATAAAGGTGTAGCTGCCTGGAAATGTATTCCTTCCTTTCATCCTCACTTTTTTCCAAGAGCTGGGAATGATTAGTTTCAAAATGTCTATTTATATTCCACGTCCTGCTTACTACCGTTTCAGTACATAGGACGCAAAATGATCTGCCATTTTTTTCTATAAAGCCATACATCTCGGCCCATGTCTCTTGAAAGGGTCGGCCACTGCTACTACCACTTCCTTTACTTAACCTTAGTTTTTTATTTTTTGGGTTCTCCATCAGGGGGGCAGTGACAGAAGATAGAATTATAGATAGCTTGTTAGGCCTGCAGGCAATTAGGGGTTAACTAGCCTAACTAACCACAAAATGGTGCATATAACTGTCTTTTAGGAAAGGGTTAAAGAAGTGCTTTCTTTAATAAGCAGAAATAGGGGTTAATAAGGATGCACAAGAGTAATAGTGGTGAAATGGAGTCTGCACTATGGAGGAAGATGGTGTTCCTTATGTGAATTAAAATGGCTGCCGCTATTTCTAATGGTGGGAAACGGCACCCATAGCACGCCACAAACCCTCGCCTCTCCCAGCCTCCCCCTCACTTATCTCAGTAATGATGGATTAGAAATCCATGACACCCCAGAACAGTAGATAATGGTTGCTGTGGTTAACTGTTATTTGGTTACTGGTAATGGCAGGGCCCCCAGAGATGCGTTCCCCCGCTGCGTTCCGCTGCTCCCTGCTCTGCCGGCGGAAGTGAGGGCAAAGATCCCGGCTTAACCGGAAGTCCCGGAACTAGACGTTCTGTGCCGGACTTCTGTTGTTTTGGCCTACAGACCTCCAGCACAAAGTGTCTAATAGGGGAGGATGAAACATTTGCGACTAGTCTTGGAGTTAGGCTCTAGTCGAAACATTTGCGACTAGAGTCTTGGAGTTAGACTCTAGACTCTAACTCCAAGACTCTAGTCGCAAATGTTTCATCCTCAGGAGCAGCAAATGTTTCATCCTCGGCATGCGGCCGCCTCAGTGGCTGTGTGTCATCAGAAATGGCTACGCGTGTCAGTGCTGACACGCGTGTCACAGGTTTGCCATCACTGCACTAGAGGGTAAGAGCTGAAACTGCGCCCTGGACAGAAGTGGGCTCTGACCTGAAAGCTGAGAGACCAGTCAGTTAGGACCCAATCACTGTGGGTTCCAGGCCTCCTGACTCCATCCCAGGACAGGGTGAGGCCAGTGAAAGATAGGCATTGTCCAGAGTATTATGAGTTGAGTATTATGTCAGGAGAACTATCCTCCCAGGGGAATGTGCTGAGGGAAGGGAAGCTTTCTGCCCCCAAGGTTTCACAGAAAGGTCCTGGTCAGGGTTCTCCTGAGGCTTTTGGGAGAGGGTTCCGACCTAAAGGGCTGGTCCCCAGAAAGCTGTGTGTGTTTCCCATCACAGCTTTGGGACATTGCATCCAAATCATCTGTGTCCCTATCAGTTATCTGCTCTAGGCCTCCCCAAGGAGCCCAGGGTCTGGAGCAGCTCCACATGGAGACTAAACCAGGGCATCTTTTGAGTTCCTCTGTTAGGGAAGGGGAGGCCCCTGTGGGACCCTCAGCCCCTCTGAAATGAAAGCAAACATGGATCCTGGGTTCTCCTGTCCCAGCCTGCACAGGAAGTGCCATTTCTTCCCCAAAACACCATGGACTGGTGAAATGTCTTCAGGGACCTCAGCCAGCTGTATCGGACCAGGGACCTTTGGGATGGAGACTCATCTTCTGGTATTCTGAGGTCTGGTGGGCTCCCTTTTCCCCAGCTAGTAACTCTACCTGGGGCGGAGGATTCAGAGTGTCTGCCAGGTCAAGGCTCTGTGAGAAGACAAAGAACATCCCTGCTGCTCAGGCCCCAGGAGTATGAAACGTCACTCACAGGTGGAAATGGGGAGTACTATGATTTTTCTGGGAATGAAGTGGGGCTGACCCCTTATAGTTAGGTTCCTGTCCTCCCTCCTGGCTGTAAGTTGGATAAAGAACTGATCCTGGGACATCCCTGGACACTTGGTGGCCTCCTCCCAGGCTGACACCAATGCTTTCATGTCTACAAGGAACATGCTCCAACCAAAAGTATGACACAGGGTAACAGGATTCTGTTGTGTGGTTTCCCTCATCCATTTAATGGGTATTTATTGAGCATCTGTGGAGTTCCCACAGAAAACAAGCCATACGTGGGTCCTGAGCTCATGTTCTGTAGTTCAGCTGTAATATTAATGTGGTTGAGGGAGGAGGCAATTACCGTGTTTACTTATGTTACCATCTTGACCGGAAGCACCCCCAATTTAAGTTTATTCCAGTTGGGTACTGGGAGGAGGTGTGAAAAAGACCCACCTACTCTGCTGCAATTATGAAAGTCTAATTAGTTCTTCATTTGCTATCACTCCCCAGACCAGAATATATACCTGTGAGCTGAAGAAGCCTGCTGGTTGGTCTAGGGATCCACAGACACCTAACAAGGCCCTGGAGTGGAGGAGAGGACAGGGCTCTGCCTGCAGACAGATCTCAGGTGACTCTAATCAGCTGCTCATGGTCTGTGGGACTCCGCTTTAGTACCTGTATCTCCCTGTGCCTTGGTTTCCCCTCAATGAAGTACGATGAATACTTGGCTGCAGGTTGTCAGTGTATTCACTGTAAAATATTCAAAGTATCTGACTAAACCTTGGGATAGGGAAGCAGTTCGAATAGGAGGCATCTGTTATTGATAAACTCCAAGAAGGAACCCCCTGGGCTGATCCCTGGTGGATGAGGAGCTGCCAGGAGCATCTTTTCTCCTCTGTTTCTCCTGGGGACACTGACCTCTCTCTGGACTCTCTCTCCTAAGGCCCCCAGGGCAGTCAGCTAGTGATCTGAGGTTGTGTAGTCAGTGTTGATAAAAATAAATTCTTTAAAAATAGAGCTAGGACAGTATGTGCAAGGAAACGGTGGGGACCTCCTCATTGGTGGGGACTACGATATTCACCTGGCCTCAATGGTTCACCCCACAAATTACTTAGCAATTAGTCCAAAATGCAACATTGTGGCATTACAATCCCAATGTGATGCATGGGAAAAACGCAACGTCACCCATGTAGAATATTGTCAAAAACAATTTAAATGACTCTCATCGTGTAGAAATAGACAAACCCAGGTTGTGGGACATTTCACAGGGATCAAAAGGCTGGGGACATTTCTAGATTGAAGAGGGCCTCAGAGACAGGACGAGCCAGCGAAGTTCAGTGCATAACCTCAGGTTGTCTCCCCGATCGAAAACAAAAACAATGTAAAGGATGTTTTTGGAACAGTGGAGGAAAACTGAAAATGGGCCAGTTATTCAGCAGTATTATACCAATGTAAATTACTGGGGTATGATACTGGTCTTGTGGTTAGGTAGCACACGGTTTTTATTCTTAAGGGAGCACTTGCTGAAACTCTTAGCAGTGAGCGTCACAACGTCTACAACTTATTTTTAAAATTTAAAAATATTTTAAAATTGTGTGTGTGAAAAAATACAATAAAGTATTAACAATTGGTGAATCGGAATATATGAGTGTCCTTGCAGGTTTTTGGTAGGTTGAAAACTTTCAAAATAAAAACATTGGGGAACAAAAAGAAATAATCCTTTGAAGACGGGTGGATTTGGGCCTTCTTGACCCTCTATAGCCCTCCTCTGTTGACTGGACCCTGTGTGGGGCCTCGCTCAGGACATAGAGATGAGAAGACAGGTGGGAACAGTCACTTCCCAGAAAGATTATGGCAGTGACAGCAATAGGGGTTGTACCTGAGGAAATCCCAGGGGGAAGTACTTGTTCCTTAAGTCATTAAGGAAGTGTCAGAAGAGGGTGGGGAAGTGTGTTGGCTGAAGATAACTATGGAGGCAGCCCCACAGAAATGCTAAAGGTAAATATTGAGAGCAGATTCTGGCATGACACACAGGCTTCTTGTACCTGGTGATCCCAGTGGCCCGTCAAGGAGAAAAAAGCAGAATGAGTCTGCCAATCTGTGGGCTGAGGTGCCCAGAACTGACTCTCCCTCGGCCACAGCCTGACTTGGAGGCCTTAGAAAGCTTCTTTCCTTCTGCCAGCGTTCGGATCCTCTTCCACCGAGGAATGGGGAATTGTTGCCTTTGTCGCACTCAATGAAAAGAAATGAGAAAAGAACAGAAAGAAACCAGTCCTGGCAGTGTTGGGCAAATGCCTCAGAGCTCTTAACTATGACACCCTGTAGCATTGATAATGTAAAGTAGTGTTTATCATTGTTACTATTTCTGTTCTTGTTATGAAGTTGGTATTCCTATAAATTCACAGAAGAACCCCACGCAGAGGTAGTGGTTAGGTACTGGCCCCTGGAGTTAAATCTGTCCCCAGCTTTGGAGTGGGTGAGCTATGTCCTGCCCCGATGCCCTTGGCCAGCTGGCATAGGCGAACAACATCTCAAAGCTGCCCTTTCTCTGGAGAATTGCCCTCAGCCAGTGGGAGCCACTAACTACACACCTTCCACTCCTTCCACTCAGGGGTGGACCTTGGCCAATGGCTGACTGGATTGGAGGTGCAAAAGGGTGGCGCCCTTTCATGGCGGGTCCAACTCTGTGGTGCCATGTGTGGGATTGATCTGAAGTGTGATTCCAGCCTAGACCCCTCCTTCTTTAGACTCCCTGCTCTGCCCTACCTGCTTCCCTCACCCCCCTTCTCTTGAGAATGCTCTTTAGGAAAGTGTTTGAAAAGTCCTGTCTCAGGTTCTGCTTCCAGGACCTCCATCCCAAGGAAAGCACTTTCTAGCTGTGTGTGATGTATTAGACATTCTACTCACTACAGCAAATGCATCGCCAAGTTCAACTTCTGTGGTTTAGCGTAATAGGTATCTCTCACTCGCAGCCGCTCGGCTTGGTGGAATATTTGTGGGGAGGGAGGTGGGAGGTGTGCTCTGCTTTACTCATACTTTCAGGCACTGCGGCCAATGGAGGCTGTGCCATCTTCTATGTGTGGCTCCAAGTCACCCTTGATGGCCACAGAGATGCAAGGGAAAGGCACTCTTGCTTCTTAATCACTCAGGCTCAGAAGTGATGCCATTCATTTCTGCCTACATTCCATTGGTGGAACTAGTCACATGGTCCACCTAGAGGCCAGGTTGGCTGGGAATTGTAGTCCCTACCTGGGCAGTCACCACTTAGTAAGAGCTCTACACCCTGAAAGGATCATAGATCTTTGGTGGGCAGTTATCTCCGCCACATTGTGTGACCTTGAGCAAGTTATTTTAATTTTCTGAGACTCAGTTTCTTTACCTATAAAACTGGGCAATTAACAGGATCCCCTGGTAGTTGTGGTCATGAATCAATGATTTGAAACAAAGTGCTTGAACTAAGTCTTGGACAGAATAAGGGCTTATAACATTAACTATTTTTATTATTTGTTGAGAAACCACTTTGGGTTATATATAATCCTCACCACCATCCATGATATGCAGATAATCATTACACCTGCGTTACAGAGAAGGGTGAAGTTCACAGAGGGGAAGTGATTGACCTGAGGTTCTACAATTAGGGAGCAACAGAATCGGGCAAGGTAGCCAACATAGTTCTACATCAAGGACTGTCAGACTTTTTGCTAAACAGCCCCACACCCAATCTTTGCATTTGCCATTTGAAAGATGCTGGGCTCCCACGTAGGTTGCCTTAATCTCCTGAGTTAGTCTCCCTGGCTGGGCCCCTGACAGCCTTTCCACTCCTATCTTTATCACTCTCCCTCTTAGCCACTACAGTCTAGCCCTGCTTTCCTTCTAATGCTCACATAAGCCAAGCTTGACCCCACCTCAGGGCCCTTTCACCTGCTCTCCCCTCTGTCTTTCCCACCTGTCTTCCCACCTGTCTTTCCATGGCAGGCTCTTTCTTTTCACTCTGCTCTCAGCTCAAAGGTCACCTCCTCAGGGAGGCCCTCCCTGATTCCAGCTCAGTCACTTACTTTCTCATCACGGGCCTGACATTCAGCCCTAGATTTTTTTGTGTGCTCATGTATGTGCTCAGTGTCTGTCTCTCTCATTAGGCTGCAAGCTCAACAAAAGCAAGGTCCTAATTCTTATTACCATATTTTTTCGTGTATAAGACACTGCCATGTATAAGACGCTCCCCACTTTTCTAACCAAAAATTAAGAAATCAATATTTTAAACATTTTGCTGGTTTTCCTCTTAAGGCCTTCTTTTTTGGCATCTTAAGAAGTTGTTCCACTATCTGATCATACACTCAGTGGAAAGAGGTCCAAATTGTCTATCTGCAGCTCTATTTCCATGTTCTTTTGCATAGCTGATTACATTCGGTTTGAATTTTGCACAGTAAGACAATCGCTTACTGGTATTTATCTTTTTATTTTTTGACATCTTTATGGGCTCAGAATGCTCTGGTCTCTGTTGCATCTGCACACTCTCCACCTCCACCTCCAATTATGGCATCAGCTGATGTCAGTAACAATAAGGCTCGTGATTGGAGGAAGCCTGTTTGATAAGGTATGGGCAGCTACACATCTGCGCACCTGCGTGGCTCCCTCCTCGGCTGACTTCGGTGTATTAGACGGCCTTCAAAAAACTAGCGTCTTATACATGGAAAAATACGGTACACTTTCTGTATCCCAAGCAACCAGGACAAAGTTCTGGCACAAAGTTCAGCCTCAGTAAATATTTGTTGACTAAAACAAGACCTTTAATGGGTGACCTGTGACCCTATGTGCCTCTTTGCCCACCTTCTTTCCCTCTCCCTCTAGGGACCCTGCTTGAGGCCACACACAACTTCAGAGGGTGCCATTCACACAGCAACAATGTGAATTGTTAGGGAGGAGGCAGTGTTTCAAAAGTGCACAACCTATATAAATGTAGTGATAGCTCTGTTGCTCTCTTTCCCTCCTCTCCATTCATTCATTCATTCACTCAATTGAAAACATCTACTGAGCACCCACAATATGCAGAGTTAGTGGTGCAGACACAGTAGGAGAGAAGAGAAACCTCTGTGCCTGTGTGGCAAATTTGAAACTGGCAAACAAAAGAAAAATAGAATGTATAAAAATGTCAAAGAGAAGCATATCATTGCAAATTACACATGCATTTCTCTTCCACCTCTACTGTTATTCTCAACCTTTCTTTTCAACCTCTGCAACCTCTACAGTCACTGACAGATGCCCTATACCTTTTCCCTCTCCCTCCTACCCAGTGGTCTAGAGCTGATTTGTAGACGCCTGCAAAGCCGATTATTAAATAATTAGGCATTTGGTAAGCTGGTTGTCAAACTATGCATGGCTTCAAAACCAGACGTGGTGGAAGCATTTACACCACAGTAATGGGCCAACATTATGAAATGGGGTTTGTTGATGCTGTTTTTCCAAAAAGCTGGTTTTATAGCACACTACTGTTCCCATCTGTTTCTAGCAGAAAAACTGCTTTGTCAAAGAATATTCTGGTTCTTCCATAGCTATTCGATTTCCCCCTGACATACATCAGCCACCTCCTAGACAGCAGGAACTAGAGACTCTAAGGAGAAAAAGAGAAAGCAAGAGGAAAGATCATAAAATTGGGTATTAAAAAAAAAGCAATATTGGCAGGAAAGAGAAATAAAAGAGAAGTAGGAATCTGTGGTGGGGAGGAGGTTAGGATAGAAAACCCACAGAGACCAGCCAAGACCCATCACACAATGTCCTCACAGGCAGTTGAGCCACTTCCCCACCTGGGGCCAGAAGGTGGCCAGGTTGCCAGGAGAAATGAGGAAACTACCTTCCCAAACTACCCTGAAACAGTGTGGGGGTAGGATCCAGACCAATTGAGGCTGGGGTCAGGATGCCTCAGTTTTTAACTGTAGAGGGGTCTGGGAGCCTGGACGACTGGGTCAGAGGGAGGAGAGGGGCCTTGACTCCTGAGTCACAGGGAGGATGAAGGACTCGGGTTTCTGGGCCTTTAAAGTTGGTGAGACTCAGAGGATGGGCCCGGGCTTTCTTTAGCAAGGCCTGCACTCCCCACCCTTTCCTGGCTGCCCTGGGTAAAGAGAGACATAAAAGGGCTTCATTTCCTGGGGGAAGAGCAGGAGCAAGAGAATTCTAGCTGACCCGACCATGAACTCCATCCTGCCAGCCCTCCTGGGCCTCACCCTCATGCTGCCCCGTGAGTGTGAAAACCCCCAACGTGGGAGGGGATTTCCCAGGAAGGTGGGCTAAGATGGATTTGCTGTTCCCATCTCAGGAGAGCAGGCCCTGATCTGTCAGTCGGGAAGATTGCAGACTGTGAGGGAAACAACAGAACTGCCCTTGGAGTGGACAGCAGGCGAGGAATTCTGCATGGATGGATGGGGTTGCCAAGATTCGCTGATGCTCATTGAGAATGGTGAGAAAGGCCCCAAAGGTCCCGAGCCTGACCCCCACCTTCACCTGCACAGGGATATCCCTCCTCCTGACCAGTAGACTCCAAAGACTCCCTCCCCTCATGCCAGGAGCTGTCCCCTCCCCAGCAGGAGCAAGCCCTCAGGTGCCCAGTTGCCTCCTCTCCAGCCTCTCCCTCTAGCACCCCAGAGTCCTGATCCTCACCCTGTCTGCCTCCTTCTTCATCTAGGACCCCAAGTGCTCCTAATTCTCATCAAGGGCTGTACCCAGAAGGAGGATCACGAGGCCCGTGTCACCCAGCACAGGAAAGGCCCTGGTCTCTCCGTCGTCTCCTACACCCATGTGTGTCGCCACAAGAACCTCTGCAATGATCTCTCCACCTCCTTCCCTGTCTGGACCCTGCCCACCTCTGCAGGTGTGAACAAGAAGGAGAGGGAGAGGAGAGGACAGGAGCTAGGGGAGGAGGGGAACACAGAGGGGGTGTTCATTTAGGACCCCTCCCTCCCACCAGCCTGTCCACACTCCCCAGGACTGCCTCCATTGGCACAGCTTGTTCTAACAGTCCTGGGGCAGCAAACTGGGCTGCTTTTCTGAGTGCAAACCCACCTCAAACTCTGGTGATGGCCTGAACCTGGACCAAGATCCTCTCTCTATACTATTGAGCTTGGCTCACTCAGGTTTCTTTTAGGGTTCGGGTATATCCTCTTAAAGTGAAATTGGCCTGTAGCTCTCCACTGTCCTTATCTATAAAATAAACTGTTAGGAGGGGAGGGGGGATGTTTTGTGTTTCTCTACTCTTTGGGGCATCTTGTCTGCTTGGAGTGTGTAGTGCAAGTTGTGGGTGAAATCTACCCTGGTTCCTCAAAGGGCACCCCTCCTGTCTCATTCACCGATGCCTCTCCCAGGTCTCATGTCTCCCCCCAACCCCTCCCTTGCTCTCTCCACTGCAATTTCTGGCTCGCCAGGTCTACATGAGACTAAGGAGGTTGATTATAGGGACAAAAAAATGAAGAGAATAGAAGGCACCAGATCCCAATGCAAAGCCCACTCACTCCTCCCTCCTTCCCTCTCCCCTCCCAGTCCCAGGGTCCGTGCGGTGCCCAGTCTGCTTTGCTGAGGAAGGCTGTAAATCTGCAACAGAGCTGACCTGCCCTGTTGGGCACACGCACTGCTACAATGGGACCCTGCAGCTCAGGGGAGGTAAGCTGGGACACCAGGGTCTCTGCCAACCCTGAGGGTACCTGAGGGCTGGGGCTCAGAGGAGGGTGAGCCTGGCTCCTCAGGGTTGGATGGTCCCAGTGGTGGCATCTCACTCTCTCCCACTCTGCCTGGCCCCTTTCCACAGTTGGCGTCTTAACTGATCTGCAAGTCCAGGGATGCATGTCCCAAGCAGCCTGCAACCTGCTTAATGAGACTCGGGAAATCGGGGCCTTGTCTGTGAATGAAAAGTGTGATTCTGTTGGTGAGTCCCATGTCTGGAAGACAAGGCTGTACCCACCCTGCAGCCTTGGGATACGATGACCCTTGTGAATGTCAGACGTGCAAACACATCCCACCAACACCAACACCCACAAATAATTTAGAACTTTATTACTCATTAGGGCATGCACAACATGAGGGATTGTCCTGGTAGGCGCTTTGTGGTGAGCATGCCAGTAAGAGGTGTCCAGTTGAAAGGGAGAGAGAGGATCAGGGTACAGATATAGGACAGGGTGGGTGGGTTGGCTGTTTTGCATTCCACTTTATCCACTGGGTGTGGAAGTGGGTGCACAGTGTATGCTTCTCATGCTGGGAGCGACTCATTGCCTTCAATTCTATTTCTCCACATGCTTGACCTTGGGGAGCCCTCATTCTCTCCCCTCCTGCTACCCTCACCCATGCCCCACCCATAGTACTAGAGCACCCTAGCAGCATGCTGCATAGGAAAGAGT
Organism: Cnephaeus nilssonii; assembly: GCF_951640355.1. Classification (NCBI taxonomy): domain Eukaryota; kingdom Metazoa; phylum Chordata; class Mammalia; order Chiroptera; family Vespertilionidae; genus Cnephaeus; species Cnephaeus nilssonii. The sequence goes on from NC_137091.1 coordinate 40,486,017, forward strand.
ATCAGAGAGAAAACTGAGGGTGCTTCAGGAGTGATAGGGTCAGCAAGACCTTATAGGGTCAGCTGGGACACTGGGAGCTCAGACCTTACCAGTATGCTCAGTAGACTGAGATTGGCCTAGAGTATCTCAATGAGAAGCACCAATGGCAGGAAGGGGAGTGGGAAGAGGGCCTTTGCTGTCTGAGACTCAGTTTCCTCATCTACCCACAGTACCCAGTCCTTAAAGCCTCAAGATGAAAGTTCAGTTATTCAGCAAACATTCCTCTGTGTGCTTGGATCTCTCTGACTAGACTGGGAGCCTTGAACACAGGGCCTGGATGTCACTGAAACCAAGGTTTCTAGCCTGAGGCAACACAATGGCTGGCTCAGGATGCAAAGTGAGTTTGTACAAGATTCCAAGGTCTCCAGTGGAGACTGCAGAGGACTGAGACCCTAACCCTGCCCTAAAGGGCCTCCAGGACGAGGAGGGGAGACATTAGTGATGCAGATGGTCACAGGGTTGCAGTGAAAGGGGTGTGGGGAAGCTCTGAGGAGGAAGATACTAAAGCCCTGCAGTGGGGTGTCAAGGAGGGCTTCACAGAGGAGGTGACCTTAAAGATAAGCTGCAGTCTATGAGTAGAAGCGGGAAAGGACATTAGTAGGCAGAGGAAACAGCCTGTGCAATGGCCCAGCAGTGGGGACAAACCTGCTATTTTCAAGAAGGGCTCCTTGGCTCTACCTGAGTCACATCAGAGGTGGGGTGTAGCTGGACCTGGGGGTGATTGCCAGTTTTTCAGGTATACAGGGTGGATGTGGGTGACCTCTGCTATTCCAAGCAGAAGGAACAGTGGTGCAAGGCCAATGAGGTAGGACATGACCTGGTGTGTCTTTGGAATGGATATTGGTGGGGGAGTGAAAAGGGAATTTGGGGGCCTGGTGGTGGGTCAAGTAGCCACAAAGCCAGACTGAGGGGTTAGTCTTTCTCCTGAGGCACAGGAGCTATGGAAGGGTATAGAACAGGGAAAACAATCTGAGTCGCTCTCTTTGATTATTTCTGTTTAATTGTCTGGTCCTCATCTCTGGGACTAAGTCACATTCATTTTCCAGAAGGCATACCAGAAACAAATCAAATATAACCCATACCACACAGACACACAGCACACAATAACACACAACTGACATAACCTCACTCACCATTACCACATGCACACCACACACCACATGAGAAAAGAGAAGTAGGAATCTGTGATGGGGAGGAGGTTAGGATAGAAAACCCATAGAGACCAGCCAAGACCCATCACACAATGTCCTCACAGGCAGTTGAGCCACTTCCCCTCCTGGGGCCAGAAGGTGGCCAGGTTGCCAGGAGAAATGAGGAAACTACCTTCTCAAACTACCCTGAAACAGTGTGGGGGTAGGATCCAGACCAATTGAGGCTGGGGTCAGGATGCCTCAGTTTTTAACTGTAGAGGGGTCTGGGACCCTGGACAACTGGGTCAGAGGGAGGAGAGGGGCCTTGACTCCTGAGTCAGAGGGAGGATGAAGGACTCGGGTTTCTGGGCCTTTAAAGTTGGTGAGACTCAGAGGATGGGCCTGGGCTTTCTTTAGCAAGGCCCTGCACTCGCGATCCTTTCCTGGCTGCCCTGAGTAAAGAGAGACATAAAATGGCTCCGTTTCCTGGGGGAAGAGCAGGAGCAAGAGAATTCTGGCTGACCCGACCATGAACTCCATCCTGCCAGCCCTCCTGGGCCTCACCCTCATGCTGCCCCGTGAGTGTGAAAACCCCCAACTTGGGAGGGGATTTCCCAGGAAGGTGGGCTAAGATGGATTTGCTGTTCCCATCTCAGGAGAACAGGCCCTGATCTGTCAGTCGGGAAGATTGCAGATTGTGAGGGAAACATCAGAACTGCCCTTGGAGTGGACAGCAGGCGAGGAATTCTGCATGGATGGATGGGGTTGCCAAGATTCGCTGATGCTCATTGAGAATGGTGAGAAAGGCCCCAAAGGTCCCGAGCCTGACCCCCACCTTCACCTGCACAGGGATATCCCTCCTCCTGACCAGTAGACTCCAAAGACTCCCTCCCCTCATGCCAGTAGCTGTCCCCTCTCCAGCAGGAGCAAGCCCTCAGGTGCCCAGTTGCCTCCTCTCCAGCCTCTCCCCCAGCCTCTCCCTCTAGCACCCCAGAGTCCTGATCCTCACCCTGTCTGCCTCCCTCTTCATCTAGGACCCCAAGTGCTCCTAATTCTCATCAAGGGCTGTACCCAGAAGGAGGATCATGAGGCCCGTGTCACCCAGCACAGGAAAGGCCCTGGTCTCTCCGTCGTCTCCTACACCCATGTGTGTCGCCACAAGAACCTCTGCAATGATCTCTCCACCTCCCTCCCTGTCTGGACCCTGCCCACCTCTGCAGGTGTGAACAAGAAGGAGAGGGAGAGGAGAGGACAGGAGCTAGGGGAGGAGGGGAACACAGAGGGGATGTTCATTTAGGACCCCTCCCTCCCACCAGCCTGTCCACACTCCCCAGGACTGCCTCCATTGGCACAGCTTGTTCTAACAGTCCTGGGGCAGCAAACTGGGCTGCTTTTCTGAGTGCAAACCCACCTCAAACTCTGGTGATGGCCTGAACCTGGACCAAGATCCTCTCTCTATACTATTGAGCTTGGCTCACTCAGGTTTCTTTTAGGGTTTGGGTATATCCTCTTAAAGTGAAATTGGCCTGTAGCTCTCCACTGTCCTTATCTATATCATAAATTGTTGGGGGGGGGGGTTGTGTTTCTCTACTCTTTGGGGCATCTTGTCTGCTTGGAGTGTGTAGTGCAAGTTGTGGGTGAAATCTACCCTGGTTCCTCCAAGGGCACCCCTCCTGTCTCATTCACCGATGCCTCTCCCAGGTCTCATGCCTCCCCCAACCCTTCCCTTGCTCTCTCCACTGCAATTTCTAGCTCGCCAGGTCTACATGAGACTGAGGAGGTTGATTATAGGGACACAAAAATGAAGAGAATAGAAGGCACCAGATCCAAATGCAAAGCCCACTCACTCCTTCCTTCTTCCCTCTCCCCTCCCAGTCCCAGGGTCCGTGCGGTGCCCAGTCTGCTTTGCTGAGGAAGGCTGTAAATCTGCAACAGAGCTGACCTGCCCTGTTGGGCACACGCACTGCTACAATGGGATCCTGCAGCTCAGGGGAGGTAAGCTAGGACACCAGAGTCTCTGCCAGCCCTGAGGGTACCTGAGGGCTGGGGCTCAGAGGAGGGTGAGCCTGGCTCCTCAGGGTTGGATGGTCCCAGTGGTGGCATCTCACTCTCTCCCACTCTGCCTGGCCCCTTTCCACAGTTGGCATCTTCAGTGATCTGCAAGTCCAGGGATGCATGTCCCAAGCAGCCTGCAACCTGTTCAATGAGACTCGGGAAATCGGGGCCTTGTCTGTGAATGAAAAGTGTGATTCTGTTGGTGAGTCCCGTGTCTGGAAGGCAAGGCTGTACCCACCCTGCAGCCTTGGGATACGATGACCCTTGTGAATGTCAGACGTGCAAACACATCCCACCAAAACCAACACCCACAAATAATTTAGAACTTTATTACTCATTTGGGCATGCACAACATGAGGGATTGTCCTGGTAGTCGCTTTGTGGTGAGCATGCCAGTAAGAGGTGTCCAGTTAAAGGGGAGAGAGAGGATCAGGGTACAGATATAGGACAGGGTGGGTGGGTTGGCTGTTTTGCATTCCACTTTATTCACTGGGTGTGGAAGTGAGTGCACAGTGCATGCTTCTCATGCTGGGAGCGACTCATTGCCTTCAATTCTATTTCTCCACATGCTTGACCTTGGGGAGCCCTAGTTCTCTCCCCTCCCGCTACCCTCACCCAATCCCCCACCCATGGTACTAGTGTACCCTAGCAGCATGCTGCATAGGAAAGTCAGAGAGAAAACTGAGGGTGCTTCAGGAGTGATAGGGTCAGCAAGAGCCAAGCTGAAACACTGGGAGGGTCCCCACTCACCCACGCAAGCCCAGCCCTTACCAGTACACCCGGTAGGCTGAGACTGGCCTAGAGTATCTCAATGAGAAGCACCAATGGCAGGAAGGGGAGTGGGAAGAGGGCCTTTGCTGTCTGAGACTCAGTTTCCTCATCTACCCACAGTACCCAGTCCTTAAAGCCTCAAGGTGAAAGTTCAGTTATTCAGCAAACATTCCTCTGTGTGCTTGGATCTCTCTGACTAGACTGGGAGCCTTGAACACAGGGCCTGGATGTCACTGAAACCAAGGTTTCTAGCCTGAGGCAACGCAAGGGCTGGCTCAGGATGCAAAGTGAGTTTGTACAGGATTCCAAGGTCTCCAGTGGAGACTGCAGAGGACTGAGACCCTAACCCTGCCCTAAAGGGCCTCCAGGACGAGGAGGGGAGACATTAGTGATGCAGATGGTCACAGGGTTGCAGTGAAAGGGGTGTGGGGAAGCTCTGAGGAGGAAGATACTAAAGCCCTGCAGTGGGGTGTCAAGGAGGGCTTCACAGAGGAGGTGACCTTAAAGATAAGCTGCAGTCTATGAGTAGAAGCGGGAAAGGACATTAGTAGGCAGAGGAAACAGCCTGTGCAATGGCTCAGCAGTGGGAACACACCTGCTATTTTCAAGAAGGGCTCCTTGGCTCTACCTTAGAAGGTAACATCAAGAGGATGGGTTGTGACTGGAACTTGTTGGCGGGGGAGGGAGGACGATTGCCAGTTGTTCAGGTAGTCAAGGTAGATGTGGGTGACCTCTGCTATTCATAGCAGAAGGAGCAGTGGTGCAAGGCCAAGGAGGTAGGAAATGACCTGGTGTGTCTTTGGAATGGATATTGGTGGAGGAGTGAAGAGGGAGGTTGGGGGGCCTAATGCTGGGTCAAGTAGCCACAAAGCCAGACTGAGGGGTTAGTCTTTCTCCTGAGGCACAGGGAAGAATAGTCTGGGTATCTCCTTTTGATTAGTTTTGTTTAAACTGTGCGGCCCTCATCTCTGGGATTAAGTAGCACTCATTTTCCAGAAGGCATTCCTGAAACAAATCAAATGTAACCCAGACCACACAGCACACAATACACACAACAGACATAACCACACTCACCGTGCCAAATGCACAACACACACCACATGCCTCCTTACATCTGATACACACCACTAACCTCATATACCACACACTACACACAACCCAGCACATGCCACATACATCACACATTAACAAAATACAGACAGAATTCATACCATGCTATGCCTTCACAATAAACACAAAATACATACATCATACACTCATATCTCACATCACATACCACCCATACTATACACACCATACAAGCATATCATACACCCACACACATACACTTACACCCATATACCATGCACACACTCTACACAAACCACACAAATGCCACATGGAACACAGCTACTACACCACATATGAATTCTCCTAATACATAAACTTACTCTGTTAGCTTTCAACGTTGGAATCAGATCTTGGGTTTGCATTTGCTTTCACTGGTTCAGTCCATTCAGTAGTTTAACAAGTATTTATTGAGCAATGGCAAGATCAAGTGCCAGAAGCTGGGGTACAACAAGATGTCATGGAGAGAGAAGGCCATTGCAAGGTGACAGACAGCTCCTGTGAAGACCTGGGATTGAAAGACAGCTCGGTGCAAGGGAACAGATTGCCCAAACAGGCCATGGCAGGAGCCCATTGAAGTAGAATCAAAGGGCTGGAATGTGAATGGCCTTGACTGCCCCACCAAGGAACTGGGCAGCGGTACCAGTGGGGGCTATGAGTCTACACAGGCAGGGAGAGCACAACAGTTAACAGTCTAGTTAGTGTCTGAATCCCAGAGATGTAGGCTCCTGTCTGGGTCTGACACTGAATGAGCTCGGAGGATCACTACCTCCTTGAGCCTTTTTCACTAAATTCAAGGAGAAGGGGGTGATTACAGACAGTCAGGAGCAAAGGAGTATATGCAAAGGCCCTGGAGTGGGTGGGTACCTGCCACTTGTTCAAGGAAGAGCCCAGCGGCCTGTGCGACTCCAAGCAGTGTGTTCAAAAGAGATCAGAGCAGGACATGTGGATGGAGAGGCAGGGCCTTTGGGGCCATTTTAAGGACTTAAATCTTTATTCTGAGTGGGGTGGGAACCTATTAAATCTTCTGAGCAGAGGAGTGAGGATCCTTCTAGCTGCTGGGTGAAAACTAGAGTAAGGGGAAGGTGGCAGTGGGGGAGAGGACCGCCAGAGAGACTCAGAAGGAAACAGGTGAGATCCAATGGGGTCTTGGACTCTAGTGGAAGCAGCAGAGGTGATGAAAAGTGGTCGGGTTCTGGCAGTATTGTGCAGCTTAAGCCAACAGGATATCCTGATGGGTGCAACACGGGGTGTAAGACAGAGAGAATTGTTAAGAATGACAGCAATGTTCTCAACTTGAGCAATTACAAGACAGGAGCTGCTATTGACCAAGACACAAAAGGTGGTGGCAGGGAGAGTAGGGCCAGGCTGGGGGGAGGGCAGCAGGAGCCATGATACTGTGGTCTGTGAAGTGGAGAAGTGAGCAGTCCTTCTTCCTGGGGCTGTTTTGAAGGTTACCCATGTAGGTAGATGCTATCTCGTCAGCCCAGGAGTTTCTGAATTATGGGACACATCCCTCTGGTGATGTGATGGCCTTAGTGAAAGCTCCTGGTTTTCAGAGTGGACTCCTGAGGGCTCCAGAGGCCAAGGTAGCTGAGGATAGTCATCAATCACGGTCTTCCCGTCACTCAACTCAAGGAGCCCAGCTCTGCTAATTGCTAGCGGTGGGCACTGGGAAAGCTGCTTCACAATTCTGCTTCTGTTTTCCATCTTGAAAATGGGAGAAGGGGGAGGATAGCACCACCTACTTTGGGGGTCATTGTGAGAAAATGAGGTAAACCAGATGAGGGAGCTCCTTGTGAAACTTAACCCTTTGCACTCACTTTTTTCTCGATTCCTTTATTCTACTCGGGATTTAATTTTTTAAATACCCCAGATTTTACAAAGCGCGGCAGTAGAATAAAAAACTGGAGTTTCTTTTCATACAAACTTATTTATTTGGATTTTTTTATATTTCAAATTATTGATACATTCAAAGAGTAGAAAAAGAGCTGCTACCGATGCTAACCGTGTCGAGTCACACTCGACATCCGAGTGCAAAAGGTTAAATGGGCTAATCCATAGAAAGCAATCACAACAGCCAGGCACATAGTAAATGCTCAGTACACACTAGGCACTGGAATAATTCTGTTTGGAACATGAGGTTTCTCAGTTAAAAGAATATAAGGTGTCAGTCTACACTCCTCATTATCCTAAATTGGGAGCCATGAGGACAGGGCCTGGATGTCAATTACACCAAGGTTTCTAGCCTGAGGCAACACAAAGGCTGGCTCAGCATGTGAAGTGAGTTTGTGCAGGATTCCAAGGTGTCTAATGGAGATGCTAGAGGACTCAGATCCATCCTCTCTCACACCCCAAGCAAGGAGCAGCCTTAAAGGGGTGTGTGAGAAAGGTCCGTGCAGATGTGGAGCAGAAGTGGTGGTATAAAGAATAGGGGTGGGTCTCAGACTTCCAAAGATCCCTTCCAAACCTCAGATCAAGGAACTGTGTCCAGGCTACCTGGAGTGTGACTCAAGAACGTAACCACCTTCCCAAGCACAGGACCTGGAGGGACAGACATGTTCCCGGGCTTACACAGACCTTCTGATTTCTTCTCCCCAGCTCGTCTGACCTGTGAAAACGGGGTCATGTTTCAGATGGAAGAAAACCTGGCTCAGAACCCCCTGCCTTGGGAAACATTTTCGACAATGACATGTGATTTGAATGAGGTGTGTCAGGAGACACTGCTGCTCATAGATGTAGGTGTGTGGGCTGTGCAACAGGGTGGGATGGCCGCATGGCGTCCTGGGTCTCCTGCCCTGGATTCTGTCCCCTAAACTTGCTGCCTGATTCCCACCATGCCTGGAGTTTTACACCTCAGTCTTCCTCTTTCTGCACCTTGGTTTCCCCTTCTGAAAAATGGGGCTAGGTGCTGGCAGTAATAGTACTTATTGTGCTGGGTAGTCATGAGGATATATTTGAGGGCCCTTGCAAAGATCTGAGAACAGAGCTGGTGTACAGTGACATCGGTGACTTTGTCTGAACCTTATTGAGCACCTGTTGTGTGCCAGGTTCTACAGATGCCATTGGGTATCTTCCTGCCTCTTTTTACACCAGTGAGGAAGCAGAAAATCCAGCAGGGAAAGGAGAGAAGAGAGAGTGAGATGACGGATTTGAAAATGCAATTTGAAAAATGGGAGGCTCCACTGAGAGGATGACATTTGAGCAAGAACTGAGAAGTGACAGAGCTGGTGGAAGAACTCAGGCTCAGGCTCCAGTCTTCACCCTTCAACGACCTCTGATCAGGGAACCTAATTTCACCCTCTGCCTGCTAAGCATCCAGAAAACACTAGCTCCTGTCTCCCTTGGGAACTCACCTCCCCCAGCCCAGCTGTCACTCCCTTCCCCCGCAGGACCTAAATCACTCATGGTGGGGAGCAAAGGCTGCAGCAAGACTGAGACACAGAATTCCAAGACTGTCTCCATCCACTCGGCACCCCCTGGAGTGCTCGTTGCCTCCTATGCCCATTTCTGTTCCTCCAACGGGTGCAACAGGGCCACAAATAGCAGTGTCCTGCTGAACTCCCTCCCTCGTCCAGGTATGGAAGCCCAGGGGAGTGGGGGGGCATGGAGAGATGGGGCCCCAGAGATACAGAGACTCTGGGCTCAAGGAGGGTGACTGCAGCTGGGAGCAGAGCTGTGCACCCTAACTTTCCCTTTGCTCCCCAGCTGCCCCTGCCCCAGGAGGCCTGCAGTGTCCTGCCTGTGTGCAATTCGGTGGATTCTGTGCAAACTCTGTAAATGTCATGTGCCCTCCCGGTACCACTCATTGTTATAACAACTACCTCAATCTCAAAGGAGGTGAGTGCTGAAGGCCAGGTCCCAGGATGAAAGGGTTAGGGGTTTGGATTCACTGGTGCTGTGGTGGGAAGGTGCTTGAGGCCCTGGCTCATAGGCTTGAGTGTGGAGGGGGCTGGAGACTCAAATTTCTAGATCTGAGGGTGGAGAGGCCTAAGAGCCTGATCTCCTGGTCTGAGGGGCAAGTGGTAGGGTCTGAGATTCTGGATCATAGGAATTTAAGTGTGTATTACTTTGAGACCCCTCTGAGTCAATCTTCACTCTCTAGGTGGGGTGTCCGCTGTATTTAGCATTCAGGGCTGCATGGCCCAACCTTCCAGCTCCTTGTTGAACCACACCAAAAATATTGGGCCGTTCATCATAAGTGAGGGTCCTGAGAATGAAGATAATGAAGATGATTATGAAGATGATAATCGCCGAAGTGGGGCTGTTCCTGTTCATTGCCTGGCTTGGGTGGTGGGGCTGGGGCTATCCCTAACCCTTTGGTGTGGGATAACCTCCCCACTGACTCCATTTACCCATGATTTTTCTCCCCTGCTGACCCCCTAAATACAGCCCTCCCTCTGACCTCATAACCAAACACTGAGTTGTTTTCCCATCTTCTCTGTGAATTCTCACCCACACTCGCACACTTTGTGATCTGATAGCAAGATATGGAAGAGCCTGGGGGCAGCTGCACTGTTCTTACAGCCACATGTATCTGATAAATAAAGAAATCATCTTTTTTCCCAGTGCTGGGGTTTCTCTATGGGAGGGGAGGGCAGCACACCCAGCGATCTGGCACGGGGGAGGAGAGGAATCCTGTGAGTGATTCACTATCCCAGGCCTGTCCTTCTCTGATCTGGTGAACATCTCTGTTCCAGCTTGGGTAGTAGCAGAGCCTTCAGGGTATTTGGGCATCTCTGTGACCTGGGAGGTAAAAGTACACTTTGACCAATGAAGCATCTACTTAGGAGTCAGGTTCCCTGCACAAACAGGGGCTTCATCCCACTCAAATCACTTGACATACTATTTTGTTTGAAGTAGAGAAACAAGAGATTGTGCACAGTTTCCTGAGGATGGCATCACAGGGTCTGCTACCATTCTAGGCCTGAAAGACAGGAGAAGTTATTACCATTACTAGAATCCTGAGAGAGGGGGCGGGAGGTTTAGAGACAGCTGCCTGGCAAGAGCTCAGATCTCAGACAGAGTAATCCGTCCAGCCAACAGCAACATTACAGGAAAGGAGCTGGGGAATTGGAGGCCCAGCCTCACTCAGTGTCCACCCTCTGGCCTCTTATCAGGGCTCCCCATTGACTGCACCCAGCTGTAAAGCAGGAGATCCCACTGACACAGTCCCCATAGATCTGCCACCAACAGCACAGAACAGAGGAAGAAGGGGAGAGAGTGAGTCTGAAAAAGGAAACAGAGTGTCCAGCACAGTCCACCCTTCTTCTCCTCACATCTACCCCTTCCTTTGTCCAGGTGGAAATCAAAATCTTCAGAGAGGATCATAGGCCTAGAGAAAATTAAAATGGCAATAAATAAATACCAATCAATAATAACCTTAAATGTAAATGGATTAAATGTTCAATATAATGTGACTGAATGGGTAAGAAAATATGCTATCTACAAGAGACCCACCTCAGAACAAAAGATACACATTAATTGAAAGTGAAAGGATGGAAAAAAATATTTCGTGCAAACGGAAAAAAAAAAGATCTGGGGTAGCAATACTCATATCAAACAAAATAGACTTCAAAACAAAGGCCATAACAAGAGACAAAGAAGGCCACTACATAATACTAAAGGAAATGATTCAACAAGAAAATATAACCCTTGTAAACATATATGCCCCCAATCCAGGAACACCCAAATATATTTTTAAAAGAAAAAAACCTCTTGATGGGCTTTAAGGGAGGGAGTGACAACAATACAGTCATAGTAGAAAACTTTAACATCCCACTGACATCACTGGATAGATCTTTCAGACAAAAAAAAATCAACAAGGAAACAGAGGCCTTAAATGACACACTAGATCAGATGGAGCCAACTGATATTTACAGAACATTTCACCCCAAAGAGCAGAATATACATTCTTCTCAAGCATACATGGAACATTCTCAAAGACAGACCACATGTTCAAACACAAAACAAGTCTATACAAATTCCAGAAGATTGATATCATACCAAGCATCATCTTCTATCACAATGGCATGAAGTTAGAAATCAAATTATAATTTTTTAAAAACTCCAAAACACTTAAATACATGGAGGCTAAGTAGCATGTTATTAAACAGTGAGTGGATTACCAATGAAATGAAGCAAAAAATTAAAAACTTCCTAGACACAAATGAAAATTAACATACAACCAACCAAAACTTATGGAACACAGTGAAAGCAGTCCTGAAAGGGAAGTCCAGAGCATTACAGGCCTACCTCAAAAAAAAAAAAAAAAAAAAAAAAAAAGCACTAATAAACTAACTCTACAACTAAACTAATTGGAAAGAGAACAGCAAAAAAAATAACAAAGAAGTAGAAGGAAGGAAATAATAAAGAACAGAGCAGAAATAAAGAACAGAAACTAAAAAAAACCACACCAATAGTACAAAAGATCAAAAAAAAAAATAGTACAAAAGATCAATGAATCCAAGAGCTGGTTCTTTGAAAAGATAAATAAAATTGATGAACCCTTAGCCAGATTCATCAAGAAACAGAGATGACCCAAATATATAAAATTAAAAATGAGACAATATAACAATGAACACCACTGAAATACAAAGAATTATAAGCAAATACTTTGAACTATATGCCAACAAACTGGACAACCTGGGAGAAATGGACAATCTTCCAAAACTCAATCAGGAAGAATACAAAAACCTGAATAGGCCAATAACAACTGATAAAATTGAAACAGTAATTTAAAAATTCCCAGCAAACCAAAGTCCTGGACTGATGGATTTACAGGAGAATTTTACCAAACATTCAAAGAAGAACTAACACCTATCCTCCTCAAACTATTCCAAAAAATTCAAAAGGGTGGAGCACTTCCAAGCTCTTTTTACAAAGCCAGCAATATCCTAATTCCAAAAACAGATAAAAACAAACAAGGAAAGAAAATTACAGGCCAATATCCCTGATGAACACAGATGCTAAAATCCTCAACAAAATATTAACAAATCAGATTCAGCAATATATTTTAAAAAATCATACACCATGATCAAGTGGGTTTTATTCTAGATATGCAAAACTGGTACAATATTCACAAATCAATAAATGTGATACATCACATAAACAAAATGAAAGATAAAAATCACATGATCATATCAATAAACACAGAAAAAACATTCAACAAAATCCAGAATCCTTTTTTGATTAATATTATCAGCAAAGTGGGAATAAAGGAATCATGCCTCAACATTGTTGTGGGGTTGAACCCTGGAGTCAGAATAAGACCACTGGAGGCTGCTGATTGATTAAAAAAAGCAGGCAAGGATTTCTTGAACTGGCCAGGACGGCCAAGAGAGCACCACATGCAGGTGGCCACACTCACGACCGCGCCATTCCAGGTGTAGGCAGTCCTTTTAAAGGTCTAAACCACAAGAATTTTCCTTTGTCCTGCTGGACATTGGAATGTGGCCCTATCTTGCGAAAGCAGGTTTTTACAGAAGCAGAACCAAGCGGCCTTAATCTCTAAAGGTTATCTACAGTTTCTACTCCTGGAGCTACTGAGTCAGTGGGAATCAATCTCCTGTAGTCCTGGTCCACAGGCACAGGAAAATTACCTTTGTGAGTCTCCAGGTCTCAGTCTGGAAGCTGAGGTAACTACCCTATTGTTTAAGCAAGTAAATGCATGCAGAAGCCAGAATAGCAGGGTTAAAATTCAAACAGCAGTTTTTACCTAAGTATGGTTGCTACCATACTTCAAACATAATAAAGGCCATATGTAACAAACCTATAGCCAATATCATACTCAATGGGAAAAACTAAAAGTGTTTCCCTTAAGAACAAGAATAAGACAAGGGGAGAAGGAAGATGGCTGCCGACGGGAAGACAGACTGCAAGATAGTGCGTGAGTGAGGAGAAAGGGTGTGTAGTCCCATGGGGAGTGTTTGTTTGTGAGTTGAAAGACAGCTATACTCCAGGGGACTGTGGGAGATAGCAGGATGGGGTTCCCCTGAATGGGAAGCCTCCACAGCTGCTGGGATCCCACCCAGAGCGACCAGCTCTGATGTGGAGACCACACCATCTTCAAGGGGAAAGTGGATGTTGTCGGAAACCTGAAAATCCGAGAATCTACAACACCGGCACCAGTGAACAGGGGCGAACCCTGAAACACCGGTCCCCAAGCGGTGCAAGCACATGGATTCGGAGGAGCTGTGCGCCTCCTCACAGAAAGGTCAGATTTCGCCTGGGATAAGGTGAGGTCTCTGGTCCGGGCAGGAGAGAGAAATGCGCACGCAGGGAAGTCTGCGCCCAAAAAGAATCCGCGGCCCTTGGGGTTGGTGTGACCCACAAGAGTGGAAGGGGATCCACAAAGCGGCTAACAGAAGGAAAATCTAGAAAGCGGCCCATAGCTGAACTGGGCATAAAAGGTCAGCCTAAGGATTTTAACAGTGTGCCAGCTGCTTGGACCCAAGGGGAAAAAAGACTGCGCCGACGTGCGCCACAGAGCTGGAGAGCGTGCACTTGCTCTGGTTCTTTTTTTGTTTGTTGGGTTTTTTTACTCTTTAAATCCTCACATAAACAAATTGAGAGATAAAAACCACATAGTCATATCAATTGATGCAGAAAAAGCATTTGACAAAATTCAACACCCTTTCTTGATAAAAACTCTCAGCAAGGTGGGAATAGAAGGATCATACCTCAACATAATAAAAGCCATATATGAAACCCACAGCCAACATCATACTCAATGGGCAAAAACTAAAACCATTTCCTCTAAGAACAGGGACAAGACAGGGATGCCCACTCTCACCACTCCTGTTCGACATAGTACTGGAAGTATTAGCCATTGCGATTAGACAAGAAGAAGAAATAAAAGGCATCCAAGTAGGAAAAGAAGAAGTAAAACTGTCCTTATACGCAGATGACATAATATTGTACATAAAAAACCCTAAAGCGTCCACCAAAAACCTATTAGACTTAATAAGTGAATTCGGCAATGTAGCAGGATACAAAATTAATGCCAAGAAATCCATGGCATTTCTATACACCAATAGTGAACTTACAGAAAGAGAGACTAAAAAAGCAATCCCATTTACCATCGCACCAAAAAAATTAAAATACCTAGGAATAAACTTAACTAAAGAGGTAAAAGACCTATATGCGGATAACTACAGGAAACTGAAAAAAGAGATAGAGGAAGACATAAACAGATGGAAGAACATACCATATTCATGGATGGGTAGAATCAACATCATTAAAATGTCCATACTACCCAAAGCAATCTGTAGATTTAATGCAATCCCCATTAAAATACCAATGGCATATTTCACAGACCTAGAAAGAACTCTCCAAAAATTCATCTAGAATAAAAAAAGACCCCGAATACCCACAGCAATCCTGACAAAGAAGAACAAAGTAGGTGGGATCTTAATACCAGATTTCAAGCTGTATTACAAAGCCACTTTTCTTTCAAAACAGCCTGGTACTGGCACAAGAATAGGCATATAGACCAATGGAACAGAATAGAGAACCCAGATATCGACCCAAACCACTATGCTCAATTAATGTTTGACAAAGGCGGCATGAACATACAATGGAGTCAAGACAGTCTCTTCAATAAATGATGTTGGGAAAATTGGACAGATACATGCAAAAAAATGAAACTAGACCTCCAACTTATACCATACACAAAAATAAACTTAAAATGGATAAAGGACGTAAACATAAGACGGGAAACCATAAAAATACTAGAGGAATCCACAGGCAGATAAATCTCAGACATATGCCGAAGCAATTTCTTCACCGATACTGCTCCTAGAGCAATGGAAACTAAAGAGGAAATAAACAAATGGGACTACATCAAAATAAAAAGCTTTTACACAGAAAAAGAAACCATCAACAAAACAACAAGAAAGCCCACAATATGGGAGAATATATTTGCAAATGTTATCACTTATAAATGTTTAATCTCCAACATTTACAAGGAACTCATGAAGCTTAATAAAAGGAAGATAAATGATCCAATAAAAAAATGGGCAGTCCTGGGTCCGGGTGAGGCCGCGGGCCCCTGGATCCGGGTGAGCCTGGCCCCGGGTCCGGGTGAGGCCGCGGGCCCCTGGATCTGGGTGAGCCTGGCCCCGGGTCCGGGTGAGGCCGCGGGCCCCTGGATCCGGGTGAGCCTGGGACCCGGGTCCGGGTGAGGCCGCGGGCCCCTGGATCCGGGTGAGCCTGGCCCCGGGTCCGGGTGAGGCCGCGGGCCCCTGGATCCGGGTGAGCCTGGCCCCGGGTCCGGGTGAGGCCGCGGGCCCCTGGATCCGGTGAGCCTGGCCCCGGGTCCGGGTGAGGCCGCGGGCCCCTGGATCCGGGGGAGCCTGGCCCCTGGATCCGGGGGAGCCTGGCCCCGGGTCCGGGTGAGGCCGCGGGCCCCTGGATCCGGGGAAGCCTGGCCCCGGGTCCGGGTGAGGCCGCGGGCCCCTGGATCCGGGGGAGCCTGGCCCCGGGTCCGGGTGAGGCCGCGGGCCCCTGGATCCGGGGGAGCCTGGACCCGGGTCCGGGTGAGGCCGCGGGCCCCTGGATCCGGGTGAGCCTGGCCCCGGGTCCGGGTGAGGACGTGGGCCCCTGGATCCGGGTGAGCCTGGCCCTGGGTCCGGGTGAGGCTGTGGGCCCCTGGATCCGGGTGAAGCTGTGCCCCTGGGTCCGGCCGAGACCAATCCAGAGGGAGTCGGACCTGCATTACCACCATTTGTCCACCATCCAGAGCTGAGGGGTCAGTGCCGACATGTACTCATAAGGAACTGGTGGACATTGATATTGGGTCTGAAAAGAACTGTTGGTCCAGAAAGAAACTCACTACAGACAGATTCATTTGCCTGTCAGCATAACTATTATTGCTCGTCGCACATTCAATTCTTATAAGTATATCTCCAGTGACACATGATTTCGCTCATCTAGGGGAAATGATGAACAACATGGACTGATGAACAAGAACAGAACCAGAAACAAGGAGGCACCGATCGGACTATCGGGCCTCAGAGGGAGGATAGGGGAGGGTGGGGGGAGAAGGGAGAGATCAACCAAAGGTCTTGTGTGCATGCATAAGAGCCTAACCAATGGTTAAGTTCAACAGGGGGTTGGGGCACCCATGGGGAGGGGTGTGGGATGGGAATGGGGGGATGAGGACAAATATGTGACACCTTAATCAATAAAGAAATTTTAAAAAATAATAAAAATAAATAAAAATGGGCAAAGGACCTAAATAGATACTTTTCTTCTTCTTAAAGAAGACAGAAGGAAGGCCAAGAGACATATGAAAACATGCTCAAAGTCACTAATTATCCAAGAGATGCAAATCAAAACGACAGTGAGGTACCATCTCACACCTGTCAGAATGGCTGTCATCAACAAATCAACAAATGACAAGTGCTGGTGAGAATGTGGAGAAAAAGGAACCCTTGTGCACTGCTGGTGGGAATGCAGACTGGTGCAGCCACTGTGGAAAACAGTATGGAGTTTCCTCAAAAAACTAAAACTGGAACTCCCATTTGACCCAGTAATCCCACTTCTAGGAATATATCCCAAGAAACTAGAAACACCAATCAGAAAGGATATATGCAGCCCTATGTTCATAGCAGCACAATTCACCATAGCCAATATTTGGAAACAGCCTAAATGCCCATCAGCAGATGAGTGGATTAGAAAACTATGGTACATCTACACAATGGAATACTACACTGCTATAAAAAAGAAGGAATTCTTACCATTTGCAGCAGCATGGATGGATGTGGAGAGCATTATGTTAAGTGAAATAAGCCAGGCAATGAAAGAAAAATACCACATGATCTCACTCATTTATGGAAAATAAAGAACACTATAACCTGATGAACAAAAAGATAGATACAGAGGCAGTAAAGCATCGAGCAGATAGTCAAATTACAGCAGGAAGGCTGGGGAGTGTTGGGGAGGGGGGAAAAGAAATCAACCGAAGGACTTGTATGCATGCATATAAGCACAACCAATAGACACAAGACACTGGGGGATGGGATGGGGGCATCCGACAAGAGGTAGGGGAGGCTGGGGGAAAGTCAATGGGGGGAGGGGGGAAGGAGATATATGTAATACTTTAAACAATAAAAAATTAAATTAAATAAACAAAGAAAGAAAGAATAAGACAAGGATGTCCACTTTCACCACTCTTATTTAATACTAGTGGCCTGGTGCATGAAATTCGTGAACGGGGGGGGGGGGGATGTCCCTCAGCCCAGCCTGCACCCTCTCCAATCTGGGACCCCTCGAGGGATGTCCAACTGCCCGTTTAGGCCCAGTGGGATCAGGCCTAAATGGGCAGTCGGACATCCCTCTCACAATCCAGGACTGCTGGCTCCCAACTGCTCACCTGCCTGCCTTCCTGATTGCCCCTAACTGCTTCTGCCTGCCAGCCTGATCACGCCCTAACCCAGGCGTCCTCAAACTATGGCCTGTGGGCCACATGCAGGTGTTTTTGCTGTTTTGTTTTTTTACTTCAAAATAAGATATGTGCAGTGTGCATAGGAATTTGTTCATAGTTTTTTTTAAACTAGAGTCCGGCCCTCCAACAGTCTGAGGGACAGTGAACTGGCCCCCTGTTTAAAAAGTTTGAGGACCCCTGTCCTAACCACTCCCCTGCCAGCCTGATTGATGCCTAACGGCTCCCCTGCCAGCCTGTTTGCCCCTAACTGCCCTCCCCTTCAGGCTTGATCGCCCCCAACTGCCCTCCCTTGCAAGCCTGGTCCTTCACAACTGCTCTCCCCTGCTGGCCATCTTGTGGTGACCATCTTGTGTCCACATGGGGGCAGGATCTTTGACCACATGGGGGCAGCCATCTTGTGTGTTGGAGTGATGGTCAATCTGCATATTACTCTTTTATTAGATAGAATAGAGGCCTGGTGCATGGGTGGGGGCCAGCTGGTTTGCCCTGAAGGGTGTCCCTGACCAAGGTGGGGGTTCCCTTGGGGCGTGGGGCGGCCTGGGTGAGGGGCCTGTGGTGGTTTGCAGGCTGGCCACGCCCCCTGGTGAACCAAGCGGAGGCCCTGGTATCTGGGGTTTATTTATCTTCTACAATTGAAACTTTGTAGCCTGGAGTGGAGCCAAGCCTTCTGCTTGCTCAGTGGCAGCAGCCATTTCTGTTGGGACTTATGTATCTTCTATAATTGAAACTTTGTAGCCTTAAGCAGAGGCCTGGGCCAGCCAGGGTGTGCGAAAAGCTTGGCTTCCTCCATTGCCAGGGGCAACTGTAGCTTCCTGCTCTTTCCAACTCCATGGCTGCCGCCATTTCTGTTTGAATTTATGTATCTTCTATCATTGAAACTTTGTAGCCTTGAGTGGAGGCCTAGGCCGGCAAGGGCAGGCAGAAAGCTTGGCTTCCTCCATTGCCAGGGAAACCCAAGACTCCTTCCTGCTCTCTGTGGCCATAGCCATCTTGGTTGGGTTTATTTGCATATTCGCTCCTGATTGGCTGGTGGACGTGGTTTGTAGGCGTGGCTTGTGGGTGTAGCAGAGTGATGGTTCATTTGCATATTACTCTTTTATTAGATAGGATAGTACTGGAAGTCCTCGCCATGGAGATCAGACAAAGAAGAAGAGATAGAAGGCATCCAAATTGGAAGGGAGAAAATAAAATTCTTATTATTTACAGACCACATGATCTTGTACATAGAAAACCCTAAAGACTCCACCAGGAAACCATTAGACTTAATAAATGAATTCAACAAGGTAACAGGATACAAAATCAACAGCCAGAAATTGATGGCATTTTTATTTATTTTTATTTTTATTTTTTAACATTTAGGGAACCATATTCTTTTTTCTTTTTTTTTTAATATGGTGGTTTGGTGTGTTGTTGTTTTTTTTTCATTGATTTCAGAGAGAAAGGGAGAGAGATAGAGAGAGATACAAACATCAATGATGAGAATCATTGATTGGCTGCCTCCTGCACGCCCCCTACTGGCCGAAACCCAGGCATGTGCCCTTGGCCAGAATTGAACCTGGGACCCTTTAGTCTTCAGGCCAATGCTCTATCCACTGAACCAAATTGGCTAGGGCTTGATGGCAATTTTATACAGCAATAATAAACTATCAGAAAGAGAAACTAAAAAACAATCCGATTTACCATTTCAGCAACATCATATGAATGATACCTATGAATAAACTTAACCAATGAGGTAAAAGACCTATACTTGGAAAACTATAGGACATTGAGCCCTAGCTGGTTTGGCTCAGCGGATAGAGCATCCACCTGCAGACTGAAGGGTCCCAGGTTCAATTCCAGTCAAGGGCACATGCTCAGGTTGCCTCCAGTAGGGGGCATGCAGGAGGCAGCCAATGGTTGAACATTGACCTATGAACCAGGAGGTCATAGTTTGAATCCCAGTTAGGGCACATGCCTGGGTTATAGGCTTGATCCCTATGAGGGGACACACCCTGGAGCCAACCTCCTGCAGCCCCTCCCCAGCTGGCCACCCCTGGGGCAGCACCGGGGCTCAAAGGGCATCTGCAGAGTGAGCGAGTCCCACTGGCAGGTGGGGTCCCTTGGCCAAAACCGGCAGTCCGACATCCCCCAAGGGGTCCCAGAGTGCAAGAGGGCACTCTGCAAAGCTGTCACTCGGCAGCTCCTGCGTTGAGCGTCTGCCCTCTGGTGGTCAGTGCAAGTCATACCTACCGGCCGGTCGGCTAGTTAGCTGGTCGCTTAGCCTTTTATATATATGGATATGTATAGTCCATGGACATGAACAATAGGGTAGTGGCACCTGGGACCGTAGGCAGGGGCTGGGAGGAGGAAGGTAAGGGGGGAGGGGTGATGGGAGATATCTGTAATACTGTCAACAATAAAATAAAATTTAAGCCCTAGCTGGTTTGGCTCAATGGATAGAATGTCAGCCTGCGGATTGAAGGGTCCTGGGTTCAGTTCCAGTCAAGGGGAACATGCTCAAGGTTGCGGGCTCTATCCCCAGTAGGGGGCATGCAGGAGGCAGCCCTTCAATGATTCTCTCTCATCATTGATGTTTCTACCTCTTTCTCTCCCTCTCCCTTCCCCTCTTAAATCAATTAAAATATATTTAAAAATAATAATATCCCTAACTGGTTTGGCTCAGTGGATAGAGCGTCAGCCTGCAGACTGAAAGGTCCCAGGTTCGATTCTGGTCAAGTGCATTTACCTTGGTTGCAGGCACATCCCCAGTAGAAGGTGTGTAGGAGGCAGCTGATCGATGTTTCTCTCGCATCAATATTTCTAACTCCCTATCCCTCTCCCTTCCTCTCTGTAAAAAATCAATAAAAATATATTTTAAAATAATAATAATAAAATAAAATTTAGATTAAAAAATAACAAATACCATATGTTGAATTTAAAGAACAATATAAACAAACAAATGAAACAGAATCAGATTCATAGATACAGAGAACACACTGCCGGTTGCCAGATAGAAGAGAGTTAAGGGGACTAGGGGAAAAAGGTGATGGGACTGAGAAAGATACACTGGTATTTACAAAATAGTCATGGGGATGTAAAGTACAACATAGGAAATATAGTCAATAATCTATAATAATAAAAGTGTAATATACTGCTGAAGCCGGTTTGGCTCAGTGGATAGAGCATCGGTCTGCAGACTGAAGGGTCCCAGGTTCGATTCCGGTCAAGGGCATGTACATTGGTTGCGGGCACATCCCCGGTAGGGGTTGTGCAGGAGGCAGCTGATGGATGTTTCTCTCTCATCGATGTTTCTAGCTCTCTATCCCTCTCCCTTCCTCTCTGTAAAAAAAAATCAATAAAATATATATTTTTAAAAAAGTGTAATATACTGATTAGACCGGGGCTGCAAGGGAAACCCGGGTCTCAGGTGCCAGAGGGAAGCCGGTGCCAGCAGCCGGGGGAAGGACGATCTACTCTTGCATGAATTTCATGCATCAGGCCTCTAGTCTATATAATAAAAGCCTAAGTGACCCATACAGTGGAACAACCAGAACAACAGGTGGCTATGATGCACACTGATCACCAGGGGCCAGATGCTCAATGCAGTAGCTGCCCCCTGGTGGTCAGTGTGTTCTCACAGAGGGAGCGCCACTCAACCAGAAGCCAGGCTCAAAGCTAGCAAGTGCAGTGGAAGTGGCAGGAGCCTCTCCCACCTCCGCGGCATTGCTAAGGAGCAGCGAGCAGGCAGGCAGTGAGGAGCAAGGGGTCCCAGACTGTGAGAAGGATGTCTGCCTGTTGGCTTAGGTGGACATTCCCCCAAGGGGTCCCAGACTGCGAGAGGGTGCAGGCCGGGCTGAGAGATCACCCCCCTGCCCCAGTGCACGAATTTCATGCACCAGACCTCTAGTATTGCAATAACTATGCATATTGCCAGATGGGTATTGGAAATATCTGGAGGGTCACTTTGTAAAGTACTAGATTGTCTGACCACCATGCTGTACACCTGAAAATAACACAATAATGATGAAAGTAAACTGCATTGAAAAAGAAAGACCTTGGTTTGCTCATCTCTATAGAGCACACAGTTGTGCTTCATGCAGGGTTTCCAGGTCTCTCTCTAGAATTCTCTGCTTCTGAGGTCACAAGGACAGGCAGATTCCAGAATCCCACGGTTGAGTCCAGCTCTCACTCTGTGCATTGGCAGCGATGAGGAAAAAGCCCTTCTGTTTTCCTACTGTCCCCAGCCCACCCTCGCCCCCTCCCACTTCCCCTGCCTCTTCCTCCTCACCGGGTTTCCCACACTGCCTTTGGCAGGCCCCCACTCAGGGCCCTCGGCCTGGCCCTCCCCCTGTTCCCCCACCTCACCAAACCAAGTTCCCATCTCTCACCAATGGGCACCCTCCGCACTTGGTGGCCCAAAAGGTTTGCAGCCTCCACAGGTCCCCTGGGGTCCCCTGTTCCCACTGCCCGGCCAGTCCCCCTTCCTCTCCTTCCCTCCACCCTGTCCAGCTGGCCTCCCTCTCTGCTCTTCACTTTTCCTTTGCCCCACAACCCCCTTCGGGACCTTCACTGGCCTGCAGACACCTGGGCAGACAGCTCACCTGCCTATCCTCTCCTCCTTCCCAGTCACCTCCTCCCACTATCTCCCCTCTGTTGGGCCATCCTGCAAACTTTCCCCTGGGCCAGGAGTCCCTGCCAATGGGAACCCAGACCTCTCAATGCTTCAGGAGTCAGGCACCTGCTGGGCACAGGGAACAAGACATGGTGGGCAGCAGCTACAGGTAATCCTGGTGGGCCCTCCAGCACTCCAGAAAAAGCCATCTCCACAGAGAGTTCTCAGCCCTCTAGTCCGTCCAGCCTGAGTCTCCGGGTGGATGTCCCACTTGTGGACTGGTCCACAGGCCAAAGAAAACGTAACAAGCTCCTGGGTGTCCACACATGGGCCCCACCAGGCTCTCAGAGCTGCCATTGGAAGGGGGTGGCAGGGCTTGGGCTCAGGGCATCTTTCCCGGCAGGCCCTTCCCCTCCACGTGGCCAAGCATAGTCCCCTCATTCAGGAGTGACTGTGTCATGTGCCTGATACATCCCCACCCCCAACCAGCCTTCCCAAGAGACCATGACTAGGGGCCCTCTGCCGAAGCAAAGTCTGCCTGGGTGGGGCACAGTGGCAGTGGGAGGAGATGTGAATCCCTGCTGAGAGAAGCCTGGGACCCCTCTGAGGCAAAGTGCCCTGTTCACTATGGTCCTGGGCAGTTGCTAGTCATCAGCTTAGCTCAGACCGGACTGTGTTTCCAGAGCCTACTGGGGCCAGCCTTAGAATTCTGGGGGTGTGAGAGAAAGTTGCATCTGGAGGTGAGGGCTGTCTGGGGGGGACCTCTACACATTCCTTCACACCCTTCCCTGCAGGACCCAGGGCAGCCAAGGATACTCCCGCTTCCCACCTGTGACACAAGCAAGACACAGCCAGACTGGCCCGAAATGGGGGAACCCACATTTAAACTCTTCTGTCTGCCAAGCTGGACCAGACAGCTCCAGATTGGACCACCGAAAATCAGCAGCACGTCCCCTTCTTCCCCTCCGAAAGGTGAGTCTTGGGAGTGCTGACTGAGTGTGGGTAGGGAGACCCCTGAAAACTCATATACCACACTGGCTGCCTGCCCGCCCCCCGAGGGGTGGCCTTCCTGACCACAGCCTGGGATGCTCAGGGTCCAGGATTGTACTTTCTTTTGGCCCCTGCAAACGTCTTAGTCTTGATAACTGCCTTCCTGAGGGTGAAGTCATGCTCTGAAGATACACCTGTGACTGGCACAACTGGCATCCCTTCTCCAGGATGCACAGCATTGGCAGACCAGGGGAGACCAATCCCTCCTGCTGATGGCCTCGAGTTTGCCAATGATTGTGAAGTGAATGCAGTCTGCCAGACACCCCAACCTTGAGCTCTGATTTCTTTTTTTAATATATTTTTATTAATGATTTCAGAGTGGGAGAGAGAGAGAGAGAGAGAGAGAGAGAGAGAGAGAGAGAGAGAGAAACATCAATGATGAAAGAGAATCATTGATCGGCAGCCACCTGCAACACCCCACACTGGGGATTGAGCCCAAAACCCTGGGATGTGGCCTGACTAGGAATTAAACTATGACATCCTGGTTCATAGGTCAACACTCAACAACTAAGTCACACCAGCCTGGCTTGAGCTCTGATTTCTAATGTCAAGAACAGGTGGAGAGCCTAGCAGACTTTGAGGAACCTCACCACAAGATCCTTCCTCAGCACTTAGTTCCCATTCTCCATCCCTTTCTCTGCTTTTGGGGGGGGGGGTTAGGTCCTACCCCAAGGGGAGCCTGACCTCTCCATAACCTATGGTCCCCCAGGTACCAGCATCTCAGACAGGACTGACCAAGGACAGAGCTGTGCAATGCCCACCCAAGGAAGGAAACCAATGACCCAGTTCCTTGGGGCCACGGGACAGCAGTCCTTTTCCCTAAAGCTCCCCAGCCCTCTACCCGGGGCAAAGGTAAGACTGGGTTCTCTGAGGCTCAACCCAGACCCCAAGGGTCAGGGCAATGGAGAGACCTGGGGAGGAAGCCTGTGGTTCAGGTTCATGGTTGGCTAGTCCCATCGCTCTCCTCTCCATCTTGCCAACTTGCTTTCTTAGAAGATGCATCTGAGTCCCAGGAGGGGAGGTGGGAGCCATGACGTAGCCTATTTTCTTTCCCAAGTGCTACCTGGGGCAGCGTTTAAGCAGCTCTTCAGAAAGGCCAGGCCCTCCTACTGACCCTGGAAGCTGTTGACTGAGACCTGGAGGAGATGCAGCTGGAGTCAGGTTCCCATGAACACACGGTGGGACTCGGAGGCTTTATTTCTTCCCACCCAGAAGGGCGTCCTTCAATTTCCCAAGGGAAATGAACAGATGCAAGGTCATGGGGACCTCATGGAGAGCTTCTGACTGCCCCAAGGCCTCAGAGGAGGGGGCTGGTGCGAGGGCCTAGAACCCCTCGGAGCCCTGCCCTCGGCCTGCTGCTTGGGGTCCCCGAGAGATTCGTATTTTCCAGAGCTGGTAGAATTAAGACGACCGGCAATCTCCACTGACCTTCTCCTCACTCCAGTGTCCCAGCACCAGTCAACCTCCCCTCGTCTGTCCTTCAACTGAGACGCCATCAGGAAGCAGCAAATATTTCTTACAGCGATAGAAAATATGTTAAACCCATTTCACAGAAACACAGGCCAAAATGCAGGGAGGGCTGGCTCAACCAGTTTTGGGTCATCTGGTTACAGAAAGATAATTTGATTGTCCTTCCTATTTATCTTATAATAAATAAAATGCCAGTAAGTGGTCTTTTGTAAAGAAAATCAATTCTGTATGAAGCCCATCCTGATAGCTTCACTTCCTCAAGTGGCCATTCAGGAGGGCCTTGCCTGAGGTTTTACATGACCACCCAACCATCAATATGAGAATGACTAATCAAATATCAACAGATTCAAGCATCTTGCTCTCCCTGGTACATTTTCTCTATTCTACTTCATGATTTCAACAGCATCTGTGCTGCATAGTTTACAGATTTTGATAAATTAGCATTAACCGACTCCTAGATTTGGCCTTTGCCATGTTATTTTTTCTGAATGACTCAGGACAAGACTTTTTTCAATGGCTGACATTTTTACCCAGAATCCACACACTAGGTAGTTGCTAATTATCATATACTGTATTTTTTATTTAATGTTAAGTCATAAGGCCCAACCTAAAATCAGGGTTATCTCATTCAAGAAAAGCAATTTAAAATATTATTAAATTTATATTTAATTTGCTAGCACATGCTTTAACATTAATAAATTTAGAAGACTAGGAAGACAAAAGGAAGACTAGGGAAACACTTCTTGGCAAAGGAGAGCTAGCTCAGTTTAGACCAAAAGAGTCACAACTTCTAATCCTTTTCATAGAAGTGTAAAAGAAATCATAAATATTGATTAACCTCCAACCAAACTTTAATAAGCCCATGATACCTTGAGTGATAATAAGAGTCCAGCAATTTCTAATAAGAAATTCATCTGTGGGGATCACCCTGGACTTTTTATAGATGCTTTTTTATAGATGTTTAGATTCCATGAGCTGAGATCCACCACTTTGATGGGCTCCTGGTCCCCTGCTTCACTCCTGCAGGTAGAAACTCCAGTCCTGGCCACTGGATCATCTTAAATGCACCCTCTATGGGCATCACTGCTGTCCACAGGATGTTCTTGGTGTCCCTTTCCGAGACTCAGTCCTGGCCACTGGATCATCGTAAATGCACCCTCACAGATTGGCATGATCTTCCTTTGGCTTTTATGATGTGTAGTTCTGCCTCTGACAGCTCCCAGCCATATTCATGGCTCCAGTCTTTCTAACAACCCTTTTTAAAGTGCTCTTTCCCAGGTTTAGTTCCTTGGTTATTTTCCCATACTATGCATTGTTTCCTGCAAATCCACAAGCTTCCTCCACTTGTCCTTCCACCGATGTCTCCCCGCCCTGTATCTACACAGCCCAATCCTGAAGGCCCACCCATGTGATATCTCCTATGTTCCATCTAGTCCCATTGTTCCGTTGTTTCAGAAACAATGCAGTTGTTCTTGACGGCACACCATTCTTCCTTTTACCTAATTCATTTGATTCCCTGGCCCCATTAGGTTTCCCCCTAATCACTCCTGGAATCAGCATTTCCTCCTCCACCCTCAGTCCAGGCACCATCTCCTCCAAGAAATATAAAGAATGTCTTGTTCATCATATGGGCAGGTAAGGACAGCGGGAGCCAGATGAGCTGACTGGAGCCTGGCCCAGCATCTCTGAGGTAGCAGCCTGCTTTAGGGGAGCTGTAGGTGTGACCTCAGAAACCTAAGTCAGAGGCTTCTGAAGTCAAGATTGTGTAGGGAGAGCCTGATAATGCCACCCCTAGAGTTCCCAGGTACCTGCTTTCCCTCCCCATCCCTGCAAGCTTCCATCCTCCAGCTCCTCACAGCAGGGCTTCACCTCTCCTCCTGCTACACAGCCTCCCCTTCCCTGACAGCCTTTGCTCTGTTAAAGGGACCCCTGCTGCTGTCTCCTGGGAAGACTCAGATGCCCCACTCATGAAGAATTGAGAGATCAGGTGCTCACTGGTGGGTGCAACAGGCTCCGAGAAAAGTTTGCAGGAGGAGCAAGGGAGAGAGAGAGATGGTGGGAAGTGGTGACTGGAAGCCATAGAAGGGCCAGAAGGCAGACTCGGGGCAATGAAAGAGTAAAGAGAGAGTCCAGGTGGACAGGGCAGAAGGAAGGAAGAGGGGACCCACAGGGCAGGGGGGCAGGATAACCATAAGGCTGGGGGTGTGAATCCCAGGGAGGGCTTAAGGAGGAGTGGGAGAAGCTGGTGAGGCTGACCTTGCACCAGGAAGGGGCACTGGCACTCCACACCCACCCTTTTCAGTGGCTCCCTTTGCCCCGATGGAGCTTTTTCCACTGGCTCAGTGGCCTGGGTGTGGAGAGGAGGCAGAGCAGGGACTGATCCCGGAACAGAGCAATGTGGGGGTGTGGGAGTCGGGGCACCACTCCCCGATGCAGAGGGAGGGCTGGAGGGCCAGGGGAGCTTTCAGAGGCTGAGAGATGCCCTGTGCCTGAGGAGATGGAGGCCCAAGAGCAGGATCCTGAGTAGCAGGAGGGCACACTGAGAGGAGAACGCAAAATCAAAGTGCAGGTTAGAGTAGCAGTCACAGTGGGGCCTTTGGAGTCAGGCAGCATGGTCTGCGAGGCTGCTCAGCTTCTGAACAACTGAGCCGACGTGGGCAGGTGATTTAACCTCTTAGCGGCTCCGTTTCCTCGCCCATCCTACTGCAGGGATCCTGGTGTTATTTTCTCTCAGGCAGTCTTTCAGGAGCTTATCTGTGAACAGGCTCCACATAGAGGGCAATGGGGAGCATGTTTTGAAAAGCGTCCTCCCACCCTCCTCCTGTTTTTTGTGGCTTTGGGCATCACAACAGCAGCTGTTAGCCAGGGCTGAACCTTGGTTCCCTTTGTGGTTACTGACTGCCCAGGTCTGGTCACCCTTGAACTCACTGGCAGACTTTTGTGCAAGGAGGGCCCAAATGGAAGTGGGACCATCGATGTGCAGGAGGTTTGGTCTGGCCAAGGTCTCCATCCCATGTCTGAGGGTCACCAGTGCCTTCACCTTAGCACAGCCTGGCAGGGTTGAACACTTACCTGGTGGTGCAACTCTGCAATCGAGCTCTGGGCGTGGTGCTCAGCCATACCTGCCCTGGGACTAGAGGAGAAAAGGGACGCTCTGCAAAGGAAGCTCTCCAATTGACCATTGCATTTCCATTTGGACATTCTCATTTTTTAATTGCTCCCCAACTCTTCCCCGTGTTTGCTCTCTAGGATCATCCAAAGAAATCAACTAACTCCATAATCAACATAGTCACCACTGTTGCCATAGTAACAAAGTGCCACAGCCACTTCAACACCCAATATCTTACATTTCTTTCACTGCTCACACCAGTGATAATGTGAGCAATTGTGAGATTTCCATAGGCTTTGTCTCACCTGTGCCCCATCTTCCCCCATCAAGGTGCTTACCTCTGCGATTCTCCTAGGTCCGTGATTGGCAAACTGCGGCTCGCGAGCCACATGCGGCTCTTTGGCCCCTTGAGTGTGGCTCTTCCACAAAATACCACGGCCTGGGCGAGTCTATTTTGAAGAAGTGGTGTTAGAAGAAGTTTAAGTTTAAAAAACTTGGCTCTCAAAAGAAATTTCAATCGTTGTACTGTTGATATTTGGCTCTGTTGACTAATGAGTTTGCTGACCACTGTCCTAGGTGATGGAACCCTAACCCCAGAATCCAGGTACCACTCCTGATCCTAATTATTGAATTGGTCAGGGTACCAGCAGGAAATGACAGTAAAATAGAAGAAATCACAAAATGGCACAGGTATACCCCTGGAGTGCTGTTTGGAACTCACTACTTCTTCTGCAACCTAAGTCTCTCTAACAGGCTGTTATGAGTGGAATTGTGTCTCCCTCTCCCCACCAAATTAACAAGTTGAATCCCTAACCCTCAGGACCTCAGAAAGTGACCTGCTAGGACATAGGATCTTTATAGCAGTAATCAAGTTAAAGATCATTTCGGTGGATCCTAATCCAATATGACTGGTGTGCTTACACAATGTGGAAATTTGGACACAGAGAGAGACACACACAAAAGGAAGATGGTGTGAAGACAAAAGGAGAAAGGCCTGGAACAGATCCTTCCTTCTCCGCCCTCAGAAGGAACCAACCCTGTAGATACCTTGATTTTGGACTTCCAGTCTCCAGAACTGTGAGACAATACATTTTTGTTTAAGCCTCCTAGTCTGTGGTACTTAGTTACTATGGCCCCAAGAAACAAATACACCAGCCAAACCTCAGTTTAAGAGGACCTTCACTATAGATGCTAGAAGCCAGCTGTGAGGCCAGGACTGAAGAGGTAGGGGAAGTGCTAGTCAGAGACATGGGAATGAATGAGGGACTGGAAACAGGTGGCTGGGCAGCTCCCAGCCACCCTCTCTGGCCTCCAGTTCCTCTTAATTCGTTGGTCCTGCATTGGTGGTTGTGGCCTAGATCTGGGACCCGACCCCACGCCTGTGGTTACAGGAAAACCACATACTATTATAGATCCATGGAGGAGGGTGTTGGAGCCCTGAGTCCTGAAAAGAAGGAAAAGTAACTCAGACTCCTGGGTCCTTAGGGTCAGGGTCTTTGGGATCAAAGGTCTTTGGGTCTTTGTGTATTTTTCAATATTAAGAAACATCTCTTAATATTCATTATATTTACTGCCCCTAATATTTATGTTAATAACAATATTCATAATTATATTCTTAACTAGAGGCCCAATGCATGAAATTTGTGCAAGGGCCTTGGCCTTGGCCACCACCTGCCACCACCACCTTGGCCAGGGCCTTCTGCCTCCTCTGCTGTTGCCCCCGCCCACTGTGGCTTTGTCTGGAAGGAATGACGTCTGAAAGGATGTCCGGTCTAATTAGCATATTACATTTTTATTATTATAGACTAGAGGTCTGGTGCACAAAATTTGTGCACGGGTAGGGTCCCTAGGCCTGGCTGGAGATCACAGCTGGTCAGGTTCCCTGCCTCCTCCTTCCCTCGCTCCCTCAGCACGCTGCTGCTGCCTCAGCCACCGCCACCACCACCACCACCACCACCACCGACGCTGGTCGCCCACCATGTTCCGTGCTACCCCCTGGTGGTCAGCACACATCATAGCGAGCGATCGAACTCCTGAGGGGACACTTTGCATATTTGCCTTTTATATATATAGATTATACATATAGATGTTAACTTTCCCCAGTTGAAAGTTCTTAATATATTAAGAGGGAGGAGGGGACTGAGATAGGGACCCATAGATTCCTGTGCGATAAGAGGATGGGGGGCAGGCATCAGGGACCCGGCATTTGAGGTGAATTTCTTGCTGTCTTTTCTCTAACTTTGCTCCTGGAGGTGGGATCAAAACCACAGTGCCTACCCCTAAGCCTGCTCCCTGTTAACAGGCACCAAGCAAGACAATCACTTCAATTATTCTAATTACTGGCAACACTTCCAGAATATGCCATCCTGACAGTGATGACAGAGTCACCCACGCTCACTACCACCAGAGCACAGAGACCTCCTCCCCTGAATCCGAGGGCACTGCCCCTGGCCTGGATGCTGGGGCAAGGCTGGCATTGGCCATGGCCCTTTGGTGAGATGCTTCATCCTTTCCTGCCTACTGTGACCCCAACCCATCCTGTCCCGGAATCCCAGGGCCTGAGGGCATCTGACACCCAATTATTTCCCATCTCCTCCATGAATCACATGCCCGTGGAGGAAGGTGTTCTGAATGTTAAGACGTCAAATAATTAGGGCTACAATATAATCTAATTGCAGCTCTTTTGTCTTGGGTTATTGTCTATTTAAAAAAAAAAAAACATTTTTGAGGGATTCTAAAAGAATATGATATCCTTCCTAGTCTAGCTAAATTGCTCTCTCTTAATATTTGTATTCACTATCTTTAGCGTTTTATTAACCATTTCCAAGTTCTTAATATATTTTCACCTAAAATTAAGAGCTTTACTACCATCATTCTTACAGCATTTTCTCTATTTAAAAAAAATAGTCATTTATACCGTAGGACTCACAGAAACAGTTCCAAGTCTGAAAGTACACAAAAGGCATCTTCACTTCATGTTACATCCGGAAAGCTTACCTACACCATGGCTGGAGAAGCTGAGCCGCCATTGCCCCAAGAGAGAAAATGTCCTCCGAGGCGTGCTACCCCGGTCTTGCGAGGCATGCCGGGAGCTGCGAATACCGTGCACGCCACCTGCGGCCCCACCCACCCGCTGCGCGCGCGCAGCCACTTAACCGCCACTCGCCTTTTGGCGCATGCGCGCCTTCCAAGACGGCCAGGAATAGGCTTTTCCCGGGCTGTGTGGGGTTCCTCCAGGCTCATCCAATGAGCTCATCAGATGCTTCTGCGTTGACCAATGGGGCTTCGAGTGACCTGGCGGGGCGAGGCTGGCCCCGCCTTCCGAGCCTGGCGGAGACCAGCAAAGAGGGCCAGGCTGGGCCAGACGGCGTTCGCGGCCGCACCTGTAGAACCGTTCGATTTCTGTGAAAATTCTCTGGAAGCAGGTGGAATTTGGTCCTTTAAAGAGTCCAGCGGGACGGGGGACCGCGATTCCTGGGTCCTGAGGAAAGAGATGCCTGGAGGAGGAGGCAGCGGACTCCCGGGCGTGAGGGGGGCGGGCCTGGGCCCTGGACGCCCGGGTCTGAGAGAGAGAGAGGCCTGGGCCTGGGCCTGGGATGACGGGCCCTGCAGGGGGAGAAGGCTGGGCCCCAGCTCCTAGGAGGGCAGGGCGGGGTTCTCAGACTCCCGGGTTCTGATGGATCTAGGAGCTGGGGACCGGGCTACCTGGGCCTTGAAGGACCATAGGTTGGGCCTGGGCTCCTGAGCCTGAGGGAGGAGGGGCCTTTGGTGGCCGAACGCCTTGCCTCGAGGAAATCGGTGGCTGGGTCTCGGAGTTACAGCCGTGGACACTGAGGCCCAGGAAACGTTAGTAACTGGCTCCGGCCCACCAGCTGCACGGGGGCGGACTGGCTTAGGGGGTCAGCGTTTTGTCGACCGGTAACCCCCGCCCTGAGGTCCGCGCTCCTGGGACCTAGATTTAGCCTCCGTCCGTGTGCTTGAAAGGTGTCCTCTCCTCCATCGAATCACAGATCCTGGTCGTTTCTTCCAACCCTCTCTCAACGGAGCCATGGGGACCCCTCACATCCAGGGCTTGCTGCTGCTCTTTCTCCTCGGAGCCTCCTCCACTCGTATGTATGGGGGACGAGGTCACAGGATGGGGTTTTGGGTGGCAAAGGTGTGATCTCTGGGGGGCCCCACAGAGGCAGGCAAGCGCTGACCTGTATCCTGTTTCCACCCCAGTGGCGCAACATTTGTACTGTCACAAGGGGATATCCATTAGTCTGGAAGAGGACCCGAGCACCTTTAACTGGACCACGGAGAAAGTTGAGACTTGTGACAATGGGGCGTTGTGCCAGGAATCCCTGATGATGGTTAAATCAGGTAAAACGAGAAGGGGGCAGTGGGGGCCGAGTGGGAGGAAGGGTGGCGGGGTGTCCATGTCAGTGCCCTTCCCCTCTCCCCGGGCCAAACGTCAGGCCCGCCGTCCCCGTGCCTTCTCTCCCCTCCCCTAACAGGGGCCAAGACAGCACTTTTGGCCACGAAGGGCTGCAGCTCCGAAGGGATGCCGGCAATAACCATCGTCCAGCACGCCCCACCGCCCGGCATAATGGTGGTCTCCTACAGTAGCTACTGTGAGCACTCCTTCTGCGACAGCAGAGAGAACATACCTGACATATGGAACCCAGATATCATCCCAGGTACCCGGGGAGGGGAGAGAGAAACTCCGTAAACCCGGGAGACATGGTAGGTCTTCCTTCTTCTTGTCCTTTTCTCCGCCCCGCCCCCCCACCAGGTTATCATCCTTTGTGTATTTTTCAATGCGGTTTACATTCAGCGTTGTGTTGTATTAGTTTCCGGGGTGCAGCACAGTGGTCGTACGATTGTATACGTTCCACAGTGTGCCCCTGGCGTCTCTCGTACCCACCCGACGCCTCTTTTTGTGTTCGTACTTGGCTTAGACCCAAGTGGGCCACACACACAAAAGGACCTCAGACCTTTTGCTTGTCTTTCTTTTTCTAAGTTGTTGCCTTGGGGGTCTCAACACTGCTCAGAAGAGAGGGTTATCAGTGAAGGCTGAGCTATAAATTGGGTTTTGTGTTATTAAACAAGATGTCAGTGAAGATCTCTGAACAAGGTGATGGCGTTAACCTAACAATTATCGCTTCCCAGCTGCCACCTGATCATAGCCTGCTTCCCCCATTTGGCCTATCTTTTCAGCTCACTTCCTTCTCTTCCCTCTCTTATTTATTGTGTTCTAGCTGAGGCTAGTATTCAAAATAGTTGACAATGGAGGTGGTACTGGCCAATCAGAATGGACACGGTTATAAAAGCCAGTCCAGTCCTACCTGTGCCTAGCAGTTGAATATCAACACCGCAATTTCTTACAATTCCCCATATTCACCAAGTTGGCTCACAACTCCAGGCCTTTGTCTTTACTGTTTCCTTTGCTACCCCAACAAACCCCCCATTTTCACAAAGCTAACCTCTATTCATCATCTCAACTCAGATATCCGCTCCGTGAAAACACCAAATTCTTTTAGGTAGTTGGTATTTCCTTTAATTTTTTGCTCTTATACCTAAGACACAGTGCCTGCTGAGTTGTATTCAATTATTTACATGTCTTTCTCCTGCTAGACAATAATCCTAGATGGAACTAAGCACAGAGTTTGAAAGTCATGTTGGATGGGGTTCTGACAGCCAAGAAAATCAGTTGGGAAAGAGTGGGGAGGTGGCAGTAATAGGCCTTGATTAGAGTGGTATCAACACAAAAGACTTGGGGAAGACAAGGCAGCAAGGAGAGAACTCCAAAAGCAAGACATACTCTGAAATTGTTCCTCTCTTTCTCCCTCCAGCTCCCAATATGTCAACAACCTTCCACTGTCCAACCTGTTTAGCTTTTGGGGCTTGTTTGAGTGCGCCTTCTCTTCCTTGTCCCATTGATACAACTCGATGCTATCAAGGAAAACTTCGGGTTGTTGGAGGTAAACTGAACATCTGATGGTTTCAGAGACTAGAAAACTAGACATCTGAGTGGATCCCAAGAGGTTCTGACACTCAGGGATCCAAGAATGAGGAGGGACTGGATTCTCTCTGGTTTTCTAAAACATCTATGTGTCTCCCCATCCTTCCTTGTTCCATAGGAGACATCGACTCAACTTTAGAGGTCAAAGGCTGTACATCTGTACCTCGTTGTGGGCTGATGTCTGGGATATTCACAATTGGACCCATGTGGGTAAAGGAAATGTGTCCATACCAATCTCTCATTCAACCCCGAAAGGTTGGAAATGGGGCCACCACCTGGCTTCCCATTTCAGTTAGGATGTTTGGGCTATTGCTGCTGCTATTGCTATAATCGCTCGACAATGTTCCTGTGGAGACATCTGTCCTGAGTCACAGGACACCTCTTTGGACTGGGAGCCTCCGACTGCTGGTCATGAGTGATGAGCAGGTGGAGACTTGAAGAACAGAGAGTTCCTATGGATGTGTTTGACATTTCTAATAAATTTTCTGCTATGCTTTATATGTGCCCCCAAACTCAAAGTGAATTTTAGTGCTGAAAGGGCCTTTTAAATTTATCTCCTCTAACCCACAACTTTGGCAGAAAGGGAATCACAGATCTGGAAAACTTGAGTTTCACACATTACATAGCTATGGGCAGAGCTAAGACCAGAGCTTCAATATTTTGACGTAAGTCTGGTTTTCCTTTCACTTAATAGGCTACCTTCTCTTGCGAGTTGAACAAAAGACTAGCATTGATCTCCTCCGGAGCACTCCCAGCCCCATCTTAATGCCAAAGTAGGCTGTTTGGGGTTCTAGTATTTTTCTGGGAGGTATAGCAGAATGAGAAAAATCAGACTTTACATTCTTCATTTATCATGGGCCTCATTTCCCTATGTCCTATCTGTTCCTTGCCCACTTTACATAATTTCATCCCTTATCTGCTGCCTACTTTAATGCCTCTTCAGTGGACAGAGGAAATTTAGGAGGGAGCTGGGCCGGAGGCTTTGTGAAGTGGGTGATATTTTTAGATTCTCATGCTTATTTATTTATTTACTTACTTACTGGAGGCCCACTGGAGGCCCAGTGCACGAGATTCATGCACGGGGGTGGGGACCCCTCAGCCCGGCCTGTGCACTCTCGCAATCTGGGACCCCTCAGGGTATTTCCAGCTGCCATCCTAAACCAGCAGTCGGACATCCCTCTCACAATCTGGGACCACTGGCTCCTAACCACTCACCTGCCTGCCTGCCTGATCTCCCTTAACCCCTCTGCCTGCCTGCCTGATTGCTCCTAACCGCTCACCTGCCTGCCTGCCTGCCTGCCTGATTGCCCCTAACCGCTCTCCCTGCCTGCCTGCCTCATTGCCCCTAACTGCTTGCCTGCCTGCCTGCTCAGGGTGTGTCATAGCGACCAGTCGTTCCACTGTTTGGTTGATTTGCATATTACCCTTTTATTATATAGGATTACTCAAGAATACATAAACTATCTTGTTGTAAAAGACTTTGAGCTCTTTACTGCATTTCCTGTGAGAATAAGATTATTCTCAGCAATCAGACTATCAACATTCCAGAAAATATTGACAGCACTCCGAAGGGGTTCAGAGGCACCCTGAAGGTGGACTTCAAACACATCAACATAGAACTCAGTCTCTCTGGAAAAAAAAGAGGTTCTGGGTTGACAAATGGTGGGGATGTAGGAATTGGCCACCATTTATATTATCTGCATCATGTACAGAACATGATCAAGGGTCTTACACTGGGCTTTCATTACAAGACTAGAGGCCCTGTGCATGAAATTCATAGGGGGTGGGGAAGTCCCCTCAGCCCAGCCTGCACCCTCTCCAATCTGGGACCCCTTGGGGAATGTCCGACTGCTGATTTAGGCCCGATCCCGAGGATTGGGCCTAAACCAGCAGTCAGACATCCCTCTCACAATCCTGGACCTCTGGCTCCTAATCACTCACCTGCCTGCCTGCCTGGTTGTCCCTAACTGCCCCACCCCCGCCAGCCTGATCTCCCCTCACTGCCTCTGCGTGCCAGCCTGATCACCCCTAACTGCCCCCTCCATGCCAGCCTGGTTGCTTCTAACTCCCCCCCCCACTGGCCTGGTTGCCCCTCCATGCTTCCCTTGCCAGCCTAATTGCCCCCAGCCAGCCCCCCTGCCAGCCTGGTCACCCCCAACTGCAACCCTGCCCCTGCTGGCCTGGTCGCCCCTAACTGCCCCACCGCTGGCCTGGTTGCCTCTTACTGCCCCCCCTCCCGCTGGTCTGGTCACCCCCAACTGCCCCCACTCTGCCAGCCTGGTTGCCCCCAACTGTCACCCCTGCTGGCCTGGTCGCCCCTCATGGCCCCCCTGCCAGCCTGGTCACCCCACACAGCTTGCTGTTCAGTCGTTTGGTTGTCCCTCACTAACCCCCCTGCTGGCCTGGACATAGGCAGCCATCTTTGAGGGCATGAGGATTAATTTGCATATTCCCTCTTTATTATATAGGATGAGATCTGTGTACGCTCACTTCCCCATCAATGTCATTATTCAGAAGAATGCTTCTCTTGTTAAAACCAGTCCGAACTGCGTGGCTCAGTGGTTGAGTGTCAACCTATGAGCCAGGTTCCATTCCCAGTCAGGGCACATGCCAGGGTTGTGGGCTCCATCCCCAGTGAGGGGGCATGCAGGAAGCAGCTAACCAATGATTCTCATCATTGATGTTTCTCTCCCTCTCCCTTCCTCTCTGAAATAAAAACATGTTTTTAAAAAAAAAAATTTCTGTCCTGGCTAGCATTGTTCAGTGGTTAGAGCATTGTTCTGCACACCAGAGGGTCAAGGGTTTTATTCCCGGTCAAAGGTACATACCTGGGCAGGTTTGATCCCTGCCCCCAGTTGAGGCACACATAGGAGGCAACGAATTGTGTCGCTTTCACATCAATGTTTCTCTCTTTGTCTCACCCCCTATCATCCACTCTCTCTAAAAATCAATGGTAAAAATATCATCACTCCACAGGTGAGGATTAAAAAAAAAAAAAAACAGGAATTTCTTGCCTTGCTTAGTGTTGCTCAGTTGGTCGAGCATCATCCCATACACTAAAAGGTCACAGGACACCTACGCAGGTAATGGGTTTGATCCCCAATAGGGGTGTGTATAGGAGGGAATAAATGTTTCTCACATCGATGTTTCTCTCTCTCTCCCTCTCATTTTATGTGGGTCTTTCGTTCTGAGGTAGGTCTCTTGTAAACCACATATAGTTGGGGTCATGTTTTTTTATCCATTCAGCTATTCTATGTCTTTTGATTGCGGTATTTAATCCATTTACATTTAAGGTTACCATTGATAGGCACTTATTTATGGCCATTTTAATTCCATATGCCTATGTTTCTCTCTATTTCTTCTCAAAACAGCAAATTAAAATGACAATGAGGTATCATCTCACACCTATCAGAATGGATACCATCAACATATCAATAAATAACAAGTGCTGGCGAGGATGTGGAGAAAAGAGAACCCTAGTACATTGCTGGTGGGAATATAGACTGGTGCAGCCACTGTGGAAAGCAGTATGGAGTTTCCTCAAAAAATTAAAAATGGAACTCTCATTTGGCCCAGTGATCCCGCTTCGAGGAATATATCCTAAGAAACCCAAAACACCAATCAGAAAGAGTGTATGCACCCCTATGTGCATAGCAGCACAATTTACAATAGCTAAGATCTGGAAACAGCCCAAGTACCCATCAGTAGATGAGTGCATAAAAAAGCCATGGTACATTTATACTATGGAATACTATGCAACTGTAAAAAAGAAAAATCTCTTACCCTTTGGGACAGTATGGAGTAATCTGGAGAGTAGTATACTAAGTGAAATAAGTCAGTCAAAGAACAAATATCACATAAGTTCACTCATATGTGGAATCTAATGAACAAAATAAACTGACAACCAAAATAGATCCAGAGTCATGGAGGATCCTCAGAGGGAAGGGAGGGGAGGGAAGAGATCAACCAAAGAATTTATATGTACACTAGAGGCCCAGTACATGAAATTTGTGCATGGGGGGGGGGGGAGGACGGATGGTATCCCTCAGCCCAGCCTGCACCCTCTCCAATCTGGGACATCCCTCTCACAATCCAGGACTGCTGGCTCACAACTGCTCACCTGCCTGCCTTCCTGATTGCCCCTAACCGCTTCTGCCTGCCAGCCTGATCACCCCCTAACCACTCCCCTGCCAGCCTGATTGACGCCTAACTGCTCCCCTCCCAGCCTGATTGCCCCCAACTTCCCTCCCCTGCCAGCCTGGTCACCCCTAACTGCCCTCCTCTGCCAGCCTGGTTGCCCCTAACTGTCCTCCCCTGCAGGCCTGGTCCCCCCCAACTGCCCTCCCCTGCAGGCCTGGTCCCCCCCAACTGCCCTCCCCTGCAGGCCTGGTCCCCCCCAAGTGCCCTCCCCTGCAGGCCTGGTCCCCCCCAAGTGCCCTCCCCTACTGGCCTTATCACCCACAACTGCCCTCCCCTGCTGGCCTGATCACCCACAACTGCCCTCCCCTGCCGGCCATCTTGTGGCGGCTATCTTGTTTCCACATGGGGGCGGCGATCTTTGACCACATGGAGGCAGCCATTTGTGTGTTGGGGTGATGGTCAATTTGCATATTAGTCTTTTATTAGATAGGATATGGGTAACCCATGGACACAGACAATAGTGGGGTGAAGGCCGGGGGACAGGAGTAGGGAGGAGGGCATGACAATAGAGGGGGGATGAAATGGGACATCTATAATACTTTAAACAATAAAGATAGATTTTTTTTTTTTAATTCAGGCAGGGTTGTTTCTGAGGCTGGCTTGGAGGTTAGTTCTGACCCCAGGAGGACTCCTATTAGCTGTCACTTTCCCTAGTTCTCCCTAGTTCAACAGCTAGCCTGGGGGTTAGCTTATCATGGAGCCACCCGGCTCCTCTGCATTGGTGACCACCACCACCTCCGTTTTTAACAAGACAGCCCTTCACCATGAACTCCCTCCACACATTCTGTCCCAAATAAAGTCACTTTCTAGGGAAGAACATTGAAACTCTCTGTTCTTTTTTTAAATATTTTTATATTTATTTATTAAATTGATTGGGGTGACATTGGTCAACATGACATATACGTTTTAGGTGTGGGTTCCTATGTTACAAGATCTGTCTATTGCACCATGTGCCCACCATCCAAAGTTAAATATTCTCATTGCCTTATATTAGGACCCCTTCTTCCCCCACCCCACTTCTTAATGTGTTTTTATTGATTTTTTTTGAGAGAGAGAGAGAGAGAGAGAGAGAGAGAGAGAGAGAGAGGAAGGGAGAAGAAGAGAGATAGAACATCAATGAGAGAGAAACATCAACATTGATCAGCTGCCTCCTGCACGCCCTCTGCTGGGGATAGAACCTGAAACCCAGGCATGTGCCCTGACTGGGAATGGAACCGGTGACCTCCTGGTGCATGGGTCACCACTCAACCTCTGAACCACACCGGCCAGGCAAAGCTCGGTTCTTATCTTGTCTCTGAGCCACCAGCGTGAGTACTGGAGGCAAGGACAGTGGAGGGCTTTTCTCAGAATGCCCCCTCTGCTTTATAAACAGGGCACTGGGCAGGGGTTAGTAGACCCTGGCCTTCATGGATTGCTTCTCCCAACGTGGAAGATCTTCACTACAAACAAGCTGGGGCAAAAGTGACAGAGAGCCCAGTATTCTGAGCGTGTTATCGCTGGGGGGAGCCTGGAACCGATGAGTGACATCTGCGTGGAGGGAAAAGTCCCTAACCTGTCAATCACACCTCCCTGAAATTACCCTCTGACACATGGACCTGCGGGGTTGAGTAAGGCTGGCAGCCTTTCCCACTGGAAGTGATGCTACCTTAGTCCTTGACTGGGAGCCGGAAGAAGGGGAACCTATCTTTTTGGCTCGGCCCACTCATAATGTTACTTTCCTCATACAGAGCTGGGTTGGGTGGTGGGCATGGGGGGCTGGGGGGCGTAGATCCGATGGCACAGATCTGCTTTTCTTACTGGTACTTAGTATATGTTCTTGAATACATGTTGCCTTATAATCCATTTAAACTTCCTTCTTGCTTCTCTGGGAACACAGGAGATTTTCGAAGTTCCTTAACTGGATCGCCCTTATGATGACTCAGTTTTAAGTTATAGTCTCAATTACTAACCCCAACATGATATAGGCCATGAGCGGTGACCTCACTAGTGACTAAAAGCTCCCACAGCCACTGGTACATCTCTCCGTGGGCTGCTCAGCCCCAGAACACAGGTTAGGCTCCGGCTTCCAGACCCTTTACTTCTGGCACCTCTGAATTTGTGTCTCATTCGCACCCAACTATTTACTGAAAGACTTTTTCTACAATATAGGCCTTTTGAAAAATGTCTGAGGGCCCAAGTATGTGTCAGGTTCTGCACTTCGGACGGATGCCAGGACAAACAACACAGCCCGTCTTGTCTTCCCAATGATGGGAGTCCCCCCCCAGGGGAAATGGGCAGTTGAATGGCAAGTAGAGAGAGAAAGGCTGAGAGAACATGACCAGAGACCCTTCTGCCTGCGGAGTCAGGGACTATCCAGAAAGAAATAACATTTTAGTGAAGTCAGGAAAGACAAACCGTCTATGCCAGGCATCAGCCCTCTCTGGCCTCAGGGCCCCTCCTGCCCCAGCGGCCTCCCCACACCTTTGCCATTCAATCAAGGCCACAGAAAAGACAGCTATGTGTGCTGATGCTTCAGGGTCTGGAGGAGGAGAGGGCCGGATGTGAAGATCCTGTGTGATCCAGCTGGTCATGCAGACCACCTCCCACCTGAAAGATGGTTTCTTTCGGGAAAGGATAACCAAGTCACACCTGCAGAGAAATCATTTTATTGCCGGGCGAGGGGACTCGAGTTGCAGGGAAAGGATGTCACCTCTGTCACTCAGAGTATGCCCTCCATGCTTGAGGTGTCTTGGCTTTCTGCCCTTCGGTTTCAAAGGCTTGACTGGATCCATGGCTGTGAGTAGGGTCCCTCTACAGACATGAAACATGGTCTTGATGTCAATGTGAATGAGTTCTATTTATTTCTTCCAATCAGCCCCCTGGAGTGTTTGAATGAGTTCTATTTATTTCTTCCAATCAGCCCCCTGGAGTGTTTCTTTTCTCCGTTTCTCCCTGCTCTCTCCCAGCACTACTCCCTACTCTGGCTCTCTCACACTCCCTCAAAAGACTGTGCATTGGCCCTAGCTGGTTTGGCTCAG
Organism: Cnephaeus nilssonii; assembly: GCF_951640355.1. Taxonomy (NCBI): domain Eukaryota; kingdom Metazoa; phylum Chordata; class Mammalia; order Chiroptera; family Vespertilionidae; genus Cnephaeus; species Cnephaeus nilssonii. The sequence goes on from NC_137091.1 coordinate 40,527,008, forward strand.
TGGATAGAGCATCAGCCTGTGGACTGAAGGGTCCCAGGTTCAATTCCGGTCAAGGGCACATGCCCAGCTTTCGGGCTCGATCTTCAGTGTGAGGCCTGCAGGAGGCAGCCAACCAATGATCCTCTCTTATCATTGATGTTTCTATCTCTCTCTCCCTTCCCTTCCTCTCTGAAATCAATAAAAATATATTTTTTTAAAAAGACTGTGCATTGTACTCTCTCTTCCTCTCCCGCCTTCTCTCCTTCTACCTTCTCTTACCCCTAATCCTCCCCAATCCTTCCTTCCATGTCTTATCTGCAAACTGTTTATTCTTCCTTTTCTAACACTCCTCTCTCCATTTTTTGCATTCTGTCTTTGTCTTTTACTCTTTTTATTTTTGCTCCCTTTTCTTTCCTGTCCAAACCACTGCTCCTCACCCCTCCTCCTGTCCCCCTTCCTCCTCCCCAGACCCCTCCATGTCTCCTCCATCCTCTCCACATCACCTGACTCCATCTCTCTATCCAGCTCTGCCCTTCCCTACTCATCCCTGTCTTTTCTCCTCCTCCCCAGACGCTCTTACCCTGTGCTACTAGTCGTAGCAGTTCTTCCAAGCTCCATCCTTGTCGTAGTTTTTAGTGAGTGAGCACCACGCCTTTTTAAACATACTCCCATTGGTCGTGCATCCCTTATACACTTTGCCATTATAGTTAAAGGGGAAGACACATGGGGCACGGTCTGAAACGTAGAAGAAAAGGGTGTGGAAATTAGCTGTGGTGAGGTTGTGTTAGTCTTAGCAAGAGAAAGGGGACGTGAATGGAACACGGGGGGTGGGGGGGCTGGGTGAGGCGATGATTCCAAATAGGAGTCAATTATGGAAATCCCCCACATGCTCCTCACGTGCTTACCATCCTTTGTGCAATATTTCCATTTCCCTGAATATGTTGCTTCTAGAGAACACCAACTGTATGCAGAGCCATGGTGCGTGCAATCAAAATACGTACTGCCTTCATAGGTAAACGGGAAAACACAGGATTCCGCTGGAAAAAGAAGCAGGCATTCATTGTTCTCCTCACAGCTCTTAGGCACCATTTGCTCTGCAGTGATTCTGGTTACGTTTCTGTTCCAGCCAGCCCACCCCGACAAAGGGCCTGCGTGTCCAGAGCCCCCTGCTAAGCACCAGGGGTATCCAGATCCATATGGCCTGGTGCCTGTCCTGTGCCAGTTGTAACGTCCCTAGACATTATTTACCCAGAGATATTTATTTCTGGTGGGCATTGGAGTTCCAGGAGACAGATCAGCTTGCCAGACCACAAAGCAGCCTGATTTGGGATTATAATTTCTTTTAATCCTTACCCGAGGATATGTTTTTATTGATTTGTAGACAGACAAGAAGAGATGGAGGGAAACACAGAGAGAAACATCCCTCAGTTGCCTCCCATACACGTCCAGACAGGGGATCGAACCGGCAACCTATAAGTATGTGCCCTGACACCGAATCGAACCCACAACCTTTTGCTGACCCTCCAACCAACGGAGGCGCCCGGCCAGGGCTAGGATCATAATTCTTTATAGCCTGCTGATTTGTTGTGTCTGGAGCTTCTGCTTCACCCGATTCAACACCAAAAATCTAAGTCCATGTCACATCTATGAACACAGGTGATGTCTTCTTATTATCATTAATAATCTGCCTCACATCACTCAGAAGCCCAATTGCAAGCCACATTCATGGGGTAACAAAATGAGTTTCAGCGTGCACCGACTTTGGCACTTGAATAGATTGAAGAGGAAAACTATGGAAACCAGAGAGGGCTTCGTGGCCAAGGCGTCTTTGGCTTGAATGAATTCTCTCAGCTGCATCACTGAATTTACTGGTGGCAAAGCTCACCTCTCTGCAACTCATGTGCCTATTTCTTTCTGTTTGAATAACCTCTGCCCCCACTCAGTCCTGCCTGTGCTTCTTGGACAGGCTCCCTGAGTAGAACACCATCCCTTGGAATGAGGCCTGATCCTGAGACTCCAGCCCCTCTGTCTACCAGTGGCTTGACCTTAATGACTAAACACCTAGGGAGAGAGAGAGGGGAGGGGTGCACCTCCCCCTCCCATTACCGAGAGGGCAGACTTAGCCCATGCATGTAAAATACCTTTGAAGAATGCTGATCGTGGTTGCCACCCAACATTAGTTTGTTTGATTTGATTGTTGCTTTTCTTTTCATTATTTTCCAACATTTCTTATCTATAATAATAAAAGCGTAATATGCTAATGAGACAGGACAGCTGAACGACCTTCCGGACGTCATTCCTGACGTCCTTCTGGATGAAGCCACTGCAGCAGGGGCCAAGGCAAAGGTGGTTAGGGGCAATCAGGCAGGCAGGCAGAGTGGTTAGGGGCAATCAGGCAGGCAGGCAGAGTGGTTAGGGGCAATCAGGCAGGGAGGTAAGTGGTTAGGGGTGATCAGGCAAGCAGATGAGTGATTAGGAGTGATCAGGCAGGCAGAGTGGTTAGGGGCGATCAGGAAGGCAGGCAAGCAGTTAGGGATGATCAGGCAGGCAGGCAAGTGGTTAGGGGTAATTAGACAGGCAGGCAAGTGGTTAGGGGTGATCAGGCAGGCAGGCAAAGGTGGTTAGGGGCAATCAGGCAGGCAGACAAGTGGTTAGGGGCAATCAGGTAGGCAGGCAGAGGCAGTTGGGGGCGATCAGGCAGGCAGGCGAGCAGTTAGGGGTGATCAGGCAGGTAGGCAAGCAGTTAGGGGCGATCAGAAAGGCAGGAGAGCAGTTAGGGGCATCAGGCAGGTAGGCAGAGTGGTTAGGAGCAATCAGGCAGGCAGGCAGAGTAGTTAGGGGTGATCAGGCAGGCAGGTGAGTGGTTAGGGGTGATTAGGCAGGCAGGCAGGTGAGCAGTTAGGAGCCAGTGGTCCCGGATTGTGAGAGGGATGTCCAACTGCTGGTTTAGGCCCGATCTGCAGCAGTTAGACATCCCCCAAGGGGTCCCGGATTGTGAGAGGGTGCAGGCCTGGATGAGGGATCCCCCACCCCATGCACGAATTTTGTGCACTGGGCCTCTAGTGTGTGTATGGTCCCTAGGCTTGGCCTGTGATGAGGGCCATCTTCCCTGGCTGCCCACAGCTGGCCCCGCCCCCTGCAGCCACCCACCCCGGTTTCCCTTTTGCCATCAGGCGATCGGAGCCTGCCACCCAGGGAAAGGGACCAAGAGGTGATTAGTGCGCCTCATAGTGACTGGTCAAGCAGTCGTTCTGGTCATTCCACCAATAGGGTCAAAATTTGCATATTACCCTTTTAATATATAGGATATATACAGCTAATATGCTGTGTCCTTCCTTCCATCCAACAGGTCGCTATGACACGCACCAACCACCAGGGGGCAGACGTTCAATGCAGGAGTTGCTGTGACACACAGAGAAACGGCACCATGGACCTGGCGCCCACAAAGCAACACTCAGAAGATTCCCCAAAGTGGAACACAGGTCCTGCCACCACCCGGAGGGAGAGCCCACCAAATCGCAGCTGATGCTGCCAAGACCCCATGGCACAAAATGCAGCCCACAGCCCAGACCAGCCCAGAAACGGTCGCTGTGGGCACCGGGTAATGATGTCACATAGCAAGGCCTGGCTTTCTTGCCCTAGTGATGACTAGCCTCCTTGCAGTTTCTTCAGCCCAGGAATATGACTTGCTTTATAGCCAGGTGGAAACACTACACTGTAACCAAATGTCTGTGAAGCGTTTTCCTGTGCCTCATCTCATTTGATCCTCACAGAAGTCCTGGAGTAGGTAGATAGTAGACTCAGTGGAATTCTATTTTCTTTCATTAGCAGGGAAATGGAGATTTAGAAAGCTTAGAAACTTGACCCGACTGAAAAGAAATAAGAAATGGTGGACCTTGAAAATGACTTCAGGTTTTCTCAATGTGCAGAATATAGTCAAACACTGCTGCAGTTAAATATTTTACCCTTTGTCTCCCTGCGTGACCTACAATAATAATCTGCTTCATGTTGATATTTACTGCTGTGTTGCTGACAATTACCTAAAAGAAAAGTTGGGGTGCTTCACTGGGCTGGAAAAAATAGTTTAGCTAAATCAGAAAGCAGATCTAATTAAGCAAGTTTATTCTATATACATAAAAGGCTAAGTTGACTCACGCATGCGTGATACATATAAAGCTCTTGCTGGCGTCACTCAAACACATGTGTTTCTGTTGTTATCGATTGTGAATTTGGTTAACACTTCTATTATAGAGAAAGGGCAAATAGCGATATTAAAATATTTCTTCTAATTAATTTCCTTTCAATGTGCATGAATTTGTGCACCAGGCCACTAGTCTGAGATAATTGGAGAAGGAGAGAGGGTCCCAGGCTGCAACTGAGCTGGAAAAAAATACAGGGGTAGAGGAGATGGAAGGAGGAGAAGAGAGATGGATGGGGATGGTCTGAGTCCATTTGATGGCAGAAATGCTCTGCAGCTCTAACTTTTTTCACACTAAAGCATTATAATTTTGTACTGTGGTAAGAACACCAAGTGTGAGCTCCGTGGATCTGCTCTACAGCATAGTGACTATAGTTAGCAACACTGTATTTTCTTCACATTTTGAAGGCCATTTTAATAGAAACGGGTACATGAGAAAGCTACAAGACATACCAGATGAGTAAGAATCTTACACTTTCTCATTGCAATCAAACTGACAGCTAAGGGTTAAATGGCCAAATGGGACTCAACCCATACCACATTAATCATGCATTTTCCCTGACAATATGGCTTCCCTGTTATCCCGAACACGTACCCCTATTTACATCAAAAACTCGCTGTGAACAATATATGAAACCTGTGTGTAGGGGCCCATGTCTGGAATACTGGAAAGCAAATTTAGGAATGAGGCAGCTATTGTGGGGATCGATAGTTATTAGCACTATGAGCTTTTGAGTCAGACTGACTAGGCTTACACTTCAGAGACTTGTTTAAAAAAAACAAGTTCTTAATAGAGTTTGGCCACCCTGGGCAATGTGGCTCAATTAGTTGGAGCATTGTCCCATACACCAAAGGGTCAAGGGCTCAATTCCCAGTTAGGGCACATATGTAGGTAGTGGGTTCAATCCCCAGTTGGGGCCCGTACAGAAGGCAACCAATCAATGTTTCTCTCTCACGTCAATGTTTCTCTCTCTCTCTCTCTCTCTCTCTCTCTCTCTCTCTCTCTAACATCAATAAAAACATATCCTCGGGTGAGGATTAAAAAAACAGTGTTTGGCCCTTGAGGCACACTCAAGAACATTATTATTACTTACTAGAGGCAAAACGCACAAAATTGTGCGTAGGTACAGTCCCCAGGCCTAGCCTGTGATCAGGGCCATCTTCCCCGGCTGCCAGCAGCTGGACCTGCCCCCTGCCACCACCCACCCCAGTTCCCCATTCGCCATCCAGCAATGGGAGCCTGATGGCCAGGGGAGGGACCGAGAGATCGGCTGTTCCTGCCCGCTTGCCAACCCCACCCCAGCCATGGGTCACCCTCTGTGTGTGGGGTGATCAGCGGGGTGGGGGCTTGGCCTGTGCCACCCGCATCCCCCACCATCCACCCTGGGTCCCCCTTTGCCATTGGCGACCAGAGCCTACTGGCAGGAGAAAGGGACTGAGAAGTGGTCAGTCAACTCATAGAGACTGGTTGAGCAGTCATTCTGGTTCTTCTGCCATTATGGTCTGTGGGTTTTTATTATATACGATTATTGTTAATACTAGTGGCCCGGTGCACAAAATTTCATGCACAGGGGGTGTCCCTCAGCCTGGCCTGCAACCTCTCCAATCTGGGGCCCCTTGGGAGATGTTTAGGCCCAATCCAACAGGGCATTTGGACATTCCTCTCGCAATCCGGGACCACTGGCTCCTAACTGCTCACTTGCCTGCCTGCCTAATCGCCCCTAACCACTCTGCCTGCTGGCCTGCTCACCCCAAATTGCCCCCCTTGCCGGCTTGATCACCCCCAACTGCTCTCCCCTCCTGGAATAATCACCCCTAACCGCCTCTGCCTCGGCCCCGCCACCATGGCTTTGTCCGGAAGGACATCCGGGAAGGTCTCCTGGAAGGTGTCCCAATTTAATTAGCATATTACCCTTTTATTAGAATAGATAAAGGCCTGGTGCACGGGTGGGGGCCAGCTGGTCTGCCATAAAGTGTGTACCAGATCAGGGTGGGGGTCCCCTTGGGGGCGGGGCCAGTCTGGGTGAGGGGCCTGGGGCGGTTTGCAGGCCAGCCACACCCCCATCAGGCCTGCCACGCCCCCATTAGGTCAAGGGGCTGAGGGCCATTTGAGGGTGGTTTGCAGGCCAGCCAAGCCCCCGGCTTTGTCTGGGAGGATGTCCAGAAGGTCTCTGAAGAGAACCAAGATGGTGGCATAGGTAAACACCTAAACTGCTGCCTCGCACAACAATTTCAAAACTAAAACTAAAAGACAAAACGTCTGTCACCCAGAACCACAGGAAAGCTGGCTGAGTGGAAGTTCTACAACTAGAAGGAAAGAGAAAAGAGCATTGAGACGTGCACAAGCGCTGAAAAGCTGAGGTACGGAGGCGCGCGAACTGGGCTGGCGGCAGGCGTTGCTTTTTTCAACCCGAAGGGAGACAAGCTCCCAATTACTCTGAAATCCAGTTTCTGGGGAGATGTGGGGGACCCAAACCCCTACGGGGAGAAGCTGGACTGTCTGCCATCAGGTCAGAAAGTGAGGGTGGCTTGCTTGCAGAGGTGAGCCCAGCAATCATTGTTTACTGCGCTGGGGTGCAGGATGCGGGGACATGGTCGGAGACGCAGAGATGGCTGACTGGCAGCCATCACTGTTTGCCATGCCCTAGCCTAGTGACTCCCTGAGACCCCGCCCCGCACAACCTACAAACCCACCCAAGCTCCAAGCAGCAGTTTTTGCATATGAATGGCCTTCCCTATCGCAGCTTAACCAAACAGACTGCAGCCCTGGTCAGACAGCTCCAAAACCCCCAAACCCCAAGCAAAGAGGAGAAAACTGTAGTTCTCGCTGTAGCTCCTGCTGGGTGTCCTCAGACAGTAGCTGACCTGCACCCCATTGGAGATCCAGAAGATAGTGTATATAGTGGTCAGTGTGAGACACCAGATTTCAACTCCTCATATCCATAAGTGACACATTCAAGAAGCAGACTCAGTGAGCACCAAAGGCCCACTGAAACAAGTCCTGCCCCATAAGTGTGTCTCCAGTGCAGCAGTTCTTCCATTATAGACACAGCGGGTCCTCACAGCCAATTGGCCTGGAGGTCAATTCCTCCCAGTGTACCAACAGCAATCGAGGCTTAACTACACCAAGACTTTGCACTCAGCCCACAAAGGGGTGTACTAAGAGCATCCACCTCAGGTGATTGGGGAGGCTGAGATACTGACCCCTATAGGTCACCTACCACACAAAGCCACTCCATCAACACAGGGAAGTAGCCAAAATGTGGAGACAAAGAAACATGTCACGAATGAAAGAAATGGAGGAAAGCAAACTACTGGACATAGAGTTCAAAACCACATTTATTAGGTTACTCAAGAATCTTCTAAAAATCGCCGAGAAACTTGATGAGACCTCCGAGGAGCTTAGTGAGACCTTCAAGGACCTTAATGAGAATGCCAAAAAAATAGAAAAGGACCAGTCAGAAATTAAGCATACACTGTCTGAAATAAAGAATATACAGAAACTCAACTGTAGATCAACGTACCCCAAGAATCAAACCAAAAATCTGAAATCTGAGGAAACAAAAAACACCCAACCATAAAAACAAAAAGAAAAAAGAATCAAAAAATATGAAGATAGTGTAAGGAGCCTCTGGGACAACTTTAAGCATACCAACATCAGAATTTTTGGGGTGCCAGAAGAAAAGAGAGAGCAAAATATTGAAAACCTATTAGAAGAAATAATGACAGAAAACTTTCCCTACCTGGTGAAAGAAATAGACTTACAAGTCCAGGAAGTGCACAGAACCCCAAACAAGAGGAATCCAAAGAGGACCACACCAAGACACATCATAATTAAAATGCCAAAGGGCAAAAGACAAAGAGAGAATCTTGAAAGCAGCAAGAGAAAAACAGTTAGTTACCTGCAAGGGAGTACCCATACGACTGTCAGCTGATTTCTCAACAGAAATTATGCATGCCAGAAGGGAGTGGCAAGAAATATTCAAAGTGATGAACAGCAAGAACCTACAACCAAGATTACTCTACCTAGCAAAGCTATCATTCAGAATTGAAGGTCAGATAAAGAGCTTTGCAGACAAGAAAAAGCTAAAGGAGTTCATCACCACCAAACCATTATTACATGAAATGCTGAAGGGTATTCTTTAAGAAGAGGAAGAAGAAGAAAAAGGTAAAGATAAAAATTATGAACAAAATGACATCAAATACATACCTACCAACAAGTGAATCTAAAAATCAAGTGAATAAAAAATCTGATGAATATAATAGAATCAGGGACATAGAAAAAGAGTGGACTGCTGATACTGGTTTGGCTCAATGGATAGAGCGTCGGTCTGCGGACTGAAAGGTCCCAGGTTCGATTCTGGTCAAGGGCATGTATGTACCTTGGTTGCAGGCACATCCCTGGTAGCGGGTGTGCAGGAGGCAGCCGGTCGATGTTTCTCTCTCATTGATGTTTCTAGCTCTCTGTCCCTATTCCTTCTTCTCTGTAAAAAATCAATAAAATAAAAAAAAGAGCTGTACCTCCTTAAAAAAGAAAGAGAGTGGACTGACAATTCTCAGGGGGAAGGGGTGTGAGGGGTGCGGGAAGAGATTGGACAAAAATCTTACACCTATGGATGAAGACAGTGGCGGGGATTTATTTTAAATAAATCTTTATTGTTCAGTAATAATCTGAACAATAAAGATTTATTTTTTTAAAAAAAACAGGTCTCTGGAAGATCTCCTGGTCTAATTAGCGTATTACCCTTTTATTAGTATATATTATTATTAGTTTTATTCAACCCCTTTCTGGTGCACTTTCTTCCACCTCAGACCCAGCCCCTCTCCCCTCCTTTACCTGAAACCTGCCCATGGCCCACTTGGAGAATTGCACAGGCACCAGCGCAGAAGATAAGAAAGATTCCCACGTGCCGGGCCATAGCTGCTGGCCTTCCTGTGGCTGATGAATGTCAGCCTCTGCCGCCTTTTTATATGACATGCTTCCCTCACACCACCCCCTGCAACCAGATAAGAATCAACCTCCCCAGGGCAGTGCATGTGTGTTCCTAAGCCTGAGAGCATGAAGTTCAAGATTATCTCTCAGCTGAAACCACAGGACGTTGGCTCACGGCTTAATGTCCCTGAGTCTCAGTAGCTTAAAATGCGTTTAAAATGAGGCAAAGATGTTTGTAAAATCCCTTTGTTTTAGTGTTTCATGACCAGGCAAAAGGGAGAGGGAAAGATGAAAAGGACCATCTGCTCTCACAGGGTGCTCAACCCCATGGATATGGACTATAACTTGATGAAGGCCAAGGAAGCGGGAGGGTGGAGCTGGGCAAAGAGGGAAGGGGGACTCCTGCAATAATGTCAACATTAAAAAATTTTTTAATTAAAAAAATACTAAAATGGCCCCGCCGGCATGGCTCAGTGGTTGAGCATTGACCTGTGAACCAGGAGATCACAGTTCGAATCCCGGTCAGGACATATGCCCGGGTTGCAGGCTTGATCCCTACTAGGGGGCTTGCAGGAGGCAACCAATCAGTGATTCTCTCTCATCATTAATGTTCCTCTCATTCTTCCTCTCCCTTCCTCTCTAAAATCTCTTCCTCTCCCTTCCTCTCTAAAATCAATAAAAATATTTTTTTAAATACTAAAATGAATAAATAAAATAAATTTAAAAAAAAAAAAACAGAATCCATTTTATTTCCTGACTGTAGACTCCACATTGGGAGCCCAACCAGTTCGCCTGTCAGAGTCTCAGAGAAGTGTGAGAAGACAGCCAAGCAGTTCTCCATTTAGGAGGAAACTGAGGCTCAGGGAACTCCTCAAAGGCACAGGGTGAGTTAAAACCACCCAGCTGCCCTACCTGGTCTTGCTCAATGGGTAGAGCATGGGCCCGAGGACTGAAGGGTCTCAGGTTCAATCTGGACAAGAGCACATACCTCCATTGCAGGCTTGATAGCCAGCCCTGGTCGGACACGTGTGGGAGGCAAACGATCGATGTGTCTCTCTCACATCAATGTTTTTCTCTCTGTCTCTCCCGCTCCCTTCCACTCTCTCTAAAAATCAATGGAAAAATATCCTTGGGTGAAGATTAACCTAGAAACATTTTTTAATAACTAAATAAATAAAACCACCCAGCCTCGGAGACATCTTCAGAGTGGGAGTTTCCCTGCCGCATTCACCCTTGACCATATTTATCTCCTCCGAAAGGCTTCCCTACCCTGGCTCAAAGTTCAAGTAACACTGGAAACACAGTTCATTTTCTAGACCAGAAAGGCCTAGAGCCCTCATCTACTTGTTATGAAATACTTCTCTTCCTCTGAGCCTCAGTTTCCTCACTTGCAAACTGCACGTCACGATCCCTTTCTCTCAGGGCTCTGAGCTGGCGTGGCGACTCTACAGACAGCAGGTGCTCTGTGAAAGCCACCTCACCCTGGTGCGAATCCATGGGCCATTTGTTGAGCATAGTGAACAAAGAAGAAAATACTTAGGAATGGATTTAGCAAAAGAAATTTAAAAATATACTCCGCAAACTACAGCACATGGTTGAAAGACATTAAAGAAGACCTAGCCCAGCCGGCGGGGCTCAGTGGTCGAGCATCAACCTATGAACCAGGAGGTCACAGTTCAATTCCCGGTCAGGGCACATGCCCAGGTTGTGGGTTCGATCCCCAGTAGGGGGTATGTAGGAGGCAGTCGATCAATGAGTCTCTCTCATCATTGATGTTTCTATCTCTCTCTCCCTCTCCCTTTCTCTCTCAAATCAATAAAAATATATTATTTATAAAAATAAAAAGAATGAAATGCCCTGACCGGTGTGGCTCAGTTGGTTGGGCATCATCCATGCACCTAAACGTTGCTGGTTCGATTCCCAGTCAGCGCACATGCCCAAGTTGCAGGTTCAATCCCCAGTAGGGAGCGTGCAGGAGGCAGCCAATGGGTGTTTCTCTCTCATATCAATGTTTCTCGCTTTCTCTCCCTTTCTCTTCCTCTCTCTCTCTAAAAAAATCAATGAAATATATTTTTAAATGACGCAATCATGCATACCACATGAATAAACCTTGAAGACATTATGCTAAGTGAAAGAAAACAGGCGCCAATACAACATGTGCTATGACTCCATTTATATAAAATGTCCAAAATAGCCCTAACCAGTTTGGCTCAGTGGATAGAGCATCGGCCTGCCGACTCAAGGGTCCCAGGTTCAATTCTGGTCAAGGGCATGTACCTTGGTTGCGGGCACATCCCCAGTGGGGGGTATGCAGGAGGCAGCTGATTGATGTTTCTCTCTCATCGATGTTTCTAACTCTCTCTATCTCCCTTCCTCTCTGTAAAAAAATCAATAAAATATATATTTTTTTAAATGTCCAAAATAGGCAAGTCTATAAAGACGAAGTCAATCAGTGCTTGCCGAAGCCTGGGAGGTGGGAAGTGGAGAACTAATGATGGGCCCTGGGTGTCTCTTGCAGCGAATGGATCTGTTCTAAAATTGATTGTGATGATGAGTGCACAGCTATGAATAGACCAAAGACCATTGAATTGTATACCTTAAATCAATAAATTGTGTGACATGTGAATTCTATCACTACAAAGCTGTTCTCAAAAACTGGCAGGTGGAAACATTTGAGATCTTGCTCCCCGGCATAGGTTGTTAATTCGGCTCAAATAAAATCTTATAAAATGTATCCACAATAAATAAACGAATGAAAATAAAAAAAAAACTGGGAAGGCATTCCTAAAGGTCATTTCGCATTTTACAGCAGATTTGACAGAGGTCCACATGGTATCCCCTCCCCTGGCTTTACGGGTGGTGTCCCCCTGTGCCCTGCAAGGAGTGGGGGCCTCCTTTTGGCAGCCTGGTCAGGAACCTTAGAATCCAGGCCTGCTTTATGCATTTTCTAGCTAGAACGACCTTGGGGAAAGATTTTAATTGCTCTGGCCCTGTCTTGTCATCTATAAAATGAAAATACCAATAATTTCGATCCCTAGTTTTGTTACCAGATTCAAACCAGAAAACATACGTTAATAATTAAAAGCTCCCTGGCCAGTGTGGCTCAGTTGGTTGGACCGTTGTCCCCATACACCGAGAGGTGGCAGGTTTGATTTCTGATCAGGGCACAAACCCAGGTTGCAGGTTCAATCAATGATTGATGTTCTCACATTGATGTTTCTCTCTCTCTCTCTCTTCCTTTCTCTCTAAAATCAATAAATATATCCCTGGGTGAAGATTTTAAAAAAACGTTCAAAGTACCAAATGGAAATTTTGGAGTTTAAAAGTATGATGACGAAAATTAAAAACTCACTAGAGGGACTCAAAAGCAGATCTGAACTAGCAAAAAAAAAAAAAATGTTGGCAAACTTGATAAGTGAATAAAAGTATCCAATCTGAAGAGAAGAATGAAGACAAATGAACAGAACCTGGAAGACCTGTGGGACACCATCAATAGAACAACAGACACATAATGGAAGGACTAGAAGGAAGAGAGGAAAGAGCAGAAGTAAGATCAGTTTGGGGAGTCCTGGCATCTTAACAGTGTTGTCTCCTCACCACACACATGGGACGTCTGCCACTGACTTAGGTCTTTTTCCATTTCTTTCTAGAATGTTCTGTATACGTCAACCAGGTGGATTTTATGTTGTGTAAATTATCCTATCTAATAATAGAGTAACATGTAAATTACCATCACTCCGCTACACCCACGATTGGGCAGCAGGAGGCTGGGGGGCGGGACTCGGGGTGGCCTATCCGGGCATTGAGAGGCACGGATCCGCTGCCACTGAGGGGAGCTACCCTGCTGTTGAGAAGCGCAGGGGGCGGGACTCCCGCCCCCTGCGCCTCTCAACAGCAGGGTAGCCCCCCTCAGCGGCTGCGGACATCAAAAGCGTGGGAGCTGGGTGCCTGTCTGCTCCAGCACCAGGCTCCACCGCGAAAAGCGAAAGCGTGTAAGGGACCCTACACGTGCATGATTCAATCATGCACTGGGCCTCTAGTACTTCAATAAAGCAAGAGTGGAAAACGAGACTAAAGGGAAGTTTCTTGGGTACTGACACTGGGTCTCACGCTCCGGATCGTTATTCAATCAGCAGGAGAGATGGACATTGCGTTTTCCTCTTCCAGACATTGAAGTTTCTTAATGCTAACCAGAAAACCCTAGGCATCTCTCCTGGGGTCAATCTATGTACTTCCTGCATCGACCTTATGAATTTTCATCATTCCCTATCAAGCTAAGAGAACCGGGCAGATCTCCTCCCTTGTTTCTCTTTCACATAGATGTTTCTATCTCTCTCCCTCCCTCCCTTCTATTCTCTCTAAAAATAAATGGAAAATTTTTTCTCTGGTGAAGATTAACACCCCCCAAAAAATAAAAAATCGGACATGGGATTATCAGCACCTGGCACATAGAAGACAATACATATTGCTAAGTTAAAAAATGTATATGTCACCTGGCTGGCATGGCTCAGTGGTTGATCATCCACCTATAAACCAGGAGGTCATGGTTCGATTCATGGTCGAGGCACATGCTGGGGTTGCAGGTTCAACCCTCAGTGTAGGCAGTGCAGGAGGCAGCCAATCGATGATTCTCTCTCATCATTGATGTTTCTACCTCTCTCTCGCCCCTTCTCCCTTCCTCTCTGAAATCAATACAGATTTTATTAAATGTTAATGTCATCTCAATGGTTGTTAAAATACTATACTGTCCTGGCTGGGTGGCCAGTTGGTTGGAGCATCATCCCATACACCAAAAAGTTGGGGGTTCGATTCCTGGTCTGGGCGAATATGGGAGGCAACCAATTAATATCTCTCTCTCTCTCTCTCTCTCTCTCTCTCTCTCTCTCTCTCTTTTTATCTATCTCTCTATCTCTATCTCTCCATCTGTCTATCTATCTTTCTCTCTCTCTAAAATCAATGAAAACATATCCTTGGGTGAGGATTAAGAAAATAATAATAAAATAAAATGCTATATTGATAAATTTTAAATAACTCCCCATTATTAATAAAGATCCTCAAAACAGAAACAAAATAGTTCTTTAACTGGCTAAGAAAAATCTTTTCCAAATCAACAGCCAACATCCTAATTAATGGTGAAACACAAAAGATGTTATTATTAAAGCAAAATCAAGAACTGCTCAAGCTCCTAAAACAGAGGCACACCTATAGGAAATTTGGTATAATTCACTGGAACAGAATACAGAAGTATAATACATAAATGTTAAGGAGGAAATGGCAAGAAAGGAAAGAAAACATTAAGGGTACATTTGTTAGTTTTTCATTTTTAATATCATGTGAACTTTAACATAATGTTCTGTTCAGAGGGGAGTGATTTTATCATCACCATATGTCTTTTTCCTTCTAACTTCTACTTTTAACCTATCTTAATTATATCTTTTTATGGGGGGGGGGGGTCATTGATTTTTAGAGAGAGAGGAAGGGAGAGGGAGAAGGGAAAGAGAGATAGAAACATAGGCCCTGACCAATTTGGTTCAGTGGATAGAGTGTCGGCCTGTGGACTCAATGGTCCCAGGTTCGATTCCAGTCAAGGGCATGTACCTTGGTTGTGGGCACATCCCCAGTAGGGGGTGTCAATGTTTCTTCTCATTGATGCTTCTAACTCTCTATATGTAATAATTTAAACAATAAAAAAAGAAAAAAGAAATAAATAAATAAATAAATAAATAAATAAATAAATAAATAAAAACTGAAACATTAACTGCTAGAGAAGTTTTAATTTACCTGCTCTTCGTTTTATTACAGAAGGAAGGTCTCTTAAACTTTGTTAAAGGTATATTTTCTTGAAAATAAAAGTACACTTAAAATATGTTCATAAATGTAAATCTAAAAAAATGCTGGTTGTTTACTTTTTTTTTAAATATATTTTATTGATTTTCCACAGAGAGGAAGGGAGAGGGATAGAGAGCTAGAAATATCAATGAGATAGAAACATTGACCAGCTGCCTCCTGCACACCCCCCACAGGGGATGTGCCCACAACCAATGTACACGCCCTTGACCGGAATCGAACCTGGGACCTTTCAGTCCACAGACCGACGCTCTATCCACTGAGCCAAACCCGTTTCGGCTACTTCTTAATAATTATTGAAAAAGTAATTATTGTCAACTGCAGCTGACAGTGGCCTGCAGAAAACTGTGTAATGGACTTAGATGATACCTGCGTCTTCATGGGCATAACTCCAAAGAGACAAAAACAAATTTTGCTTTGTGTGAAAAGGTTAAAAAATAGACTTTAGTCGCTTCCCTGAGATGTTTGTATAGCCCTATCATATGTCATATTTGGTAGCAGAAAATTTGGCTGCCTGAAGTAGCCACAATGCCCATATTGTACTTCGTTATGTTAATGTGTGACATTAACCTTTAATTCTCTTACAGATTTGAATGGAGTTGCCAAAAGGGCAGATGCCCAAATAGGCATGGGCGGCACAAACCTCAACTTTAGGAAAATGCGGAAGGCCTATTTAGAACAGGGAAGTAGTGAGTACCAGCCCACTGTCACAGGAATTACAAACCCTGTGAGGTCCTGTGACATTTAAGACCCTGTGAAGGGAGAAAGCTCCCTTAGTCCTTTCTGAGAGGGCATGTCACCCCTCCCAGAGACCATATATAGTTTAAGGACAAGCCAAGTAGGGGGAACCCTACTACAGGGACACCTATGACTATCTATTTGAATATAGACACATTTTAAATTTCTTCTTGCCATTTGAAGACAGGTACTGTTTTGTTATAATACATTTCGAAGAAAATATTACTCTGAAAAGTCCTTAAAAAGGACTGACAAGGAAAATCAGAAAATCTTAAAAACAGGTCAGTATATTTTTCTCCTTATACAATTCCTCCGAAATTTGGCAATTCTTAATAAATAAATCATGGCAATGCATTTATTTGCATAAATTCAACAAGACCGGTTTCCAATAGTGGTTTTATTGACCAAAAACTTTGACTGGGGTATCATGTTTTAAAGAGCCCTGTCTGAACTCTGGAAGACTTGAAGCCACTAAGAGTGCCATGGAGAAAGCCTGGTATCCTACTAGGTAGCCCTGAAAATAGATGGCGCTGAAGCAGCAGGCCCATGCCCTACCATCGCTGGTGCTTAGTCAGAATAGAAGGGGGGCAATAAGGGTGCCTCTGCGTCCCTGCAGAACCCCCATACACTCTAGGCCGCGAGGAGTAGGAGGGCTGCTAAGATGGGCCTTAAAGCCTAGGGCATGGGCCGGGGTAGAGCCACTGCAGATGAGGAATTCACCTAACTCAGCAGATACTGCAGGCAGGCCTGACAGCACCTGGATGGCTTGGCTTCCTGGCCCTACGGGGCACATTAAGATTCAATCATAAAATTCCGGCAAAGGTAGTCAGTTACCATTCTTGTTGTGTTTATGCAAACAATCAGGTCAAATTGAATGCAATAGATGAATTGGTCTTAATTTAGCTCTTTTAATAAACCTAAGAATAATTTTAAAAAGAAAAATTCTATTTTAGTAAAAATTATTAGAACTAAAATGCTTTCTTTCCCTTCCACCAGACCATTTGTTATAACTCTTGCTATTCTAAATACTCAATAATACTAAATTTTATAATTCAGTTCGTCTCTGCAGGTCACAAGCCCACCTCTTTCTGTGCCCAGAGCTCATCATCCCTCTGACAGACAGCAAGGATCTCTTGGCTCTGAAAAGAAAACTCCATCCCTCTTCAGCATGGAGCTAGAAGAGCCCACCAGCATCCATTTTCCCTAAAAGAATTCAAAGCCAGGATCCTTGAGGTAATATATTAGGCAATTGGACAGACATAAGCAGAGCAAGGACGATGGGCCAACTAGCACTACCAAATGTAACTAAGTCTTTCCACCTCTACGTATATGAGACAAGGGTCATAGCCAACAGGGCTCTCACCCAAAGTCTCAGCCCCTAGAAAAGGCCGGTAGCCTACTTGTCAAGAAGACTTGACCCTGTTGCATGGAGGTAGCCCGCCTGCCTCCCAGCAGTAGCAGCTGCCACTATACTTGTCAAGGAAGCAGACGAAGCGGCCCAGGAGGCTGCCCTAAAACCAGTGGGGCCTCTCCAGATTCTAATGATTCTTTCAGACCCTGACCTACCACCTCACCAGCTTACATGGAACCACACTAAGCTTGAAAAGCTTCTAAGAAATAAGTACTATCTACCCAGTCTAGAAAAGCTGAAATCCATAACCAATCTTTACTCAAGACCTTGCAGGCTTTACAGTCCATCCAGAAAGCAGTCCAGAAGCACATCCGAGACACTCTGCCTGTACCACTTCTTTTTTTTTTTTTTTTAATTTCTTTATTGATTAAGGTGTCACATATTTGTCCTCATCCCCCATTCCCATCCCACACCCCTCCCCAAGGGTGCCCCCACCCCTCTATTGTCCTTAACCATTGGTTAGGCTCCTATGCATGCACACAAGTCCTTTGGTTGATCTCCCCCCCCCCCCGCCTGCCCCCACCCTCCCTTACCCTCCCTCTGAGGCCCGACAGTCCGGTCGATGCCTCCTTGTTTCTGGGTCTGTTCTTGTTCCTCAGTCTATGTTGTTCATCATTTCCCCTAGATGAGTGAGATCATGTGTTACTAGAAATATACTTATAAGAACCGAATGTGAGACAAGCAATAATAGTTATGCTGACAGGCAAATGAATCAGTGTAGTGAGTTTCTTTCTGGACCAACAGTTCTTTTGAGACCCAATTTCAATGTCCACCAGTTCCTTATGTGTACATGTCAGCACTGACTTTTCAGTTCTGGATGGTGAACAAATGGTGATAATGCAGGTCCGACTCCCTCTGGTTTGGTCTCACCTGGACCCAGGGGCACGGCCTCACCCGGACTCAGGGGCGCACGGCCTCACCCGGACACGGGACCCAGCATCACCCGGTGTACCAACTTCTTATCTGGTCCATCCCTTATGCCCTGGTGACTCTGTTTAGATAAAAAAAAATTTGCCACCCAAGGACTGACTCCTACCTGAAAAGGACCACACACTGTCATCTTGACCACCCCCATGGCAGTCAAGGTAGACAGGATCCTGACATGGCTTCATCACACCCGGCTTAAGGCAGCCCATGCAGAATAGAGAGTCCAGGACTCTTCGGACCTTCTAAAGATTACTCCTGGCCCTCATCCAGGCCCTTATGACCTGGCTTATTGACTTTATTCTAGAGAAAATTAAGATTATAGTCCTCAGGGGTCAATATAACTCCCTCCCTGACATTGACCAAGAGTCAATGATTTTTATGTACATAAAACCAGTGGGAAATGAAGCATACTAACCTCCATCTTGGGTAAAAACTGCTGTTTAAAATTTAACCCTGCTATTCTGGCTTCTGTAAATGTTTGCTTGCTTAAATAATAGGGAAAAATAAGACTACTCCCATTCCAGAGGTGCCATAAACTATGCCCCAGACAGAGTTGTCAGTGCTGGCACCAGGCCAGGCCTTGAGATACAGTCTCACAGCCCTGTCCCAGCACACAGGACCTCTTTCTCAGAAGGTCCGAAGTCTCATTCAAAACTTGGAAGACAAAAAACTAAAAAATATATAAATAGGAAAGACTTCCTCTATTTGGGGCCCCAGAATTTGAAAAGCAATATTTCCTCTGGGCCCATTGGCGATAGTGAAATAAAAAGACTCCAAATTAATTTGGCTTATTGATGAAGGCATCTTCTAATTTATAATATAACAGTCTCACACGTGTTCCACTAAGAACATTTCTCCAACAACTTTGAACTTCTCTTCCCCACCATGGCAACCAGACCATCTGCTTTCCTTACTTTGAAAGCCTACCCATTTTCCCAACCAGCATCCTTTGTTTGCCTGTTGGACTCAGCCAGTCCTAACTAACTTAGCCAGAATCCTTCATTTACATAAAGAGGATTGAATCAAGGACAGCACACAGAGCCTGAAACTTTGTAAACCCTGCCTTCTTTGTTTCCTTCAGTGTCAGGGCCAGCCTGACGGTTGAACCGGCTGAGGTAGGGAGGTGGGAATTGAGAAAAGAAAGAAAGACAGGAAAGCGGGATCGGGAAGGTTGCGAGCCATTGACTGACTGCAGCAGCTTTATTAACTGCGTAATGCCTTTTATACACAAACACTTGAATAGGAGGTCTGTCAACCTCTGAGCCACACCTGCTGGGCCCCACCTTTTCTCTCTCTCTCTCTCCTTTGTCCCTATCGCCATCATATGTCATACTTGTTTATAGTATTTCTCGTCTTCCTCCTTAGGAAACAAGCTCTCCGGGAACAGTGCTCTCTGTCGGTTCTGTCCCCTGCTGTAGCCCCAGTGACTGGAACAGTGCCTGGGACAGAACAGGTGCTCAGTAAATAGTTATTCAATGACTTTGGTCACTATTGTCTTCCATGCTGCCTCCCTGCCTTGGTACTATTTACTTGTCCAGGGTTCAAATTCAGCTGCTAGGTCCAGATAAGATAATTAGGAAAGAAGGTCTTGATTTTTTTTAATTATTATCTTAAGGGGAGAGAGGGGCAGGGCCCTGGCACAGCAGTCTACAGTGGTCTAGATAAATGATGGCCCATGAAGCAGCATTCTGCGAGGGGTGCCTCTGGGGTGGGACCCAGGCCTTCAAACAATGGCATTCCCCATACATGAGCTAATGTGCCAGGAGATTGAAAAAGATGTCCAATTTCCCTCCCTAGGAACCCAGAAAATGCAAATTAAAACAACAAGTTACCTTGGCAGCTTTACAAAGAGAGAAAAGAAACAGCCAGAAATTATCAAACTTAATTCAAGACACGCTTTCAATGCAGTGTTTGATTTTCTGGGTGTGCCTCAAGACAAATGACTCACATTTCTGACTCTTTTGAAAATATCGAAATAATTACCTCACAGAATTAAAAATACCAGTATGACTTTGAAAAAAATGTTTGGCAGTACCAACGAAGACTAGATATAAGTGTGCCAAATGGCCTTGCAATTCCACATCTGGGTGTACACCCAAGAAAAATAATTGCCTATGTTTATGTAAAAGAATGTTAATGGCAGGTCTATTTATAGTAGCTAAAAACTGAACCAGCCCAAATGTGCATCAACAACAGGCTTGGGTAAATAAATGTGGGATATTCATAAAGTGAAATGCCTCATGGCAATCTCAAAAAACACCACTACTTCTACATGCAACAACATGGTTGAATCTCATGACATAATGTTGAGTAAAAAAAAGTCAAAGACAAAAGAGAGCAATTCCTTTTACATACATATCAGAAACGGGCTAACCTAACTCGTCTTGAGAGAAATCAGAAAGAGATTAACCTTGGGTGGAACTGACTGGAAGGAGGCACAAGGAAACCTGAGATGATTAGGATGCTCTATATCCTTGTGGCTTCATGGACATATGCATTCATAAATTCATCGAGTTGCACACTAAGTTATAAGTGTTGTGCTCTAAGTTATACACAATAAGAAGTTAAACTTTTGCCCAGCCAGTGTGGCTCAGGGGTTGAGCATCGACCTATGAACCAAGAGGTCATGGTTCAGGTCATATGCCTGGATTGCGAGCTTGATCCCCAGTTGGGGGCCTGCAGGAGCAGCTGATTATCTCTCATCATTGATGTTTCTATCTCTTTCCCTCTCCTGTCCTCTCTCTGAAATCAATAAAAATATATTTTTTTAAAGTTAAACTTTTGAAATTTTTAAATAAAAGAGAATAAATGACTAGTATGTCAGTATTTTCAAGACACGAAATACCACAATGCAAGACTGGCCGGTGGAACTCACACATGGAGAACCCGGACCAGGTTCTCAGATTCCCTCTCTCGCCACAAGGTGGCTCTCTCCCCTTCCTCAAGTCTCTGACCAAGTCCTCTGGGAAAACCAGCTGGAGATGACATTGTGCCTCAGAAGTATCACTGCAGGTGGAGGATTGCGTGCACCGGGAACCGGGAGCGTGGGCCTAGCGTGAGAATGCTGTGAATGACTCCGGCCCCAGAAGAGCGTGACCCTTTCGAGCTCCGTCATTTCCTAGCAGGGACATTGGAAGTGTTCCTTATCTCCTCGGTGCCTCGGTATCCTCATTTGTAAGGTGGAAGTACCAATAGTGCGTTCCTCATGGAGTGGTTGCTGCTGGTGGTGCTGTTGTAGTTACTGAGAAATGACTCCAGCCTCATGAAGCTCTTAGAACATCACCTGGCACAGAAGAGAGCTCAAGCCTGGCCCGTGTGGCTCAGTGGTTGAACATTGACCCATGCACCAAGAGGTCGCCAGTTTGATTCCTGGTCTGGGCACTTGGGCTCAATCCCTGGCAGGGAGCATGCAAAAGGCAGCCCATAGATGCTGATGTTTCTATCTCTCTCTCTCTCTTAAATCAATAAAAATGAAGAAAAAGAAGAAGGGGGAGGAGGAGGAGGAGGAGGAAGAGAGCAGGAGGAGGGGATGGAGAGGAAGAAGGAAAGGCAAGCCCATTCTGGCTTCTGTGTTCTTTTCTAGGACATGATTGCCTATTCACAGCCACCAGAGTCAGTCCTGGTCCGATATGTGGCCCAGAGAGTTTCATGGGTTTTCTGTAGGTACCAAAGCTGTGCCCCTCAATGTGAGAAATAGAATAATGCCCCCCAAAGATTTTCATATCTTAAAGCCCAGGACCTGTGATTATGTTACCTTACATGGCAAAAGGGACCTCAAAGGTGTGATTAATTTAAGGATATTGAGATGAGATTATCCTGGATTATCAGGAAAGGTCTAATGTAATCACCTGGGTCCTTACAAGGGGGAGGCAGGAGAATCAGTGTCAGAGAAGGAGACGTGACAGTGGAAGCAGATCAGAGTGATGTGGCTAGGAGCCAAGGAATGCAGGCAGCCTCTGGAAACTGGGAAAGGCAAGGAGCAATTTCTCTCCCGAGCCTCTGTAAGGCACACAGCCTTTTACGTTAGCCCTGTAAGGCCTACTTAAGATTTCTGACCTCCAGAACTGGAAGATAATAAAACTGTGTTGCTTCAAGCCACTAAGTTTGGGGTAATTTGTTACAGCAGCAATTGGAAACTAATACACTCAACTTCAAGCAATGTCTGGGCAACTTTGTGGTGTTTGTAGTTGCACATCATAATTTGTTTTACTTCTTTAAAAGGAAAATACCACCTCGTGGTTCAAAATTTGGTAAGTACATACAACCACTTTGGAAAACTGGCAGTATTTAGCTGAACACATGCCTACCCTGAGACCCTGCAGTCCAGTCCTCCCTACGTGCGAGACAGAAATGCAAGATATGTCCAACCAAGATAGGGCCCCTACAAGAATGTTCCTAGCAGCACTCTTTGTAATGGCCAAGAACTGGAGGTAGTCCAAATGCCTGTCAACAATAGGATGGATAACCAAATACACCCATCTTCTCATAGCCACCTCGGGCCCTGAATCCTCCCCTCCTCAGAACTCACAGCGCAGAGGAGTGAGTGTCAATATCCCTGGAAGAGTATGACCCCTTGTAAATAATTATACTATCGATAATCAGTGTCCATGTAAGAAACATTCAAATCTATAGGGAATTTTTTATAAGTTTTTTTTTTTTACCCAAACTGACAACAATTGCCAGGAAGCAAAGCATCAAGGGATTGGGATAATGCTCTGGAAAATGGCAGTTTCACCACTATTTTATACACTCAATTCAAAGGACAAGATGTCAGGGGGCTACATGAAATTCCTTGGTGATAGGTTAGGGAGGCAGGAGAAAGCAAAGCAGGTGAAATCTCTGCTATTGGATAAACAGTAAAACAGATAAACACTTATTTTACATTTGTGGGTGTGGGATAGTTAACAGTGAATAATTAACATGATAATGATAACAATAACCTGAGGGGTCTGAAAAAAGGGAAGTTACCTTGACATTCCAAACGTATGTTATCAGGTATGTTATCGTAGATGCAAAAAGACAATAGACAGCCTGGCCGCTCAGTCAGTGGTTGAGCATTGACCTATGAACCAGGAAGTAATGGTTCGATTCTCAGTCAGAACACATGCCTGGGTTGCAGGCTTGATCCCCAGTAGGGAGAGTGCAGGAGGCAGCCAATCAATGATTCTCTCTCATCATTGATGTTTCTCTTTCTCTCTCCCTCTCCCTTCCTCTCTGAAATCAATAAATATATATATATATTTTAAAAGACAATAGACAGGCTCAGTTAAGGTAAAGACGGACTGTCAAGGAAGATTCTAGCCTAGGACATGACTGCCCGCCATAACCTGCTTTTAGTTAAAAAGTTTTAATTTCAGACCATCCTATATGGTTACTTTTGGTCTCTGATTTTGTAAGGCTGCGCTTGTCAGGTTTTGTATGTGGCTCCTTTTCATCCACATCAGTATTTAGGGAATGCTTACAGCACAGCAGGGTTACAGCCACATCATCCTTACAACATTATAACATTGTTAACGGAGAGCCCCCTGAGTCAGTGGCGGGGAGGGGGAGGCTTTACCCTCCTTGGCTCTTGTCAACCTCATGAGAAGAAATTCAGATGAGTGTCAGAAAGCAGCGTTGAAGCAAAGCAAGCAAATTTATTAAGAATGCACTTCGTGGGTGGGCTGGAGGGAGGTCGATTGGGGGGGGGGGACATATGTAACTTTCAACAATAAAGAATTTTTTTTTTTTTAAAGAGAGAGAGAATATGCCCTTGGCATAAAGCACAAATGGGCAACTCGGGTAGTCTGAGTGCCTCACCCGGTGGGAGTTCAAAAGGTTTTATACCCTTCCCCCTATAGGTTTCAAAGCTCCCCTGCTGTATATCTTGGGTAGCAGACTAGGTTTCAAAGTCCCCTTCTACATTGTTGCGGCTTATCTCGGGAATGTTTGTACATACATCTAGTCATCTTGCTTGGCAAGTCCTACAACTGGGCTGACTTCTTTGTTCAGTGGATAAGATAAACTCCCCTTCTTTTCCCCTTTCCTCCCTTTCCTGCCTTAGTAACTATCTATTCTGCCCAACAACATCAGTGCTTTTTTTTTTAATATATTTTATTGATTTTTTACAGAGAGGAAGAGAGAGGGATAGAGAGTTAGAAACATCGGTCAGCTGTCTCCTGCACACACCCCACTGGGGATGTGCCCGCAACCAAGGCACATGCCCCTGACCGGAATCGAACCTGGGACCCTTGAGTCCGCAGGCCAACGCTCTATCCACTGAGCCAAACGGGTTTCGGCAACATCAGTGCTTTTATGATCCCATTTTACAGATGAGGAATACTGGAGCACAGAAAGTCTAAATAAGATGGCAAAGCATGCTTACCAGTGCAGGAAAAGGATTTGAACCCAAGCAGTCTGACTCAGCGATGAGAATGGGAAGTATGGAAAGCCAGGAGTGGGGTGTAGCCTGGGAGCTGCCAGCTTGCCCCGCTTGCAGCTGGGGAATGTGGAACCCTCAGGAGGCCTCAGTGCCCAGTCGGGAAGCGCTTTCTAATCCTTGGGCCATCCCTACACATGGGCAGCCTTCCCAGGAGGTGGGTGGGCACAGGCTGAGGCTGCCAGGGTGTGAGGCTGATAATGTCCTTGCCCGCTCCAAGCTGAGCATAGGACTTTGTTTCTGGTCTGATAGTCGGTGCTGAGGAAGCCCTTAGGAACACAGTGACAGGCATGGGGGAGCCAGGAGTAACTCTGATATTGTAAAAGCCCAACACTTGATGCAGGTTCTTTGATCTGGGCCAGAATAGTATCTCTGAGTGGCAAGGACATACTAGTGTCTCCCAGTGCTCGGAGGCCAAGGACCAGAAAAATTGAGTTCTGATCAGTAAAACCCAGAGAAATTAACTCTTCAAATGCACCAGGAGGACAGTAAATCTTCCAAATGTGGGAGACTGGGTTTGGTTCCAGATTAGCTATAAAAGCATCGCTGTTGTTATGAAGCAGAGTAATCCCTCCTTTGGAAAAGCTGCTGTTTGAACTACACTGTTATTCTTAGTCTCTTATTCTGTGGGTCAACGCTGTTATTTTTAGACTGTAAAATAACTTTGTTTTTAGCTTGAATAATAGAAAAGATAAACTTGACTGTCTGACCTTGCAAGCTAGCCATCTAAAGGGGCTGATACGCTGATACTGATAATAATTCCCATATTCTCATGCCAAGTGTTTGTTCATCCAAGGTTACAGGTGTCTATATAGATGTGTACTCAAGGTTACAAGTTGTCTGTATAGATAGGACAGGTGTTTGCTAGATATGACATGTACTCAAGGTTACAAGCTGTCTACAAAAAATAACTTACACAAAGAACTAGAAGGACATAAAAAGGGAATACTCCCTCCTGTGTTTGTTCAGAATTTGACAGAGGTAATCTGCTCTGAGCCTGTGCGCAACAAAGATGACTCCTAACGAATTGGTTCATTAAGGCGTCTTGTCCAGCTCGCTGATTTGAGATCCAACAGTTACAGACGTGAGCCTCTCGAAGCCTGCGGGCCCTGAGGACGGGGAGGCCGCTCGCGGAGACCAGGAACCAGGAAAACCCACGCCCACAGTTACTGTAAGAATGACAGCCTCGTCCTACATCTGCGACGGGGAGACAGGGGAGTGTGCTGGCCTCTGCCGCGGGCCCTGAGCCAGGACAGCTGTTTGTGCCCTGCTGGGGACAGCCGGCCACCCTCACTTCACCAGGGAAGTTGTAGAGTCATCTGGGTCCGGTTCTTTTCACAAAGCAGCAAAAGTCCTGGGAAGCTGGCTTGTGCAAACCAGGAACTTCCCTTCCTTAGTGAAACGGAGGCTCCCGTCCTCTGGCCTTACGTGCTGCTGTGACAACTAAGTAGCCTCTGAACGGAACCAGGATGCCAGGCGGGTTTGCGAGGCCTGAAGCTTACGCAAGAACCGGGAGAAAAATACTTTGAAGCGAACTCAAGATCTTTTGGGGGTTTCATGAAGCCCTCATCCTCACTTTTACTTCCGAACTAATGTTTCATTGAGCTAAAGGTAAAAATTAAGAAAAACATAAATCAATGTACAGTAGATAGATATGTAGATGCAGAGGCAGCGCTAAATTAATCAACCCTAAAACGGATAATTCAGCAAGTACGAGTGCAGCCGAAGCTTCCTGCTGCTCCTGCAGGCCGCCACACCCAAGCCAGAAACGCCCGACGCCACAGCTTCTTGGCTGCGACACCCTCTCCCGCTGTGTTCCCTCCCCCCACACAAACCCAGGCCACCCTGAGCCTGGGAGTTTCCTTCTAAGCAGCCCCACAGACAAGCTCCCTGGGGTCCTTCCCAGATGGCCTCTGACCTCTCGGCCCAGCCCGGGAGCAGGACCCCAGAACTTCGAGCTGGTGGGAGCTCTGGGAGATTGTACTGTTGGCCACCAATCTTCACCCCCGCCTGTAGCCAGGCTCTTCACCATGTGGCTTTGTTGTGCGATGCTGGCCTGGCCGTGGGACTTGCTTTCGCCAACAGAATGAGATCGAAGGGACTGGCGCCGGTTTCAAGCCTCGGTCTCCACTGAGCGCCTTGCACACTTCCACCTTCACCTTTGCACCTCCATAATGAAAGGAACTTTTAGGGGTGAAATAGGCAGGTTTGGGAAATTTTAAGAATTAAGGGGTCCGTGGAAAAAGCACAGGTCTACAGAGTGGCAGAGGGTACATTTCCATAAGATAAGGGAGCAGGGAGTGGTAAAGGGTACATTTCCATAAGACAAGGGAGTTGGAAGCAGCAAAAGATACACATTTACAGAATAAAGGAAAGGAAGCCCCTCATTCAAAGCGGGAGGAAGAAAGACCAGAGGGAATAGGAGAACAATAAGGAAGAAGAAGGAGGGAACTTCACATACCTCACCTACTTCACGTCAGGCTTGAGCTCAGGAGTTGCTATAGTGACCAAATCAAAGGGGAATAGTGACCAATCAGAGGGGATATCGAGGCACAAAAAACTACAGCCTTTATAAATGGTGGGAAAGGGGACTTGGTGGGACTCTTTCCCCCTCCCCACGTGGGAGTCTGTGCTTGCTTCCCAATAAATTTCCACCTTTGCTATACCATCTTCCGTCTGTGGTTTCATTCTTCGACTCCACTGGACAAAGGGCCCGGGGAGCCACCCTGCCCAGGGAAACATCACGTGTTCCAGGCCACTTTTCCCGCATCAGCAAGAACTAACCTGGGCTCGCCTCCCGGACGGTGACAGACACGTGGAGCCAAAACAAGTGTCCCAGCCATCCCAGCCACGACCACGCTAGACCGGCTAGCAGCTGACCCCAGAATCTGAGCAAGCACAGCTGAGCCCAGGAGAGCCACCCAGCCAAGCCCGGCCTAACCCACCCACACACTCCGGAGCTGAGTAGATGCTACAGGGGTTGTAACAACAGCTAAATTATTGCAGCAAACGCTGAATGGTTCTGAAACCTGCAGACCGGTGGTCAGGTCCTTAAGCTGGGCTGCGTGGCTGCGAGTCCCAGCTCCACTCTTCGTCATCGGGTGACTTCACCCCCCTGTGCCTTAGACTCCTCATCTAGGAGGAGAGCAGTTCTAACCCAACAGGAGCTCCGACTGCTCCGTGTGAGGAGGAAACACCGTGAGACCAAGTTCCTGGCCTCCTGGGGCTGCCGTCCCGGGGAGCAGATGCACAAGAAACAGATGGATGGACCACACATGTCAGTGGAGGGAAGGGCAGTAAAGCAGAATAAAGAAAGGAGGACTCGGGTGCGGGAGACGAGGTGCTGCTGCTTCTGATGAGGTGGTCGGGGAGCCCACGGGGAGGAGGGGACAATCCAGCCGAGGGCTCGGAAGCCACACAGAGGGAGAGGGGGAGCTTCCCGGCAGAGGGGACAGCCAGTGCAAAGGCCCCGAGGCAGGCATGCGGTCTGCGTGCGAGGAATGGAGAGACGGCGTGTGGAGCAGGCAGGGAGGAGAGTGACGGGAGATGATGTCTGGAGGCGGGCAGTGGCGGGATCATGAATGAGTAAGGAGTTTGCATTTTATTGTTGTGACAATGAAACGAGATGATGTGTGGAAAGAGCTCCGACAGGGCCTGGTTCGTGGTGAGTGTTCAGTGTCAGCTTTCACTCTACTGTTGCCCTTTTTACCCACAAAATCCAGTGTCTCCCTGTCCCAGGGTCCTAGGAGGAAAATCCCCCTGGGGTGGTTACCTCTTCCTGGAGCTAAGGAGAAAAAGGTTCACTGGAGAGATCTGACCAAAAAAAAAAGTTCACTTCTTGCCCTGACTGGTTTGGCTCAGTGGATAGAGCGTCAGCCTGCGGACTGAAGGGTCCCAGGTTCGATTCTGGTCAAGGGCATGTACCTTGGTTGTGGGCACATCCCCAGTAGGAGGTATGCAGGAGGCAGCTGATCGATGTTTCTCTCTCATCAATGTTTCTAACTCTCTATTCCTCTACCTCTCCCTTCCTTTCTGTAAAAAAATCAATTAAATATATATATATTTTTTTTTTAAAGTTCACTTCTGACGCTACCTGATTCAGTCTGGTTTGAATTTCTATAGCAAGATTGAATCCACGTATTATTTATGAGATTTTTAAAAATAACACAAAACAGCTGTAGCCGGTTTGGCTCAGTGGATAGAGTGTCGGCCTGGTGACTGAAGGGTCCCAGGTTCAATTCCAGTCAAGGGCACATGCCCAGGTTGTGGGCTTGATCCCCAGTATGGAGTGTGCAGGAGGCAGCCGATCAATGATTCTCTTTCATCATTGATGTTTCTTTTTTTTTATTATTGAGGTATTATATGTATACATATGTTACCATTACATCATTGATGTTTCTATCTATCTCTCTCTCTCTCCCTTCCTCTCTGAAATCAATAAAAATATATTTTTTAAATGAAAAATTAAGTAACACAAAACAACCCAATGCCCATCACTGGATACATAGATAAACAAAATGTGGTATATCTATACAGTGGAATATTATTCAGCCCTAAAAAGGAATGCCGTTCTTGTTACAGAAGATGGGAGAAAAACCAAGCAACGCTTAGAGAAATGGAGTTACACTGCTTTATTACGCCAGCGGGCTCAGAGGAATATGTCTCAAATTCTCAGCAAAAGACATGGAGGAAGCTTTTGCTTTTTATACTTTTCTAATGTCTTTGTCTGGGGCTTCCTCCCTTTTGCACGTTTTCAAAAGAGCCCTAGGTATGCTTAGCAGATATCTCGCAGGAAGCCTGTAACCTTGAGTACAGATAACTAAGAGACACCTGGCATGGGGTAGAGAAGCTAGGGACGGCAGCAGAGCGGCTTGCAAGGTCAGACAGTTGATATGGAAGCCAATAACAGCAGAATTAATTCACAGAACAAAGGACTGTTTATGTCTAGTGCCGTGATGGGCAACCTTTTGAGCTTGGTGTGTCAAACTTCGCCAAAAAACTGAGCATAACTCGGGTAGTGTGTCACTTTGAGGAAAAAACTAACTCCAAGACTCTAGTCGCAAATGTTTCATCCTCGGGAGCAGCAAATGTTTCATCCTCGTCATGCGGCCGCGTGTCATCAGAAATGGCTACGCGTGTCAGTGCTGACACGCGTGTCATAGGTTCGCCATCACCGGTTTCTAGTGGAAACTTCAAACAGCAGTTTTTACAAAATAGAGGTTACTATGTTTCGTGGGGAACTAAACAACAAACAGATGTTTTCATTAAATCGGGTAACAAATAACAGCCCATAGATCCCACAACTGTAGCACAACACAGATACCGTTCAGTTTTCATGGAAGAAAGATGGACAAAAATACAAAATTAATAGAAAGTAGTTACATGACACTGACATGACTGAGCAGCTTAAATTCATTAAAAGGGGTGGCATATTATTACAGTTTCATGCCTCTGGGTTTCTATCTCTGCCATTGTCTCTGCGCCTGTAGTGTTAAGTGACCTCAGAGGAGCTAATTAATCTTTTCTCTCTGCCTTAGCCTTTTCATTCATTAAATGCCTACGGGGAGATTTGTCTGCTAGCACAGAATGGAGTTCGATCAAAGCATCACATTTCAGACTAGAAGAATACAAGATAACAGTGTTGCCCTGTGATAGAAAGAATTAGCCTTTAGCCTCCTCATTCTGACCCATGCTCCAACATAGGTGAACCCTGAAATTATGCTGAGTGAAAGAAGCCAAACATATTGTATGATTCCACTTACATGAAATGTCCAGCATAGATTAAATCCATAGAGACAGGAAGCAGATTGGCAGTTACTAGGGGCTGGGGGAGGAGGAATGGGGAGTGACTGCTTAATGGATATGGACTTCCTTTTTGGAGTGATGATGTTTTATAACTAGACTAGAGGCCCGGTGCATGAATTCGTGCACCAGTGGGGTCCCTCGGCCTGGCTGGCGATCGGGGCTGATCGGGGCCATCTTGCCCAGTCCCCATTGGGCCCAATGGGGGCCAGCCAACTGGGGAGAGATAGGGAGGTTGGCCAACTGGGGCTGGACAGCGGGAGGGCTCCAGGGCATGTTCGGCCAGTCTCACCCAGTCTCTATCAGCTGGACCCCAGCAGCAAGCTAACCTACCAGTCAGAGCGTCTGCCCACTGGTGGTCAGTGTGCATTATAGCGACTGGTGGAACAAACGGTCGAATGAACCGTCAGACACTTAGCATATTACGCTTTTATTACATAGGATAGAGGTGGAGGTTGCAAAACATGGTGAATGCGCTCGATGCTACTGAATTGTACACTTTAAAATGACTAATTCTATGTTATGTGAATTTTATTTTAATCTTTTAAGAAACAGAAATAATTGGAAGTAAAGTTTTCTGGGGAAAATCACTGCTGTCCCTTATAAATTAACATAAATCTAAAGCCCATCTTGGGCCCTCGCCAGTTTGGCTCAGCGGGCTGAAGGGTGCTGGGTTCGATTCCAGTCTAGGGTACATGCCTTAGTTGCAGGCTTGGTCCCCAGTAGGGGGCATGCAGGAGGCAGCCAATCAATGAGTCTCTCATCATGGATGTTTCTCCCTCTCCCTTCCTCTCTGAAATCAATAAAAATACATTTTAAAAAATAAAACCCAACTTGGTCCTTAAAACACACTCTGAGAAGCAAGTGAATTCCTCCCAGAGACTATTTACAGAGAAAAAGACAGGCAGCTCTCAAGCCAGCCCAGAGGCTGGTCCTCCTGGGCACCCGCCTGTGGCTGCCCCACCCCCAGCGTTCGCAGGTGCCGTTCTGTGGCTGAGCCGCCCTCCCTGCTCCATTGTCCCCTCAGCAAGGGCAGCGACCTCTGGCTGGTTGGTGTGGGAGCCGGGAGGCCCAGGCAGGTTGAGAAGCTCTGCTGCAAGCTGTGCGTCCTCAGGAGAGGGGCTGCACCCTCTGAGCCTCCGTTTTCCTTCTGTGGAATGGGCCCATAGTAAGACCCTCCGCTTCACAGAATGGATGAGAGGATTGAATGAGCTGGTCCATGGAAGGCACTCAGAACTGAAGGACTCCATAAACGTGTTCCACAAACGCTCACAGAGCGCCTACTGTGTGCCAGCCCCTGCTACGGGCACTGGGGATACAACAGCGACCAAGGCCGATGTTCTAGTCCGGGGTAGGGAGTACAGATAAAAGACAAGGTAGAGCTAAATCAGGGGTCCTCAAACTTTTTAAACAGGGGGCCAGTTCACTGTCCCTCAGACTGTTGGAGGGCCGGACTATAGTTTAAAAAAAACTATGAACAAATTCCTATGCACACTGCACATATCTTATTTTGAAGTAAAAAAAAAAAAAAAAGAAAACAGCAAAAACACCCGCCTGTGGCCCGCGGGCCGTAGTTTGAGGACGCCTGAGCTAAATACACTGAGTGGACAGATTATTATGATCTCTGAACGCATAATAATCTGGCCACTCAGTGTATATCCTATATAATAAAAGGCTAATATGCAAATTGTCCTCTCGACCAGGAGTTCGACCAGCAGGCAGGCCGGCCAACCGCCCATGTCCCCTCCCCCTGGCCAGGCTGGCCGGACCCCACCCATGCACGAATTCATGCACTGGGCCTCATATATTTATGTGAGGCCAGATTATTATGCGTTCAGAGATCATAATAATCTAGCCAGTTAGTTATAGGTTAGTGTTACCAAAAATCACGTAGGGAAGTATAACAGAGTTCACCAGGTATCTTCTGCAGGGGGTGAGGAGTGTTTAACAGAAGGCCTGGGAAGACCTCACCAGAAAGTGTCATGTGAGCCATACGCTGAAGGACGTGAGGAGGCCATTCCTGGAGCGGATGCCTACCCACTGCTTAGAACTGCCCTTGCACACAGCGAGCATTGCACCAGTGGCGCCACAGCCTTGTGGACACCTGGGGGATGGGCACTCCAGGCAGAGGGAACAGCAGGGCAAAGGCTCTGAGGAAGGAGCGGCCTTTGTGGCTAAGATCACAAGGAGGCCAGCCAGCGCGCTGGGGTGGATAGGCAAAGGGCGTGTGCCAGGGGGAGGGCCAGACAGACAGCCGGGGCTGGACGCGCAGGGACTTGTGGGCCACGTGAGGGTGCGGGCCTCCCCTCAGTGAGAAGGGAAGCCCCCAGAGTGCTTCGGGGTTCACCATCAGTGGAAACAGCCTCATCTGCCTGGAGCCCCTCCTTTGGTGAAAGTTGTGGCCCTCTCCTTTCCCTCCGTGGCTGCAGTCCTGCTGTGCCCGCCCCCCCCCCCCCCCCCGCCCCCATGTGCCTCCGCCCCCACATCTTGCGGTATTTCTTAAGGAACATTTGATCAGATATTTTTTATGTAACACACGTGGCATTTACAGGAAATGGTAGTTTTGAGATCTGGGGAATTGCGTGACTGAGAGTTTACTTTGTTCTGACTTGATAACTCAGTTTAAACTTGAGACTGTGATATAAATAGGCGATCAAACAAGTTTTCCCAGTGCAAAGGAATTCCTAAAAAGTTAATGATAGCCTCACTGGGAAAGAAGAAAAGAAAAGGCATTGGTCTAGAACAAGCATGTCAAACTTAAAAGCCTAACACGGGCCAAATAAACAAGGTGTACGTGTATGTGGGCTGCAAAAAAACAAAAGCTTCAATTTTCATAGAAATGTAGGTTTATTTTGATAGAGACATGCTGAGTACAAAGGGCTGAAATGAATGAGTAATCATTAACATAAAATAATAGAAATTTGACATGGCCTCCAATGGGAAGTTGGTTATGCTTTAAGTTATAAAAACTTGTACTTTCTGGGAATGAGAAAATACAATTATTTGGTTAGACTAGTACAGTTTTTAAAGCTGAAATAAATTTGGAAACAAAAAAAATAATAGAACATTTTAATAAAAATTAAGATTTTTTTCTTGAACATTAACTTACCAGACACTGAATAACTGCACAAATTAATAAGCGAATAAACCTATTTTTCTTGTTCTCCAAAAGCGAAATATTTCCTGTTGCATGCACCAAACAAGTCAGTATAAGACTAATGACGTAGCAATAGGATGCTAAAATATTCGCTGCTGGTATTAGTGGAGAGAAATGGTGCGCCTGCATGTAAGGCACATAAGGGAAATGAATGCAACACGATTATAGTCATGAGTCATTGGCGAGCACTATAGCTCGTTATTAATAACTAGAGGCCCGAAGCATGAATTTGTGCACCAGTGGGGTCCCTTGGCCTGGCCTGTGAGATCAGGCCGAAACCGGCTCTCTGACATCCCCTGAGGGGTCCCGGATTGTGAGAGGGCACAGGCCAGGCCAAGGGACCCCACCAGTGCATTATCCGGGCCAGGGAGGGATGTGGGAATTTGGCCAGCCAAAGAGGGACCATGGGAGGGCTCCAGGGTGTGTCTGGCCCATCTCACTCAGTCCTGATGGGCCAACCCCAGCAGCAAGCTAACCTACCATCTGGAGCATCTGCCCCCTAGTGGTCATTGCATGTCATAGCAAGCAGTTGAGCGGCCTTAGCATATCATTAACATATTATGCTTTGATTGGTTGAATGGATGACCAGACACAACATATTAGGCTTTTATTATATAGGATTATGTATAACAGGATATTGTAAAAATTAAGCTACAGGCCCTAGCCAGTTTGGCTCAGTGGATAGAGCGTTGGCCTGTGGACTGAAGGGTCCCAGGTTCGATTCCGGTCAAGGGCATGTACCTTGGTTGCAGGCACATCCCCAGTAGGGGGTATGCAGGAGGCAGCTGATCGATG
The DNA here is from genome assembly GCF_951640355.1 of Cnephaeus nilssonii. NCBI lineage: Eukaryota > Metazoa > Chordata > Mammalia > Chiroptera > Vespertilionidae > Cnephaeus > Cnephaeus nilssonii. The sequence goes on from NC_137091.1 coordinate 40,561,213, forward strand.
TTTCTCTCTCATCGATGTTTCTAATTCTCTATCCCTCTCCCTTCCTCTCTGTAAAAAATCAATAATTTTTTTTTAAATAAGCAACAGAATTTTTATTAAAATGTTCCTTACAGCCCTAGCCAGCTTGGCTCAGTGGATAGAGTGTCGGCCTGTGCACTGAAGGGTCACGGGTGTGATTTCGGTCAAGGGCATATGCCTGCATTGTGGGCTGGATCCCCAGTGGGGTGTGTGCAGGAGGCAGCTGATCCATGATTCTCTCTCATCATTGATGTTTCTATCTCTCTCCCTCTCCCTTCCTCTCTGAAATCAATAAAAATATATATCTTTTTTTAATATATTTTATTGATTTTTTTACAGAGGAAGGGAGAGGGATAGAGAGCTAGAAACATCGATGAGAGAGAAACATCGACCAGCTGCCTCCTGCACACCCCGCACCGAGGATGTGCCCGCAACCAATATACATGCCCTTGACCGGAATCGAACCTGGGACCCTTCAGTCCGCAGACCGACGCTCTAGCCACTGAGCCAAACCGGTTTTGGCAAAAAATATATATCTTTTTAAATGTTCCTTGTATACCGTTATATTGGCTGGGTCGCAAAAATATTCATTGTGGGCCACATGAGGCCCGCAGGCCGCGAGTTTGACATGCTTGGTTTAGAAGAAACATGAAATTCTAGAAAAAGGTAATTTTAAAATATATATATATTGTATTGATTTTTTACAGAGAGGAAGGGAGAGGGATAGAGAGTTAGAAACATCGATGAGAGAGAAACAACGATCAGCTGCCTCCTACACACCCCCTACTGGGGATGTACCCACAACCAAGGTACATGCGCTTGACCAGAATCGAACCTGGGACCCTTCAGTCTGCAGGCCGACACTCTATCCACTGAGCCAAACCAGTTAGGGTGAAAAAGGTAATTTAAACACTAGAGGGAAATGGTTAAGAGCCTGAGCCAGTCTTCCCAGGATTCACATCCTGACTTACAGCTCACCCGCTGAAGGGCCGTGGGTAAGTTACTTATGCTCTCTTGTTCCACTCATTGGAAAGGGCATTGCCAACAGGATCCGAGGAAGCACAAAAGGTTTGCCCTAATACATGCATAAACATTTGTATAATGTTTTTTTTACAATTGAGTATTTCTGTCATACATTCCCTACCCCAAATCCCTAGAATATAGGAAGTAGCAATATTTGAAGATGGCTTATGATTTTTAATTTATTTTTCAATTACAGTTGACATACAATGTTATATTACATTCAGGTGTACAACATAGTGATTAGATATAACTTGTTTATATAACTTAGAGGTGATCACCCTGACAAGTCTAGTCCACATCTAACACCATACATAGCTATTACAATATTATTAACTATATTCCCTAGGTTGTATTCCCTGTTACAGCCCCATGACTGATTTTTTGTTTTGTTTATTTCTGCAAAGGGGCTGGGAGAGCATCACTGTTGCAGAACCACAACTGTTCTTATAACAATGTTTACATCTTAATTCCTTCATCTTTCCACCCAGCCTCCCAATTCCTCTCCCATCTGGCAACCATCAGTCTGTTCTCTGTATCTGTGAGTTTGTTTCTGTTTTGTTTTTTTTAAATATATTTTTATTGATTTTGAGAGAGGGAGAGGGATAGAGAAATGGAAACATCGATGAGAGAGGAACATCATCGATCAGCTGCCTTCTGCAGGCACCCCTACTGGGGATGGAGCCCGCAACCTGGTATGTGCCCTGACCAGGAATTGAACCTGGGACCTCTTGGTTCCTGGGTCAATGCTCAACCGCTAAGCACACCAGCCAGGCTGTTTTTATTTTTTAGATTCCACATATAAGTGAAATCATATAGTATTTGTCTTTCTTTGTCTGATTTATTTCAATTAGCATAATACCTTATAGGTCCATCCATGTTGTCACAAATGGCAAGATTTCATTTAAAGATGACTTTTTAAACTAATCCTATGTAATAAAAGGCTAATATGCAAATAGACTGAACGGTGGAACAACCAAACAACTGAACAACCAATTGCTATGACGTGTGCTGACCACTAGGGGGCGTGCACGGAACATGGTGGGCATCAGCTGTGGCAGAATGGTGGAGCCGGTAAGTGGGGGCACCAGACCAAGGCGGGGCACCTCTCGCTGTCATTGGGGCAAGCCTCTGGTGGTTACTGAAAACCCTTTGCTCCTGCGCACCGCGGTCCCACCCGGCGCTTGCACCTGCTGCCAGCACTGACCCCACTGGTACCTGCTGCAGGCACTGGAGCCACCACTGGCACCAGCTGCCGGCGCCCAGCGCCAGCCCCGATCTCTCGGCACCGTTAGTGGGTGCGAGCGGCGGCTGCCAGCCCCAATCGCCCCTCAGGGCTTCTCCACCTCCCCCTGCTCCTGAGGGGCGATCGGGGCACCCGCTGACAGTGCCAGCCCCACTCACACCTGCTGCTGGCGCAGGCCCCAATAGCTCCGTGCTGTCAGCGGGTGCAAGAGGGGCTGGCACCATCAGCGCATGGGGGTGGTGGCGGGAGCGGGGCTGCTGAAAGACAGGGGACCAAGGGCCACAGCAAGAGGGGCTGGGCAGGGGCGTGGAAGATTGGCCAAGACCCGCCCCTGTGCCCACCGCAGCCTCGCAGCCCACAGTTCCTTTTCAAGGTGCACGAATTGGTGCACTGGGCCCCTAGTAATAACATACGTAGAGTGAAGACTTCCAACTTCATTCCCCCTTCTATCTCCAAGCTCATCTATTCCCCCACCCACCTCGACCTCAACCCCAGGGCTCATTCCTGCACCGACCTGGCCCTAGCAATCACCTTTCATTTCATTCATTCCTTCTCCTCGGCTTCCCAGGACTCTGGGCTCTCAGAGTACAATGTTGTACAGAACAGACTCAGATCCAGCCCCAGAACACTCCCTAATACACAATAGCTTCTCAAGAAAAGCTTTTAGAATGAGTAAAAAATGGGCTTAAGTCCATACTGGCAGGATAAAAAGTTGACTCTTCCAGTTTGCCTTTGAAATTTTCTGGTTGACAAGCTCCAAACTGAGTGACAGGGCAACATGCCAAGGCCAAGGTTCTTTCCCAGATGAACCCCGACTTCGTCCCCAGCCTCCTCTCCCTACTCCCTCCCACACAAAGCTACGCCCGCTTCCCTGAACAAGGCCGGTTCTCTCAGGCCTTTGCTGCTTGTCCTTTAAGGCTCTGCTCCAAGTCACCTCCTCCAAGAAGGCACCCTGGAATCCAGACAGAGTCCCCTTGTCAGTGTCTCCGCTGCAGGATTCAGTTGAATGTTGCACCCGCAAAGCCAAATAGAAGTACTGTACTCCGCAGGGCCCATGGTAACTCAGCCGACAATGCTCCTCCAGGCCACCAGGGGGCGCGTTCAAAACACCGCCAGACTTGGTGGTGGCTGAAAACCCTGACAGTGGCTGCCAGTTGCTCTTAGGATTAACAGTTAAGATGCCTTTGGGTTCAAATCCTGGGTCCTCCATGCCGAACTCGGAGCTAGTGACATCACCTCTCCAAACCTCTATTTCTACGTATATGGTCGTCAGGTGGACCAAATAGACCGTTTCCTGTAAAGTGCTTGGAACAGTGTGGCTTTTAGGACGTTCTCAGTATATATTAGGGGCAGCAGCATGCAGGGCCTCAGCAGGAAACAGACAGGAAATTCAAGCTGAGTGACAGGGGAGAGTTTAATAAAGAGACTCTTTACAGGGTGGAGGCAGGGAGGTGGTGCAGCCCCCAGGGCTGGAAAGATGGGAGCTTCTGTTATCCCCAGGCCTGCATGGCCGTCGTTACCCAGGTGTGCGTGGAGAGGACCTCCTGACTGGAAGTGTGGTCTTGGGTGGAAGGACAACCCCACATCAGGGAGGGAGCTAGGGAATAAAGACCCCTCCCTCCAATCTCTCGCCAGTGTCCCCACTGACCAACCAAACAGGAAGCTAGAGGTCAAGAAAGGCCAGTGTAGCTGAAACCGGTTTGGCTCAGTGGATAGAGCGTCGGCCTTCGGACTGAAAGGTCCCAGGTTCGATTCCAGTCAAGGGCATGTACCTTGGTTGCAGGCACATCCCCAGTAGGGGGTGTGCAGGAGGCAGCAGATCGATGTTTCTCTCTCATCGGTGTTTCTAACTCTCTATCCCTCTCCCTTCCTCTCTGTAAAAAATCAATAAAATAAAATAAAAAGGCCAGTGTAGTCCATACAGATCGGCCCAAGGTATGAGCACATTCCCAAGAGTATGACAGGGAAAGGCAGAGAGTGGGTCTGAAAAAGCAAACAAAAAAGATCCAGCATACTCTTATTATTATTGATCTTATTATTAAGAAGGTAATAAGAATATTAATAATAGCATTGATTATTTTTTTAATTCCTCATCATGGTGTAAGAGGTCCTTGAAGGTCTGGTCCCCCGCTTCCTACCCTGTTTCTCCTACCTCCCCTATTGCTCTCTGACACGCAGTGGTTGACCGGGAGGGGGTGGAAGAGAACCTTCTGGAGTGGTTAATGCTCTGACAGGGACTTGGTTGGCACAGGTCTGCACATCTGTCATAACTCCTTTCACAGTGCACTTAGCCTTTGTGCATCTCCGTGTACGTAAACTTTACCTGAAAACTAAACAAATAAGAATGAACTGTAAGTAATATTGAACTTTTGGCCCTAGGTGATTTGGCTCAGTGGATAGAGCGTCTGCCTATGGACTGAAGGGTCCCAGGTTTGGTTCCAGTCAAGGGCACATGCCCAGGTTGCAGGCTCAATCCCCAGTGGAGGGCATGCAGGAAGCAGCCAATCAATGATTCTATCTCATCATTGATGTTTCTATCTCTCTCTCCCTCTCCCTTCCTCTCTGAAATTAATAAAAAAATATATTTAAAAAATTGAACTTTTGTTTTTCGTTTGTTTATGTGGGTTTGTGGTTTTTTTTAATTCTTACCCTAGGATATGTTTATTGACGAGAGAGAGAGAGAGAGAGAGAGAGAGAGAGAAACATCAATGTGAGAGAGAAATATCAATGTGAGAGAGAAACATCAATCAGTTGCCTCCAGGACATGCCCCAACCGGAAATCAAACCCACAACCTTTTGGTGCATGGGATGATGCTCCGAGCCAGCCACCCTGGCAGGGCCAGACTCTTGTTAATGTCACAGGTGGGATCGTGTTGAGAGGGAAATGTGCTGGTGACGGCAACTTATTTTGGAATGACGGACAGACCGAGGGATAGAAAGATGGGTGGATATGTGATGAAGCAATCAGAGTCAACTGGTGATTGTAGAATCCAGGGGATGGGTACACCTGTGTGCACTGTAAAATCATTTCAACTTTCCTGTATGTTTGCAGCTTCTCATGAAACGTGTTTGGGAAAATATAAAACGTTGGCGAGAGTGTTGAGTCAGCACAGATATTTGGGTTGAACTGGTTAGAAGAGCCGAGAAAACAGAATTTCTCTGGGACTTTCCACAGAAACCACAGCCACTTCCCTGCTGCGCCCGAGGAGGAATGCTGCCAGGCCCCAGGCCCCGCTCCAGAGGAAGTCAGCCTTTCGGTAGAAAACGGGGAAGGCAGAGGCAGAGACCGCAGCCTCTGGCGGAAAACCCTGCGGTGAAGACATCTGCTTCGCACCCGAGCTCATTCATTATTCAGCCAACAGAGGTTTGTTGAAACCCTCCTCTGCGTCTGGCCCTGACGTGAGCAGCGCTGCAAAAAGCCCTGGCATTGCCCTCGGGGGACTGAAATCCAGGGGCAGAGAGAGACCTGTTCTTCAGATAGAGATGATGTGAAGGGATCAGGACGATTACGGGGGATCCCTGGGGCGGGGGAGCCCCAAAGGAGGCACCTGATCCAGACTGGAGAGGGCTTCCTGGCTGAGTAGGTGTCAGCCAGGCCGAGAGAGGGCAGGACGAAGGAAGGCGAGAGTCTGGGCAGTGAGCAGGAGAGTGAGGTGCTCACAGAAACGTCATCAGGGGTGGGGCGGGGTTGGAGATAAGCTGGAAGCAGGGCGTATGATGCTGAAGGGCAGGTCTGGCCTCGAAAGCCACGGAAGCATCTGGACCTTGTCATGACCGTGCTGGGAACGGGGAAAGGGTTACAGCTGGTGGGAGGCCTTGACGGGATCCGCAAACAGGCCCGCTGCAGAGGAGGGGAAGGGGAGGGGGAAGGCCCCAGGGACGCTGCGGTGACAAACAACTCCAGACGCAGTGGCTCAAAACAAACAAGGTTTATTCCTCACTCGCTGACATTTGTCACGGGCTCCGAGGGCGCATTGTCCTCACTCCCCCACCCCGGCCCTGCCATTGGGAAGGTTGGTGGTCATGTCCACAGGGCAGAGAACATCCGCTCAAATGCCCCCACCTGGACGCACCCTTGTCGCTTCCGCTCTTAGTTCTGTGGCCGGGCACGTCTCCCAGGTGTGGGGAAGGCGAGCAGAGGGGGCCTGGCTATCAGTGACCGGGGGCAATGGCCACCATGAGACCTGAGCGCAAACGCAGCGAGAACAGGACGTAGGCAAGACGCGAGGAGGCCTGGACTCAGAAAGGGGACGTAGGAGAAATGAATCGATTTGAGCAACATCTGGGAATCCCACAGAGTTCTGTATCTGCCGGTGATCTGTCCTAATTCCTTGTTCTAAAAAAATAAAAAGGAAAATAAAGAAAAGAAAAAAAAATACAAGGTAACATTTATGTGCTTCTAAACCAGTGCCGTCCAATAGAGACATAATGTGAGCCACGTGTGTTGTTTTTAACTTTTTAGGAGCCACGTTAGAAAAAGCACAAAGAAACAGGTGAGATTATCGTATTTTAACCCAACGTATCCAAAATGTTAGCCTTTCATAATGTGATCTATACAATAATAATAAGGGAAGTATTTACATTCTTTTTATTTTTCCTACTTAGTCCTCAAAATGCTGTAATTTTAGTCCTCAAAATGCTGTATTTTTACATTCGCAGCATGTCTCTATTCAGACCAGCCACATTTCTTCCTTTCTTTCTTTTTTTTAAACTACAATACATTTTATTTACAAAATGTATGTACTGAATACTATTCATGTTTGGACGCCAGGGAGAGAACTCCAAAGCCAAGTCAGAGAGGGCTACAGAAAGACGGGGCCTCGGAGAGGCAGTGGCCGCCATACTGCCCAGGGCAGATACAGTCACCTTGGCTACCTGGTATCCTCACAACAACCCTACCAAATAGGTACTAGTATTGCTTCTACTTCGTAGGTGAGGAAACTGAGGCACAGGAAGATGAAGGGACTTGCCCCAGCTCACAGAGTGGTGGAGGAGCAGAGCTTTGGACCCGGGCAGTGGAGCTCCTTGGGTACCGAACTGAGATGGGCGTCTACACAGGTCACATGTAAGGTGGGTGAGCGAGCGCCCACGGGGCCACTCTGCCCTCAGGGGAGGGCTCAGCAGAGACAGAATGATTATTATTTTTTAAAGATGTTTTTATTAATTTGAGAGAGAGAGAGAGAAACATTGATGGGAGCCTGCACACCGGGAATCCAATCACACCGGTGACCTTTTGGTGCACAGGACCACGCACAACCAGCTGAGCCACACCAGGCAGGGCGAGATTGATGGTGATTTTTGAGAATCCTGAAGGGGAAACCCACTGTTGGACCCAAACAAGAGGGTGTGGTGGGACGAAGAGATACGGGAAAGGATTGAATTACCTTCCCCTCACTTGCCATAGATTGCCAAGGAGTTAGGAAAATCCCCTTGGGAATCTGGCTGCAGACCGGTGGCTGCAAAT